>NC_066584.1:235395493-236060993 GCF_024323335.1 Lathyrus oleraceus | reverse complement strand
AGTATTATTTATTATTTCATCTGAATGTTCTTCAATCATTTATCTAAATCATGTGTTTTCCCATATGAGTTTCATACTTATTCCTGATATATCCTAGAATCTTCTTCAAGTCCTTAGCTAGGAGAATGACATCTTTGTCCTGACGTCACATTGTAATAATCTTCGGGGGTATGAAATCAATCCTATTAAGAAATTATGAGGTAACCATCTTATTGGACCGCACAATACACTCGTCGTTTAAGGCAGGAATAACATGTTTGTAAAACTAATTGCTTAGAGACTCCTCATCTTTACCTTGTCATTCTATTTTGTGTTTCCTTTCTTCCTTTTAATATTTTTCAAAAAAGTAAAAAAAATAAAACAGTAATTTAGGGGTATTTAAAAAAAACAAAACAAAGGATGGTTGAATAAAAAATAAACCAACTATGGATATGCATTTACTTATAAGCTAGTTGATGTCGGCACTAATTAGCAAACTTTCACTTGATAACTTTATGATTTGAGTTAAGCATGTTTATTATATAAGCAATACTGGATTATACAAGCACAATATAAGATTGTTGAACACTAAATAGTTTCACGTCTTAACTTGAACTTTAGTACATGTTTGTTTCAAATTTTACTACTTTGTATCCATCAACTGTGTTTTGATGATAGCTGCACTCACTTCTTCGATATATGGAAACATGTGTCCAGCGCCTGCTAATTCATGGTACTGAATCCATGGAAGTTTTTTAACAATATATCGTTGCAGTGTAACGTCGATAAGCCGATCATCAGTACCTTGCCATAGATGAACTTGGGTTGCATTATCTGGGAAAGGGTTATCAAGATCAAGTGGACTAAAATCCCAAGTTCCAAAACCAACCATGGCGTCACGGCATATAGATTCATGCTCACCTTGTTGTTTCATCTGTGACTGCATTACAACATTACATGAGTATATAGATATCTATAATGCTAGTTCAAAGACTAAAAATAAAAATGTAAGTCATATTCATACTTGATGTTCTTTTTTAACAAAGTTGGAAAAAATGGATAAATCTTGGGGAGATAGAATAGCAGGATTGATATTTACTGCACTTGAAGTAGGAAACCAGTTTTGAGTAAACCACCAGTATGTAAGCCATGGAACATAATGAGCAACTCGAAGTGCCCATTGGTCTCGTGGAAGTTGCTCATAATAGGCCTTTACGGACATGTTGTAAGGAAGTCCATGCCACCAGTAGTTTATCCCTGGAGTCAACAGTGTTGCCCCAGCAAGTCTATGAAATCAAATTGCAGCAATTGTAAGCCTTTCTAAAAATCTTAGAGAATCGTAGAAAAAAAAATATTTTAATTATTTTAAAGTTGTCTTTTACGATAGTCGAATAAATTTGCTCAAATAGAGATTAGTTTAAATATAATGGATTTACTTAATAGGTCTCATAATAATTCAGTAAAATAATTATTTATCTTTTAATATTTACAATATTTTTCTTCAAATTGATGAATGCATCTTGGAACCATTAAAAATAATGTAGCCCATATCTATATTGTACCAAATGACTCCGGCCCTTTTGCCCTACAACTCTGCGAGTTCCTTGGAGGTTACTTAGACCAGCGTCAGTGAGGTAAAGTATGCGCCAAATTGTACCAATTAGTTCGTCAAGATATGTTGTGTGGGCGAGGTCATCCAATTAGGGGGTAAGCTCAGCTTTGGGGCAAGAGGTTGGAAGTAAGTTGGTTGAATTATCATGTTGATAAAGCCTTTACTAATACATATGCGAGCTAATGTCCAGAGGATAATAGACGATATTTATCAATCCATTATTCAATTTTTCTTTGATAAAATGTCGATCAATCTTAATATTTTTGTCCTATTATGCGGAATAGAATTATGTGCAAAGTTGATGGAGAATTTTTTTGTGACAAAACAACATCATTGAGCCTTCACACTGGATATCCAAATCTTCAAGCACTTGTTTTATCCAAAATAATTAAAAAAATCTTAGTGTCATAGTCCTGAATTTTGCTTCAACAGTTGATCGAGAAACTATATTATGATTCTTATTCCTCCCGGCAATAAGGTTTCCACATTAGAAAGTACAATATTATGAAGTGGATCTTCTATCAATCACTGAAAGTGCGTAATCAACATCAGCATAATCTCTCATAGTTAGACCTCCACCTCTTTTAAATAAGAGTCATCTTGCTGGAGTGGCTATGAGATATCGTAGAACATGATAAACAACCTACAAGTGTCTCACCCTCAGATCATGCATGAAATTAATCACCACACTAAATGCATAAAACAAATTTGGCATAGTGTGTCCTGAGTAAATTATCTTTCCCACTAACCTCTAATACTGACCCTTGTCAACTTTTGCATTTTCCTCCTCATAGCTCATCTAATAATTTTTCATTCAAGTTTTTCTATTACCTACAAAATATCAAGCACATATTTTCTCTGAGATAAAAATACCTTTATTTGAGTAGACTACCTCAATTCCTAAGAAGTACTTGAGTTCCCTAAGGTCCTTCATTTCAAACTATGTTGATAATTTCTTTTTAAGTAGTTATCTCTTATTTAAATCATCTATAATAATAATAATAATAATATTGTCAACATAGATAAGAAGCATAGTTCGTTTTTCTCTTTGAGTATGTTCAAAAAACAAAGTGTGATTTCCTTGGCTTTGCTTATAGTCCAAATACAACATTGTCTTTCTGAATCTTTAGAACCATGCCTGAGGGGACTGCTTTAGTCCATATAAGACCTTATTCAATCGACACACCATGTTGACTTTATTTGTAGAACTAAAATCGGGTGGAATCTTCATATGCACTTCCTCCTTATAGTTTTCATGCAATAATACATTTTAAACATGAAACGGTTGTAATTACCATCTAGAATAAGCACCAAGAGATAGTAAGATTCGAATAGTATTCATCTTTCTCGTAATCAATATCATATATTTGGCTATAACATTTTTTTCCATTAGTCATGCCTTGTAATGATCAATGGTGCAATCTGATATGTTCTTTACAATATAGATTCATATGCATCCAATTGGCTTATTCTCTCCATGCCTCTTAACAATGTCTCAAGTAACATTTTTCTCAAGAAGTTTCATTTCCTCGCTTATAGATTGGACCCGATTTTTACATTCCAATGCTTCTTCAACAGATTATCGGATTCTCACAAAATTAATAGCTGCAACAAAATTTTGATAATGTGTGGAAAGATGTTTATATGAGACACATTGAGAAATAAGATATTTATTCAGGGAGGAAACTCTTTTATCGTTTCTAAAAGTAATGAGTAAATATTTTGGATCAATATCACAAGTATTAGAAATCTGAGAACCACCAACGAGGGAATCATTTTTAGTACTTACCTTCAACTCGGGAGATTGGAGTTGTTTTTGGAGCTAGTCTATTTAGCTTTTTCTGTGAGATACTTCTATTGGCGTCGAAGGTGTTGATTCTTACAAAACAGAAGAAAATGGAGGAACCAAAATATGACTAGGAGTAGACTCATGACTATGAATAGGATTAGGTTCACTCATAATAGGCGAGAACTCAGGTTCACAAATAGACTTGGGACTAGGAGCTGAGTCAATAGAACTATGAGTAGATTCACTCAAGATAGGAATTAAGATAGGTGTTTTAGAGAAATTGTGACTAACGGTCGGAAATTCAAACACATAGTCGGAGCCACTCATATTCTCCCTCTAAGGCTAAGGACAAGTGAAGTTAGACACATTTTCATGAAAGGTGAAATCTTTAAAAATAAAGTACTTACGACTGAGAGGATTACAACATTTGTACATTCTTCTGTTAGTAGGATAACTACAATGACACATTTTGTTAGCAGGACCACTCGCAAAGACACATTTAAGTGCATGAGAATATAATTTAGTTTGATGTTACTTATGGACATGGACAAAAACTACACATCCAAATATTCAAGATTCAAGACCTTGCAACATTGAAGCAGATGGAAAAAGTGAGATCATAAACTAAACAAGACTAACACTACTTATAATACAAGATGCCACGTGATTAATTAAATAAACAATTTTCAAAAACTGATTCACCCCAGTATGATTTTGGAAAAGAGATTTGGATGAGAAAAACTCGAGTGGCTTCAAGTAAATAACAATTTTTTCTTTTTGCAACCATTTTCATGGACGACGCCTTATTTATTGGTAAAGATGGAAAATTTATGGTTGACATATTATTTACTATTATCTAGAAAGTATTCTTTTAATATCTTTTCCAAATTGTGTTGCACCATATTGTAATATTGAATAAACAATTATGGTACGTAAGATTTATTAATCATAAAAGTAACTAAAATTATTCGAGAACAATCATCTATAAAAGAAACAAATTATCTCACACCATCCCCAAATATCATAATGAGTAAAATCAAATGAATCTCAAAATAAAAACAAATAGCTTAGATTATGGTTAGGAAGACCAATATTTATCACAAGAATACTCCCGCAATATTTTTTTAAGGAATTTCTTATCCCATCCTATAAGGTGGAAAAATACCCTATGAAAAACATAAAATTCCCTTCAGATTTGGGAGATGCATCTCCGGACGCACTCTTGCACCACCTTATAACTCACCAAATGAGTATCATCCTAGAGTAAAACAAAATTTTATTTCGAAGATGCATCTCCGGGTATTTTCAATAAATATATTGATATTTGAGCATCATTGTGGATATTTTGGAGACACATCTTTGGAGGTTTGAGGCAGGATTTTTAAATATATGTCACATTTGCGTGTCATGTATTTACGGAAATGCATCTTCAGGATAAGGAAACATGATTTTGATAAAACAATCACCTGCATGATCAAAGATCCATACTTCTTTCACTCCAAACTCATTCCGAAAATCCTTTCATTATCAATCAACATTTTCACTCTAAATCTTCATTTGTGTGTTTCATCACATCAAAAGGAGTAAAAGAAGTTGGAATTTCAGGTAGAGACCATTCATTTTAAACCTCATTAATCACATTAAGTTTATTTTTAGTATGAAAAAACATGCGTTGAATTCGAAGATGCATCTCTGGATTCTGTATGAATTCATACGGAGATGCATCTCCGTAGCCTGTCTGTTCTCATTTTTCCAGCTTTGTTTATAGTTTTAGCGGTTTTTGAGTTTTTTTATTGTAATTATTTTCATTAGATATGGTCACCCCAATGTTTTCCCCAAATATGTTGTGTCTCCAGATTCCAAATGTGTTATTATGAAGGAAGTAGATGTTGGCAACCAATTTAAAAATGAACAAGAGTTTGAATTATGTGATCACATGCTTCAATGGATTCATACGGAGGTCACCAAACTGGAATTTGGTGTGGTAATCGGAAGGTCCGATAATGGTTCGGATAAAAGAGGTGCATTTGTGACAATGACATATGAAAGAAGTGGGAAATATAAACCTCCTCTCCGAAATTTTAAATGAGATGACACCGGTTCAAAAAAATATGAGTGTCCCTTTAAGTTGTGTGGTTATATGTTGGCAAATAAGAAATGGATATTTAATGTCCTATATGGTTTATATAACCATGACTTGTGCGAAAAGTTAGTCGGTCATCCAATTACGTGTCGCCTCATGCCGGAAGAGATGAAATGCGTTTCAGACATGACATTGAATTTGGTTCAATCGAAAAACATACTTGCAACTTTGAAACGTAAAAGATCCGAAAATATCTCAAATACCAAGCAAGTGTACAATATTCGGTACCAATATAACAAGACACTAAGGGGGGATAGAAGTGAAATGTCACAACTATTAAAACTTTTGAATGATAACAATTATGTTTCCAGGTGCCGAACGTGTGGGGATGGAGTAACCGTTAGAGATATATTTTGGACCCATCCTCATTCCATCAAGTTGTTCAACACGTTTCTTATTGTTCTCATCATTGATTCAACTTATAAGATCAATAAGTACAAACTTCCACTATAGGAGATGGTTGGTGTTACCTCTATTGAGAAGACTTATTATTTCAGATTTGTATTTTTAGAGAGAAAAAAAGAGGAGAATGTTACTTGGGCTTTAGAGGTGTGTCGGGCAATGTTGAAGGACCAAGAAGAGATGCCGAAAGTAATTGTTACCGACTGCGATACCACTTTGATGATTTCGGTTGCAAAGGTATTCCCTACTTTATGCATTACTTTGTAGGTATCACATAGCAAAGAATGTGAGAAGTCAGGTTAAACTCGTGGTAGAGACGAAATAAATAAATGTCGAAGATGGAAATATGGTGAAGGCAGGTGTGATAGTGGAAAAATAATGGATGCATGGAATGTTATATAATTTTTTCTACTAAAGAGTTATATGTCGATTCCGTTATACATTTTAGGAAGGTGTGCAAAAAATATCCAAATTTGTTGAAATATGTTGAAAGCACAATTTTGGACTAGGTGAAGAAGAAAATTGTTTGTGCATGGACTGGTCAAGTTAGACACATTAGGAATACAACAACAAATCGAGTTGAGTCTGTCCATGCTAGATTGAAGAATTGGTTGGAAAATGCAATTTGTGTAGAGATTGGGATCTTGTGAACCAAATGATTCAAAACTAGCATAATGAGACACATACTCATTTGGTCGGAGCATCACAGTTTTGGAACACATATTTAAAAACAACAATCTTTATTCTCAGCTGGTTGTCAACATATCTCGAGCAGGTTTGAATTATATTTTTCACGAAATAAAACAAGCTGGTAATGTAGGCTCTGATAGCGCAAAATGTGGTTGCACAATTGTGAAAACCTATGGTCTTCCACGTGCTTGTCTTATATCAAAGAAGGTGAAACTTGGTAGCCCGTTAAGAATGGATGAAGTTTGGAGTCACTGGGAAAGGCTTAGGTTTGATGATGATGGTGTCATGAAAGACAGTAAATCGAATATCTCTATCTTGACTGAGTGAGAAGTGATACAAGAGAGATTTTTGAAAGCTAATGACAATATGAAACTCAACATCGAAGAACAAGTGGGGAAGATTGCTTATCAGGAAACCACTGACTTGAAACCATCCTCTCAACCGTTAAAAATAAAAGGTGCTCTGAAGAAGGTCAAGCCTACACCGAATGTCAATTCAACATTGTGGTATCCTTCATATTTTGACAATTTTTTTGGAATCACCAACTCCAAAATCTCAAAAAAAGTATTTTTAAAAGGAGCTCGCATTAGAAAATCACCTTCTTCACCACCTCCACCAAAAATTACATTCATTGATGAGATGTCGATTTTTATGCACACATACATCGAACAGATCATCAATATTGAGGGTGACGATAATTATGGTTTTTGAGTTGTTCCAGTTTTGCTCGGTAAAGGAGAAAATGATCACACACTTGCCCGCCATCCACTTATCCATGAGTTGAGGATCCATAAAGAATAATAATACACACGACTTTACGGAAAGGAAGAGATTTTTTTATGTAATTTATGAGTTTTTTGTTCCTTGCATTAGTGGACCGGCACCAGAGGAAAAATGGATGTGCTTCCCTAAAATGAATCATCTTATAGCAAGTCTGTATGATAGAGTGTGTATTGGTCTTACATGATACGGTTTTTCAGAAACTTTTTTCCCACTGCGCACTGTCCCGCCTCAAAATCCAAATGATCGTATTATGTGTACTGGGTGACTTTTAAAATCACGACACTTTGTTCAAGTTTATTTGAAACCGAGATTACTTAAACCACTTACATAAGTGGAGTGGACGACGCATTCAACAACAATATCCGAGACTTGGCCGAATCGATTTATGGAAAGGATGTAAGAGTTCACCAAATTGAGCAACAATGAAAGAGAATCAAATGCACAAAAGTTAAAGGGGGAACCACCCATACTTATAGATTTAGCGAACGACAAATCTTTCAATTCGTTTTAGTTTTTCGTCATCAATTAATTGTACGTAATAGTGTATTAATATTAATGAAGTGTAATATATACAATTTCAAATATTTTAATATATTTTGATGTTTGCAAAAAAATTGTCCATTTGCCAAACAAAACATACAAGATAGAAGATAGAATAGGGTAGTACCAAAGATGCATCTCTGAAACCTCCATTGATACAAGATAGAAGTTTTTAGTTTCATATTTGTCTACAACTACTATAAATATATGCTCTTGTATCATATCTCATAGAAATAGAAAATGTCGCAAATGAACATCATCTGGTATGTCGTAAATGTCTCATTTTCCAGTGCGACACTTGAACGATAATTTAAGATCAATGAGTACACCCCTTTTGCAGATCTGCAATACGAAGTGCAAAATCTCCTACCTTACGGAGATATTCGGAAAATTATGAAGTTCGAGAACCGTTCAACGTCAATTAATAACGAAGACAAGATTGAGTTCAACAACTATGAACTCAAGACAGTTGCATATGTAAAGGCCATGTGGAATACACTTTTTCGTTTCGAAACAGAAGTTTCGATCAAGGTGGAAGCGACAATTTCAAGATCGGTCGAAGATATTGTGAAGACGTTGAAGCGTCCACCTGAATATTGAAATGTAATGTTTGATTTATGTTAACATCACTTATGTAATGCTGATTTTATGTTATGAATGGTAATTTTATTGTCAAAATATAATTTTCTGGTCTTCTACTTCTGCTTCTGTTTCAGTATTCTACGAAGATGCATCTACGAATAGATTACGGAGATGCATCTCCGAATTAAAAAAAAAATCGCACTCTTAAGACAAGACTCAGAATTGATCTAGGATGTGTGTTTGGGATATATCTGTAGATATATCTCCGAAATTTAAAATGATTTTTGTATTTTCATGGGATGCCCTAATATTATAAAGGTGTAATACCTAATTTTGATTACCTAAAAAATCTCTTTGAAATTGTACTCCAATACACTTCTAAAATTCCTCACACGCCGTTTACTTTTATCATATGTATAGCTAACTACGTTAAAGAAGTCAACTTTACCGTGGCAAATCGCACCATATCCGTCGATTTCTCATCTCAATTTTCTCTGTTTCTAGATGTATCTGCCTTTCAATTCCAAGCACTTTGTAATCAAAATGGTCAATCTTCTACTCCAAATATCTACCTAAATCCAACGAGTGATTGTGGAACGACCAATTTTTATCCAACAAACTTTAGATCATTTTAGTAATATTTGTATTTTCTGAGTACTGAGAGTGAGAGTTACTAAGAACATACTATAAGAGATATTAATTGTGTAACGAACGAACCTGTGAGGAATGAATTTGAGGCAACCCCAAACAGCTTGTCCACCCATAGAAAATCCCATGACATAGAACTTGGATCCCAATTCCAGATTATCTGCAAGTTCCTCAATATCAAGAGCCAAACTTTTTGGACTTCTTTTTGGATCAGCATCACTTTCTCCATACCCTGGTCTATCAAAAGACACTATATATGCTCCCAATTCCTCAAGCAACCCCTGACCAAATTAATTAATAATCAATCAATCAATAAATTGAAGGAAAACAAATTGAATATGTATGTAACTTACAGATGGAAGGTTTGTTGCTATGACTGTATCATGTCTGCAAGATCCAAATCCATGTATGAATACAATCTTCTTGCTGGCTGATTCTCTTGGAACACCATATTCTTTGTAAGCCAAATGTCTTCCATCTCTCAGCTTTATCCTTGTTGCTGTTATCGGTGGACCACCCGGTGAACCACATGTTCTTGGGGCTGGAGGTTTAATGCCCTTGTAGGCTAAGGCCAAAATTACAATCAACAGAATTGATGCAATTCTGCTCAACATTTTCTATCTACAACAAACACGGACGAACTCAAGACTTTGCAATATATACTTTTTTCAAAATAAAACACTTTGCAATATTATAAATTATTTTGAAAAAGTGATAATAATTTAAAGTTTAAATATACAAGACTTTGATACGTGGGACAACTAACCATGACAATAATTAAATGAATTCAATGCAATACAAATATAATAGACTAGAATACTGAGAAAATTGTTTACTCCATTGATCTAACCAATCTATTTCACGAGCGGAGAGAATCTCGCCGATACACTATACTTCAAAATGAATACAAGAGATCATAATATAGGTTATAAGAAAATCCTATTTGGAATTCTTAAATAAAACTCTATTATTCAAGTGTTTGTCAATTCCTCTTACAAAATAAGAATCACACAAATTCAATATGTTTAAAGTGATTCTCAAATTCTTTTATAATAAATGTTCTGGATCGGAATCATAATTATATGTGAATTGAGATGATGGACTCCTGGTGTGGTGCGGCAAATCTTCGGTGAGTTTGAACGCGGGGGTGGACCTGCAAGAGTAACACTCAAACACTAAAATCAGTTATTGAATCCAAAAAAAAGTAGAATGAAGTATAAAAAATGTATGTATACCTTAAACTTGACGCATGTGGATATATATCTAGATCAAATAGATGTTGAGTCTTGCTACGAAATAGCATATGTTTTTTTTTTTAATTTTGACGATCTAGAACAGTTTCCCTCATGGCTTGCCATGAGATGTCATACGGGAAATCTTTCATAATACGTGTCGGTCTCGTGATGTCGAGTTGAATGTGAAGGGGAATTGTTGGGTTTGATCATTTGGGATGGGAAACATGTACATTAAATGCCCTTCCCATCGTTGAGACTTTTCCCGAGAATTTTAAACATGTGGCTCGAGGTTAGCAAGATAGGACGTGGTGTTTCCCCTAGTATTTTTTTAGTGCAGTTGAGTTTTGTGTGTTCTCGTTCTCGAGGTATGATCTGAAATGTTGTTTCTCGTCTTCCCACTTTCCTTTCATCTGGAATGTTGCTGGCATGGTCACCCTTTCTTATATAAGAGACGTTTGACTTTCTGAATGGAATTTCGCTCTCATTACTAATTGAAGTATAATTTACCTTTGAGAAGCCATTCTTTCTTATTCAACTTCTGAATATCTTTAGTTATGGTGCCCTATTTCCTTGTCGGAACAATATGTCTTTTCGAATTGCCATCAACATTTCGCTTCCCTTGCTTGCCTTCATCTCTTTGACTCCTGATCGGTCACCATTTCCATTGAATTCCCGCCGCTAATCCAACATATTTTCATCACCTTGGTAAGATTTATGTTTGTTTTTAGTTGCATTTGAGTCAATTAGCATGTTTTGTTGGTTTGGTATTGCATTGCATTCGATTACAAGTTTATGTCAAAAAGATCTCGTTTATGCTTCGTTTGGTAGTGTCATTGTTACAGGTTTAAAAGCAAGAATGGTGAAGTTCTGGACACTCTGAAGGACAAAAATATGAGAAAACAGCAGGTCAACACGGGCACCCGTGTGCCACAACACTGCCCGTGTTGTTGATCAAGCAGAGCAGAGAGGGAGCAAAAAACAGAGATCAACACGGCCACCCGTGTGCCACCACACGGCCGTGTTGATTAAAATAGTGCATTAACACGGGCACCCGTGTGTAGGGACACGGCCTGTGTTGTTGCCACTGTAACTTATGCTGAAAATAATTAATGTTGAAGAACAACACGGCCACCCGTGTGCCACCACACGGCCGTGTTGATTGAACGCAACTTGGAAAACCTAATTTTTGCTGTGTGAACCGAGTCTGCTCATTAAGGGTAGTTTGGACCTTTAGCTTGGAAGAGAGTCATCTGAAGCTATAAGAAGGCTTGGAAGAGAAAGAAGAAGGGACCTTTTGACAGACGAACGAAAGCATTGCATTGGAGAAGATAGTGAATACGGCGAATTTGAAGACGGCGAGATTCAAGGGTATCAACCATTGAAGATCAAACTCTCCTAATTCTTTGTAATGTCTAATCTTTACTTTATGAGCTCTTTAAGTACTATGAGAGGCTAAACCCCCTGATGCTAGGGGGGTGGTCCTGATGTTATCGCATGTTATGAATTTGAACTAATGATTTCTTGATTACTATGTTACGTATTTCAATTCAATTGTGTGATGTTATTATGCTTTTGTATCGGACAAATACAAATTGATCTACAACTTTCAATAACAGGACTGTGATTGTTAGGGTTTTCACACAATTGGGTTTATGAATGCATCATCTAGGACTAGTAACTTTCGTAAATCACCATAAACCTTGATATTTTGTATGATTAAAACCAATGGTTAATTGAATGGACATTTGAGTAAGAATTGGTAGTTTAATAGTTTCTTCCTTAAGGACTTAAGTAAGAACATTCTGAGGTTAGGTGATTGAATGTTTCATATGTATTAAAGAAATCTTGACTGAATTCATAAACGGTTAACTCAACCACTCACCCTAGCATCTTTTATCTTAATCAATTATTTTTACTATTTTTGTGTTTACTATTTCAAAACAACCAAACCATTATCTTTTTGTTCTGATAGAATCAAATTAAAATAAGTATTTCCTACGCAATCCTTGAGATCGATACTTGGAAATAAAACTCCTTATTACTACATCGGTAAAAATAGTACACTTGCTATTTTGCCGATCAAGTTTTTGGATCCCATGCCTCTCAGGTACCACTTTCAACCTTTGACTCCTATTTCATAGTTTTCATTCTTATATCTTTAAGATGGCCCATATGAATGACCCACTTGCTAATTCAGGAGGTAGCCCCGTCATGGAGATCCTTCATCATCTGTTGGGGCAGAAATCCCAGATTATTCGAATACAACTTCTTTGGCATATATTCGTCCTGACTTGAGTCATGTGGTTATTTGTGATAATTTTGAATTCAGTAGTAATTTTGGTAAATCACTTTCTTCGAAGCCTTTTTTGAAGGGTCTTTTAGCTTTTTTTTTTCTTTCTAATGAGCGTGTTGGGAACATCGCTGGTAATGTTGGGCTTGATAATGTTGTTTCTGCTTTCTAGGGAGTCTCTAGTGACTCTTTTTCCCTGATCTCCCATTTATCCTCTACGGAGATTTCCCCTCAAGATGAGTAGATACTTCAGCATTTCATTGAGTCATATAGGATTACACAACACAGGGATCCCATTGAGGCCGAGATCAAGGTTCAAGTCAAACTTCAAAATCTAATGAACATGATTGGTTGGCGCTACCCACTGACTAATGGTCATCCCTTCCATCTCAGAAGCCAACTGATGTGAATCAGTATCATTGGGTAGATCGCAAATTGCTAATGACCGTTTCTGCTTTTGGCGACGCGGTCAAAGTGGAAAATGCTTTTGCGGAAGTAGGTTCGCCTTTTGATTGGGTGGTCATCCCTGTAGATTATGATAAAAGAATATGTAGTTAATTTGATGGGTATTCCATCCCTTATTATGAATGTTTGTTTACTCGTCTGTTTTTCAATAAATTCAAAACACGGGTGTTCAGACATTTGAATATTATCGCCTCTCAACCGCATCCAATACATGGCCTTTTGTGAAAGTACTAGTAGAAGACCCGTGCCTCCGCACGTGTATGAGATATAGTATTAGACATATTGATAGCCGAATTATATTCAAATACAAATTAAAGTAATATTTATGCATGCTTTTTATTTGGATCTAACTGATTGTATCCTCTGTCACTTTATGAAGTATTTCAATCACATTTTAAATATTACAATGAAAAGATTGAAATACATAATAATCAAGATTTTAGACTTTTCATTTTTTAGAGCAATATGCATGCATGCTTTATTATTTGAATATAATTGGTTGTGTTCCTTGTCACTTCATAAACCTTTTTATATAGCAGTGGAAAAACGAAATCTAACTAATTGTCTTCCATGTCACATCATTGAAAGAAATATAGATGTTTGTTTTAATGGAAGAATTTAACGGGTTATGTCCCGTGCGACTTTATGACCTATTCCAATAAAATTTTAAAGATAAAATATTATTTAAAAATTATATAAAAATTTAAAATAAAATAGGTATTGTGCGGATAGTGACTCGTGAAATTTCTTGTGATATTCAAACCATAATTCAGAGATATATTTGCAACTCCCATTGAATGGAACATAATAGATAAGCTTTGGTGGTTGAAAATCAATGATTTATCTTAAATAAGTTGGTATCTTAACGATAAAGATATTAGAACATATCATAAGCCCAAATAGCAAAGTTAGGGATTCTCTCACACATTACCCATACATCCATATTGTCATACCCAAAAATTTGCCCCCAATTTTTGCTTTTTTATCTAACCCATGATTTGAGACCCATATATACTCAGGAATACTCATCATTCATTCATTCTTAACATTTGCTAACAAGCATCATAGATTCGAGGTTCGTGGCTAACAAAAATCAGGTTTGGATTAAATATTATGGTTTTGCACGTCATATGGGTTGAAACCCTAATCCCTGATTTTCTTCCTATAGGATCTGGTGTCTGACCTTCTGTGCATCTGACTTGGCTTTCAAACTCTGATAGTGGGCTCATGGTTTGGGATTCTGCTCATGAAGCTTTATGCTTGGGTGGAAACCCTAATCGTTGACCTGGAGGTTGGTGAACAGTACGACCTGCTTTGAGGAGGGTTGGAAACCCTAGCTGTGGTTCTTGACAATGACGCAGTGCCTACGTTGGTTACTTCTTGGTTTGAAACCTTTGATTGATTACTTGGAGTTAAGCTACTAAACCCTAGCACATGGCTTAGTTTGGTCGGTTCCAAGTGTAACACCCCAATTAAACTAAGCTAATTATTTGATTTAAATTAATATTTTATTTATTAATTTAATTGAATAATTGGATATTTGGATTATTTTTATTTTATTATTATTTTGGAATAATAATTATTGGGATAATTATTTATTGGAATAATATATAAGTTGGAATTTAGAAAAATCCCATTTTTGGTAAAAAGGTGAATTTCACGTGAAAAGGGAAAAGAGGCAGAAAGGGCAAAAAGCTAGAGAACGAAGGTTGAAGGAAGGAGAAGCTTGGAGCTCGGAAGCTGCCGGATTAACTCAGGTAAGGGGGGTTTATCATCGGTTAAAGGGTATTGTATGATAATATGTACTGGGTAGTAATAATCATTGTTTTACCTCTGATTGGATTGATGTATGCTGAAAATCTGTGAAATGTTGGGATGAACGAAATTGAATGATAATCGATGAAATTCGTAGGAATTAGATGTAGTAAGGTTAGCGATTTGAGAAGTTGAATGTATCCGAGTTGTAATTGATAAAACGAACGAAAGTGTATGAAAAATTGGATTGTGGAAGTGTAGATCTGAGAATTCGTAGCAGAGAAACCATGACAGACCTGGAATTGTGGTCTCTGGTCATACGCGTATGGCACTAGGCAATACGCGTATGAGATGGGCTGGTACGCGTATGGCACTAGGCAATACGCGTATGGAATGGCTTGGAAGTGGGAGTTTTGGCGCTGGTACGCGCCATACGCGTGTGATACGCGTATCCCTGGATGTGGTACGCGTATGGTGTATGTCATACGCGTATGAGTGAAAGAGATGAGGTCTTGAACGTGTTTTGGTCTCTGGTGGTACGCGTATGGGAATGTGATACGCGTAGCATACGCGTATGGGCATGGGCGTTACGCGTATGGACTTTGGTCAGGTGTGGGCAATACGCGTATGGCATGGGCAATACGCGTATGGGCAGAATGGTGAATTTTCTGTGATGTTACTGTGCAGTTTTGACTGTTTAGGCTGAGTGATGTGACTTAGCCGATGTATGATATAGTAGGGATCATTTCCCGCTGTTTTGAGTAGTGTAGGTATTAGTTGAGAGTGCTAATACTGTGTTTGATTTTGTGGCATGATATGATATGCTGTTGTTGATGATATGTGATGGTATACATGATAATGTGAAATGTATGCATTTGTGAATAGACTGTTGTGTGGCTTAGAGTGTGAGCATGTGTCTATTCTTGAATTGTTGTTGATGTTGCATTTGCTAGGTGATTAGCTTGCACATTGTGGCCCATTTGGGGTGGTAGCTAATTCCCATGGTGAGGAATTAGTGAGTTAGTCATTATTGGACTGTTGTTGATTGTTTGCATGCTAGGTGATTAGC
This sequence comes from Lathyrus oleraceus, assembly GCF_024323335.1. Lineage (NCBI taxonomy): Eukaryota > Viridiplantae > Streptophyta > Magnoliopsida > Fabales > Fabaceae > Lathyrus > Lathyrus oleraceus. The sequence continues at coordinate 236,045,011 of NC_066584.1, read as the reverse complement.
GTGCATTTCATGGCCCATTTGGGGTGGTAGCTAATTCCCATGGTGAGGAATTAGTGAGTGAGTCACTATGTCTCAAATGAGTGGGACTAGTGAGCTTGGTAGCCGTGCCTGGGTTGGACGGTGAGGTTGAACTATATGTTCACAAATAGTCGGTACCGCATGCATGGAGTCTCATTGCATAATATATGTATGGCGTGTAATATGAATGGATGTATTCCAATATTACACGTGTGTTTGTGTTGGTATTGTTGTGTGGTCATTGAGTATGGTTTGAGATTATACATATGCTATATGTTATTGTTAAGTATGATGTTTGAGTTGATACTGCTGTTATTGAGTATGTGGTCTGGTTAGGGTGATTTGATGCGTTATTTACTTAACATTACATAATGTTGTATAATGCTCGTTATATTGATTGAGGAACTCACCCTTACAACTCTTTTTCAGGTAACAAGCAGTGAGTTGAGTAGAAGCGAATTATTGGAGTCTAGTGTAGTCTCCGTAGTGGGTCGTGCTCTGATAGATGTAACATCGGGATGGGTTGTCCTAACTTGTTTTGAATGTTTTATTATTGGTTGAGAACCATTTTCCATGTAATGTTTTACATGATTGATGAAATTATATCCGCTGTGTTTTATGCAATTGTTTAAGTTTTAAATTAATAAAAGAGCATGACTTCTATATTGTTGAAAGGTGTGAATATTTTGTGTGACACCCTTAAAAGGGCATAATTACTCTGATGTTGTATTTTGATATTTAATTAAATTATTGGGGTATTTAGAAGGGTGTTACATTAGTGGTATCAGAGCATAGTCGGTCGTGTCGAGTCGTAATTATTCTGTTTCCCCTGTACGGGATAGGTGTTGTGTAACCCTATCAGTACTTATTGTTTTGGTTTGTTGGGTTTTCAGAATAGAGATGGCTGGAAGAGGTAGAGATGATGCTGCAATTGCTGAGGCTCTGGGTATGCTAGCTGGAGTACTTGGAGGAAATCAGAATGTTATGGGAATGGGAGCTGCTCGTCAGTTGAGTGAGTTCCAGAAGAACAACCCTCCAATGTTCAAAGGAGCATACGATCCAGATGGTGCTCAGAAGTGGTTGAAGGAGATAGAGAGGATCTTTAGAGTAACTGAGTGTGCTGAGAATCAGAAGGTCAGGTTCGGTACACATATGCTGTCAGAAGAAGCTGATGATTGGTGGGTTGCTACCCGCACTGAGTTGGAAACTGCTGGAAATGCTGAGATTTCTTGGGCGGTGTTCAGAGAGAGATTCCTGAGGAAGTATTTTCCCGAGGATGTCAGAGGAAAGAAGGAGATAGAGTTTTTGGAATTGAAACAGGGTAACAGGTCTGTAACTGAGTATGCTGCTAAGTTCACAGAGCTGTCAAAGTATTATACTCCCTATAGTGAGGCTGCTGGAGAATTTTCTAAGTGTGTGAAGTTTGAGAACGGGTTGCGTCCCGAGATCAAGCAGGCTATTGGGTATCAAAGGATTAGAGTGTTTTCTGATTTGGTTGACTGTTGCAGGATTTTCGAACAGGATTCCAAGGCCAGAGCTGAGAGCTATCAGCAGAGGGTTGATAGGAAAGGTAAGAATCAGATTGAACGTGGAAAACCGTATGCAGCTGGCAAAGGTTTTCAGAGGCAGAGTGGGATGAAGAGGCCTAGTGGGGGAGATTCTAGTGCTCCTGCTAAGTGTTACAGATGTGGTCAGGCTGGGCATCGTATCCATGAGTGTACCAGTAATGAGAAGAAGTGTTTTAAGTGTGGCAAGGGTGGTCATTTGGCTGCAGACTGCCGGTTGAAGACTGTGACTTGTTTCAACTGTGGAGAGTTGGGTCATATCAGTCCACAGTGTCCTAGGCCGAAGAAAGAAAATCAGTCAGGAGGCAAGGTTTTTGCTTTATCAGGTTCTGAGACTTTTGCAGATGATCGGTTGATCCGAGGTACGTGTTATATTAATGGCTTTCCTCTTGTAGCTATTATTGACACAGGTGCGACTCATTCTTTTATATCTTTGGATTGTGCTGTGAAACTTAAGTTAGAGATATCTGAGATGCTTGGAAGTATGGTGATTGATACTCCTGCGAAGGGTTCAGTGACTACTACTTCAGTTTGTTTGAGTTGTCCTTTGAGTATTTTTGGTAGAGACTTTGGGATAGACCTTGTGTGTCTTCCACTAGTGCAAATTGATGTTATCTTGGGAATGAACTGGTTGGTGTTTAACCGAGTTTCTATCAATTGTTTTGATAAGACTGTGATTTTTCCTGAGATTGAGGAAGGAAAGGATTTGTTTCTATCAGCAAGGCAGGTGAATGAGGAAGTGGCAGATGGGGCAGAGTTGTTTATGCTGTTGGCAACTTTAGAGGCTAAAGATAAACTGGTAATTTGTGATCTAGCAGTGGTGTGTGACTTTCCTGATGTGTTTCCGGAAGAAGTGAATGAGTTACCGCCAGAACGTGAAGTTGAGTTCTCGATTGATTTGGTACCTGGTACTAGACCGATATCGATGGCTCCGTACCGTATGTCTGCTGTTGAGTTAACTGAATTGAAGAGTCAGTTGGAAGATCTGTTGGATAAGAAGTTTATTCGTCCGAGTGTGTCACCGTGGGGTGCACCAGTGTTGTTGGTTAAAAAGAAAGAAGGTACTATGAGGTTGTGTGTGGACTATAGGCAACTGAATAAAGTGACGATCAAGAATCGGTATCCTTTGCCGAGGATTGATGATTTGATGGATCAGTTGGTTGGTGCGAGTGTGTTCAGCAAAATAGATTTGAGATCTGGGTATCATCAGATACGTGTGAAAACTGAGGATATTCAGAAGACTGCTTTCAGAACAAGGTATGGACATTATGAGTATTCTGTAATGCCTTTTGGTGTGACTAATGCGCCTGGAGTATTTATGGAATATATGAATAGGATTTTTCATCCGTATCTAGATCAGTTTGTTGTGGTGTTCATTGATGACATTTTGGTGTATTCGAAATCTGAAGAAGAACATGCTGAGCATTTGAGAGTGGTGTTAGAAGTTCTAAGAGACAAGAAGTTATTTGCTAAACTCTCTAAGTGTGAATTTTGGTTAGAAGAAGTTAGTTTTCTTGGCCACGTGATTTCAAGAGGTGGTGTTGCTGTTGATCCTTCTAAGATAGAAGCGGTATCTAAGTGGGAAGCTCCGAAGTCTGTTGCTGAGATTCGAAGTTTCCTTGGTTTGGCTGGTTATTATAGGAAGTTCATTGAGGGATTTTCTAAGTTGGCGTTACCGTTGACGATGTTGACTAGAAAGGGGCAAGCGTTTGTTTGGGATTCGAAATGTGAAGAAAGTTTCCAAGAGTTAAAGAGAAGGTTGACTACTGCTCCTATTCTGATATTACCGAGTTCGTCGGAATTATTTGAGGTTTACTGTGATGCTTCATTGTTGGGTCTAGGTGGTGTGTTGATGCAGAATAAGCAGGTTATAGCTTATGCTTCGAGACAACTAAGGGTTCATGAGAGGAACTATCCGACACATGATTTAGAGTTGGCAGCTGTGGTGTTTGTTCTGAAGTTGTGGAGGCATTATTTGTACGGATCAAGATTTGAGGTTTTCAGTGATCATAAAAGTTTGAGGTATTTGTTTGATCAGAAAGAGCTGAATATGAGACAGAGGAGATGGTTAGAATTTCTGAAGGATTATGATTTTGGTTTGAATTACCATCCGGGTAAAGCAAATGTGGTGGCTGATGCATTGAGTCGGAAATCATTGCATATGTCTATGTTAATGGTTAGAGAATTGGATTTAATTGAGCAGTTTAGAGACTTGAGTTTGGTATGTGAGAGTACTCACAATAGTGTTAAATTGGGAATGCTGAAGTTAACGAGTAGTATTTTGGATGAGATCAGAGAGGGTCAGAAATCCGATATGCGTTTGGTCGATAAGTTGACTTTAGTGAATCAAGGCCAAGGGGGTGAATTCAGAGTTGATGAGAATGGTGTTTTGAGATTTGGTGATCGGGTGTGTATTCCGGATGTTACTGAGCTTAAGAAGAATATTCTGGAAGAAGGACATCGTAGTGGTTTGAGTATTCATCCTGGAGCTACGAAGATGTATCATGATCTGAAGAAGTTATTTTGGTGGCCGGGAATGAAGAGAGAAATTGCGGGTTTTGTTTATTCCTGTTTGACTTGTCAGAAGTCGAAGATTGAGCATCAGAAGCCGTCTGGGCTAATGCAACCGTTGGCTATTCCAGAGTGGAAGTGGGATAGTATCAGTATGGATTTTGTTTCTGGGTTACCGAGGACGAGTAAGAATTTTGAAGCCATTTGGGTGATTGTTGACAGATTGACGAAGTCGGCTCATTTCATTCCGATCAGAATGGATTACCCGTTAGAGAGGCTAGCTGAGTTGTATATTGAGAAGATTGTAAGTTTGCATGGTATTCCGTCGAGTATTGTTTCGGACAGAGATCCTAGATTTACATCGAAGTTTTGGGAAGGTTTGCAGAGGGCTTTAGGAACTAAGTTGAGATTGAGTTCTGCATATCATCCGCAGACTGATGGTCAGACTGAGAGGACTATTCAGTCACTAGAGGATCTTTTAAGAGCTTGTGTTTTGGAAAAAGGAGGTGCTTGGGATTGTTATTTGCCTTTGATTGAGTTTACCTACAACAATAGTTTTCATTCGAGCATTGGTATGGCACCGTTTGAAGCTTTGTATGGTAGGAGATGTCGGACACCATTATGTTGGTATGAGTCCGGTGAGAGTGCTGTGGTTGGACCGGAGATTGTTCAACAAACTACAGAAAAGATTAAGATGATTCAGGATAAGATGAGAATTGCTCAGAGTCGTCAGAAGAGTTATCATGATAGGAGGAGGAAGTCACTTGAGTTCCAAGAGGGAGATCATGTGTTTCTTCGTGTTACTCCGATAACTGGTGTTGGTCGAGCTTTGAAGTCGAAGAAGTTGACACCTCGATTTATTGGTCCTTATCAGATCTTGGAGAGGATAGGGGAAGTGGCCTATCGTATCGCTTTACCGCCGTCGCTTGCGAATTTGCATGATGTTTTTCATGTGTCTCAGTTGAGGAGATACATTCATGATCCGTCGCATGTTGTCCGAGTAGATGATGTACAGGTGAGAGATAACCTGACTGTTGAAACATCACCTATGAGGATCGAGGATCGAGAGTTGAAGCAGTTACGGGGTAAAGAGATTGCCTTGGTGAAGGTAGCTTGGGGAGGACCAGCAGGTGGCAATGTGACTTGGGAACTGGAGAGTAAGATGAAGGAGTCCTATCCGGAGTTGTTCGCTTGAGGTATGTTTTCGAGGACGAAAACTCTTTTAGTGGGGGAGAGTTGTAACACCCCAATTAAACTAAGCTAATTATTTGATTTAAATTAATATTTTATTTATTAATTTAATTGAATAATTGGATATTTGGATTATTTTTATTTTATTATTATTTTGGAATAATAATTATTGGGATAATTATTTATTGGAATAATATATAAGTTGGAATTTAGAAAAATCCCATTTTTGGTAAAAAGGTGAATTTCACGTGAAAAGGGAAAAGAGGCAGAAAGGGCAAAAAGCTAGAGAACGAAGGTTGAAGGAAGGAGAAGCTTGGAGCTCGGAAGCTGCCGGATTAACTCAGGTAAGGGGGGTTTATCATCGGTTAAAGGGTATTGTATGATAATATGTACTGGGTAGTAATAATCATTGTTTTACCTCTGATTGGATTGATGTATGCTGAAAATCTGTGAAATGTTGGGATGAACGAAATTGAATGATAATCGATGAAATTCGTAGGAATTAGATGTAGTAAGGTTAGCGATTTGAGAAGTTGAATGTATCCGAGTTGTAATTGATAAAACGAACGAAAGTGTATGAAAAATTGGATTGTGGAAGTGTAGATCTGAGAATTCGTAGCAGAGAAACCATGACAGACCTGGAATTGTGGTCTCTGGTCATACGCGTATGGCACTAGGCAATACGCGTATGAGATGGGCTGGTACGCGTATGGCACTAGGCAATACGCGTATGGAATGGCTTGGAAGTGGGAGTTTTGGCGCTGGTACGCGCCATACGCGTGTGATACGCGTATCCCTGGATGTGGTACGCGTATGGTGTATGTCATACGCGTATGAGTGAAAGAGATGAGGTCTTGAACGTGTTTTGGTCTCTGGTGGTACGCGTATGGGAATGTGATACGCGTAGCATACGCGTATGGGCATGGGCGTTACGCGTATGGACTTTGGTCAGGTGTGGGCAATACGCGTATGGCATGGGCAATACGCGTATGGGCAGAATGGTGAATTTTCTGTGATGTTACTGTGCAGTTTTGACTGTTTAGGCTGAGTGATGTGACTTAGCCGATGTATGACATAGTAGGGATCATTTCCCGCTGTTTTGAGTAGTGTAGGTATTAGTTGAGAGTGCTAATACTGTGTTTGATTTTGTGGCATGATATGTGTCATACCCCGATTTTGACCCTGAATTTTTTATTTTGATTGGCACTTGGCCTAAAAATTCATTTGCATACATTCATTCCCAACTTCATATTTTTGTTACACATTGATCATTGTCTATGCCTTTTTGATCATGATGCTTTTGACTATAAAATGGATTTTAATGTCTCGACTCTTTTTTATTTTTAATTTGATTTTAATTTCAAATTAAGTTTAATTCCAATTGTCAATTTAATCTTAATTGTTTACTTTTACTAATGATTAAAACTCTAATCGATTTTTATTTCCAAAATGAATGTTAGAGTTGATGTCCAAGTAATTTTAAATGAATCATAGATTATTTTGTTTTTAATTTGGTTTTTTGCTGTTTTGATTATTATTATTTAAATTAATATTTAAATTAGTTTGGATTATTTCTAAAAAAATCCATTTTATAACCATAGTTCATCCCAAATCAAAATAGCCATACAATCAAAACTCCATCCAGAATCTAATTTCCAACATTCCAATAATTCATTCCAAAAAAAAGAAGAGAAAAAAACAAAATCCAATAATAAACACAATAATCCATTCTGAGTGTAATCTCAAATAGGTGAACCAAACACGTCCCGAGGGAATGGACACTGAATTTCTCTCACTTCATCTTTATTTGGAGATCCCGTTTTTTGAAGTGCTGAAATTTAAAGGAGGAATTACTATAACTCCACAGCAGAATGCATTTGGGATTCCTCCATCCAAAAAGAGGCAAATTGGCGCAAACCTTCATGGGACCTCATAATCTTGGTTTGAATAACATTGAGTTTGGTAGGGTTAAGCAAGTCAGACTTTCAACCATATTGCAGCACTCCCTTAACAGAAGTGATACCGGCTCCGCGAGATCACCTGCTCCTGCACCAAAAACCAGTCCTACATTAAAACCATCTGCAAAATTTCAATGACAGAAAAAACATAGCATAACAGCAGCAAGCCAAATGGAATCACTCAAATTACCGTAAGTGAATGTCGGCATTGTCATTACAGCAAGCACAACTGTGACCCTGCAATATCACAGCAATCCATATTTTGGTTACAAAGGCCACAACATAAAATTGGAAAGAACATGACAGCATCGAAAAAAACTCACCGTAACCGCTGATAATCATTTGGCTCCCCACAACAGAAACTTCAGCAACAGCTTGTAAACGAAGCCCGTGTTCGAGAAATTGAAGAAGGTTGGGGTGACAGTGTTGGGATCTGTTGAAGAAATTCAAACCAAAATATTAAAGAGACGGGAGGCTGCAGCAAAACGCGAGAAAGCCATGGCGTATGCTCTAGCTCATCAACGGCAGTGCAGAATCTAAATCCTCAAGTGGAAATACAACTGTATTTAATGAAATCACAGCTAAGTATAATGTCACCTGTATTATCCCAGCCATTGGAACTTGAAGGCAAAACCGTCAAACTGCAAATTTGGGATACGGCTGGACAGAGCGATATAACTCCTTCAACAGCTCCAACAAAGAATTTTCCACTGAACGGAATGCTTACAATCACATATTCCCTCCTCTAACAAACAGATTCCAGGACCCTCTAGCAAACTCTATTAACTCTCCATAAATCTACTCATGAAGGCATCAGCCTTAGAGGAGACATAAATGTTTGTATTGTTGGAGATCCTAGCTGTGCAAAGTCTCAATTTCTCAAGTATACTTCAAGTATTGTTCCAAGATCTGTGTATACATCTGGTAAATCGTCATCTGCTGCTGGTTTGACTGTAACTGTTGCCAAGGAACCAGAAACTGGAGAGTTTTGTATTGAGGCTGGTGCTTTGATGCTTGCTGACAATGACATTTGCTGCATTGATGAATTTGACAAGATGGACATAAGAGATCAGATTGCAATTCACGAGGCAATGGAACAACAAACTATTAGTATCACTAAAGCAAGAATACAAGCAACACTCAATGCTCGTACCTCCATTCTTGCTGCTGCCAACCCCGCTGGAGGACGGTATGATAAGTCTAAGTCGCTGAAGTACAAAGTGGCTCTCCCTCCTGCTAAAGCTGGACAAGAAAAGAGCAGATATGGTTTTGTGCATTTTGCTGATAAATCATGTATAATGAAGGCATTGAAGAACACAGAGAAGTATGAGATTGATGGCCAAATTTTGGAATGCTCACTCGCTAAGCCAGCAGTTGCCAAGCCAAAGTCAAAACCAGGTTAATGCTAACATAATACCAGCAGAATGGGCAACATTGCAGAGATGCATTATTAGGCATGTTGTGAAGCGAACCGTCACGCTTATGGCAGCTCACCAAACTGCACCATGACACAAGACCCTGCACAAACATCAAACAACACGGTCATGAATTAATCCCACCCCCATGATCCAACCAAAAAATTGGCCAGCAAAGTTGCTGCATATTTGGAGCAATACATAGAAGCAATGGAGAAGGTTAAACTCAAGCAAGGATTGAAAATTACCATGAGCATATCCGGTGAAGGGAATGCATATTTGCAGGAAACAGAGTTTTGGCGTCTTTACAAGCAAAACCAATCTCTCAAAACCAATCTCTCTGCTCCTTTGTTATGAAAACGGCTGTTGGGGGTTGTCTATCTTCTTGCTTGTTTATTAGAACCTTTTATGCCATCCTTCAGTCTCGAGGTATTCAAGCAGTTGAATTCGTCTACGGAGATACATCTTTCACTTTCTGTTGATAAAGGAGACGTCGATAGATTAAGAAAACCCTGGGATCTCCTGTGTGTCGGTCATAAATTTGAAACACCTGTTGCCAACTCAATGCTAGCATGCCAGCCATCCAATATTTCAAAACCTGTAAAAGAAACCAAAATCACTCAATGGCATCTTTGTTCCGCAAATGTCGAGAGGCTGTGAAAACCCTTGCAAAACGACCTTCTTTGACTAAGGATCCGAGACAGTTGCAATTTGAAACTGATGTTAACTGCTTGTTCCTTTATTCTAGTTATAATCAATTGGGGAAAAGTGCAGATGAATTAGATGCTGAAAAGATCATTGAAAAGCCAGTAATACCTCTTTTGCTGATCAAGCGATACAAGTACAAGAAAATGTTCACACGCAAGTTAAGACGTCTTGTGCATTCATGGATGAAATTCTTCCTCCAAATGAATAGACAATGAACGATCCTCTTGGATTATCTCAACAAGCAAGTGCTTTGTCTCGCCAAAATATCCGTAAATACCTCAAACCACTTTTTAATTAAAACGTGAAGAAAAAGGTTACCTGGATGGAATGTCCAGTCGTAATCCCGAATATTAGGCTCAAGCTGTAAGAGCTTGCAAGCCGTTAATATTCGTTTTCTCTTTAACACTTTAATATTCAAAAATCATCTTCTTAATGAGGTCGGAAGAAAAAGGTTACCTGGATGGAATGTCCAGTCGTAATCCCGAATATTAGGCTCAAGCTGTAAGAGCTTGCAAGCCATAAATATTCGTCTTCTCTCTAATATTCAAATCCTTCTAAATAAAATGCGAAGAAAAAGGTTACCTGGATGGAATGTCCAGTCGTAATCCCGAATATTAGGCTCAAGCTGTAAGAGCTTGCAAGCCGTTAATATTCGTCTTCTCTTTAACACTTTAATATTCAAAATCATTTTCTTAATAAAGTTGGAAGAAAAAGATTACCTGGAGGGAATATCCAGTCATAATCCCGAATATTAGACTCAAGCTGTAAGAGCTTGCAAGCCATAAATATTCGTCTTCTCTTTCACACTCCAAGATTCAAAACCTCTTCTTAATAAAGTTGGAAGAAAAAGATTACCTGGATGGAATGTCCAGTCGTAATCCCGAATATTAGGCCCAAGCTGTAAGAGCTTGCAAGCCATAAATATTCGTCTTCTCTTAACATTCCAAATATTCAAATTGTTTTCTAAATAAAGTTGGAAGAAAAAGATTGCCTGGATGTAATATCCAGTCGTAATCCCGAATATTAGGCTCAAGCTGTAAGAGCTTGTAAGCCGTTAATATTCGTCTTCTCTTTAATACTCCAATATTCAAAGTCATTTTCTAAATAAAAGTTGGAAGAAAAAGATTACCTGGAGGGAATATCCAGTTGTAATCCCGAATATTAGGCTCAAGCTGTAAGAGCTTGCAAGCCATAAATATTCGTCTTCCCTCCTAAACCAAGTCCAATATTCGAATCATTTTCTTAGCAATATTGGAAAGAAACAGACTGCCTGGGTGGAATGTCCAGACGTAGTCCCGAGTATTAGACTCAAGCCGTAAGAGCTTGCAAGTCACAAGTACTCGTCTTTCGAACTTCAAAATACCTAATTGCTACCTTAATATTTTTCAATAAAGGTGGAAATGGAACATGGTGTATACCATGCACTCCTGAGGTTAAGATTCGAGATGTATATCTCGCCAATCTTAACTCTCGCCATCGTCTAAAATTGTCAATGCGGTTTCTTCAAACCCTTTCTCAATCAAATTCCAAAATACTTAATTCCTATCTTAAACTTCTTCAATAAAGATGGAAATGGAACATGGTGTATACCATGCACTCCTGAGGCTAGGATTCGAGATGTATATCTCGCTCATCCAAGTTCTCGCCATCACTCAAAATACATCCAACCAATCAAACTCTTTCTCGCCGCCGTACGATTAATCAAAAACCTTTTTCATAAATGAAAGATATATTGTCTTAAGTGATACAAAACAATGTTTCGGCCACGATTGTTGAGTAGAGATAAATGACGCTTTTCCGAATGTAGATCTATAAATCCGTTCGATGTGTGGTATGCGTCCACTCCTCATCTGTTTTGGGTAAAACAATGTTTTCGTCGATTAATACAATATAGCTTTCGCTAAAATCGACCAACAAACAAACATTTTTCTACCCAGAACTACGTAAGCCTTGATTTCTCTTTTGAGATACGTAGGAGCAGGATTTTTAAATCTTGTCAGGCCCACTAATAAAAAACTTAGGTTTAGTCCTTCGTTAAAAATCCAAAAACATTTCTTCTCTCTTCTATTCTTTCTTCCCCACCTAATAAATTGAAAAGCCTAATATTTTAACTAACACTAATGCACACAACTAACCTAATGGTTCCCGTTGAGTACAACGGACGTGAGGGGTGCTAATACCTTCCCCTTACGTAATCGACTCCCGAACCCGGATATTGGTTGCGACGACCATATCTTATCCTTTCTTTTGTCTTGGGTTTTATCGATATTTCCCCTTTCCTTCTTAGGAATAAATAAAGTTCGGTGGCGACTCTATTCAGTCCATCATTGCGAGCGTGCGATCGCGCTTCGCTTTGAAATCGTATCCCCATTTTTTCGAGGTGCGACAGATGGCGACTCTGCTGGGGACATGATAGTTTCCCTAAGTGAGTCAAGCCTAGTTAGGTCGTTTGTGTGCCTTTGTGTGTTTACCTATGTGGCTTTTCTTTATTGTTTTTACTATCTCTATTGTCATATTGATATGAATTTGTTGTATTGGTTCGATTATGGTTTGGTACTTGGATACTCTGATTGCAAACCTTGTGGGAAAGACTTTTTACCCGAGTCTCGAGTAAAAACATAAGATAGGACGAGGTTGAGTAGTGCGGGTCCGCGAGATGTATTTCTCGTTGGGTCGGTACGAGAACCTCACTTAGAGTAGATTCTTGAGAGGATGTTGTCGCTCGGCAAGTAAGTTGCCGTAAGCTTCGATGTTTTCTTTAGGATCCATGACTCTGAGAACCATTTGTAGAACCTTAGTTCTTTGCCCAACTAGGAAAGATGGTTGCGTAGTGTGGGTCTGCGAGATGTATTTCTCGTTGGATCGATGCGAGAACCTCACTTAGAGTAGATTCTTTAGATGGAGTTGATGCCCGGCAAGTAAGTTGCCGCAGGTAGCAAACAGTCTAATGGGTCCATGACTCTAGGAACTTTTTCAAAAACCTTAGACCATACCTGGTGAGAACCTATTCTTGGAAAACAATCAGATTCGTCAGTACCTCAGACTTTTGAACCCGTGTATGAAAAAACAAATGTGCATGGCTTGCATTGCATTCATTCGCATTCCATTGCATTTTGTAACACCTCAAAATTTGCCCTCCTCTCTTGGGACTAGCATTAACATATTGCATATCATTTTAGGTCATTAGGCATTGCATATTGCATATCATGTGGTTACATTGTGCAAGCTATCCTCTCAAGTCTTGATCAGAAGATGAGGAAGTCAAAGGCAAGCCTAGGGGTTTATTGATTGATCATTGGCCATCTGAGGATTGGGTTGTGAAGTAGGGTTTCATGATTCTCAATGGATGTTGGTCTTCATCTTGATTAAAAAGATACATCATCATCATCATGGTTGGTCATCATCAAGTGTTGGAGCATATTCCTTGAGATTAGGGTTTTGACCACTGGTCAACCTTAATCATCTGCATTGGGCCAATCAGGGCATAATCAGGAGATGGGGGCTATGATGTATATGAGGATCATAATGTGATTATATTGAGCTCATGGATGCTAGGGTTTCATGGTTGAGCCATTTCATCAGGAGTTTGGGGCTCAATTTGATCAGTGCGTAGCCAAATTCATCTATCTGTCAGAAAAGTCAATTGTGGTCAACGGTGCCTGGATTGATGGATTTGGAGGAGGGAAAGGGCAAGAGATACTCCATTCATGTTCAAACAAGTCTCATTTGACATTTCAGATACTCACATTGAAGGATTTGAGGTCATAGCAAAGGTTTCCAAAAGGAAAAATGACCTATGGTTTCAAGTTTCCAAAAGGATGGCAAGTTTTTGGAACGACTTCAACCCAATTTTCCCCCATCAAAAAAGCTTCAAATGGAATTTTGTTGAACATGAAAGTTGTAGATCTTTCTCTCCCATTTTCAAAAAGTCCAAGATCGTGAGAATCGGATGAACGGTTGAGGAGATATGGTCAAATTACCACCGGGCGTGCATGGCAAAATTTTCCATGTATCGATGCACACGAATTTCGTATCGATGCGTGCAAGGCAAAAAAGGGCCATGTATCGATGCACACGAGTTATGTGTCGATGCACACTGTTAAAAAGTGCCTTGTATCGATGCAAACAAGTTATGTATCGATGCATACTGTTAAAAAGTGCCTTGTATTGATACAAACAAGTTATGTATCGATGCACACTGTTAAAAAGTGCCTTGTATTGATACAAACAAGTTATGTATCGATGCATACTGTTAAAAAGTGTTATGTATCAATACATAACTCTATTTTGAGCTCTCATACAGCACTGTTCATGTCCATATTACTTCATGCACCATCTTCATGCACAAGAGTGAAAATCTCATTTGAGCCAACACACTCCAAATATCAATTGAGAATGTATGAGCTGTCAATGAGCTGTCACAGGGCTTGAGTGAAAAGGCCATTTTGCCCTTGCTTAAGTAAATGCACATTTGCTAATTGCATGTCATTTTGCTAATTTGGTGATTAAAGCTTGATTAGTTGGAAGTATATAAGCTTAATCATAACAAACTCTTGAGGAGAATGCACAATTACCAAGTTCAGATCTCAAAACCATTCCAATTCTCTCACATTTCATCAAGAACACAAGAACTTCATATGCATCAATCTTCTTCATTCTTCAACCAAATCTCAAAATTCTTTTTGCTTTGGATTTGTATCATCATTATCTTGGACTGTTTTTGGAGATTGGAGGAAGAAACTCATCGAATCGTGACTGTAGCATGAGGAGCTTCAATGGTGAAATGTGGATTTCGAGCACTAGAGGCCAAGGCAACTGAAGTTGGACGCATCATTCATCTACCACTAGCTTGCACTACTTCTGTTTCGTGTAATTGAAGCTCAAAAACAACAAGAACTCCGCTGCCATATCCAGGTTTGAGCAAAATCGATCGTCACCATTTGTTTAATCATTATATGCGTTTGAAAGGCCTTGTTATGTAGATCGCGGTGATGTGATTAGTTTTGAGAATGATGAACCATAGGAGGAGAAATCTGGATTTTAAGATATGAACATAAACCCTAGCTCGCGCGATTCGTTCGATTTAGGAACTTTTAGCCAAGAATAAGTTGATATTCGTGATCCTTAGGCTCAGACGGTTCTAACGGATATGAGATTGTTCATTTTGGTGATGATTTGAAATTTCGTGTTCTTGAGGATTCTGGACTGTAGACGATGAAGTTCTGGAAATTTTACTGTTCAATCCAAAATCTGTTTTGAAAATTCAAACTGCATGTTTCCCGCTCCCGCCATTAGTATTTACGATAATGCCATTGTCAAAATTCTATTTAATTTAATTAATTGTTAAAAATCATTAACACATGAAAAAATTCATAAAAAAAATAGTAGAAAATTCAGAAAAATATGGAGATTTTTTCTATGACTTCCTTGTTGACTTTAGGACTTTTTTGATCTATTGGTCAAAGTTGTGCTTGGTAGAAATTCCATTTGCCCTAGGGTTTTCTCACATGAGTCACATTTTGATACACTTTACCATTTTAATTGTGAAATGCACATGCTTGCAAATAAATTCTTGAAATTTTTGTGGTGGTTCTTGACTCATTGAGGATTATTTATATGTAAATTTCATGAATTTTTGATACCTGGTTAGAGAGCAGCAAATTCTGGAACTTAGGTGTGACAATTTGTGTCACACCTCTTGATGTCAACTTGTTGAATTTAATTGGATGACCTATGCATGTTGGAATTGGCTGAAATTTTGCATGATGACTTGTTGACATGTTAGGATGCTTGATGAATTTTTGTAGAATTTTTCACTGTATTTTCAATTTGATCATGATTTTTCATTTCTGGTTGTTGAAATTGCAAGCTCATGTGATACATGTTGGTAGATTGATTGGGAAATCCTCATATTGTATTGTATGGCCATGAAATTTGATATGCATGAACTAGACACATTGTGTGACCTCCCTGTTTTGGTCTCATCCATTTCTTTTTAGTTTCCAATGAGATATGAATTTTTGAAGTGGATGTATGCATTGATGGTGTGAATTGAAGCATGAAATTGTGTCTGTTTTTGTTGATTTTCATTGACATGGTTCCATTTTCCCAATTGAGCTCAAATTTGACATGGTAGATCTTGATTGACCCCTGTTTAGGTGTATTTAATTTGAGATTTTTTTGATGTGTTTTGGCATGGCTTTGAATGCAATACTTCTGTTTGTATATTTGGTGCTTCATTTGAACCAATATGGATTGTTTTGTGCATGAAATGAACTTGATGGATGATATAAACATGAGACCAAGGATGTTTGCTCTTGTTTGATGTTAATTTGATGTTGGATGGTGGATACCTGGCTGTTTTAGCTTTTTTCTTGCTTTGGGACCCTAGGCTTGGCCTAGTGGTCTAGTTGCTAATATTTGCTTGATTTTTCAGGATCAAAAAGCAATGCACATGGAGAATGATCCAAATCCAATTTTGATTGATGTTGTGGATGTTTGTACACTAACATAACATTTTTTTGTAGGTGTTGGAGCTTGGGCTTAAGCCTTGAGCTTGCTTTGTGTTGTATTGATTAAACTGTTTGATTGTTTGCCGTATAGTTTGTCTGATTGATTACTGATTGAGTTTGATTGTTTCCAGGTACTTTAGTTGCTCAGTTCCTTGTGAACTATTGCTTTGCTTTGCTTAAGCAACTTGCATTTGAGGTATAACCTTCTTACTTCATGTAGTCTGGAGACCCAGCTGTTACCGGGCCGGGCAAATAAATGTCTGAAGTCCTCCTTAAGAGGCAATGATTGTGGTTGTTTATTTTTAAGCCCAAGCAGGTGAAAGTCCTTCAAGTAAGGCAATTGGTGGAAGGTAGGGACAAGCAACCTGTCCCCCACTATTCAGTGAGTCTTCTCCTTGCTCCCATTACATGGTTGTAGCATTGAGATCAAAAGCCCAAGATCTGTTGTGTCAGAGTCATCAAGTATAGAAGGGTTCCCCTATTCTGGACCCATGCTCATTTGTCAGCTCTCCCTGGTTAGGGATAAGAGCTGTGAGGTCTGATCCTCACTTCATCCTTTCATCTGCTTCACCTTAGCCTCGTAATGGCAAGGTTAAGAGCAAAACCAGCCTGTACAGACGACTCGCTTCGGCGGTCAAACCCCATTGATTGAGCCTCTTGTTTGGCTATAGTGCGTGTTTTGTGATTATTTGATTGACATGTTTGTTTGAGATGCCTGTTCTCATTTAATGTTGATATATGATGGTATGCTTGTGTGCTAGCTTCTTTCCTGGTTAGGTTAGTTTGCTTATGCAAGTAGGATAGAAAACCGAACTTAGGTGAACGATGCATGACAACATTAGGCTCGAGTCTCAGCTCCCTAGTTGTGTGTCTTTCCCCGGTTTCTGGTTAGCAATTTAGTCCCTTTCAGGGGAACTACATCGCCCTGATCCTCGTGCCAGACGAGGTATGTAGGCAGGTGGTCGTGCGAGACCACTCCGGGCACCCTTTTCTTTTTTGCGTGTGTTTTGTTTGCCAGCTATCAGGCTCGAGTTCCCGACTCCCTGTTAGTCTGTGTGTTCAATTTCTTCTGACGTCTCAGCGTCTCTTCTGGCTTGCTTGATGACTTGTAGGCTCGAGTTCCCGACTCCCTACTAGTTTGCATGTTATTTCTTCCCTTTCAGGGGAACTACATCGCCCTGATCCTCGTTCCAGACGAGGTATGTAGGCAGGTGGTCGTGCGAGACCACTCCGGGCAACCTTTTTCTTTTTTGCGTGCATTTATTTGTTATCTGACTGTGTGTTTGGGTTCGGATGCCGACGTAAGCCCAGTGATTGGCTGTCGGGCTCCACGTTTGCCCTTTTGAGTATGTTTTGGTTCGGATGCCGACGTAATTCCATCCAGTGGTTGTCGGGCTCCATGTTTGCCACCCTTGCTTGTTTGTATGTTTTGTATTGTTTGGCGTGCGTAAGCCGAACTACAGAGGCTCTGATTCTTGTTCCAGACAAGATATGTAGGCCTAAGGTGCGATACCTTATCGAGCTCCCTTCTCTTAACCCCACCTGCGTTCCCCGTATGTGTGTGTGATGTTTAGCAACCTATTCTTTATTCTAGGACGTGGATCCCGTCGAGTACGACGGACGTGAGGGGTGCTAATACCTTCCCCTCGCGTAACCGACTCCCTTACCCTTTCTCTCTGGTCGCGAGACCATGTCTTTCCAGGTTTCTCTGAGCGTTTCCTTTCCCTATCTTGGGATAAATAACGCGCAGTGGCGGCTCTGTGTTTTATTTCTTTTGAGTCTCGCCGGTTGATTTTTCGCAGGATGCGACAGCTGGCGACTCTGCTGGGGACGTGCGATGTAGACCTATGCTGGTCCATCGTCCCTAAGCGAGTCCTTCCTAGCGTTCTAGGATAGTTTAGGTTGCTTATTGTGTGTTATTTATTGCATTTATTATTCTAACCAATGTATATATATTTGCATTAAATGTTTGCATGCATCATACTATCATATTGTTGCCGTCCTCTGTACAGGTGGTTCCTCTGTTTTAGGGTGGGAGTTACTCGAGGTAAAAGGCCCAATACCCAGGCTATGAGTGAAATCTAGGAAACCTAGGAATAGAGTGATGCATGGGAAGCGGGTGGTATGGCGCCACTTAGCGGAACATTGACATCACGAGCAGTTCAGACCCTGGTGGGATATTATCGTTACATACTTCGGGTGTGTATATGATGGTATTCTGCGAAAGGTTATTTATGCTGCGTTTCTTTCGACTTTACCCTAGCCTAGATGACACCCGTGAGTGGGGAGGGAATGATCATTCTAACAGGTACAGATGGTGACTGTTGGTGATTGATGGTGACTCAGATGGTGACTTTTTGTTCCGTGGATCCGAGTCATATTTATAAGTCGGATTTATGGCCGTTTATTGCCGAGACGCCGGAGTGCTGTCCGTGATTTATCAGTGGGGATCCGTTTATTTCAGGATTCCCCGGGCCGAGATATTTATCAGTGGGGATCCGTTTATTTCAGGATTCCCCGGGCCGAGTCAGACGGTTGAGAATATCTGCTCAGAGATTGTTTGGAGAGATTGATGATGATGATGATGATGTATCTTTCAGGTCCGTTTATTTCGGAACCCTTGAGCCGGACTTATGGTTAACCAGTACCTCAGATGGTTATGATCAGTTCAGAGACCAGGCTTCAGAACAGATGTTCAAATGACTTGGAGGATGGCACAGTGCATTGCATTCATGCATCATTCTCATTTCGCATTCATCTGCACCCAAACTACGTCTAGCCATATGGGGAGTATTATTGATTGAGAATCTGGTTGAGAGACATCTTGAATTTCAGAATGTGGATGTCAAAACGTTATCTGTCTCGATGAAACCAGAATCGAAAGACAGAATCTTCCTCATATGGATAGACGTTACATTCATGCATATTAACCTGTTTGCTGTTTTGCAGGAATCATTGCTCGTGCTCGCAGAACTGTACCTTTGCACTCAACCCGACCTCACAGATATTACACCAGGCGCAATACTCCTCGACTGATGGATCTCCCAAACACAGATATGCTCGAACTGAAAGATAAAATGAACGAGCTGATCAACATCATGCAAGGCTTTGCAGTTGGTCAGAAGGCTCTGGCAGATAAAGTTGAAAAGCTCGAGCGGGCTTCAGCTGCTAACAGTGTTGTTAATCTGGATGGTGTCTCCAATCAGGGGTTGGGTGGATCCAAAGATGGTGGTAAAAGAGAAACTGTGGGTTTGGTGAACAACAATGCTGCTGGATTTGGTGTTGCTACTGGTGGTGGGCCCGGTCTGGGGTATAGTCTGAAGGATGGTCTGGTGCCTCCATTCTATGGGTTTGATGAAGACCAGGAGGAAGACAGAGAGGCCGATCAATTCTCCATGCACAATGAGCCACTTGGGCAATATGGTGTTCAGCCACAAAACAAAGAAATTCAGTTGCTGGCAGAGAAGGTAAAGGCTCTGGAAAGCCATGCTACTCCGGGGTTTGTCAACATGTCCAACATGGGGCTGGTCGAGGGGATTGTGATCCCACAGAAGTTCAAAGCGCCTGCATTTGACAAATATAACGGTAGTTCCTGCCCGGAAACTCACCTCCAAGCTTTCGTACGTAAGATTTCTGCCTACACGACTGATCAGAAGCTATGGATGTACTTCTTCCAGGACAGTCTGTCCGGAGGATCCCTGGAGTGGTACACCAAGCTGAAGTCTTCTGACATCAAAAGCTGGCAGGATTTGGGAGATGCATTCTTTAAACAGTACCAGTTCAACGCTGATATGGCTCCGAGTCGTACCCAGCTGCAGGGTATGTCTCAGAAAAACAATGAGGGGTTTAAAGAATATGCTCAAAGGTGGAGGGAGTTGGCTGCCAGAGTTCAACCGCCGCTAGTGGACAGAGAGATGTCTGATCTCTTCATGGGTACCCTGCAAGGGGTTTTTGCTGAAAGGATGGTGGGTTGTCCAGTAACCAACTTTGCAGACATTGTGGTGGCCGGAGAGAGAATTGAAAGTTGGCTGAAAATGGGGAAGATACAAGGTAATGCTTCGGCATCAGGATCGAAGAAGCCATTCGGGAACGGTCAGCGCAAGCACGAGGGTGAATCAAGTGCTGTGTATGCCCAGGGAGGACCCGGTAGGGATCGTTACTACCAGCACACTGCTGCAGTAACCATTCCTGCTGGTAATCAGTCAGTCCGGCAGCAACGTCAGCCACCTCAACAGAGAGCTGGGTACCAGATGAGAGGAAAAGGGGTTGATCGCTATTTTGACAAGCCACCCGTGACATATGCGGTTCTGTTCAAAAAGTTGATGGATCTTGGTTTGGTTCAGCCGAGGGCGATGGTTTCGATGAGAACAGATCAGAGGCCACCTAACTATGATGAGAACGCCCGGTGTGAATTTCATTCTGGTACACCGGGGCATAACATTGAGGGCTGTAGAGCATTCAAGAATGTTGTCCAGGACCTGGTGGACTCCAAGGCTATCAATTTTGCGCCGTCACCGAATGTTAATGCTAATCCCATGCCAGCACATGGTCAGGCGATGGTGAGTGCAATTGCTGAAGATGCAGATTACACCTGTGCAGTGGGTGGAGAGACCGACAGTGACTGCAAGTTCAGTAGTTGGATAAAGCCGTGCATACTAGGAAGCTGAAAGGCCTAAACAAGATCGTCACTGACACTCGCCCGGAAGAGTAATATTTCTTGTTTTCAGTTTATATGCATGAAAGCCATACGTGTTGCCCGACACGTAATGGTCCATTGTAAGGGCCACCTCATGTTTAAATTTGCATTTTCTGCATCATTAATAAATGGATGTTTTTCAGCCAAAAAGCGGTGTTCCCTGTTTTTCATTTATTTTTGCAGTTTAAAAACAAATAAAAATGGCAATGTTTATTTTCATTTTTCTTTTTTGATTTGTCTCGTTCCGAATTCAAAAATAATTCTCCGGATCTCGCTGATAACAATTTGGTTACCCCTCATATGACTTCGACAATCCGAGCAATCAGGCTGAAGAAGAAGGCAAAGAAGATTGTGATCTACTGGAATTAACCAGGTTGTTGAGACAAGAGGAGAAGATGATTCAGCCGCCCGAGGAGCGGGTTGAGATTGTTATTCCACGCACCGCCGAGGTCAGGAAGGAGATGAAAATTAGAGCCGCTTCAGAGGCGAATCGAGAGCAGAACGGTAGCCTTGTTGAAGGAGCAGGTGGACGCATTCACTTGGTCATGTCAGGATATGCCAAGGTCGAGTACCGGTGTCGTTGTGCACAAGCTCCCATAGAAAGGAGACTGTCCTCTAAAGAAGAAGAACGCCAGTGCCTGTATCAGAGAGCCATGGTGACTTTGTTTCATGATATGATTCATCATGAAATTGAATGCTATGTTGATGACATGATAGCAAAGTCCCAAACAGAAGAGGGGCATCTGGTAGACCGGAGCAAGTCGTTTGACCAGTCGAGACAATTCAAACTGAGGTTGAATTCAAGTAAGTGCACTATCAGAGTGCAGGCCGGTAAGCTGTCGGGGGTTCATTACAAGGGAGGAATCGAGGTTCATCCTGCAAAAAAAAAATAAAAAAAAATATGAGAAACGCCTGAATCGAGAAAGAAAAAGAGAGGTTCGTGGTTTCTTAGAAAGATTGAACTACCTGTCATGGTTCACATCTCATCTAACAGCCACGTGTGAACCTATATTCAAGCTGTTGAAAAAAAAAAAGAGATCAAACGGTCAGGTGAAATAATGGTTGCCAAGGGGCATTGAAAAATAAAAGAAAAAATTGCAGGAACCTCTGATTCTGTTGCCTCCCTATGGAGAGAGACTGGTAAATCTGTACTTGACAGCCTTCGAGGGGTCTACGAGGTGTATTGGGTCAGCATGACGAGTCTTGTCGAAAAGAGCATGCAATTTACCTTAGCAAAAAGTTTATCGACTGTGAAACAGTACATTCACTGTTCGAAAAAACTTGCTGTACTTTGGCATAGGCTGCTCGCCGACTGAGACAGTTTATGCTGGTTCATACCACTTTGTGGATTTCCGAGATGGATCCGATCGAGTATGGGTTTGAGAATCCAGCATTGACCGGACGGGTTGCGAGAGTGAAAAAGAATATTGACTGATTTGTGATACTCTCAGAAAGCAATCAAGGGGTGTATCGTCTGATTACATCTCTCTGCAACCCATTGAGGGTTGTCAACCGATGAAGTGTGGATTCCCTGATGAGGACATCTCGAGGTGCTCTAATCGAAAGATTGAGAGTAACCGATCCCGGAGGAGGGGCCTGACCCTGAATCCGAACGGATTCTGATGTCTGATGGGGAGGATAAGATGAATAAGGTAGTGCTTCCTGGGGCACGATGGAATGCATCAACGATGGTGACCGAGGCCGAAGCTTGCATTCTGGGTACTGTACTTCGGTACGTACGTCTACTGAGGCAAACGCCTTTCTCACTCAGAGAGCCTGATTGGAGAAAAGAGGCTGGCAGCCATCTGTCATGGGCAATTATACCAGCAAAGGATGAAGCGTGCTTTTGACAGGAAGGTGCGACCTCGGGTATATCACGTGGGTGATATGGTGCTGAAAAGGATCCTTCCTCCTCAAAACAATCGAAGGGGCAAATGGACACCGAATTATGAAGGTCCATTCGTGGTCAAGAAGGTTTTCTCTGGAGGAGCCTTGTTGTTAACGACCATGGATGGCGAAGATTTTCCATCCCCTGTGAATGCGGACGCAGTTAAAAAATACTTCGTATAAAAAGACCCGCTGGACGAAAAGAACAAAATAGTCCAGGCAAAAATGGGCATCCCGGCGAACCGAAAACAGAAAGAAAAGGTTCGGGCAAAAATTAGGGATAGAAAGAAAAAAAACTGTACACCCGGCAAGTCGAAAACCTGAAAAGGCGACTTGGGCAAAAAGGGGTATCCCGGTGGACTGAAAACCCGAGAGGGCGGTCCGGGCAAAAGAGGGATTGAAACGAACAACTGCGTCTAGCATGATCGTTTGCGCTTTGGTTAAAGCATCATGGAGAATACCCGGTAGGGATCAATCGGAATCGTCTTGTTCAGAAGGCAGAAAGCATGGAGAGTCTGAGGACATATGGGGTGTAATCGAGTTGGAACTCGATGAGATCACGGGTTTCACATTGCCATTAGGATAGATTTTTCCTTTTGAGCGCAGTTACCTCTTTTCAGGAATTGCTTCCTTTTGTATTGCTCATTTGAGCCACACTTTTTCCATCAATAAAATGCATGTTCAGTCAAATAATTTTGTTTTTGTTTTTCATTGCCGCTTTGATTGCAAAAACATCCAGATATTTTTGATAAAGAATTTTGCATTTTAAGACATACAGGTCCCTTCCAATGCATGTTTATAAGATTGAAAGCTTGAAATCTTATTTGGAAGGTTGAGTGACCCAAGTGTTGAAATCTTGACACGCCTGGGGCACGATTTTATCTAACTATCTGTTTTGCAGGAACCGTTAGATATCTTCACTCACTTGCAGGTTGTGATGTGGAAGCTTTGTAACAGATCCCCGCAGAGTCCGATCGGGGACGAATCAGTGAAAGAATGACGAAGTGACGTTGAGGCGTACGACGATCCTTGATAATAATCAAGAAGACTCTTCAAAGTCGGAAGGTTGGAAAGTCTGTAGAAATTCCCCGCAGAATCCGACTAGAAACGAATGAGGATGAAGGGGCGGAGAGACGTCGAAACGACGGACGACCTTTGAAATTAATCAAGAAGACTCTTCAAAGTCGGAAGATTGAAATTTCTGTATAAATCCAGGAGTACGTCTCTCGTTGAGCGCGGAGCGACTTGGAATACAAGATGATGGAGCAGAAAAGGTCCAGACGAGTCTGGGAATTCTCAAAAGTGGAAAGCTGATGCGAGATTGGGAGGTGGATACCATGGTTCGATGAGTCGACGGGTGGTCTGTACCAACTTTTCTCATTTCCCAGCTAAGTCCCCAAGCAGAATCGTAGGACTAGCTCCCAGCAGATTCCAAGGTCTGTGGTTTCTCCCAGCCGAGTAGGGATGGTTATCCCCGGCAGGTTTAAAGCGGCGTTTCCTCAGCAGCCAAGCTTGAAGGTTGCTACTCCCCGAGTGGAGCGGGTCTTTTTCAAAGAAATATATCTCCAGCAGTGTTCATCCTACCAGTGGATTGGACGAGTTCCCGTAGCGGACGGATTTTTGCATCCCCAGATGAGTTGATTCCACCTATGGATCGCATGGGTTGTCCCCAGCGGAGTAGTATGCGTTTCCCTAGCAGGATCAGGATGGTTATCCCCAGCAGGTGATAGATTGATGTTTCCCCAGTTAAGCCTGGAGATTGCTATTTCCCCAGCGGAGTATCTGTGAGCATTTCCCCAGTGAAGTCAGCGGGAGTATCTGTGAGGGTTCCCAAAGCAGAGTTGGGATCTATATCCCTAGCAAGTCAGATTGTTATATCCCCACAGAGTGTTGGTGGTGCTTATCCCTAGCAATATCCTCGAGCGGATTGGGTGCAAAGGAGGTTCTTCCCCAGCAAGGGTTGCCTTATTCCCAGCAGCAGTACTTATTCCCCAGCAGGGTGGAGTTGGAGCAATGGCGAGTTCCTCAGCAGAGTGTCTCGTATTCCCCAGAGGAGTCCCTTGAGGGGGATATTTCTTTTTTATGCATTCATCATGAAAAAATAACATGGCATATTGCATAGAAAAATAAATAATCGCGTAGCATTTCCATATTTATGGAGCATTACGCAGAAAAATCAATCATGCATCATATTGCACGCATAAGCTAGTCTCAAGCTGTGGTTACTGTTTGAGAGGTGGTTTGGCCCGAAGAGCAAGGTGTTACTCCGAGGAGTTCAGAATCTTGGGTTAATCAGAGATATTCCCCAGCAGTGCAATACTGGAGGAAGCTTTTTCGTCGGGCAGAGATGGAAAGGTTACGCGATCAGCGCGACTCAAGCCGTGGTTACTACTTGAGATTTGGTTTCGACAGAAGTTGGAAGATGGTACTCTGAGGAGTTCAGCATCGGGGTTTTGGAGCAACAGCATCTACCGGTCATCAATAAGTGTTTGGTCGAGCTTTCTTTGATGTCAGTAAACATCATCATCCGATGTTCAGTAAACGTCGAGTTTCTTCCTAGACACCAGTAAGTGTTCGGTCGATCATTGTTTGATGTCTGTCCGCATCATTGTTTGATGTCTGTCCGCATCATTGTTTGATGTCTGTCCGCATCATTGTTTGATGTCTGTCCGCATCATTGTTTGATGTCTGTCCGCATCATTGTTTGATGTCTGTCCGCATCATTGTTTGATGTCTGTCCGCATCATTGTTTGATGTCTGTCCGCATCATTGTTTGATGTCTGTCCGCATCATTGTTTGATGTCTGTCCGCATCATTGTTTGATGTCTGTCCGCATCATTGTTTGATGTCTGTCCGCATCATTGTTTGATGTCTGTCCGCATCATTGTTTGATGTCTGTCCGCATCATTGTTTGATGTCTGTCCGCATCATTGTTTGATGTCTGTCCGCATCATTGTTTGATGTCTGTCCGCATCATTGTTTGATGTCTGTCCGCATCATTGTTTGATGTCTGTCCGCATCATTGATTGATGTCTGTCCGCATCATTGTTTGATGTCTGTCCGCATCATTGTTTGATGTCTGTCCGCATCATTGTTTGATGTCTGTCCGCATCATTGTTTGATGTCTGTCCGCATCATTGTTTGATGTCTGTCCGCATCATTGTTTGATGTCTGTCCGCATCATTGTTTGATGTCTGTCCGCATCATTGTTTGATGTCATGTCAACATCATTGTTCGGTGCCTGTAAACATCGAGTTTCCTCCCGGTCATTGGTTAATGTCTGGTCGAGCTTTTTTTGGTGTCAGTAAACATCATCGTCCGATGTTCAGTAAACGTCGAATTTCTTCCCAGTCATCAGTCAGTGTCTGGTTGAAGGTGTACCCTCTGACGTGTTGCCCTCAGAGTGGTGATTGGTATTATTTCCGACATTGCCAGCAGAATTATCAGATATTTTCCGGGGTTCAAATGCAGAGGTCTGAGGATCGTTTGCACAAGCAGAAATTTCGGGGTCCAAGAAAAGCAAAGAAGAGAGAATAATAATCCCGAGCGGATGTGTGGTGTTCAGGCCATGGTTCTCCCTGTGTTACCATTTATTTTGGTATCCAGGTCGACGTTGTTCAGAGTTTGTTTCTTCGCCGATGCTGACAGGCGTTGTTAATTATTATCCCATCAGAGTGCAAATTGTTCGTCTGTTCTTGGTATTCAATCACTCTTCATCCTGATCATCCGAAAGCCGAGGCTATTTCGTATCGACAGGTTCACAGTGGATTGAATAGGGGCAGCTGTAACACCTCAAAATTTGCCCTCCTCTCTTGGGACTAGCATTAACATATTGCATATCATTTTAGGTCATTAGGCATTGCATATTGCATATCATGTGGTTACATTGTGCAAGCTATCCTCTCAAGTCTTGATCAGAAGATGAGGAAGTCAAAGGCAAGCCTAGGGGTTTATTGATTGATCATTGGCCATCTGAGGATTGGGCTGTGAAGTAGGGTTTCATGATTCTCAATGGATGTTGGTCTTCATCTTGATTAAAAAGATACATCATCATCATCATGGTTGGTCATCATCAAGTGTTGGAGCATATTCCTTGAGATTAGGGTTTTGACCACTGGTCAACCTTAATCATCTGCATTGGGCCAATCAGGGCATAATCAGGAGATGGGGGCTATGATGTATATGAGGATCATAATGTGATTATATTGAGCTCATGGATGCTAGGGTTTCATGGTTGAGCCATTTCATCAGGAGTTTGGGGCTCAATTTGATCAGTGCGTAGCCAAATTCATCTATCTGTCAGAAAAGTCAATTGTGGTCAACGGTGCCTGGATTGATGGATTTGGAGGAGGGAAAGGGCAAGAGATACTCCATTCATGTTCAAACAAGTCTCATTTGACATTTCAGATACTCACATTGAAGGATTTGAGGTCATAGCAAAGGTTTCCAAAAGGAAAAATGACCTATGGTTTCAAGTTTCCAAAAGGATGGCAAGTTTTTGGAACGACTTCAACCCAATTTTCCCCCATCAAAAAAGCTTCAAATGGAATTTTGTTGAACATGAAAGTTGTAGATCTTTCTCTCCCATTTTCAAAAAGTCCAAGATCGTGAGAATCGGATGAACGGTTGAGGAGATATGGTCAAATTACCACCGGGCGTGCATGGCAAAATTTTCCATGTATCGATGCACACGAATTTCGTATCGATGCGTGCAAGGCAAAAAAGGGCCATGTATCGATGCACACGAGTTATGTGTCGATGCACACTGTTAAAAAGTGCCTTGTATCGATGCAAACAAGTTATGTATCGATGCATACTGTTAAAAAGTGCCTTGTATTGATACAAACAAGTTATGTATCGATGCACACTGTTAAAAAGTGCCTTGTATTGATACAAACAAGTTATGTATCGATGCATACTGTTAAAAAGTGTTATGTATCAATACATAACTCTATTTTGAGCTCTCATACAGCACTGTTCATGTCCATATTACTTCATGCACCATCTTCATGCACAAGAGTGAAAATCTCATTTGAGCCAACACACTCCAAATATCAATTGAGAATGTATGAGCTGTCAATGAGCTGTCACAGGGCTTGAGTGAAAAGGCCATTTTGCCCTTGCTTAAGTAAATGCACATTTGCTAATTGCATGTCATTTTGCTAATTTGGTGATTAAAGCTTGATTAGTTGGAAGTATATAAGCTTAATCATAACAAACTCTTGAGGAGAATGCACAATTACCAAGTTCAGATCTCAAAACCATTCCAATTCTCTCACATTTCATCAAGAACACAAGAACTTCATATGCATCAATCTTCTTCATTCTTCAACCAAATCTCAAAATTCTTTTTGCTTTGGATTTGTATCATCATTATCTTGGACTGTTTTTGGAGATTGGAGGAAGAAACTCATCGAATCGTGACTGTAGCATGAGGAGCTTCAATGGTGAAATGTGGATTTCGAGCACTAGAGGCCAAGGCAACTGAAGTTGGACGCATCATTCATCTACCACTAGCTTGCACTACTTCTGTTTCGTGTAATTGAAGCTCAAAAACAACAAGAACTCCGCTGCCATATCCAGGTTTGAGCAAAATCGATCGTCACCATTTGTTTAATCATTATATGCGTTTGAAAGGCCTTGTTATGTAGATCGCGGTGATGTGATTAGTTTTGAGAATGATGAACCATAGGAGGAGAAATCTGGATTTTAAGATATGAACATAAACCCTAGCTCGCGCGATTCGTTCGATTTAGGAACTTTTAGCCAAGAATAAGTTGATATTCGTGATCCTTAGGCTCAGACGGTTCTAACGGATATGAGATTGTTCATTTTGGTGATGATTTGAAATTTCGTGTTCTTGAGGATTCTGGACTGTAGACGATGAAGTTCTGGAAATTTTACTGTTCAATCCAAAATCTGTTTTGAAAATTCAAACTGCATGTTTCCCGCTCCCGCCATTAGTATTTACGATAATGCCATTGTCAAAATTCTATTTAATTTAATTAATTGTTAAAAATCATTAACACATGAAAAAATTCATAAAAAAAATAGTAGAAAATTCAGAAAAATATGGAGATTTTTTCTATGACTTCCTTGTTGACTTTAGGACTTTTTTGATCTATTGGTCAAAGTTGTGCTTGGTAGAAATTCCATTTGCCCTAGGGTTTTCTCACATGAGTCACATTTTGATACACTTTACCATTTTAATTGTGAAATGCACATGCTTGCAAATAAATTCTTGAAAATTTTTGTGGTGGTTCTTGACTCATTGAGGATTATTTATATGTAAATTTCATGAATTTTTGATACCTGGTTAGAGAGCAGCAAATTCTGGAACTTAGGTGTGACAATTTGTGTCACACCTCTTGATGTCAACTTGTTGAATTTAATTGGATGACCTATGCATGTTGGAATTGGCTGAAATTTTGCATGATGACTTGTTGACATGTTAGGATGCTTGATGAATTTTTGTAGAATTTTTCACTGTATTTTCAATTTGATCATGATTTTTCATTTCTGGTTGTTGAAATTGCAAGCTCATGTGATACATGTTGGTAGATTGATTGGGAAATCCTCATATTGTATTGTATGGCCATGAAATTTGATATGCATGAACTAGACACATTGTGTGACCTCCCTGTTTTGGTCTCATCCATTTCTTTTTAGTTTCCAATGAGATATGAATTTTTGAAGTGGATGTATGCATTGATGGTGTGAATTGAAGCATGAAATTGTGTCTGTTTTTGTTGATTTTCATTGACATGGTTCCATTTGCCCAATTGAGCTCAAATTTGACATGGTAGATCTTGATTGACCCCTGTTTAGGTGTATTTAATTTGAGATTTTTTTGATGTGTTTTGGCATGGCTTTGAATGCAATACTTCTGTTTGTATATTTGGTGCTTCATTTGAACCAATATGGATTGTTTTGTGCATGAAATGAACTTGATGGATGATATAAACATGAGACCAAGGATGTTTGCTCTTGTTTGATGTTAATTTGATGTTGGATGGTGGATACCTGGCTGTTTTAGCTTTTTTCTTGCTTTGGGACCCTAGGCTTGGCCTAGTGGTCTAGTTGCTAATATTTGCTTGATTTTTCAGGATCAAAAAGCAATGCACATGGAGAATGATCCAAATCCAATTTTGATTGATGTTGTGGATGTTTGTACACTAACATAACATTTTTTGTAGGTGTTGGAGCTTGGGCTTAAGCCTTGAGCTTGCTTTGTGTTGTATTGATTAAACTGTTTGATTGTTTGCCGTATAGTTTGTCTGATTGATTACTGATTGAGTTTGATTGTTTCCAGGTACTTTAGTTGCTCAGTTCCTTGTGAACTATTGCTTTGCTTTGCTTAAGCAACTTGCATTTGAGGTATAACCTTCTTACTTCATGTAGTCTGGAGACCCGGCTGTTACCGGGCCGGGCAAATAAATGTCTGAAGTCCTCCTTAAGAGGCAATGATTGTGGTTGTTTATTTTTAAGCCCAAGCAGGTGAAAGTCCTTCAAGTAAGGCAATTGGTGGAAGGTAGGGACAAGCAACCTGTCCCCCACTATTCAGTGAGTCTTCTCCTTGCTCCCATTACATGGTTGTAGCATTGAGATCAAAAGCCCAAGATCTGTTGTGTCAGAGTCATCGAGTATAGAAGGGTTCCCCTATTCTGGACCCATGCTCATTTGTCAGCTCTCCCTGGTTAGGGATAAGAGCTGTGAGGTCTGATCCTCACTTCATCCTTTCATCTGCTTCACCTTAGCCTCGTAATGGCAAGGTTAAGAGCAAAACCAGCCTGTACAGACGACTCGCTTCGGCGGTCAAACCCCATTGATTGAGCCTCTTGTTTGGCTATAGTGCGTGTTTTGTGATTATTTGATTGACATGTTTGTTTGAGATGCCTGTTCTCATTTAATGTTGATATATGATGGTATGCTTGTGTGCTAGCTTCTTTCCTGGTTAGGTTAGTTTGCTTATGCAAGTAGGATAGAAAACCGAACTTAGGTGAACGATGCATGACAACATTAGGCTCGAGTCTCAGCTCCCTAGTTGTGTGTCTTTCCCCGGTTTCTGGTTAGCAATTTAGTCCCTTTCAGGGGAACTACATCGCCCTGATCCTCGTGCCAGACGAGGTATGTAGGCAGGTGGTCGTGCGAGACCACTCCGGGCACCCTTTTCTTTTTTGCGTGTGTTTTGTTTGCCAGCTATCAGGCTCGAGTTCCCGACTCCCTGTTAGTCTGTGTGTTCAATTTCTTCTGACGTCTCAGCGTCTCTTCTGGCTTGCTTGATGACTTGTAGGCTCGAGTTCCCGACTCCCTACTAGTTTGCATGTTATTTCTTCCCTTTCAGGGGAACTACATCGCCCTGATCCTCGTTCCAGACGAGGTATGTAGGCAGGTGGTCGTGCGAGACCACTCCGGGCAACCTTTTTCTTTTTTGCGTGCATTTATTTGTTATCTGACTGTGTGTTTGGGTTCGGATGCCGACGTAAGCCCAGTGATTGGCTGTCGGGCTCCACGTTTGCCCTTTTGAGTATGTTTTGGTTCGGATGCCGACGTAATTCCATCCAGTGGTTGTCGGGCTCCATGTTTGCCACCCTTGCTTGTTTGTATGTTTTGTATTGTTTGGCGTGCGTAAGCCAAACTACAGAGGCTCTGATTCTTGTTCCAGACAAGATATGTAGGCCTAAGGTGCGATACCTTATCGAGCTCCCTTCTCTTAACCCCACCTGCGTTCCCCGTATGTGTGTGTGATGTTTAGCAACCTATTCTTTATTCTAGGACGTGGATCCCGTCGAGTACGACGGACGTGAGGGGTGCTAATACCTTCCCCTCGCGTAACCGACTCCCTTACCCTTTCTCTCTGGTCGCGAGACCATGTCTTTCCAGGTTTCTCTGAGCGTTTCCTTTCCCTATCTTGGGATAAATAACGCGCAGTGGCGGCTCTGTGTTTTATTTCTTTTGAGTCTCGCCGGTTGATTTTTCGCAGGATGCGACACATTTGCATCGCATCATAATGCATGTCATTTTCCAGACAAAATACCAAAAAAAAACTCATCCATCTTTTGTCCGTGAAGCAAAGTGATTCTCAGCACGCGTTTAGAACAAAGAACCATGTCTCAGGAGATGATGGACGAGCTAAGGAAAGGCCAAGAAGCACTGAAGGGGGAACTCAATCTTTTGAAGAGCCAAATGAGATGGGTCTTGGAAACCATGCAAGTCTTGTTGGGAAAAGAGGGTCACCCAATATACACTGCTGCAACAAAAAGCGCTAATACCTCACATCCATCTGGTGTTATCTCAAGTCAAGGGAAATTCTATGTGGCAACTCCTCATTTACCAGTATATGGACCTCCCTCAAGACGTCGTCATCAACATCCTCCGGCTATTGCTCCTCAAAGTCATCCAAGCCAGGTTCAGAACAAAAATCAGAATCAGAACAAGAGGAACAAGGATCACAATGACTCAATTCCGGTGCCATATAGCAAGCTCTACCCGCAACTGATCCAAAATGCTTTGGTGACACCTCGAGCTCTCACGCCTGTGTCACCATACCTACCATGGTACAATCCAAATGCAACATGTGAATTCCATAAAGGGGCATTGGGACATGACCTAGATTCTTGCTGTGCGCTAAAAGCCTTGGTACGAGGACTGATTAATAAAAAGAGCCTAGTCTTTGAAGAAGATCACCCGAAGATCAAGTGCGAATACCACACTGGAACAATGGGGCACTCCATCGAGGAATGCGAGAGTTTTAAGCTCAAGCTGCAAGGATTGATTGACATAAGGTCACCAACACTCAAGGAGGAAGGCTCAGGTACATATACCTTGATTTCTGGGCCAGGTAATGAGAAAGGGAAAGGACCCCTGAGACCCCTCAAGGTTTTGTACCACACGGAAGACGTCAGGGATGTGGCTAATGAGCTATCATTATTTCCTGGTAAGAGCATTGAGATACCGCCTTGGATTTCCAATATCACGACTCATACCAATGAAAGAAGAGGAGAAGTGAGTAGTGGATCCAAGAGGGTTGCGCTCAACGATGAGATTGAAGGAAAAGAAGTTGAAGATCGTCCTGCCAATGTCGAAAAGCTTGTTGATCCCAACCTTCAAGCTTGAAGAAGTCAATTCCCTAAAGCTGGCAATCATTTGGCTGTTTCAGCATTTCTTTTGTAGTTTCCTTGCATGTTGACTGTTAATTGCTTTTAAGCATTGTTGTTTTCTTTGAATTGGTAAGATTAATGAAATGTTTATGCATCTTCTGAATTAATCCATTCGTATTCACTCGTTTTTCATTTATGTTAAAAAACAAAAAAATACTCCTCTCATTCACTTTTGTTTATCAAACCGTTGTGTTAACAAAGATTGGAAGGAGGATGATGAAAACGAAACACCTGAAATTGTTGTGGTATGCTTTTAAGTAAAACCTTGCCGATGATGTAAGGCATTGTTTCAAATCCCCAAACACTGAAGTTATAAGGAGTTAATCCCTAGTCAACCACTTTGAGCCTAGAAGTTGGTGTTTATTTTGGATCTAAAACCCTTAATCTTAACCTGGGGCAGGGTAGTTGTGTTCAGATATTTTGATCATGTATTCGATCTTTCAAAAATCGTCCATATGAACACCCTCCAATTAGGTTCAACCACGTGTTATCCTTCGCACACATGTTGAAGTGTTGAAGAAGTTAAGAAAAGCTAAAATTAGTGTTGGTTGATCCTTATCCACCAATAATGTGGCAGTCAATACCTTTAAAAAATAAAAAATAAAAGTCCGCTAAGTCAAACACCACAAAAATGACTTAGGCAAAAGTCAGGGCATCCCGATGGACCGAAAGCTTCAAAGAAGCGGTCCAGGCAAATAAGGGACAAAGAAAAACAAAAAGAGGTCACCAAAACCCTCAACAAAACAAAAAAATAAGGTGACTGCCATTTCAAGAAAATTCGTCTTGAATCCTCATCACACCTTCGAACCCTTTTGGAAGTCGAATGCGTGTATCAAATTAACTGAACGTAGGAACTGGAGATCATCAAGAAGAAGGGGTGGGTAAAAACAAATTTTGAGCCTTATAACCTTTTGTTTCAAAAAACCGTGAACCAGACCACGTTACAACCCTTAAAAGACCTAATTGAGGCAAGGTTTATTTTGAAAGCATACTATAACAAGGTTGTGTTAACTTGACTCCAAACGATTTTTGTTAATCATTTGATGGCACCAACTTGTATACTGTGAATGACTTGATCACCATTGTGTTCTTATCAACGACTCGTTCACTGTATTTTACCCGTTCATATCAATAAATTTTGATTTCAAATTTTTGCATAAACATTGAATTAAAATTACCATTTTTGAATGAACAATCTTATTTGCGAGTCAACACTCAGCATCAAAGAAATTCAATACACAGTTGAGGAACTTGATAAAGTGAAAGAAGTCCAAATAGGGGAAATCACTTTGAGCATCAGTTAATTCGAGCTAGTCACCCATGGTTCATCTAGCCAAGAGTAGTCTGCTTCAAGAATCAGACCGGGGCAAGCCACCTCAGAGCTCAGTAAGTCCAATCACTCCAAGGTTCAGTTAACCAAGAGTAATTTGCTTCAAGACTTAGGCTGGGGCAAGCCACCTCAGAGCTCAATAAGTCCAACTATCCAAAGGACAGTCAACCAAGAGTCTGCTATTCCAACATTTGGTTAGTCAAGTTCAGACTGCTGCAAGTTTCAACCACTTGGGGCAAGCCATCTCGAGGTAGTCTCATGGCAAGTTGTTTCCAAATCCACTTTCAAGGTGAACATTTCCAAAGACCCAACAAACTGGGGCAAGATGAGCCACAGAGGGGCAGAACCTCTTTCTTCGTGCTTTCAAACTGCTCAAATAAATTCTGCCATACGTCAACAACTATCGAGTTTAAGACGAGTGCCTGAAAATTATGCTAGCACGATTCATTGATCCTCCAAAAGGATCCATTGGCTAAGTTGTGGCTATCAAGCTGGATAGAATTCTCCTTTGACAACATCTATCACAAATGTTTGGTTGAGTTCTCGGTGTTGAGGAATCATGAGCTTCCATAAAAAGCCTTTACAAACTCCCAGTCTGCCAAGTGTCAGCATTCTCATAGCATGATCATTCATATATCATGCATAAAAGAATACAAATCATGCATGGCCGAAATGTACTTCGTGCTCATTTTGCATTGACCCAGGTCTTGTTGTTGATCCTATATCCTTTGACCTCTAATTCCAGTTTGTCTTTGGTGCCCTTAAACCATCATTCGGTTTTTGCAGTCATTTTCAAATCCAACCCAGTTGGCACCTATTAGAAAATTTTCCATTAAGGTTCATTTTCTTTTTAGATTATCCGATGAATTTCCGGATTACTCCTTGGTTTATTGATGAATTTCCATAACTGGTCTGATGTATTTCCAGATGTTTCACCATCTATCTGAGGTGTTCTCTGATGTGTCTGTATTCTGATGTATTTCCAGAATTTCCTTGATTGTATTACCAGATGTGTCTGTATTCTGTTGTATTTCTGGAATATCACTTGTAATTCCGATGCATTTCCAGAATTTGTTTCTTTTACTCTCCGATGAATTCCCAGACATGTCACTTTTATTTTGACGAAGTTCCAGAACCCCTATGTCATTCCCTGGAATTGTTTCAAGACTCATTGGTGTCTCCTAAAGATCAGTTGTTGCTAGGCATTATTCCAAGCTCAGTTGTTACTAGAACTCATTTCAAAGTCCAATTGTTGTTGGCAAAATCCGTTAAAAGCTGGTTGTAGTCCATTGCTTACGGTCAGAGTCCAATTGTTGTTATTCCGGGGTCAGGCCATCCTTGAACCTGCTCTGAAGAGTTTTTCCTTTCTTTGTTCAATCCTATTCAGGTCATGTTTGAACCTGTCATTGAACCTTTTTATTCCGGGGTCCGGTCATGCTTGAACCTACTCTGAAGATTCTTTGTTCAATCCTATTCAGGTCATGTATGAACCTGTCATTGAACCTTTTTATTCCGGGGTCCGGTCATGCTTGAACCTACTCTGAAGATTCTTTGTTCAATCCTATTCAGGTCATGTATGAACCTGTCATTGAACCTTTTTATTCCGGGGTCCGGTCATGCTTGAACCTGCTCTGAAGATTCTTTGTTCAATCCTATTCAGGTCATGTATGAACCTGTCATTGAACCTTTTTATTCCGGGGTCCGGTCATGCTTGAACCTACTCTAAAGATTCTTTGTTCAATCCTATTCAGGTCATGTATGAACCTGTCATTGAACCTTTTTATTCCGGGGTCCGGTCATGCTTGAACCTACTCTGAAGATTCTTTGTTCAATCCTATTCAGGTCATGTATGAACCTGTTATTGAGCTTTTATTCCGGGGTCGGGTCATACTTGAACCTGCTCTGAAGATTCTTTGTTCAATCCTATTCAGGTCATGTATGAACCTGTTGTTGAACCTTTTTATTCCGGGGTCCGGTCATACTTGAACTTGCTCTGAAGATTTTTCTCTGTTTGTTCAATACCATTCAGGTCATGTATGAACCTGTTGTTGAACCCTTATTCCGGTGTCAGGTCATACATGAACTTGTTCTGAAGAGTTTTTCTCCTTGATTATTCCCCAGCGTTGTCAGGTCATATGTGAACCTGTTGTAGCATCTTTTTCTTTATTCGGTTGTATTCTAAGTGTCGTTTATCAAATCTCACTTTGAATACTCCCCAGTGTGTGTCTGATTCTCCGGCAGGACTGTTTCCCCAGCAAGTTGTTTCTTACCATTTGTCTGTCTCCCTGTGGATCATCAGTATTCCCCACAGTTTGGTCTGTCTAGTAGCGTCTCCTGTTAGGGGTCCATCATATCCCTAGCAGATGAAAAATTACAAAAAAGAATCATGCATCCGTGCATATCATATCATATCATATCATATCATATCACATCACATCATGTCATAGGGATTCAGGATCAAAATCCGGGTCTTCTTAGTATTTAACCATCTCCCACTATGATCATATGAAGAATGTCCTGCTTCACATGATCTAGTAGAAGATACTTAAATAGGGGCAACTGTCATACCCCGATTTTGACCCTGAATTTTTTATTTTGATTGGCACTTGGCCTAAAAATTCATTTGCATACATTCATTCCCAACTTCATATTTTTGTTACACATTGATCATTGTCTATGCCTTTTTGATCATGATGCTTTTGACTATAAAAAGGATTTTAATGTCTCGACTCTTTTTTATTTTTAATTTGATTTTAATTTCAAATTAAGTTTAATTCCAATTGTCAATTTAATCTTAATTGTTTACTTTTACTAATGATTAAAACTCTAATCGATTTTTATTTCCAAAATGAATGTTAGAGTTGATGTCCAAGTAATTTTAAATGAATCATAGATTATTTTGTTTTTAATTTGGTTTTTTGCTGTTTTGATTATTATTATTTAAATTAGTTTGGATTATTTCTAAAAAAATCCATTTTATAACCATAGTTCATCCCAAATCAAAATAGCCATACAATCAAAACTCCATCCAGAATCTAATTTCCAACATTCCAATAATTCATTCCAAAAAAAAGAAGAGAAAAAAACAAAATCCAATAATAAACACAATAATCCATTCTGAGTGTAATCTCAAATAGGTGAACCAAACACGTCCCGAGGGAATGGACACTGAATTTCTCTCACTTCATCTTTATTTGGAGATCCCGTTTTTTGAAGTGCTGAAATTTAAAGGAGGAATTACTATAACTCCACAGCAGAATGCATTTGGGATTCCTCCATCCAAAAAGAGGCAAATTGGCGCAAACCTTCATGGGACCTCATAATCTTGGTTTGAATAACATTGAGTTTGGTAGGGTTAAGCAAGTCAGACTTTCAACCATATTGCAGCACTCCCTTAACAGAAGTGATACCGGCTCCGCGAGATCACCTGCTCCTGCACCAAAAACCAGTCCTACATTAAAACCATCTGCAAAATTTCAATGACAGAAAAAACATAGCATAACAGCAGCAAGCCAAATGGAATCACTCAAATTACCGTAAGTGAATGTCGGCATTGTCATTACAGCAAGCACAACTGTGACCCTGCAATATCACAGCAATCCATATTTTGGTTACAAAGGCCACAACATAAAATTGGAAAGAACATGACAGCATCGAAAAAAACTCACCGTAACCGCTGATAATCATTTGGCTCCCCACAACAGAAACTTCAGCAACAGCTTGTAAACGAAGCCCGTGTTCGAGAAATTGAAGAAGGTTGGGGTGACAGTGTTGGGATCTGTTGAAGAAATTCAAACCAAAATATTAAAGAGACGGGAGGCTGCAGCAAAACGCGAGAAAGCCATGGCGTATGCTCTAGCTCATCAACGGCAGTGCAGAATCTAAATCCTCAAGTGGAAATACAACTGTATTTAATGAAATCACAGCTAAGTATAATGTCACCTGTATTATCCCAGCCATTGGAACTTGAAGGCAAAACCGTCAAACTGCAAATTTGGGATACGGCTGGACAGAGCGATATAACTCCTTCAACAGCTCCAACAAAGAATTTTCCACTGAATGGAATGCTTACAATCACATATTCCCTCCTCTAACAAACAGATTCCAGGACCCTCTAGCAAACTCTATTAACTCTCCATAAATCTACTCATGAAGGCATCAGCCTTAGAGGAGACATAAATGTTTGTATTGTTGGAGATCCTAGCTGTGCAAAGTCTCAATTTCTCAAGTATACTTCAAGTATTGTTCCAAGATCTGTGTATACATCTGGTAAATCGTCATCTGCTGCTGGTTTGACTGCAACTGTTGCCAAGGAACCAGAAACTGGAGAGTTTTGTATTGAGGCTGGTGCTTTGATGCTTGCTGACAATGACATTTGCTGCATTGATGAATTTGACAAGATGGACATAAGAGATCAGATTGCAATTCACGAGGCAATGGAACAACAAACTATTAGTATCACTAAAGCAAGAATACAAGCAACACTCAATGCTCGTACCTCCATTCTTGCTGCTGCCAACCCTGCTGGAGGACGGTATGATAAGTCTAAGTCGCTGAAGTACAAAGTGGCTCTCCCTCCTGCTAAAGATGGACAAGAAAAGAGCAGATATGGTTTTGTGCATTTTGCTGATAAATCATGTATAATGAAGGCATTGAAGAACACAGAGAAGTATGAGATTGATGGCCAAATTTTGGAATGCTCACTCGCTAAGCCAGCAGTTGCCAAGCCAAAGTCAAAACCAGGTTAATGCTAACATAATACCAGCAGAATGGGCAACATTGCAGAGATGCATTATTAGGCATGTTGTGAAGCGAACCGTCACGCTTATGGCAGCTCACCAA
This sequence comes from Lathyrus oleraceus, assembly GCF_024323335.1. NCBI lineage: Eukaryota > Viridiplantae > Streptophyta > Magnoliopsida > Fabales > Fabaceae > Lathyrus > Lathyrus oleraceus. The sequence goes on along the minus strand of NC_066584.1, from coordinate 236,006,218 downwards.
ACTGCACCATGACACAAGACCCTGCACAAACATCAAACAACACGGTCATGAATTAATCCCACCCCCATGATCCAACCAAAAAATTGGCCAGCAAAGTTGCTGCATATTTGGAGCAATACATAGAAGCAATGGAGAAGGTTAAACTCAAGCAAGGATTGAAAATTACCATGAGCATATCCGGTGAAGGGAATGCATATTTGCAGGAAACAGAGTTTTGGCGTCTTTACAAGCAAAACCAATCTCTCAAAACCAATCTCTCTGCTCCTTTGTTATGAAAACGGCTGTTGGGGGTTGTCTATCTTCTTGCTTGTTTATTAGAACCTTTTATGCCATCCTTCAGTCTCGAGGTATTCAAGCAGTTGAATTCGTCTACGGAGATACATCTTTCACTTTCTGTTGATAAAGGAGACGTCGATAGATTAAGAAAACCCTGGGATCTCCTGTGTGTCGGTCATAAATTTGAAACACCTGTTGCCAACTCAATGCTAGCATGCCAGCCATCCAATATTTCAAAACCTGTAAAAGAAACCAAAATCACTCAATGGCATCTTTGTTCCGCAAATGTCGAGAGGCTGTGAAAACCCTTGCAAAACGACCTTCTTTGACTAAGGATCCGAGACAGTTGCAATTTGAAACTGATGTTAACTGCTTGTTCCTTTATTCTAGTTATAATCAATTGGGGAAAAGTGCAGATGAATTAGATGCTGAAAAGATCATTGAAAAGCCAGTAATACCTCTTTTGCTGATCAAGCGATACAAGTACAAGAAAATGTTCACACGCAAGTTAAGACGTCTTGTGCATTCATGGATGAAATTCTTCCTCCAAATGAATAGACAATGAACGATCCTCTTGGATTATCTCAACAAGCAAGTGCTTTGTCTCGCCAAAATATCCGTAAATACCTCAAACCACTTTTTAATTAAAACGTGAAGAAAAAGGTTACCTGGATGGAATGTCCAGTCGTAATCCCGAATATTAGGCTCAAGCTGTAAGAGCTTGCAAGCCGTTAATATTCGTTTTCTCTTTAACACTTTAATATTCAAAAATCATCTTCTTAATGAGGTCGGAAGAAAAAGGTTACCTGGATGGAATGTCCAGTCGTAATCCCGAATATTAGGCTCAAGCTGTAAGAGCTTGCAAGCCATAAATATTCGTCTTCTCTCTAATATTCAAATCCTTCTAAATAAAATGCGAAGAAAAAGGTTACCTGGATGGAATGTCCAGTCGTAATCCCGAATATTAGGCTCAAGCTGTAAGAGCTTGCAAGCCGTTAATATTCGTCTTCTCTTTAACACTTTAATATTCAAAATCATTTTCTTAATAAAGTTGGAAGAAAAAGATTACCTGGAGGGAATATCCAGTCATAATCCCGAATATTAGACTCAAGCTGTAAGAGCTTGCAAGCCATAAATATTCGTCTTCTCTTTCACACTCCAAGATTCAAAACCTCTTCTTAATAAAGTTGGAAGAAAAAGATTACCTGGATGGAATGTCCAGTCGTAATCCCGAATATTAGGCCCAAGCTGTAAGAGCTTGCAAGCCATAAATATTCGTCTTCTCTTAACATTCCAAATATTCAAATTGTTTTCTAAATAAAGTTGGAAGAAAAAGATTGCCTGGATGTAATATCCAGTCGTAATCCCGAATATTAGGCTCAAGCTGTAAGAGCTTGTAAGCCGTTAATATTCGTCTTCTCTTTAATACTCCAATATTCAAAGTCATTTTCTAAATAAAAGTTGGAAGAAAAAGATTACCTGGAGGGAATATCCAGTTGTAATCCCGAATATTAGGCTCAAGCTGTAAGAGCTTGCAAGCCATAAATATTCGTCTTCCCTCCTAAACCAAGTCCAATATTCGAATCATTTTCTTAGCAATATTGGAAAGAAACAGACTGCCTGGGTGGAATGTCCAGACGTAGTCCCGAGTATTAGACTCAAGCCGTAAGAGCTTGCAAGTCACAAGTACTCGTCTTTCGAACTTCAAAATACCTAATTGCTACCTTAATATTTTTCAATAAAGGTGGAAATGGAACATGGTGTATACCATGCACTCCTGAGGTTAAGATTCGAGATGTATATCTCGCCAATCTTAACTCTCGCCATCGTCTAAAATTGTCAATGCGGTTTCTTCAAACCCTTTCTCAATCAAATTCCAAAATACTTAATTCCTATCTTAAACTTCTTCAATAAAGATGGAAATGGAACATGGTGTATACCATGCACTCCTGAGGCTAGGATTCGAGATGTATATCTCGCTCATCCAAGTTCTCGCCATCACTCAAAATACATCCAACCAATCAAACTCTTTCTCGCCGCCGTGCGATTAATCAAAAACCTTTTTCATAAATGAAAGATATATTGTCTTAAGTGATACAAAACAATGTTTCGGCCACGATTGTTGAGTAGAGATAAATGACGCTTTTCCGAATGTAGATCTATAAATCCGTTCGATGTGTGGTATGCGTCCACTCCTCATCTGTTTTGGGTAAAACAATGTTTTCGTCGATTAATACAATATAGCTTTCGCTAAAATCGACCAACAAACAAACATTTTTCTACCCAGAACTACGTAAGCCTTGATTTCTCTTTTGAGATACGTAGGAGCAGGATTTTTAAATCTTGTCAGGCCCACTAATAAAAAACTTAGGTTTAGTCCTTCGTTAAAAATCCAAAAACATTTCTTCTCTCTTCTATTCTTTCTTCCCCACCTAATAAATTGAAAAGCCTAATATTTTAACTAACACTAATGCACACAACTAACCTAATGGTTCCCGTTGAGTACAACGGACGTGAGGGGTGCTAATACCTTCCCCTTACGTAATCGACTCCCGAACCCGGATATTGGTTGCGACGACCATATCTTATCCTTTCTTTTGTCTTGGGTTTTATCGATATTTCCCCTTTCCTTCTTAGGAATAAATAAAGTTCGGTGGCGACTCTATTCAGTCCATCATTGCGAGCGTGCGATCGCGCTTCGCTTTGAAATCGTATCCCCATTTTTTCGAGGTGCGACAATATGATATGCTGTTGTTGATGATATGTGATGGTATACATGATAATGTGAAATGTATGCATTTGTGAATAGACTGTTGTGTGGCTTAGAGTGTGAGCATGTGTCTATTCTTGAATTGTTGTTGATGTTGCATTTGCTAGGTGATTAGCTTGCACATTGTGGCCCATTTGGGGTGGTAGCTAATTCCCATGGTGAGGAATTAGTGAGTTAGTCATTATTGGACTGTTGTTGATTGTTTGCATGCTAGGTGATTAGCGTGCATTTCATGGCCCATTTGGGGTGGTAGCTAATTCCCATGGTGAGGAATTAGTGAGTGAGTCACTATGTCTCAAATGAGTGGGACTAGTGAGCTTGGTAGCCGTGCCTGGGTTGGACGGTGAGGTTGAACTATATGTTCACAAATAGTCGGTACCGCATGCATGGAGTCTCATTGCATAATATATGTATGGCGTGTAATATGAATGGATGTATTCCAATATTACACGTGTGTTTGTGTTGGTATTGTTGTGTGGTCATTGAGTATGGTTTGAGATTATACATATGCTATATGTTATTGTTAAGTATGATGTTTGAGTTGATACTGCTGTTATTGAGTATGTGGTCTGGTTAGGGTGATTTGATGCGTTATTTACTTAACATTACATAATGTTGTATAATGCTCGTTATATTGATTGAGGAACTCACCCTTACAACTCTTTTTCAGGTAACAAGCAGTGAGTTGAGTAGAAGCGAATTATTGGAGTCTAGTGTAGTCTCCGTAGTGGGTCGTGCTCTGATAGATGTAACATCGGGATGGGTTGTCCTAACTTGTTTTGAATGTTTTATTATTGGTTGAGAACCATTTTCCATGTAATGTTTTACATGATTGATGAAATTATATCCGCTGTGTTTTATGCAATTGTTTAAGTTTTAAATTAATAAAAGAGCATGACTTCTATATTGTTGAAAGGTGTGAATATTTTGTGTGACACCCTTAAAAGGGCATAATTACTCTGATGTTGTATTTTGATATTTAATTAAATTATTGGGGTATTTAGAAGGGTGTTACACCAAGCATGATTGGATTCATATTCCCCTGCATCTCATTGGACTCAAGCCACTTCGCCCATTAATTCCATCGATCGTCATTGATCCAAAGTTCATTGATTCATTTCGATCAAGTCCCGGCATGATCATTAGGTTTCACTATCATCCATTCACAAAAATATGTTGGTTCTAATTGGATCATGGTGCTATTTTGAACATTCATTTTTAATCAGAGAAATCAAGTTCATCATCTTTTTTAAATTAATTCTAGAAGTTTTGAATTGATTTTTAAAGTTCAAATTTGATTTTAATTCAAATTTAATTATTGAGATTCAAATCGTCTTTTGAGAATTAGTTTGATTTCGGGGAAATCATCTCATCATTTTCCTTATCAATTCAATTTTAGCAGGCGTCGTTTTTGATCCCATTTAATTTTGACATTCCTTCTTTATTTAATTATTATTATTTCTTTTTGGGCCATGTTGAATCAAGTTCTTAGGCCCATCTTACATAATCAAATGACAACCCACTTTTCAAATCCAAACCAATTAACCAGACCAAGAACCAATTAACTAAACCAAGAACCAATTAACCAATTAATACTAGTCCCAATCCAGTTTCCTAATCCAACTTCCCAATAGAGTATTAATTTGTTTTTAGCGTTAAGAGTCCAAAGAAAAACCAATTATCCCTTATTGAAAGTGGTAACTATAATGTAGCCCCATATGTCCCAATGAGGCGAAAGAAATGGGAAAATGCAACAGGAAAAGCTGCGTGCGCGAACAAGCTTCAAGCGCTGCAACGAAGCCAAACGCGCCAGCTACGAAGCGACGTATGAAACTGAAGGCAATGTGAAAAACCTCCAAAGCCAAAATAACCTGTAAAAATCACAAGAATCATAGTCAGAAAGGTTCACATGTAATGCATTTACCTGCAAACACACAACAGATTAACCTTCATATGCAAAACTTTTTTTTTGACAGAAAAACAAACAATCCCAATTAACATCCAAATGTTCTTCTTTCCTTCTAATCGTTGCATTCAACAAAAACCACCCTTCATTCTAACACAACCTACAAATAACAATCCATAACAACCAATTATCAACTAACTGAGTGAGGACCAAATATTTAACTGAGTTTGCAATCAACTCAGTGAGTTCAATCCAACAAACTCTAAACCTCACTTCATTCCTCCATCAGATCTGAACCTGCATCCTATAAATTCATTCATCCTCTCATTCTCACATGTTCAGATTTTTCAATCCACCTTCACAACCCTCCATTCATTCCCCAATCTGGCGCAAGAGTCATTTTACTCCAAATTACTCCATCTTCTTCAACCTACATATTCACTCATCGCTCATATTCTGCAGCCATTGAAGCTTCACATTGAAGCTTCAAGGTGCTCGAGCTAGACCCCATCGAATACTCATATGTCTACTCCACTCACTCATTCTCGAAGCACAAAGAAGGCGGGAGAAGAAGTAGAAGGGATTGAAAATGAAGAATAACAAAGAGACATCGAACTTGTTCACGCCGAATCGTCGATTGTGGTGAGTTCTTTCTTTGATTTGATACTATTTATTTCTGCATCCGTACGAGGAACAGTGGCGGAACTGAGGGGGACGTGGGAAGGCCACGACCACCCCTCAACTTTTTATTTTTTTTTAATTCATATATATTAAATTACTAAAACATACTTATTTTAAATTAAAATTAATTTTTATTTTTTATTTTTTATTCAAAGTTAGGTTAAAATACAGATAAGGTAAAAAGCTCTTACCTTTCCTTTCTTTCTCATATGGGTTTGCTACCGGCACCGGAATCTAATGATCTCTCAATGTTATTTATCCCAAGATAGGGAAAGGAAACACTGAGTAAACCTACAGAAGGATGAATCTAATGATCTCTCAACCAAAAGATGGGTAATGGAGTAAATTACGCAAGGGGAAGGTATTAGCATCCCTCACGTTTGTAGTACTCTACAGGATCCACTCTTGTTGTTCTAATCAAAATGGTGTGTTTATTCTAAAACTTACTGACTAAAAGGGAATGCATGCAAAAGATTGAATTATAAATAAAAGAAAGTTTTTATTATTGCGCTCACTTAGGTTTTGCAACCCAGTGCCTATGTATCAATAAAGAATCAGAGCACCGTAGTTCTTCTTAAAAAATTTGGTTTGTTGGTGCTTTTTATGGGTAATCAGACTTATTGAAAATTTTCATAATAAAATCCAAGTGGCAAAAGAAATTTGATTGGTTGAGTATTTTGTTGAAATAATACATCAAATGATCCACCCAAAGCAGGAGGTATCTAAGTACTTCTCTCTTATTGTTGAAAGAGTTCAAGTAGTATTTAGAATGTTTTGGAATTTTGATTAAGGTTTTTGTCTTAGCATGAATGCAAAAGAGAAATGGAAAATCTAAGGGAATTCTCAAGATAAACTCTGATGTTGTCATGCAATAGTGGTCCTAAATTTAGGGTAAGAGGGAAACATCTACCTGAGTTATCATGCAAAGATTGACCTAAGATTAAGGATAATGGGGGTCTACCTAATGTTGTCATGCTTGATTAACAAACCTAAGGTCTACTTTGGTTCAAACTTAACCAAGAATGAACCAAATAAATTTTATAGGGAGCATGTTGTCCACACAAGGAAAGGAGATAAAAGAAGAAGACAGATCCATATCAAGTCATGGTGAAAATAGAAACAAAATCACAAAGTAAGCCATGTTAAGTCATGGTGAAAGAAAAGTAATTAGCAAGCCATATCATGTCATGGTGGGAAGATAAAAGAATATAAATACAAAGCAATCCATATCAAGTCATGGAAGAATGGATGAGAGATAACAAAGTAATCCATGTCAAGTCATGAAATAATAAATGAGAGATAACAAAGTAATCCATATCAAGTCATGGTAAAAAGGTACAAGCCATAGAAATCCATATCCAGTCATGGAAGAACAGATATAAGGTAAACAGAGTAATTCATATCATGTCATGGAACAAAAACCTAGAAACTAAACAAAACATATCAAGTCATGAAATAATAGATGAAATGTGAATGGAGTAATCCATATCAAGTCATGGAAGAAGAATACAAGCAAATGACAGGTTATCAAATCAAAATGAGCAACAAAATCACATCCAAATAATCATAAGGACATGTCCTACTTCTAAAGGTCATGCATACAAGGTTCAAGCATCAAAGCATATAATCAACATGTAAATTTGTAATGGGAAATGAACACAAGTGTGGACAATTTAGACATGGCCAAGGACATTGTATAGGATTTTGAGATCAAAACCTAGCATCAATACATAAAGAAACTCAAGACATCACAAAAATACCATATCAAAACATACTCAAAGGTTAAGACAAGTAATAGTCAAATTCAAGCCCTAGCCATGCTCCTAAGGCCAATAAACCTCAATCAAGTATATATGAAATAGAATAATGGGAAAATGGTATCAAACCAAACAAGTAAGAAATATATGGCATATTAAACTTCACATACAAGTCAATTCAAGCATCATGAATGAATCACATAAGTTATACTTCAAGGTATGCCAAAATATAGGCAACCAATCACATAAGTTCATAGAAGCTTAAGTAACAAGTAATCGAACAATGAAAGTACACACATGACACCAAGGGGTATTGTGACTTGTACAATAAGTTAATTAAAAATTAGGTTCAAAAGAAACAAGGTAAGTCACCAAAACTTCACACACATATCAAAGCTAAATAACTTGATAAACAAGTAAAGATGTCATCCTAGATAAGGAATCATTTATCAAAAATCAACAAGATGAAAAAAGATTAAAAGAGGGATGCTTATAAGTCATGGGACAATAACAAAATCATCTTCAAAGCATCAAATACAACTTCTAAACTTCAAGAGGTACCCACAAGCAAGTAGGCTCAAAGTTCAAGCATAACTAACAAGTCAAATGATGGTCATCATCCAAGTAAGGAATCCTTTACCCAAGCAAATAAAATTACTAATGCAAAATGAAGTTGAGACATTAAGAGTGAAAGGGGAATCACATCAAACCATACAAAAATGGATCCTAAGCTCCAAAGAGCTTCACCATCTACTAAACTCAAAACTAGGTCAAGAAAAGAAGAATGTAGCTCCTAATGTGTCATCATTATGAATGGCAATGGAATACCATTCAAAGAATCATAAGAGAAATGTATAATGATACCAATACCAAGGAAATCAGAAGTGTAGACAAGGGGAAACAAATGCAATTGGACTTATAGCACTCAAATTGGAATGCACAAGATACAATCCAAATTATGATCTCAAAAGCAAGCAACTAGAATTCAAGACAATCAATCAAAAGAACATCAATTGGAAATACTTAAAAGGGGTCACATGGATGAAATTAGGACCTCCAAATGATGATGATGAGGTCAATATAGAATAATAAAGATATCCCATATGGTTGCACAAGTGCATTCCAAAATAATTAACTAGATGCAAAGTATATCCTAAAAGAACAAGCTTGCTTGGATAATTCAAGAAAAATGGTTAAAAGCATAGAAAATTTATGAAAATTTATGCCTTGCAAGATGAAACCATAAACTTAAAATGACCCAAAAATATATTCAAAATTATGTGCACAAGTGTTCAAACAAAATTATCATTCAGGCAATGCATCCATGGTTGAATCAAACCAAACCAACTTCAAAATAAGGCTAAAAAATAATATAAAATTAATAATATTTATGTCAAATGAAAACCCAAATGGCCTATGTTCATGTGTCTAAAAGTACACAAAATATTGGGCCAAAATTCAAATGGGAAAATAACAAATAAAACCCTAATAAATAAACTAGCTTTAATTTAAACATATACATATGAAGAAAACAGAATAAATATCAAAATAAATCAAAGTTGAAAATGAAAAATTAAATAATATTCCAAATGTCCCTCATAAATTAAATCAGAATTTTTAGAGTGGGGGAAGTATTTTAAATAAAATTAAATGAAACGAGAATAAAATAATAAGGCAAAAATGGCAAGGGGTGCATGAGGAAAAAAAGAAATGAACTAGGTTCAGATAAAATAAACGCATGGGCCAAAAGCAGGGGGTGGTAGGAGCAAACGTGTTTGTCCCAGAGTCCAAACCAATCCAAAACCCGTTTTTTGCAATGTGACATTTAAAAAGAAAATGAAATGTACGAAAAACATGTGAACATGACCTCAACCGGTCATGTTCACTTAAGTCACTAGCGGACAAAAAGAAACCCAACCAATCATGTCCTGCCAGCACTTCGTCCCCAACCTCTGGCCATGCAAACATAAACCTAATCACGATTCTAACATGACTACTTCCAATGCAAATAACTCCTCCCATAGTGCATAAAAGTGAATAGAATTAAAAAAACGTGCAGATCTCGTGGAGTACTACAATAATATCCCAAACAAGACTTAAAAACATGGATTAATCTAGGAGAAATAAGGTGTGAAAGTTGAAGAAAACACATTGTTTCAAAAAATTCAGCAAACTCAAACATCATTTATTCAAGTATTCAGATGAAAATAACATGTTGGGCTAGCTTTAAACATCATTCTTAAACAGTTTATGGCATGTGCATCTTAAAAATAAAGGAGGTACAGTGAGAGGATGGCTTACCTAGTGGAGAAGATCCATTGCTTCTTGAGCTTGAGGGAGTTGTAGAAACAAAGCAAATAGAGTTTGGTATTCTTCTGGAAACTGAAATGATGTTGAGTGAGTAGTGAAGATGAACTAAGAAATGGAAAATTGAGCTCCTCAAGTTCAGTGTTGCAGCTCCCGAGTTTTCTTTCTCAAATGATCTCCCATTCACAATTAGGTTACAGTTAGCTTAGATACCATGCTTATGATGAGGTGTCATGCCTTACTTTTGGACAAATCCGTTGGAGGGAAAGTTGGTCAGCTTATGCAAAAATGAAGTTTGGCATGTAGGGTTGCGTTTTGATTGTATGGAATGTGTGTGTTGTGTCGTTTTTGGCAGCATGATATGGAATGAGGGAGCTCGAGATTGTGTGACTCAGTGGAGAGAGAAAGAGACAATCATAAACATTTCCCATTTTGGCCAAGTTTGGACAAGGTATGCAAACACCCAAATCATGTGTTGCTGGTCTATTTAAGGCAAAGGTTGTGTGTTGGTCGTGTGAAATAGACCTTGTTGCAAGGGAATGCATCATCATGCATAATTTCAACCAAAAAAATATGGTAATGGAGATTTAAACACGGTGCCTTTGAACCAAAATAACATCATGGTCTCTTGGCCAAATGGAGTGAGATAGGACATTTTGGAAAGAGGAGAAAGAGGGGACTTGAAACAAAACCTAAAGATCCTCCAAAATTAGGCACAAAGATGATTGCTTATGACTGCAAGCCAAAGTGTCACATAAAGGTCAATCTAAGGACCTAACTTGCCATGTCCATAACTTTCTCCTCAAGCTATAAAATAGGAAAATGTTTGAAGCAAAAGTGGAGATGAGATAATGCCCTATAACTTTCATGTTGAGATCGAATCTAAATAAAACCTGTAACCTTGTGAAAATTGGACATGAAGTAGGTTGTTTGGAATGACCAAATACTTAGAAAATTTTCACTAAGTATAAAAGGTCAACCAACTAATCCAAGGTCATGACTTGTGAGAGTGATATCTTGAGTTGTGACTATCCAAATGACTTTCTCTTGGAATCAATGGAAAGGGGAGACTCAATACTATAACTTTCATATTGGAAACAATTTGAGATGGATCCCCTAAGGTCCTTAAAAACTGTCACGGACATGCTTGGGAATCCTGACTTGGGACACTTAGAAATTTTCTAAGTGTTGGGACAATTGAGTGAATTTGAAATACCTTACTTTCAATGACCATAACTAGAGCTATGATGATACAAATGCTTCAATATTGATATCTCCTTAAAGCTTGGAGAAAGGAGAACAAAATTTATGTTAAGGTCAATTTGTTTTGGAGTCTTTATCATAGAGAACAATGGCCATGAAAGTAGTTGTTCATTAACACTAAACTTGCTAAAAATAGCAATTTTCAAGACCCTAATTTCCAATTTAAGTAACTTTTCAAAATTCTTGATTTTTTATGAACCTCTTGACTTTTCTTGATCAAATTTCAAACATAGACCATATTTGACTTGAGGAACACAATTTTGACCCAAAAAATCAAAAGTTGACTTTTTAACCTGCCCAATTGACTTTTCCCCAATTGAATCAAACTAGTAATCACTTGAGCAATTGAACCTCTTATGAATGGAATTGATGGCCAATCTTCTACACATAGACACTTAGGAACACATAGAATACCATGGAATCAAGTCTTGCTCAAAAGATCAGAAATAAACTGATTTCATCATAAACCCTAGTTTCAGTCCAAAAGGATAAGATAGGAGTGTACATCTTCAAAACCTTGATTCCTCTAGGGAAAGTGGAGAAACTTTTGAACAAAGATGTCTTGTATAATGATGTGATGAAGATGATCCAAAAGTTGATCCATGAGTATGCCACATACTAAGATAATCAACACTTCTAGCTCAGGGATCAAGAGATAGGAGAGTGTGATCCACTTACATTTTCTTGTAATTCTCATTCAACTGATGAAGTAATGGACCAATTGAGATGCCATGAGTCATAAGAAAACCCTTGTAGCTTGAATGATAATGAAGTTGAGGATAAATCAACCTCCTTTTCATTGATTATCACCTTTCTTCCTTTTGAAGCTTGAAGAAAAATCACAAGAGAGATACCTTGATCCCCAAAACCATAGAAACCAATGATATGCATGAATGTATATGATGATAAAACATAAGCCAATAAGGTCACAAGGAAGAGGGTAAATTTTCTGGTACAACAGAGTCTTTTAACCGATCATTTTTTATTTCAAAATTTGATCAAAACATGTATGTTTTACTTACATTTGCAATTTCAGAGTTAAAATCCAATTTAACTTCCGAAAATTGCTTGATGCATAGATGTTATTGACCGGATTTTTATAAAGTGATTCCTACATGAATCCACTCTAAGTTAGTTTATAGCTAAATTCAGTTTGCTTTCGATTTTGGTTGGTTTCTGGTCTCGTTACTTGCTCTTGGATCTTCTTACAATGAGATCTTTTTTTTGTAAGTACTTGTCTGATAAGTGTGTTTATCGTTTATTGTATTCTACAAAGTGCACCTCCATCTCTTTGATTGTAATTTGTATTATATTTACTTTTTATTTTTCTTGCATTTAGTTAGATAAAATAAATTAAAGAAATAGACAAAATATAAAATCAATCTTTCAACAATAAAAACACTTGTCAACACCATGTTCCATTATAAAAAGTATTTGGTCAACACCAAATCTCCACCATTCAACTCCAAACTCATTTCAAACATAAACCATTTTCACCATCCATTTCAACTATCAACCATTTTCAGTTCATTCGCATCACAAATAAAATGTTTGATCCAACGTCAAACCCTTTTCATAAAATATTCAAAATGACTAACTTAAACAACTTTGACTCTTTTTCATAACAAAAATTTGAAGGAAAAGGATATCTGGGTAAAAGGTTCAGTCATAGTCTCGAGTATTAGATCCAAGTTATAAGAGCTTGCAAGTCATGAATACTATACTTCCAATCCAAAAATAAATTTAACCAATCAAACTCTTTTTTTGCCACCGTGTGATCTTTCAAACTATTTTCAAACGAAATATATTTGGTCTTGAGACAATGCAAAAGATAATGCTTCATCCACAATCGTGTGAGTTGAGATAAGTGATGTTTACTCGTGAATGTTAATATGTAGAAATCCACTCAATGTGATGCAAACTTCTGTTCTCACCTGTTTTGGGTAACAAGCAATATTTTTCCTTCGATTGAGACAAAGTAGTTTTCGTTAAAATCGACCATAAAACAAACATTTTCTACATATAACTATATAGCCTTGAGTTCTCCATTGCACCCGGAGATACGTAGGAGCGAGATTCAAAGTCTCATCAGACACCCTAATAAAAAGTAAACCTTTTGGTCTTATTCTTCTTTCCCTTTTAATAACTCGAGAAGCCAAACATTTCAAAAGCAAACACTAACACACACAACTAATTAAACGGTTCCCATTGAGTACAATGGACGTGAGGGGTGTTAATACCTTCCCTTTTCGTAATCGACTCCCAAACCCTAATTTAGTTGTGACGACCAATATCATTGTCGTTCTTTTAGGGGTTTTGTCGATATTTTCTCTTTCCCTCTTTAGGAATAAATAAAGTTTGGTGGTGACTATGTTCAGTTCATCCCACGAGCGTGCGATTGCGCTTCGCAAGCGTTGTGTTTTCATTTTTTGAGGTACGACACTTTGTATCCGTGTTATTAAACAAAATGACTCAAAATCCCAATCTAAGAGTCATCAATGATGTAGCCAAGAAATAGGTGATAATATGAATTGATGGCTAAAGTATGTATAACTGATCGTTAGTATGTATGCGGTTATAGTAGTTGCAATTTAACCTCAATATCTATATATCAATGTTTAAACTCACTTCTACTTTATTATTGTTTTTAGTTTCAATAAATATTTCTCAAAATAATTATGACAATCCAATTTGCTTAAAATATTAATTATTACTCAAAAGTTATTTTGTCGCATCAATCCCTATAAAAATAACATAAAAATACACAATTTTTTTTAAAATAACCAACATTTTCAAATTAAATTTCAAAATAACCAATATTTCAAATAATTTGTCAAATTAACCATGTTTCAAACAAAAACATTTGTTGACAAGAGGAATAGCCACTCATTATGGTGCATGCTTTTAAATGTTGTACATATGTGTCATCCACATTGGCGATTACATATACATGATGCCACTACAAGTGGCACATACATGCATCCTATAGGAGCATGTGCCACGGACAATAGCTACTACTTTGTTTATGGTTTCTATAAATATTGCATCCCCTCCCCATCATTTTCGCACATCTTATAAGTCTCTCCTTCAATTTTTCTTCAAAATATCTTCATATATGTGTTCTTATATTCACAAGAGAAATGTAGATGGAGACATTTCAGAGGGTAAAAAGATCTGAAGAATTCAAAGGCTAGTTACAGTGTACAACGATATTGGAGAAAGTCGTTTCTGGGACTCAGTTAAGATTGACAGAGATGTTCGCATTATGATGCACAGTAGTGAGGAAATTATCCTAATGATTGTAATCACATAGTTATGTTGTTTAGTCTTTGTATTTGTTTGTCTTGTTGTTTAAATTATTGTTTAGTTGTTGTTTATATTGTTGTAACCGAATGTTATGATATTTATGAAATAAACGTTGTTTTCAAAATAAAATAAAATGGTTACATATAAAATTATGTTGTTGTGTTTGGTCCAACATTGGGACAGTTTGTATGATTGTGTTCAGGCTGACGACATGAACTACATAATCTCACCAATTTGTTCGTCGTATCCATTTCAGTTGTGTGTTGTTAGGGCGATCCTTTTTCTTTCTTTGCATGTTTTCATTGTGTCAGACTATGTCCCTTTGATATGCACGCCAATAATCATTCTTTTCTACCATCGGAAAGCTATTGTTGTAAACATTGCATAGGTTTATGAATTTGTAAACAACAGATAGTAAGTTGGAAGAGTCTTGCCGAGCCTTTGAACATGTCGTTATGACATGGGAGCAAGGCATACGGAAGACTTGGAACTTTCCGCAGTCGCACCAACCTCTATCTAGTTCCACTAGATAGTATCCCCTTGGCCTCCCTTTATTATGATCCATTACCTCATCTACACTGAACCAACCTTTATGACGGGAATGTCGTAATTTGCCCCGATCAATGAGAAGCCATTCACATGCCCCTTTGCATGAAAGTAAGTTTATTTTATTTTATTTCTTCGAATTGATTAGTTTATACTACAACTAACTGTAAATAATTTATTTTCAATCTTTTCGGTTTAGGTGGTCTATTCTAGGGATGAACTATAACATATGTCACAAATACGCTATAATAGTCTATCGCAATCTTATAGACCTCCTTGGACCAGACGATGTATTACAACTAAATAACTCTAAATTTGGTTTTAATATTACCAAATTATAAATCTTTTAATCATGTACTTTTCTTATACAATTTATCTGGAGGTCATATTTGGGTCTCGCCCATGAGGTTAATCCCGATGATGTTGCAGTTTGGACAGCAAAAACACAAATCATCAGCTTCACTACTGTGGAAATGCACCATAGTGACCGTGTCAAACTGCAGTTCGGCATGCAATAAAAATTCTAGATCCTCTAACGTGTTTGGGAGAATGACATCAACTAAGAGTCGATGCCCAATGGGATTGTTCCAATTGGAAAGAGTTCACTAAAGAGATGTTTCGTCAATTGAGGAATTGACATCAACACATCTTAAACGAACCTATCATACAGGGTGCTAAACCAACTCAAAATTATATGAATTGGTATAAGTCGGTTACAACGACACAATTTGTGTATGAGTCGAGGTATTTGATCAACTCATGTCAACGAGCTTCGTCATCACACACCCAGCAACAAACCCCTGCCCAACAATCAATCTCACATCATTACCAAACACAACAACAATGTCAACATACCCAAACCCAACGACCAACCTCACAACGTCGCCATAGCCCCCACCAATGTACACTCGAATATCACATCGCCAAAGCACCCAACCACCACGACCCAACTACGAGAACATGGGCACCAAACACGACTACGGCACCCCTGAATCCTAGGGAGAAATGATTGAAAATTTGTTAGATGTGTTAGCACCCTCACACCAACCACCTTTGCATCAGACCAATACTATGAGACCTCAAACACCTCAGAGAAATTGTGTGAGACCTCGAAGACAAGCGAATGTTTCGGGATGTGGAACCTGAGGACATTACGATCAATCAAACATTGATTTTCTATTAAATTGTTGTGTAATTCAATTTCATAAAATAATATTATAAATTATTTTGAATTTTGAATTTTGTTTCAAATTTCTTTATTGTTAAAATAACTAAAATTTAAAATATATATATATATATATATATATATATATATATATATATATATATATATATATATATATTTATTTATTTTATATATAAACACAGTGTGGCGCATGCTCCTATAGGATCCATGCATGCGCCACTTGTAGTAGTAACTAGTTGAGGCGTCTATGTCCAATATTTAAAAGTATGTGCTACTGTATGAGTGATTATTTCTCTTGCCAAGAAAAAAAATATTTGAGTAATTTGATAAATTATTTGAAATATTGATTATTTTAGAATTTAATTTAAAAATATTAGATTATTTTAAAAAAGAAATTAAAATAGTCACTTCATTGTGTTTTTTTTCTTTGAACAATATCATATTACAAAACCCTGCACCATCAATCATCCTGAGAGAGTTACATCTAGTATTACTCTAAGAACATATTTAAGAAGTGAAATAGAACTTTATAAGGCAGCACAGAAACTAAAAAAACTATTACATCCACTTATTATCAGTCTGTGGTTGTTGTTTTGTTTCCTTAGCTTCTTTTAATAGTTTGTATTATGAAGTTTTTGAGATAGTAAACTAACTAGTTTATGGGAATGAATGTAAAAGAGTACTACATCTCTCTCAGAATATAATAGAAAACATAAAAGAAAACTAAGTACCTATAATTTGACTTGTGGTTCTTTTTATATAACCGGTTTAAGAAGATGCAAAATAATTTTAACTAATTATTGGTTGCATAAAAGATGAAAGAGAAGGTAAATTAAATGCCATTTATATTTAATTTTACTTTGAAAAGGACCAAAGTTGGGTTTTTTTATATATTTTGGAATTAAAAAAATACATTTTTTTCTCTTATACTTAAAGAAGGAGGGAGTATTGTCTCTCTCTCTCTCATCAAAGAATACCTGACTTATATAAAGAATCTGAAAAAAGTATTGGACATACTAAAAATCCTACTGAATTCATCTGAGTTTTATTTCTTTATTCCTCTTTGCTGAAGGCTAAATAGGTTCACATCTTAAATTAAACTCTAGTACATATTTATTTCAAATTTTGGTGAATGTAAATATTAAAGTACCACTTCCAATCTGCACTTTTATTAACAAAATTTTTACAACATTACCAAAATCAACAATGGTAGCTTAACTTCATCCGTGCACTATTCTGTATCCACCAACTGTGTTTTGATGATAGCTGCACTCACTTCTTCAATATATGGAAACAAGTGTCCAGCGCCTGCTAATTCATGGTACTGAATCCATGGAAGTTTTTTAACAATATATCGTTGCAGTGTAACGTCGACAAGCCGATCATCAGTACCTTGCCATAGATGAACTTGGGTTGTATTATCTGGGAAAGGGTTATCAAGATCAAGTGGATCAAAATCCCAGGCTCCAAAACCAACCATGGTGTCACGGCATATAGATTCATGTTCACCTTGTTGCTTCACCTGTGACTGCATTACAATTTACAACATTACATGAGTATTCATATATATATCTATAATGCTAGCTCAAAGACTAAAAATAAAAATGTATATCATCATATTCATACTGGATGTTCTTTTTTAACGAAGTTGGAAACAACGGACAAATCTTGGGGAGAAAGAACAGCAGGATTGGCTTGTACTACACTTGAAGTAGGAAACCAGTTTTGAGTAAACCACCAGTATGTAAGCCATGGAACATAATGAGCAACTCGAAGTGCCCATTGGTCTCGTGGAAGTTGCTCATAATAGGCCTTTACGGACATGTTGTAAGGAAATCCATGCCACCAGTAGTTTATCACAGGAGTCAACAATGATGCCCCAGCAAGTCTGTTATCATTTAGTAAGATGAAGACTTGTCAAAGTATAAACTCATACAAGATTTCATGTATCTTAATTTGTCAAATGTTTATAAAAGTCTTGTGCAAGATTTTCTTATCACTTTTAAAAGTTCAAAATTCGTCAAATATATACTTATTATTATAATGAAATTTAATATGGGTAATGTTAACTTGTGTCCCATAGGCATAAGTTAAAAAACCCACAAATGTAAAAAATTTATTGAAAAAAATAATAAAATCATTAATTATGATTTTGTATTAAGTTTACTGTGCAAATTCCAAGACTTTTTTATTTTATTTATCTCTTAACTTGTGTCCTTGAAACACAAATTAGCATTATCCCTTTAATATTCATAATTCAAATAAGTAATGTTGCATCATCATAATTACACATCATTAATAAATATGACACATCCTAAAAAATAAACCTCATTTGTGAAGAAAAAAAAAGTAAAACTTGTAAAACATAAGGACCGAAATCTCTTACTTCTAAAATTATGTTTAGAAATCTTTACGTTTGCAAATCAGTTTTTGGAGAAGTTTGAAGGGTTTTGTTTGCAAATTAGTAGTTTTTAAAAACAGAAAAATTTCTAAGTGCAACTTCAACGCAGATTTTTAAATGGTTGGTTTGTTAGAGTTGACGGTAAGTATAGTTCATTTAAGTGGCATTAGTTACAACTTGCCGTGCTATACTGAACCAATCTTAAACTAACTCAATTGACGCATTAAATATCATTAATATAATGAAATAACTTCTATATATATTTCAACGGATAGAAACTAATGGCATTAAAATAATGAAAGTATATATTACAATGGAATTTTATTTATTTTTGTATTTTAATTCAAAAATAATTTTATATTTTTTTGTTGTGTACTTATGTATCATTTGAATTTTATAATATTAAAATAATTCTTGTGCAACTTTAATAACTAATATTTTTATGTATTTTAATTTAAATAATTAAATTAATATTAAATTTGAATTGAAATCAATTATAATAAACATATATAAGTATATGGAGTCAAGTTTGAATTATTTATAAACAACTACCCTTATACTAAAAATAAATAAGATCAATTAAAACTTCTTTAAATTCTACATTCTATGTGGCGATTGGATCCTCCAAAAAGTAGCTGGCTTAGTTGAAGTTAGGAATGGATGTACCGCGGATATCCATCCGAACCCGCTTTGAAATTGACGGGAAAAACTTATTTTTGATTGGATTTGGGTTTAGATTTTTCCTGATTATAAAATATGGGAACGGGTCGGATAATGGGGACACTAGTATCCACCCCAAACCCGCACCGTTTACTTCATTATATACATTATTTCTATTGAAAAATTGATTTTACTAAATGAATGATGGCGAGACAGGAATATTCGAACCCAACACAAATCCGTTTGGGACAGGTTTGGGTTTTGATTCTCATCCCCGCTTGGGTTTGGGGCAAGAAACGAGGATTTCATAGAGATTCGAATTTAAATTTGGGAGAGGTGAAAACCGTCCCGACCTGCCCGATTGTGATGCCTAGTTGAGGCAATTTAATTTCTTATAGTTGATCACATTAAAACATTAAAGATGCTCTAACCTAAACTAAAGAGATAAAGGATATGAATGGTTAGTGAAATTTTAATACAAAATGGTAGTTGTGTAGTCTATTACTGTACTGAAGGAGTATTAATTATTTTACCAACCTGTGAGGAATGAATTTGAGGCAACCCCAAACAGCTTGTCCACCCATAGAAAATCCCATCACGTAGAACTTGGGTCCCAATTCCAGATTATCTGCAAGCTCTTCAACATCAAGAGCCAAACTTTTTGGACTTCTTTTTGGATCAGCATCACTTTCTCCATACCCTGGTCTATCAAAAGACACTATATATGCTCCCAATTCCTCAAGCAACCCCTAACCAAATTAATTAATAATAATCAATCAATTAATTAAAGGAAACCAAATTGAATATGTATGTAACTTACAGATGGAAGGTTTGTTGCTATGACTGTATCATGTCTGCAAGATCCAAATCCATGTATGAATACAATCTTCTTACTGGCTGATTGTTTTGGAACACCATATTCTTTGTAAGCCAAATATCTTCCATCTCTCAGCTTTATCCTTGTTGCTGTTATCGGTGGACCACCCGGTGAACCACATGTTCTTGGGGCTGGAGGTTTAATGGCCTTGTAGGATAAGGCCAAAATTACAATCAACAGAATTGATGCAATTCTGCTCAACATTTTCTTTCTACAACAAACACGGACGAACTCAAGTCCATATATATATACTCTCTTTCACACAATAATACACAAACAGATTATTCTTCAATTATTATTATTTTTAATTTTCAACATAATATACTTTTTTTTTCAATTATACAATCTAATTAATATTATGTATAGCATTTGTTTGTCAAAAAATCTTAAATTCTTAAATTATTATTATTCATTTTGCATTTATAATATTAAAATTCAACATATTTTTTTAATTTTTAATCCAAAAAAATGATCCAATTGTTGTTTTCCTTCTTAGAGAATTTAACATTAGTTCAGAATTAACTTTGAACACCTATCATTAGAATTTGAGCATTTAACTTGACACCCCCACTTAGACCTGGCATTCCTCATCGCATATAAAGAAGACATTATCCTTGTAAAATCATTTCAAAAGATTTCAAAATTTATACTTCAGAGGCACGGATTTGAAATTGTTGGGATAAATCGAAATTTTGGAGCAAATACCGAAAATTTCAAAAACAATGAGTACTTATACATAATTTTTCAAAACTTTCGGTATTTTTTATCGGAAATTTCAAAAATTTTGACGTTTTTGTGAAATATTTATCGTAAATTTCAATATTTCCGATACAAAATCCCATTGAATATATCGGAAATTTCATAATTTCGGGTAGTTATAAAAATTTGGTTTTGTATGGTATATACTTCATGTGAATTTATACCAGAAATTTTGAAATTTCTGGTATGAACCAAAACTTTGTTTTATGCCGAAAATTATGAAATTTCAGGTAGTTGCTAATTTTTTTCCCTTCTTTTGTAGTGAAATACAAGGGCAGATACGATATTATTACAGGGAAAGTTGTTGAAAGAGCGGTAGATCAGGTTAGGGTTGCTAGGGGTGCTGAGACTGAGTCTTCCCAAATACGGGTTGGACGAGTGGCCCCAACCGATTCACATCGGAAACGATTAGCTGAGTAGGATCAGTTTCGGGCACCTCGTAGCACTCGACACCGATTGATACAGTCAGGAGGGCAGTCTAGAGATAAGGTGGTGCCAGTTGCTGCTGTTGTTGATGGAGTGGTTGATTCAGTGGTTGAGGAGGTTGCATATTCGGTTGTTGTTGAGGAGGTTGGTTTGGAGGAGGTTGCTCGGATGGTCCATCCAGATGTTGATGTTGCTTATTCGGTCTCATATGTTACTACTGACACATAGGTTACATCTCCTTCGACTGAGCCATTTGTGCACAGTGGTGAAGGATTAGCTAGAGGATCCATTGACCGATCACTGATTACCGAGTATGTTGATCATGTGATGTTACGACTATGGCAGTGAGAGGTATATGTCTTTTATGTTTAACTCTAATTTTTTTATTATTGTGTCATAAAGCTAAATGCTAATTTGTTTATATTTGTTGGTCACAGAAGCATCCCACACTAAAGGTGACATCGCACAGGTCAAAGATGAAAGACTTCCCGAATATTCTGATGCCTGAGCAGGTTAGCTGGATTATACATGAATTCCAGCTGCTTGATTTTTCTCACTGCTCCCTCACTTTGCTTGACGCTCCACTACTTAGTGCTTTTGTTTAGAGATGGCACAAGGAGACATCATCATTTCATCTTCCGTTTGGGGAGATGACTATCACTCTGGATGATGTCTCATAATTGTCCATCTCCCCATCAACGACAGATTCTAGATGGCTCTCGTACTTAGCATGTCCCTTGCATGTCAGACCGTTGTACGAGAATTGAGAGTGTCTGAGGCGGCTGTGCAGAAAGAGTTTGGCATCAACAGGGATGCACATCTTCGTATGTCTTGGCTTCAAAAGACGTACAACGAGCTTGTAGTGACTAGGAGTTATGAGATTGTCGATAAGGCGTACATGCTACATATAGTAGCATATACTCTCTTTGTGGACAAGTCTGGTGTTTACATTGATGCCTGGTACGTGTGCCTCTTCATAGGCTCAAGGACACCAATTGGATCTGGGGGTGTGATGTGTTGACACTTCTGTATACAGCCCTTGGAGTGGCGACGGTCTTTGAGACCAAACAACTTGCTCGCTATTTGAGTCTGTTACAAGTATACTTGAAAATATTAGTTGTTGATTTCTTATTTAATTATTATGAATAGAATTTCTTATTTATTATGTGTTATGACTCTGTTTTAATATCAGAGCTGGATATACGACCCCAACATTTGTGACAAGAGGGTGCATCATTGTCTAGTGGGGTCCCCACGGTCGAAGAGATGGAAGGTCAGACAAGCACATCTTATGGTGTTGCTGAGTACAAGAGGAGGCTCGATGTGTTGGTCGTAGATAATGTCATCTGGACATCATACACTGGTCATAGAGTTCACCGTAAGTTCGAGGAGTCGTCATTATATTCAGGTTATATATGGTGGGAGATCATGGTTTCTAGACACTTGCTTGAGAGGTGTATGCGACAGTATGGTTATGTTTAGAGTATTCCACAACAAATTCCAAATATACCATATGTGGGCATTTATTGGTGGTTTCAGAGTAACTTCATCAGCTCCGGTCGTGCCATTAGAGATCAGGCAGTTAGGGTTCAGCACCCATCGTAGTGTGAAGATGGTTACTTACAGTGGTACCTCGTTGTGTCACACTCTCGCAGCATTTCACCTACTACTGGTGTGGGGCCTTCTTGTGTTGGGGTACATGTTGATGACTTGTCGTCTCCGCCTCCTGCAGCTGATGTCGATGCCCAACAGCGCCTCCAGATGATTGTAGTTATTATGGATAATCTCATGGGTTTGGTAAATCCATATGGCGAGGTTTATACTGGATTATCTCGGGCTGCAGACATAGCCCGTGGGGGGCCTATTTAGACATCTTTTGTATATCATGGATTTTGTATATTATGTATTATTTGTATACTATTTAGACTTTTTCATCATAACTTTTTATTGCATAATATTTTGGATAACATAACTTAAATATCTACATTAACTTAAATACATATGTAACATCAACATTAACTTAAACATAACTTAAGAAAACAATAATAAATAAGAAAAACATAAACACTGTCAGATGACTCTGGACGTTTCAGCATCTCCATTATGTTGTCAATAGATCTTGAAAGCCTAGTAAGTAACTCGATCGACCCCTTTGTTATCCTACGACGAAATGATCTCCACATTCCCTTCACAACTTCGTCGGTCTTCTAACTCAATAAGGTTGTATTTCACTCTTCCATCCGTATAAATTCAATCTTCACGAAACTCGATCTTTCTCACCTTCCTAGTTTTAGTATCAAGCAATAATTCATTCAACTTGAACGTCAGACTGACAAGAGATGTGGTGTCATCCGAAAGTCGGAACTTTAGGGGAGGTGAAACTCTGTTAAAGTACATTTTTGCCTTAATCAAAAATGGAGGAAGAAATATTTTTTGAGATGTTTGTATCAAACATTTAACCCCTTATTTATACAACTTTGCATTTACTCTAGACCACACAAAATTGTCGGTGCAATCACAGTCATCCAAAATTGTCAGCAAAATCCTGAACGCCAAAAAAATCAAAAAAAAAAAATAACCCTACCAAATATTTCATAGATTGAATTTTTTGATAGCCACATGTAAATTTCAAATTTCTGAAAATTAATGAAATAAATCGGAAATTTTGAAATATCCTATATACCAAAAATTTAAAATTTACTACCGAAAATTTTGAATTGTACCAAAAATTTTGTTAATACTACCAAAAATTTAATTCAAAATTTTCATTCAATTTTCAGGTAAAGACAATTTAGATAATATGAAAGTATGGAAAACCACTTATAATTTGAAGTTGACGTGAAGGAATCTCTTAAAATGGAAGAGATTTGCTTTCGATTATAATGATCCAATTGTTATTTTAATTTAATAGAATTGTTATATTTTTCTTTCATTTATAACAAAGAGAATGCAGAGAACAAAAAAGGAAAGACGCGAGTGAATTTAAAATTGTCAGTTTATGATTAATATTCATTCACTCGACACCATGCCATTTGAAAAGTCCCCACTTTAAGTACTTGAGTTTTCTTTTTTCAGCAGACAAAAACGACAACAACTCTTTCATTTCAAAAAACATGAAATATGTGAGTGGTTGAATCAATTTAAAATCAATTTAAATTTTTTGTCATCTAAAAAGGTAGTGGCTGTTTGTCTATTGTATTTTTTTGTTCCGATACAAGAATTTGTGCATTTTGACTTTTTAAAATAAAAATTCATCCGAAAAAAAATCGATCCGTTTATACAATTTAATTTAGATCAATTTTCAAATATATAAATTATAAATTATATTTTTATTAAAATTATAAAAATATTAATAAATAATATATTTAATATATTTAAAACTGATCAATTATCATTGAAACAAATGAAATAATAAAAATGAATAGAATAAACTAAATTAATAAATAATATTAAATAATATATATTATTGGATAATAAATTTACACAAAATATCATATTAATAAAAAATAAATAAGTATGTTCGATTCAATTTGGATCAGTTTTGAAAAATCAATTCAAAGTCTAATCCATACCGAAAGATTTTTACATAATAGTATCCAAACACGTCCAATAATATTCAAATTTTTTTACAATTTTTAATTTTTAAAATCAATTTAAATTTTTTATTTAAATCGATTTAAATTTAAACATCCCAAATAATAACCTATTTACACATATACACCTCTCCGAAAGGCCAATAATGGTGGTAGAATATAAAGCACTGATAGGCAAAAATATCTTTTTCACTATATTTTATTTTATTGTTTCGTGTAAATTTTCTGGTTTTTTTCAAATATCTATATTATTATAGTCATGTATTTTAGTTTTTTTAAATTATTGTAGCTTAACACATTTTTTTATTTTTATTGTGAAAATTTGTTTTGAATTGAATAAGTTAATTCTCCAGTAATATATTAAATGTTATAAGTACACTATGTTATATACAGATACAGAAATAAATACAAATCCTTCATAAGTGAACTGTAGAAAAAAGGAAAATAAAGGTTGGAAACAATATGCAGAATGAATAAAAATTCCTCTCCTTAAGCCACCTTAACATTGTTTTTGCGACGCATCAAGTTGACGAGAAAAGAGTCCAAAATAATCTACAAGAAGTTTTGGGTTAGCATGAGAATCAAATATTAGAAATAACTGTTTAAGAAACAAATCAATAACCTGGATTAGATGTGTTGCAATACAAGGAAGAACCAGTAATCCAGATTCTCCAAATGCACCACAAAGTGGCTCTATAACTGCTACCATTACTGGTAATGTTTTCTGAAAGGTATGAAAACATGTTTTTACGAGATAAGATCGAATGAAGTATAACTATTTTATAGGTGGTCAATATTGAGAAAGTGATAGTAACTGATTGAGTTTTCACCTGGCTTGCAACTAGTATGAGCGCGTTGGCATTTTCTTCGCGGGAAAAAGTTGATTTTTCACCACCGGAGATGATTGAAAGACTCCGAACAGCAATGCTGTTGAATATCAATAAGGTCAAATGAAGAAGTCTGCAATGCACCATGAAAGTCGATGTTAGATACCATAACTCCATGTATGCTACATGTCCTTCAAAGTGAGTACCCACTTTAGAGTAGCTGTGGACCGAATGTAAAAAATGACAACACCGGAGACACAGACAGTCGAACATTTACAACTTGAAATTGGAACTCAATTTGATAAACTATCAGTTTTAGAATGAAATGCATAATCGGTTTTCAGTTACTCAATTAATATTTCCAAAACAATCAATTAGTAAATTGAAAAATAATGAGAACAGATCGCAGTTATCACACAATGCTAACCAAAATGTAAACAAACTCAAGCATGTTGGACATACGCTCCGAGTCCAATGGCTACAAGAAAAACTTTGGGCTTCACGATTAACAACAGTGGCCTTGACTTGCTCACTTGTGTCCAAGGTACCTGCATGATAGTATTTGATTAGATCATAATTTTCAAGTAATACCTTGATGATAAAATATTGATCCAAATAGAATGACTCAAACACCACCCACCAAAACCTTGTCCCATTTCATAGACTTGGCTACTCTGATCAAACACCATAACGAACAAACACAAACATGTGCACATGGATGTAGTTTATACAAAAAAATCCATTGATACGTTCTTGTCTTATATAGTTTATACAATATATGGGTATATAGCTAAGGTATTATAAAACTCTGAAGGTCAAATCATGACAGGAACAATTATTCCCCAGAATCTGAGTTATTTATGTATCAATTTTAGATGGCTCGCTTTGTACAAGGATTTCATGAATCAATTAAACAGATGGCTCACTTTCTTCTCTACTTTGTGCCGTTAATACAGTATTTGCATTTCAAAAAAAAATCATCAGATAAATATACCACTGGTGCAATGACATAATTTGTTTAAAGAAACTGCAAAAGCATCTCATTCATTTCTTAACACATGATTCTATGCAAATTAAAGAAAATAAAATAAAACTTAGGTAATCTTTTCACCACATTGGTGCAAGGAAAATCACCAACATGGAGAAAAGAAATAAGGAAACACTGCAATGGAATCGTTCTTACCAGGCTAAGGAAAAATGCACTGATCCCTGAGAAAAGCTTACGGTTTCTGTCAACAAAGTCAGCGACATCTGTAATGCAAATTTGATCACAACAAATAGTTTCTACAAATATCATGTTATTGCAGAGAAAAATGGAGAAGTAACACTAAACGAGAGCAAGACATTCTCTTAAATAAAGAGGAGTATTATAATTGGCTCGGAGGAAGTGGTGGGGAAAAGGTTTAACAGAATGTACATGTGAACAAGGCCGAGGGGGAAAAGAGTCGATGAGTGAGTGAATCAGCTCTGATTTTCTCTTTTGCAGCATTATAATAGAAACTAACTGATATAGAAGATCCTAGTTTACAGTGTGAAGAATTCCACCTCCATTGCGGTCTAACCCTAAACCCTAAACCCTAAATTTCACTTCGAAATTTATCAAGCCCTTTCATATTTTAAAAAGAGGCTTCTATGGTCACATTTTTAAGATTAGGAGCATTTAGCTTTTATACGGTATAAATTATAGTAAAGTAAATAAGCTTTCAAATGGGGTTTCGCTAAAAGATGTGTTTAGGGATTTTGACCATCTAGTCTACATTACTTGTCATTTCTTCACAAAATAATGACAATCAGTTTTTTCTGTCAAAACAAGTGACAAACATACTGTTCAAACAAGCATAGAAAATAGGACACACCTTTAAAAGATTCACGAATAACCTGCCCATTGAAAGCAATGAAAAATATTAAAATACGTTTAACAAATTGAGTGTAACACAATAATTTGAACGCCGACCTGAGACAAAATTCAAACTGTTGACAAGACATACAAATGCATATTACAGCATCATATATTTACGACAATGAAATGATTCTACAAAATTAATATGGTCAACAGGTAAAAGATTTAATACCGAAAACTATATCTGCAATCAAGAAACAAGAAAGTGGCAAGATAGGATATTTGAAGAGTCATTTTGAATAATATGGCCAATATATTGGCTCAATGCTTCAACTTTAATTTGGTAACTTCACAACTTAACACCCATGCCCACATCACATCACCTATTGCTTGTAATAATACCTGTTTCTAAAGAGAATTAAAGGTCATTTTAGAGAGCATTGATTTTGAAAATGTATAATCCATAAAAATATTCAATACTCATGGAGGTGTAGGCATTAGATTAAAACTATCCATGTGCTTTCGCGTAATATCTTTCAGGATATTTGACTCATGACATGATATCAAAGTTTGTATCAAAAATATTTCAGTGTTTGCTCCTTGTTGGCACCAGACCCATTCTTCTAAATAAGTGAGTTTTATCAAAAGGTTTGGGTGTTGTGCTTAAGCTGTTCAAACTTTAAGCCCAAAGAGCTCTTGCACAAGTGGGGTTTAAAACCACTCACACACTCTCATGAAGCAGCCTAACTTTTGAGATGGCTCATGATAGTAAATAAAACACAAATAATTTCATTATGGAATATCATGTAGTTTGGTCAAACCACATCATAGTTGCAAAGATCGGCATCATAACTTAAGAAAGTAAAACAACCTCATAAA
Source organism: Lathyrus oleraceus (assembly GCF_024323335.1). Classification (NCBI taxonomy): domain Eukaryota; kingdom Viridiplantae; phylum Streptophyta; class Magnoliopsida; order Fabales; family Fabaceae; genus Lathyrus; species Lathyrus oleraceus. Next base: position 235,977,958 of record NC_066584.1, on the reverse strand, counting down.
CATAAAGAAACCTAGCAGTAAGTTCACGGAAGGAGGGCGTATTTTTGCAGTTCAGAACCATAACGTTACTAAAGTATTCAAACAATAGTATATTCTGTATCAAAAATATGTGAAAGAGAAAACTCAATTACCTTTCCCAAAATAAGGGGGATTAATATGGTAAGAACAAGACTTTTGAATAACTGTGTGGTGGGTAAAGTCACTCCAACTCCACTAGCTACAAATTTTGTGATTGAAAATGGAACCTAGAAGAAGATGAACTATTGTCATAAAATACGACAGTGAACCAATAATTAGATTAGATAGAGAAAACAATATGGAAACTAAAACTTTCATGTTTAAAAAATAGTAAAAAAAAAAAGAAGGATAAATAAAATCACAACCAAACCAGTTGAAATGATAGGAAATTGATGAAAAATGAGAAAATAGACCAAATATTATTAATGCGAGTATATGACATGAAGTATACAAGGTTGAAGCAAAACATTGACATAATCTCTTGTTTATACTAATTGTTAAAGAAAACCTTGAGAAGAATACAAAAAGGAACGCCTCGCTATTTAGTCTCCCTGTGTCTATATTTATACCGAAAAATAAATATCAATACAGGAAAGATAGGCTCTTACCAACAATAGTATATAATAACCTAATAAGCACATATATAAATAACTATACACTAACACAAGGGAAGGTTACTAAGCATGTCTATAAATAACTCTCTTTGGAAAATACATCAATATTTATTTCCCTATTTTATTGTTTCCTAGGCAATTCTAGAGAATTCTATTATGTCCGTTTATTTGCCAATGTAACAATTTTCTCCTTAATCCAAGGAGAGAATTAATTGTATTCTCTCTATAAAATCATAAAAGCATTTTACCTATTATCTTTTAATACTCTCAAACTCTAATAATGGTTAATCTAGCCTGAAAAGCTGGAAATTGTACCACAAAGCTGCCAACTATACCAGAGGCTTCTCCTAACAGTTTCCCGAGCTGTATAAAGCTCTAATGTTTGATTTAACCAATCAGAGGAGAAAAATACCACTACCTAAATTGTCCATTAAACTTATTATCCTAACAGAATGTAATACAATAGTACACTCCAAACTTAAAATACCACTACCTAAATTGTCCATTAAAATTATTATCAGTTTGTAGATGTTCCTTAGCTGCTTTTACTAGTATAATCCACTTTTAAGCATTTTTGAAGCTATGCGCCAAACTAAACTGAGATAGTAAGCTAGCTAGTTGTGCTAGTCACTGTGAAAAGGTGTATTTGTCTGAAAAAAAACCGTCTCATCAAAGAACATTCAACCTATGAGCCTAAAGAGGCTGTGGTTTACAGAATACTGGATAGAAAGGCCCGGAAAGGATAGAGAAGTTGTAAAGAGTGTTTGACACAGTGAAAATCCTACTGAATTTAGTGGAAACTAGATGTGACCGTGGTGGACAAGGGAAACCGGTATATGCCCACGGCCCACCGAGTTTGATTTCTTTATCTTTCTCTGTTACTGTTATGCTTATTTGTTTACTGGCTTAAGTTTGAAAATGCTGTTTAGTACATTTGGAAAGAACCCCGTTTTCCATAATCCTAATGGCAATGATTATGAAACCTGTATTGTATAATCACTCAAAGCATACTCAAGGTCAGATTTCATCTTCTCATATGATATCAAAGGTTGAAAAGAAGATATTGAGCTAAAGTTTTGCAAATACAATGTCTACGTTACAGGTATGTTCATGAAGATGAATCCTAATTGCTAACAATTGTTGTTTTTACTTTTGTGATAAACTTCAAGGTCAAGAACTTTCGGAGTTATAAGGAGGAGTTGGAGGTTATTTATGATATTCCTAGAGTTGTGTTTCGAGTCCACAAATCCAAACACTAGTTAATGAAGTAAGACACTGAACTAATTAGGAATACATCCTTAAAAATGTGTTCATGTATGCTATAACTCTTGGCTTTTCTATAATAGGAAGCGTTGTGTTAGTTGCAAAGTGTGACCGCAAAGACTACAGGAAGATTCCTTTCGTCTTCTTACTCCTAAGATCCTAAGCCAGCCACACTTAAGTTTTCAGGCAAGATCCAATATTTTCTATCAAAATTCAAAATAGATTCTCAAGTTTTTTCTTTCCACTCAATTCCTAAAACTTCAACACAGCATTTGATTATTCTGAAAAGAAAAGAAAAAATTTACAAAACAATGCAAAACAAATTTTAAATTGAGATGATTGATAAATAACTAACGATTCAAGACTCACGATTAATATTCCTAACAAATTAGATATTACAGTCATTGCAAGAGCCAGTGCAGAATTTGCCCCAGCAAGCTGCAGGATAGAAGTAGCAAAATTAAGATAAAAACAAACTGCATTGCAAGTGCTAGAAACACGGAATATATATAAACTTATAGGAATAGAAAATAAAAAACGAAAAAAAGGAAAGAAAAAAAAAAGTAACTGAAAAAAGAAAAGAACATAATCATTACTTGGGTAAGTGCGACACCACTTGATAATGTAGTTGGCATACAGCAAAATATGGCTAGCCCTGTTTAAAGCCAGAAAACTTGTATCTTGAATAACATGGAAATTTGTGACTATTAGAGCAATTGTGATAAAACAGTACATCAATAAGAGCCATAAACCGTTTGAAATTTGCAAAATATGAGATCAAAATTGAGAGAGAAAGAGATCAAAATTTGCTTATAAAAGAGAATGGAGGGAGAATTGTTTTAGGTTTATAAAAGTTTTAAAAGTAACTTCCACCTTTTCAAGAATTGTGAGATAGCATGATGGTACCGGAGTAATAAGTAGTAACTTGTTGGGAAATTTTATGGTCATAGCTGTTTGGCAATTTTAGCATAGATATCAGGCTGCCATCAAGTAAAGTACTGGTAGCACTCAACATAGAAGACATTTACTTTTTCCATGATTGAGATTTTATGAGAGTACAGCATAGAGGTATCCTTTTTGTAAGAATGTGATGGGGCATTTGGTTTCAGCATTGTGGGATTATTCAAGATACAGATAGATGGACAAGGCTCATCTAAAGCGAGTGTGGATGTAATGTGCAGAAAAGTGCATCCAAATATAATTAAAAATACATCAAGATTTTAAAAGTTAAACCATTAAAATTCAAGAGGGAAAATGTTTGACTACTTTACAGACAATCTTAATTCAGAGAACTATTTACTAGAATGGCAAACTTTGCAACTTGCGCTGAAATTTGATTTGATAATATTGTAATTGTATCTCTGTGTGTCTAATATGATCACACATGGTGTATATTTATATGCAAATAGGGAATATACAATAGGAAATAATATCAATTACAGTTATGACTAATTGAATATCAATCAATACTAATTGATTGATAACATATTCTTAACACTCCCCCTCAAGCCGGATCGTATATATTGTATGATCCGAGCTTGTTACAAATATAATTCACTCGAGAACCCTTGAGAGACTTGGTAAACATATCAGCCAATTGATCTTCAGATTTTACGAATTCCGTGGTTATTTCTCCCGACAGTACCTTGTCTCTTACATAGTGACAATCTATTTCTATGTGCTTGGTCCGTTCATGGAAAACCGGATTGGACGCAATGTGGAGTGCCGCTTGATTGTCGCATATGAGTTTTGTGTTCTGAAGGTCACCGAACCTAAGTTCTGAGAGCAAATTCTTAAGCCAAGCAAGTTCTTTTGAGGCTGCTGCCATAGCCCGATATTCAGCTTCGGCACTAGATAATGCAACTGTGTTTTGTTTCTTGCTTCTCCATGAGATCATATTTCCTCCAATAAGAACACAATATCCAGAAGTGGATCTCCTATCCGACGGTGATCCTGCCCAATCTGCATCTGAGTAACAAGTGATTTTAGCATCACCCTTATCTTCATATAATAGGCCTTTTCCTGGTGCATTCTTTATATATCTGAGAATCCGAATAACGGCATTCCAATGAGTATCACAAGGAGCATTAAGGAATTGACTCACAATACTCACTGCAAAAGTAATATCCGGTCTGGTGACGGTAAGATAATTGAGTCTACCCACTAGACGTCGATATCTTTCCGGGTCTTTCAACAACTCCCCCTGACCCGGAAGAAGCTTGACATTGGGATCCATAGGAGTATCAATCGGACGACAGTCAAGCATACCAGTTTCAGTTAGGATGTCTAATGCATACTTACGTTGGTTAATTGCAATGCCTGATGAGGACTGTGCAACCTCAATACCTAAGAAGTATCTGAGTGGACCCAAATCTTTTGTCTGAAAGTTTTTGAAAAGATGAGTTTTTAGTCGCTGAATACCGTCTGTATCGTCTCCAGTGATAACAATGTCATCAACATAAACCACAAGAAAGATGTGTTGTCCATTGGAAGAGTGAAGGAAGAAAACAGAATGATCTGCTTCACATCTAGTCATACCAAACTGTATCAAGGCAGAGCTGAAGCGACCAAACCAAGCACGTGGAGATTGTTTTAGCCCATAAAGAGATCGATTGAGCCGACAAACAAATCTTGAATTACCAGGAATAGTAAAACCTGGAGGTTGATCCATATACACTTCCTCCTCCAATTCTCCGTGTAAGAATGCATTTTTAATATCCAACTGATGAAGCGACCAATGATTAATAGCAGCCAATGCAAGGAAGAGACGGACTGAACTAATCTTGGCCACTGGAGAAAAGGTGTCACCATAATCAAGGCCAAATATTTGTGTGTATCCCTTGGCTACCAAACGAGCTTTAAAACGATCAATTTGACCATCTGGTCCAATTTTCACTGTATAAACCCATCGACAGCCCACTGTAGTTTTATCTGGAGGTAAAGGAACAATGTCCCAAGTGTTATTTGAATGCAATGCATTCATTTCTTCCACCATCGCCTGACGCCAATTGGGGTCAGTCATAGCTTCACCTGTAGACTTAGGAATAGACACAGAATCCAAAGCAGACACAAAAGAAACATAGGAAGTAGATAGACGGTCATAATTTAAAGCACAGACATATTTAGGATTTGGATTATGAGATCGAATACCTTTTCGTAATGCTATTGGAAGGTCAAGTTCAGGTGACGTAGCTGGAGGAACAATTGGAGTAGGAGATGGTGCTGGTGGATCAATATCATCTCTAACTGCCAATGGACGCGTTGTGCGTCTCTGATATACCTGGAAAGGAGGTTTAATGGGTGTGGGGATGACCGAAGGGATATCTTGATCATCTAAATTACAAATCGCCTGGGAGGACGAAGAGGCAGAGAAAAAAGGAGAACCTTCAAAAAATGTTACATCGGAAGAGACAATGTACCGTTGAAGTTGAGGACAAAAACAACGATATCCCTTTTGTATACGTGAGTAGCCTAGAAAAATGCATTTGAGAGATTTAGCGGAAAGTTTGTCTTTACCTGGATTAAGATCATGAACAAAGCATGTGCAACCAAACACACGAAGGGGAATGGGGTAGAGATCGTGTTCCGGATTCAAGATAGAGTATGGAATCTGATCTTGAAGGACCGAGGAAGGCATTCGGTTGATAAGGTGACATGCGGTGAGGAGAGCATCACCCCAAAAACGAGAGGGTACATTGTGGTGAAGAAGAAGAGTCCGTGCAGTTTCAACTAAATGACGATTCTTCCGTTCAGCAACATCGTTCTGTTGTGGTGTATGAGCACATGATGATTGGTGAATAATTCCCTGTAATGTTAAAAAAGATTGAAACTGGGATGACATATATTCACGTGCATTATTTGTGCGTAAAATTTTAATGGTAGTATTAAACTGGTTTTTAATTTCAGCATAAAACTCTTGGAATATACGGAAAACATCTGAACGATTTTTCATTAGAAATAACCAAGTGCATCGTGAGTAATCGTCGATGAACGTTACAAAGTAATAGTATCCTAAAGTAGACTTCACACGACTAGGACCCCAAATATCAGAGTGAACTAAAGCAAAAGGTGATGCAACACTTTTATTTACTCGTTGACCATAAGTACTACGAGTATGTTTGCCTAATTGACAGGACTGACACTCAAAAGAAGACAGCTTAGAAAGACTAGGAACTAAAAGACACATTTTATTTTGACTAGGGTGACCCAAACGTTGATGTGTGAGTTCTTGAGAAGCAATAGAAGCACAGGCCACCGGTGGAGAAAGATGATATAATCCTCCAGCTTCACTCCCTGCTCCAATCGTCCGTCCTGTACGTCGATCATGGATATGAACAGAATTAGAATTAAAAAGAACTGAACAATCAAGAGTACGAATAAGCTTGTGAACAAATATTAGATTAAAGGGACAACCAGGAATGTAAAGGACAGACTCTAAAGAGAAGTTTGGAAGTGGATGTGCCTGACCAAGGCCTTGAACTTTGGCTTTAGAACCATCCGCCACAGTGACAGAAGGCAAAGAATCAGAATAAGACAAATGAGATAAAAGAGATTTATTACCAGTCATATGATCAGATGCACCAGAGTCAAGGACCCAAGGACCAAGTGAAGGTGTAGAGACAAAAGCTACAGGATTACCCGACTGAGCGGCAGCGGCAGATGATGATTGTTGATGGGCTGCTTTGTATTGGAGGAAATCATTGTAATCAGCGGCGGGAAGAGTGACATCTTTAGTAAACATGATGGAATCGGTATCTCCCATGATATTTGATGGCTCGGAACGAAAAACCGAGAGCAGATCTGGAAAAAACGGCGACGGCTGGGGGCAGCGGATGCGTGGCTGATTGTCCGACGCGTGAGATTCACGTGCGATGAAGGAGAGACGTGTGCGGACGCGTGCGGCGGCGGAAGGCAGTGAATCTGGCCGATCTGTAGGAGACGATTCCGGCGTATAGGAATCTCGCCGAAAAGTCGACAGGAGCGGCGGAGACGGCGGCGGCGCTGTGGGTGGCCGGAAAAAAAAAGAAAAAAAAAATTTATTTTTATTTTGTGGAAGACAGTAGGTCAACCAGCTCTAGATACCATATTGTAATTGTATCTCTGTGTGTCTAATATGATCACACATGGTGTATATTTATATGCAAATAGGGAATATACAATAGGAAATAATATCAATTACAATTATGACTAATTGAATATCAATCAATACTAATTGATTGATAACATATTCTTAACCGATAATAAGAGTAAGGGCCAGCCATCAAACACATGGTCAAAGATGCACCATTTTGGAGAAATAAATAACCTAAAGATTTAAACTATCAGCTTCAAGCAGAAACTGGTTTTATGTGTCAAATAAAAGGTGATATTTTCAATGATGTTGAATCATTTGAGGTACCACAAGGCAGTCAAAATCCAAGTACTACTTATTCAGTTTTATTAAAGATCAGTGGTCAGAAATTTACCAACGAGGGTACACAAGTTCAAAGAAATCCAACAATATTATGACAAAAGTACTATGAAAATGGCTAACATTGACTTATGCTTAGAGTAGAATATAAATGGCTAAACCTGTAATAAATTCTTGGGGTTGGAGCTGAACTTGCAATATTATCCTGGAAAAGTACGGTGTAAGAAATAAAATAGATACCTGTATATAGAACAAAAGAGCATGTTACATTTTCAGACATTAAAAAAAAACTTGCGCTAATGTATTTGAAACGTGCAAATATAAAAGAATAAGTTTTGCCTATAAAAAAAAGCAACTTTTGAGATGATCCATATTTGATATAACGCAATGGTGTAGATAGGTATCCAAATCTTGAAACCATTGATCAATAGTCATGTGAAACCAAGAGATGGAAGGTTTTTAAGAGAAGGCCAAAAGTTAGTAATACGAGTCTTGAAGTCATACATACTAAAAGTCGGAAGTTGGTTACGAAAGTAAGGTCTGTGGAGGAGCATAAGGAGTGTGAGTTAGAATAATATTGTGAGCAGCAATGTATCATGTAGTCAATGGATATTGTGGTAGTTTTGTAGTGAGAGCCAGTATTGTATTTGTTGTTTAGGAAAAGTGTCTCTCTATAATGAGCGGTATTTTTGGAAACGTCTCTACTGATTGTTTTTCTCTTTAACTTTCCATATTATAAACAAATCACCCCCTATATTTCTACTTCCACCGAATCTGTGTTTTAGGAAACTAACATGTGTCAGTTGAGCAACCCGGCAGAACCCACCTAGCACGATAAAGCTTAGTAGTTTGCTATTGCTATTGTATTACAAAAAGATACATACAGGCATACAGCAATAGAACCTTACAGGTCAAGAGTTCTATTCTTGATCATAAAAATAAAGACTCAAAGCCGCCATTATAAGAAATTCCTTTATTTCCTTGCACGAGGTTGCTGATAATGTTTGGCGGGGTGAAAATACTCATCCTATTAGTTGTATTTTGATTACTTTAAGGGGGGGAAATTAAACATAGGTGGGTTTTATGTGTTAAACAAGCACATACAATTTGATCACAAATTTGAAGCAACGTGGTGTAACACTCCAGTTAAACAGAGATTCCAAACACAGGCGCGTCAATCAAATCTAGGCTGAAAGATTAATCAAATCTAGGCAAGCATTTCCAAACAAGGCTGTAGTGGACTAGTCTATAATATGCACCCGTAAAACATAAAAGTGCATACATACTAGCCCAAAGAGTCCAACAGGCCATGCTTCTACAGCTGCACCAATTTCTTCACTTCGCAACACCAACCCTACAAGATAAACCACACAATAGAACCCCGAACACTTAGAGACTTCTTTCATAAAATCAAAACGTATAGCTGCAAAAGATTAGTCTACAAGTTACAACATTAACCTGAGATAACAAAAATTCCAAACGGCCCAATTTTCGACACATGATATTTGTCAACAGCGCAACCAAGACTAGGATATGTTAATCCTAACGTCACTGCGGCAATCAGAGCTACAAATGGCCTCAAAAGCGAACAAACAACACTGTTAAGTTATCCTTCAAAACACAATGAAGTCACAAAATAATGAAATACAAAATTTGAAAGCATAGAAAGACAGAGAGGCACCTAAGGGTAAAACATTGCCCCTAGCAAATCTCGAAATGGGTTCCATCCAACTCAGTCTTTTTGTCTCTTTGCTTCCACTATCACTACCATCCATCTGAATATAAATTTGTTAATGAAAAACTACAGTTTCAATTCCTTCAAATGTATTTTGTTTCCTTTTCGCTGAAGCTTATAATCACGACGATGAAGGAGAAATGGAACCTGATGGGATTGAGCACAGGCTCTGAAGGGAGATGGGATACAAACAGCGGGGCGTAGAGTGAGGGGTTTAACAGGTGAGTGAAGATGACGGCGGGAAGCGAGAAATGGAGGGATTCGACGAGGGAAGGAGGAAGTGGTGGCGGAGTGCGGAGTGAGGATGAGTAAATGGGAGGTTCCCGCCATGAGCTCCGTTGAGTGGTGTAATGGCGACTAGTTGTTGGGTGACATGACACTCCAGAGATGAATGAATGAATGAATGAATGGTGGGAACGAACAAGGAGCCAATTTTGGTTTGGTTTGTGGGCAAGTGGTGTGGGAACCAACCAAATTTTAATTAATTATTGCAAACAAAATGACAACAAGGGTAATAAAAATTTTGACGTTAAATTTGAGGATGATTTTGTAATTATTATTTTTTTTATTATTTATTTTATATTTTAATTATCTATATTTTCTTTTTAATTATTTTTTTTAAAACTACTTTTATCCCATTAACTTTTTTTAAAAAATTTCAAACTTTTTCAAGTCCATGTTTTTTAGAAAATAGAAGGGATTATGTAACCCACGTTTTAGTGGGAAGTTATTTACATTTTCCATTTTATTTATTATTCATTAAAAATAATAAATAATCAAAAGTGCAAAAATTTATTTATATTTTGTAGTTTTTATATCCCACTAACTATCATTTTTATATTTTTTTATTATTTATTTATTTTATTTCTTTCTTTTAACTATTAAAAATATATTTTATTATCAGTATTAATGTTTGTAGCTTTCTTTAAAAAAATTCTTCTTGAACCCACTAACCCCGTTAACTTCCATTATATCATGATTTATTATAGTTTTAAGACCATTATAAATTAACTACCACAATTTTGAAACTTCTCTCCACTATATTGCCATCTCTTTTTCTTTCTATTAGCAATTTAGAAATTTCTGAATCTGGAATTTATCATTTTAATATATTAGTCAATTTAATTTCTATATTTGAAATTAAAATTTTTAGAAATCAATTTTTAGGATTCCACACTAAATAAAATAAGGGATTAATTACTATGCATTATCATTGTAAAAAAAATTACATCGTCGATTCATCATCATCATCCGTTTGCATTATTTTATAGATTTTTAAAATAAAAGTCAAACTTATTTTAATATCCAATGGATATGATTAACTGATGATATAAAATAAAAGTCAAACTTATTTTAATATTCAATGAATAAGATTAACCGATGATGTAAAAGCTTTTTACAACATCCATCGGATAAAATAAAACTGGGTCTTCACAATCTCATAAAATCAAACATGGAGTGCCTTTTTTTATGAAAATCTTAGCTCTTTTAAAATGACACTCAGAATTAAGTTATTGCAAAAAGATAATTATTTGATTTTTACTATTGCATTTTTATTTTCTACGATAACCCGTTTGCATTATTTTATAGATTTTTAAAATAAAAATCAAACTTATTTTAATATCCAACGAATAGGATTAACTAACAATATAAAATCTTTTTACACTGTCCGTGTATATCAATTAAATCCATAAAACAAAATATTATTTTTACAACCTCCACTAAATAAAATAAAACGCGGGTCTTCACAATCTCATAAAATCAAGCATGGAGTGCCCTTTTTTTATGAAAAACTTAGTCCTTTTAAAATGACACTTAGAATTAAGCTATTGCAAAAAGATAATTATTTGTTTTTTACTATTGCACTTTCATTTTTTAAGAGAATGTTTTATAAATTTAATAGATATACACCGACAGTGTAAAAGGATTTTACATCATCAGTTAATTCTATCGATTGGATATTAAAATAAATTTGACTTTTATTTTAAAAACTTATAAAATAATACAAATGGATGATGGTGATGAATCGACAATGTAAATCTTTTTACACAGTACATAGTAATTAATCTCGTATTCTATTTACATTTTATATCTTTGCTTTTTTTTCAAATTCCTGCTTTTATTTTTTCAAACTCCTCTTACTTTACTATTATTCAAATAGAATAGTTTTAGAGGGGTGCAAAGTGATCTATAATACAAAGCCTCACAATTTTACATGATTAAGTTATGGTAAAAATATCTCTATAAACATATTTCACGATTCTTTTACAAAAAAATACAACTCAACTAAATTAACTTCAATTTTTACACAAAAAATTTCAATAATTTAAGACTGCTTCAAAATAATTCATTTATTTATAATTACTCTTGCTCAAAATGTTATTTAATAGTATTAACTCATGATCATAATATTTTTTAATGTTATGTTTTATTTACTATAGCGTCCTCTTAGATATTCCTTCATTGCAACAAGTTTGTTATTCTAGAGATTACAATATAAAATGTATATTATTATTAACAAAACTCAAATAAAATTTGTCGTTGTATTTCAAAGAAATTATCAAATTAACGTTATAACTAATATATTAAAAAAATAAGTGTTTTATGTAATATTGTATATTATAATTTAAATAATTTAAATATTTAATTTAGATTAAAATATTTATAAATAATAATATATCAATAAATTTTAGACATTTAGTATATATATATATATATATATATATATATATATAATATATATATATATAATATATATATATATATATATATATATATATATATTATATATATTATATATATATATATATATATATCTATATTAATATATATATATATATATATATATATAATATATATATATTAGTTGGAATTTTCGACAAGGAGAAATGGCTTAACAAACAGGTTAGAATAAAGACATTTCGACTTTTTGATGACTTGTGCATAGTATTGGGTCCTATATGAGGACAAATTGATACTTAGTATTATTTGGGAATGTTATGGAGACACCTCGACAGCAACGAATGCGTAAAGGAAGCGGTTATTTGGGCACGCAGACGTCGCGTTCAAATATGATAACTATTTTTGGAGTTACGTTCTGAGGGACACGTGGAGGAAATGCAAGGCGAAAGGCACGCAGGCGTCCACGTGGCGAAACCTATAGATTTGAATGTTAAGAGCAAATATTTCTTACTAGTAGGGATTTCATTTGTAGAATTGGGGTGTGTTCATTTTACTACAAAATCCCATTTGCAATTAAAGTATCAGCATTGAGAGAAAAGAGTCTTCATTGAGAGAATGTACGGAACATGAAACACCAATCTTTACTTTAATGTTAAAGTATTTCAATTCAATTTACCTTTCTCAGTGCAACTACTTTCGTTTATACATCATTCAACACTTTCTCTTTACTTCTGCTTTACTACAACAACTTACTTTATTTATGTCAAAATTACATTTTTACATTGTCAATACAACTATTTCGACCAAGTCGAGATAAAGTCATTTCCTAAGAGTAAATCACAAACTAAGAAGTTAGCATAATGTCATAGGATTCACTAGTTGATCCTGCACGTAACCTTTGATTAAGAGACTAACAGTTGTTTGCGAATTTTCAGCGTAAACAAATTGGCACACCCGACGGGACATGTGTTGAATTGTCTAGTTTGTATAAAAATATTCATAATTTTCCTATAAAACTTGTTTTGTATTCATGAACATTTATGGGGTTGTTTGCATACGTTTAAGGAGTGGAAAGTTTTTCCCAAAAATGACATGTCCTTTTGTAGATAACAAAAGTGCACATAACGATCTCCAAAATATGGTAGAACAACTAGTTAGATCGACGGATGACGATATGCTTGTATCAGCACCTCTTAGGACAACTGCTCTTGTGGTGTCATCGATGCCAGTTGCACCATTACCATCACAAGGGGTAACTCGCGCACCACAGTCATGAAGTGTCTTATTTAACCCTACGATGGTGATGCCTTTGTTTGGTTTTTCTTTGCCAATGAATAATAGGGATTACCCTTACGATATGCCAATGTCGATGATGGTTGACTTGCATACCAACATGTCCACGTGTAGCGATAATGATGTGGCAACAACGTCATTGTATAAACCTTAAAATGTCTTAATGTCGACCATTAATAATACGTGTCGACCAACAGGGATAAGTTATATCCCCTCAGACAACACCATCATTGAATACCACTTATATTATGGTTATGAAGCAACAAATGGATGAGAGTAATATGGATTTAGTAAATACTATCACCCAACAAATGGAAACTATTTTAAACCCATTAATTGCAAACACAAACCAAACTTATGAGTTACTGGCAAACCAAATGGGACAAATAGTCGATTTCTTTGGCACACCACATATGCCCTCTCAACTAACTCCTCAAATATCCGTTGTGGGGCAGGCAGAAACACCTGAAAATGGGTTGGATCAGGCAAATGTGAGCTAGAATCAGGGGCCTCGCCATGACCTGGTCCTAAATAAGGAAGAAATGGCATATGTGACTCAAGTCAACCATAGACCCCTGATGGTGCATCAGAACCAAGATGCGGAGCAAGTCCTTCGAAACGTTCGGCAGAATAATTGTGTGGGGCAAAATAACATAATAATTATAGTCAAACAAATTTTGGCCCATAGTGGCCTTAATGTGTGCCTTCGTAGGCCTAACTTCATTTCCCCTTTTGTCAGAATATGTTCGAAAAACAGAGTTGCCTAAGGGTTGGAAAGTACCTAAGTTCACTAAGTTCGCTAGCGACACGAGTCAGTCGACGGTCGAACATGTCGCCAGGTACCAAACTGAAGTAGGCGACATAGCAAACAACGAGAATTTGAAGATAAAATATGCTTTAGTGAAAATTCCAGCAAATTGTTTTTCAGTTGCCACATGTTCAAGAGCTATCACTTTGTCTTCAACAAGCTTTATAATAAAGTGATGATGAATTTCAATATGCTTGGTTCTACTATGTTGAACATGATATTTTGAAATGTTGATAACACTCAAGTTATCACATAACAATGTCATGACATCTTGTCCCACATTGTATTCTTTCAAAATTTGTTTCATCTATAGCAATTATTGCTCCCTACAGCAATATACTCAGCTTCAACATTAGATAAAGAGACACAATTTTGCTTCTTGCTAAACCAAGAAATTAGATTATTCCTAAGAAATAAGCATCCACCAGATGTTGTCTTTCTTGTTAGAACAAGATTTGGCTATGGATCTATACCCTGAGTTTTGATGATAACAATGTTGTATTTGTGTGAGAACAATTTTGGTATCCTAATGGTTTATTATTGCATAGCTTTAGCAACCAATTATGATTCTGATCATATGATATGCAACATCATCAATTTCTAAACTTTGCGTTCCAAGTCCGCTTATGTGCCTGCAATTAGAAGTTATGAAAGACGTCAATATTGTTGTTGCAATGTTCTTTCTGATTCTGTGTTATTTCACCCATCAGAATCTTCTGAGGAGACTCTATGTTGTTGCTGCAATGTTCTATTAGTTCTTTCTTCTGGACATGACTCTGATCACCAAACTTCTGAAGAATGGCAAGCTTATGAAGTTGTGTTATATAGCTGAAGAGTTTGAAGATCTCAAGACAGACGGTTGAAGTTATCAAGGTTCTGACTAAGGATTCTGAAGACTCTGAAGATTCTGAAGATAATGGAGAACCCAAACCAGACTACTGACGTTGTCAAGGTTCTGATCCAAGGTTATGAAGTTTCTGAATCTAGCTCTCTACTTCTTCACTTCATGCTTCAATCATCTTTCATCAGAAGCCAATGAATTTGAATATAAGATCAAAATGGGAACATGATCAAATAGTACATATTACAAATCGAACAACTTTTCCACTACCTGATTTTGTGGGCAACGACAGTACTATACATCACACCTGTCACTGAATTTATGGGTGAAAGGACAATACACAGTAGCATTCCTTTCCCATCCAACAGTGGGCAGACGCTCAAGGAGCTTTCCCCATTTTCCCCTCCAACTGTCACATGCTTCTCTATATAAGCATGCATTGGAGACTTGAAGAAAACGATGATTTTGCGCAAGTATTTTGACAAGCTATTTTCTTTGTGAAAAGCTATCATTCATTACATATAGTTTTATTTAAGTGTTTGTTATTCATTTGTGTAAAAATCTGCTTGTGTAGAAGCATCTTGTACCACATAGAAAATATTATTCAAATTATTTGTTTGATTCCTTAAGGAGGTTATCCTTGATAAGACAAAGAAAGTTGTTCTTTGTGAGGCCTTGAGGAGACTAAGGTTTAGTTGGATTCTTGAGAATACAAAGAAGGTTATTCTTTGTGTTTATTGTAATATGTTGATTATAGTGGATTAAGTCCTTGTGTATAAGGCAAATTACCTTGGCAGGTGGACTGGATTAACTTTGAGTTTCAAGTGAACCAGGATAGAAATCTTTGTGTTTTTATCTCTTCATTATTAAAATTGTTAGTGGTGTTTTTGTTTTGGAAAAAGCTTTTGCTTGTAAAACTCAATCCAAACCCCCTTTTCTTGTGTTTTTCACACCTTCAATTGGTATCAGAGCTCCGGTTCTGATTGTGATGATATTTTTATCAACACTTCACAGTGTACAGTACCGATCTAGTTGTATGAGAAATGATGGTTGCTGCTAACGTTGTTAATAATAATGATAGAGATCATTACAGTGCAAAACCACCTATTTTTTATGGTGAGAAATTTGACTATTAGAAAGACAGAATAAAAAGTTTCTTTCTTGGTTACAATGTTGATCTCTGGGATCTCATAGTCGATGGCTATGTTCACCCAGTAAATGTTTAAGGAAATACTTTAGCAAGAAGTACTATGTCTGATCAACATAAGAAAGACTTCAAAAATCATCATAAGACCATAACCATATTGCTTAATGATATCTCTTATACGGAGTATGAGAAGATAACAAATATAAATTCTGCCAAATCTATCTTTGACTCTCTAAGAATGACTCATGAGGGAAATGCTCAAGTAAATGAGACAAAGGCCTTGGCCTTAATCCAAAAATATAAGGCTTTTAAAATGGGAGATGGTGAAAAAATTGAGACTATGTTCTCAAGGTTTCAGATGCTTGTCATGGGGCTTAAGGTTCTATACAAAGGGTATTCTACAGCTGATCATGTCAAGAAAATTATCAGAAGTCTTCCCAAAAAATGGAGACCTATGTTAACTGCATTAAAGTTGGCTAAGGATCTCAACAATATCAGTCTTGAAGAACTTGTTAGTTCTTTAAGAAGTCACGAGATTGAGCTAGAAGAAGATGAACCTCGAAAGAGAGGTAAATTTGTAGCTCTAAAATCCAAGCCTGAGAAGACTATAGCATATCAAGCTGAGAAAGAATCAGAAGGATCTGATGAAGACTCAAAAGATGATAATTAGTTGTCTCTAATCTCAAAAAGATTCAACAAACTTTGGAAACATAGACAAAATGGTCAAGGGAAATTCAAAGGAGGCATAAGAACTGATGGTTGCTTCGAATCCTCATCTGGTCAAAAGAAGCAAACTTCTGGAAAAAAAAGTTATCTGTTTCGAGTGCAAGGAGTCAGGCCACTATAAGAATGACTATCCTAAACTGAAGAAAGACAGAGGCCCTAAGAAGAACTTCTCCAAAGTCAATAAGGGGTTGATGGATACCTGGGATGACTCTGAATCTTAAGAAGATTTTGATGAAGAAAAAACAAACGTTCCACTAATGAGAATCACATAGGTGTGAGGGAAAATATGCCTAGTCCTTGTTTTAATGATGTCAAACCTCTCTAATCACCCATAACGTGTACTTTGGACAATATCATCATATCATATAATGCATTCATCCTCTAACATGTTCAAAATATAAGTTCAATGTGTCCAGGCATATAAAAGCATATCATAGATGTAAATCATGCACTTGATAATCGTTAATATCCTAGGTTCATCATAGATTGGTTTAAATTGGTCAAAATACATCTCAAAACTCATTTTTGGGAGTTTAAGAACTGTGAGTCGACTCATGACTCAGAGCATAACTCTTGGGTCTGAACAGGTCGAGTCACGTGTCGACTCAATCTTGGGAAAAATGAATGAGTCGACTCATCCACATGTTGCATCGACTCATTGCCTATTTTCATTTGAACCATGTAGCCACGGGTCTGAACAGATCGAGTCATAGGTCGACTCAACCCTGAAAAAACTCTGTTTGAGTCAAGTGATCCCCTGTTTGAGTCGACTCATCGCCTATTTTACTTGAATAATTTTGCCTCGGGTCCATACAGGTCAAGTGACCCGTATGAACAGGTCGAGTGGTTGCTGCTTGGACTCAATATTCTGCTGTGTAATTTTGCAAAATAATTTTATTATGTCTGTTATTTGGTCCATGCATCATATAAATATTCTAGAGTCTCTTCTTCAACAATTAACAATATAAGTGAAAGATATACACCAAAGTGCTATTCATCTTCATTCTCCATTACATTTCTCAATAATCACACAAAACAATCTATGTTGAGCATTGTGCATTGTTGTGGTGATAACGTCCAAATAGGATTGTGGAATCTTAGTTTGGCTTGAGGCTTTGTGTGGGTTTTTCTTGAATAAAACTATTGGGGTTTTGTCCTCAAAGAATTGGGGTTTTTTTCACTAACCTTTGCTTCACAGACTCAGCCGAGTGAAAAGTTTGAAGAACGGTGGGTTCGGTCAAACAAGTAACGGTAACCAGAGGATTGTGAAGAAAGCTTAGGGTTCAAGCGACTTGCGTTCGAAATCAGTCAAGCTAAAGTTTTAGAGAACGTGGCATTCTCGCAATAAGGTAGCTGTAACCGGAGGTTCGTTTGAAGCGCTTGAAGGACTTGGTTCAACTCGAATCCAGGGGAGAGAACCGAATAGGATCTCCAACAACACTAGGGGTTGATTGGTGGTGATCATTTATTTTCTTGTATTGAATTTGCAATGTGTTAATAAAAACATCTCAATTCTAGATTTAGAATTAAGGGCAGGCGTACCCTAAGCGAGGACGATAAGGGAACTGCCTCAACAAATCTGGTTTTGTTCTCTCTATCTCTTATCTCTTTAAATTCTACATTAATTATGTTTTTTGTGAAATTAATAGTAAAATCAATATCGCTTGATTGTTGTGCATAGTAACTATTTGATAAATTGGTGTAATCACTTTGATTGCAACTGAGTAAAATTATGCACATTCAATTTGAGTGAAATTGAAACTTGGTGTGGAGTGCTCACCAAGTGTTCGATAAAATTAATCTCACACAAATCTAGTAATATTTTACTTGCTCTCTTATTGTGTTAACGCATTATTAGAGGTAACAATATCAAGGATTATGGTAGTTAACTGATTGATTTAGATAGTGGTTGATTATCTCTATTGTAGTTATTCCATTCGGTTTCACGCATATCTGATATTTCCATTAACGGATCCTTTAGACGATTATAATCTAGGGTGCTTCCACAACCATTGAAAACATTTTTAAAAAGCGCTAAATTTCAAAAACTGATTTATTCAACCCCCTTCTAGATTGGTACTATCGTCTAACAAGTGGTATCAGAGCCTGGTTCATCTAGTGCTTCACATATAACTTATTAGAAAATGAGTAATGATCCTAAAGAGGCGTACAATAGGGCGCCTATTTTTACCGGTGAAAACTATAGTTATTGGAAAGATTGTATGTGTATCCATATCAATTCTAATAATAGGAAAGTATGGAAAGTCATCCAAGATTGTCCTATGGAAATAACCATGACCAATGCGGATGGTTTTGTTATACCCAAACCTGAAGCACAATGGAATGAAGAAGATGAGAAAAAGTATAATTATGATTGGAAAGCCAGAAACATACTCATCGTCGCCTTAGGTGTTAATAAGTATTATAGGGTTTCCCATTGTACTAGTGCTAAAGTTATGTGGCACTCATTTCAAATTAACCATGAGGGAACCAATGATGTCAAACTAGCTAGAATCAACACCTTAACTCAAGAATTTGACCTTTTTCATATGGAGGATGGTGAAACCATTACCGATATGCAAAAGCGATTTTCTCATCTAATCAATCGGTTAAATGTTCTTGGTAAAACTACCCCTAATGATGCTGCTACTAATAAAATCTTAAGATGTCTTAACAGGGATTGGCTACTAAAGGTCATCGCGATTAAGGAAACCGATGATCTAAGAACATAAACATGACAACATTGTTTGGCAAGCTTCAAGAGCTCATGAACCTTGAGAAACATGAGAAGAGTCAAAAGAAGGAAAAGAATGAGAAAGTTAAGGACACCAAAAGGAAGTTGATCACACTGAATCACACCGTGTTTTTTACTCAGATTTCACATGTTTATTAGGTCTTTATTATCGTTTTGCTTGTGTTATGCTCTCTTTTATGTTGTTTTCAGGTATTTAGCTCTTTCGGGACCTTTTTAGAAGAAACGAAGCAAAAAAACCAAAAATTAGGGTTTTCCGGCAAATATTGTACACATGGCGTTATGCATGGCGGCCGCTATAGGAGAAGCCGTGACACATCAGCCCTCAACCAGGAGGTAACCTCCATGATCCCATGAACTTTCCCATTCACAAACATGGCGGGCATCATGAAGGGGTGGCGGGCGCCACCTTTGCATTTCACGTTCCTGTAACACCTCAAAATTTGCCCTCCTCTTCTTGGGACTAGCTTAGCATGTTGCATTCCATATATTAGGGCATTAGGCATTTGCATATTGCATATCATGTGAACATAATGAGGTCTTCCTCCAAAGTCTTTCTCAGAAGATAGAGAGGTTAAGAGATTCAAGCCTGAGGGTCTCCATAAATTGATCACCAACCATCTAAGGGTTTGTGCTTCAATTAGGGTTTTCCTGATACATCAGAGGTCTTGGGTATTATCTTGTTGGCAAGGGTATGTCACCATCATCATGGTTATGTCCTCCTCCAGGGCTTCATTGTTCATGCTCAGTTCCTTTGGATTAGGGTTTTGACCTTTGGTCAACCCTAATCAATGTTATTCTTTCAACCAGGGTTTATCCAGGAGGTGAGGCATTCTATTGAGATGGAGGTCACATGATCATTTTATTGAGCTTATTTGGGCTAGGGTTCCATTCCTGAGCCATTTCCCCAAGTGGTTGAGGCTCAAGCTGATCAGAGCATGTCTGGGTCATCTGAGGACCTATACAATCAACTGTGCAAGAGCTGAGGGCTTTGAGGTGGGGAGATGAGTTTCAACACTTCATTCATGTTCAAAAGAGGTTCATTCATCATTCCAAACATCTATCTTGAATATTTTGAAGCCAGATCAAAAGTTTCCAAAAATGGAAAGTGACCTGTAATTTCAAGTTTCCAAAAATGACAAGTTTTTAGACCACATTCAACTTGACTTTCCAACATCAAAGAAGCTTCAAATGAATTTTTGGTCAACATGAAAGTTGAAGATCTTTCTCTCCCATTTCCAAAAAGTCCAAGATCATGAGTATTTGATGAATGGTTGAGAAGTTATGATCCAATGATTGCAAAGTGTGCTTGAAACTTCAAAGTGGCATAACTTTTGATCCAAAACTCCAATTTAAGCCACTCTTTTTGCATAATACTTATCATGACCTATATTTTCCAAATCCATCATTGCATTGCATGAAATAACATCACATGATCATTTGTCCATGCATGAGTATTTTGGAGGGAAAATGCCTAATTCAAATTTGGTGCATCATACATGCTTAATTCCAATCCAATTGTGTTCATGAACTGATTTTAAATGATTTTACACACTCATATGGCACTGTTCACGTGTAAAATTCTCCATGCACCACACATTTGCTAATTTGGTCATGCACCCCATATTTCACTAATTTTTCATTAGCCATGCTTAAACTTAATTACAACATGATTAGGGAGGAGTATATAAGGCTAAATATAACAGAATTGGATCAGTTTCACACATTCTAGATCTAGATTTTGGATTTCCCTCCATTTTTGCTCTCATCTCAAATTTCAATTTCTTTCACATAACACCTCAATTTTACTGCATAATCGTGTTCATTGATCATCATTAAGTGCAAATCAAGTGCTGGATTGAAGGTTTTGGTGAAGAAACAAGTTGCATCAACACATGAACATGAACATGGAGTTTTGAATTTCAGCTAGATCCAGACCAATTCAAGTGTCAATTTCTATCCAAAGCTTCAAAGCAATCATAGAGGAATGGATCTGGAGCTGGTGGAAGCTGTAGCACACGATTTTGGTCACTGCAAGTTCAGGTTGGTGAAATTTCGAATCTCATGTTTCTTCAATTCATTGCCATGATTAGATAGATCATTTGATGCAGAGAATTCTGATGTGTTTAGATTTAAATTTGGT
Organism: Lathyrus oleraceus; assembly: GCF_024323335.1. Lineage (NCBI taxonomy): Eukaryota > Viridiplantae > Streptophyta > Magnoliopsida > Fabales > Fabaceae > Lathyrus > Lathyrus oleraceus. Next base: position 235,956,526 of record NC_066584.1, on the reverse strand, counting down.
GAAATATTGAATGAGACATGTTGATTTTAAGTTTTGAACATGAAGATGTTTTCGTTTGATTCATGAAATATGTGATGTTTTAGGCTTAGCTAATGTGATATCCTTGTTCTACGCGTCAAGACCTTTCCATTGATGTATCATATGCATGTTTCTGGAAAAAATATGATGAGTGCTTGCCGTGTTTTGGCCGGAGAAGATGACCGGAAACACTGTTCCGGTCATCTGGTGCGAACGTTAGGGTTTGCCTTGTGTGTTGCTCGTGTGGCTTACTGAGTGGCAAATTGATAGGCTATGGTTCCTTTGACCAGTTCCACGTGCGCCTGGACTTGCTGACTGGGACGCCACTTCAATTAATGAAGTGTTGAGTTTTGATTCCATGCGCTACCTTGTACCTCCATTCGATTCCTGGCTCCATAGAAATTGTGATTTTATTTTTTCCAGCGCATTTCCAATTTCATACCTGGTTCGATTCCTTCTGCATGCATATTTTCAAATTTATTTCAACCTTTTCTATTTCCCTCCATTTCTCATGCATTTTGTTCATATTTTGTCATATATTTCCATCAAATTCAAAAAAACATAAAAAATAGAATACTAATCCAATTTAATCCAAAAAAATTTCCACATGATCAGTTGAATGTCTATTATTTTGTGGTTGTGATTTCATGATTTTATCATTTCTGGAATTTTAAATGTGTTTGCTTAGTTGAACATGATGCAAAATGTGACATGTTGTACCAATTCTCTTGTGAAATGCTCATTAATTGGCCAATTGCTTTGAAATTTTATATGCTGATTCCTAACATGTTACATGATATTTGAGCTTTTGTTTGGCATTTTTAGCATATTCCAGCTCTGTTTTGGACACATGAATGTATGGTGTGACAATGTGTGTCACACATTTTGATGTTGCTCTTGTTCATTTTCATATACATGTCAATTGAGCTTTTCTGATTCTAATTTTTTGCATGATGCTTGTGTTTAACATGTTATGTGCACATAAAAATTTCCATGGTTATTTGATTCATTTATGTTTTAATATGGAATTTCTACTCTTAATGTCCAATTGTGTGCTTTGTAATTGCCTTTGCCTTATTTTGTGCTTTAGATGGCTTTTCTTATTGATTTGGATTTGATCCTTTTTAGGACATGTTCTCACTTGAATAAATGTGCTTCATGTTGAATATCACCTTCTGTTTTGACTTTTTGCTTTGCCTTTGACCCTAGTCTTGGTACTAGTGGTTTGTACTCATCTTTTGAGCTTTGTATTTCAGGTTCAAGCCATTAGCTCTAGTGGTTGATGCAATCTTATGACTTGAGGTGCAAATTACTGTGTACACTAACCTTGGTTGTGTTGTAGGGCCATTGGTGATGAACTCACTTGAGTTGTTTACACCTAGGACTTGCCTTGTGTGCATATTGGTTGTATCACTGTTGATTGTCTGTTTGGTGTGTCTGAGTACAATATTGACTTGTTTGACTTTCTTACAGGTACTTTAGTCGCTTTTAGCTCTTGCTTGAGATGTGCTTTGGTTGTGGTTGGTATACCACCTAGGTAATCATTCTCTAACTCCATGTAGTCTGGAAGCCCTGTCGTTTCTTTTGGCAGGCATTTGGCTGAAGTCCTCCTTAAGAGGCAATGACTGTGATTGTTTATATTTGTGCCATGTACTCGAAGTCCTCCTAAGTGAAGAGGCAATTGGCAGATAGAAGGGATTAACAATCAATCCCCTGCTAATCGTTTGAGTCGTTCATTAAGCTCGCACTACGTGCTGATGCTCTTGAACCTAACCCAAGATCCTTGTATATAGAGTCAATCAAGTGGAGTAGGGTCCCTCATTCTGGATCCCCATGTTTTCATTGATTGAAGCTCACCCAGGCCCGGGTTAAGAGCTATGAGGTCCAACCCTCATTACCTTTCATCTGCTCACCCTGACGGTCAATGTCAGTGGTTAAGAGCCCTTAGATACCCTTCCAGTTGGCTTGTTTGTCGAGGTTGTTATGACCCCTTGACTAAAGCCTCACCCTTGATGTTTGAGCCCCCTTGTTGGTGTGTTTACTTCATGTTATGTTTTTGTGTGGTGTGATTGTATCCCCATAGGATTGCTAGACTTCGTATAGTCTCTCGTTTGCATGTCAATTAAGGTAGTGTAGCGGTGTATTCGTCGCTATATGATTTATTGATTAAACCATAAGCAAAGCATACAATGAAATTCGAGTCGCCACCGCACTTTTTTTATCCAAAGGAATGGCTAAAAAGCGAACAAAAGCCTAAGAAGTTTTACACGTAGAAAACTAATAAAAAGATCAGAGAGTCTGGGTAAGGGGTAAATTACGCAATGGGAAGGTGTTAGGCACCCACTACGTCCTAGGTACTCCTAGGGAGCCCTTTTCACACTTGTTGTATAAAATTATTATTTGTTATAACATAAGTATTGTGCAAACATGATTGGGATGATGAGAAAAGAATGTACAATTTTATTGTTTTTGTGTTCGAACGGATGAACTCGTTGCCTACGTACCTTCCATCAAAGGTAAGGATCAAAACGCCGTAGTTCGGCTAAAAGATTTCCAAAAGGTTTGTGAGTTCAATTTTAAACAATAGCACTGAGGCTCTTCATTATCAATGGGAGAAAACTCGACCAAGACCAACATCCACCATGCGAGGATAGCTTCGACGTACTAGAGGGGTTAACCCTGTTTTCAGTACGGAAGTCTTATAGTCGACTCACTAAGGATAGGGTGAGGTTTACATCAACCACGATGATAATTGAAACCTATGGCTAATGCATGAAAAGATTAACAATGGACAAAGCCAAAACAATTGAATGGGTGAAGTTAATTGATTGTGATTATGAAAGTAGGGTCAAAGTATGATTAAGATTGATTCAAAGAAGTATTATGAAATGGAGTTTGAAAAAAGTCAAGGACTTGGGGTCCAGGTTTTTAATTTGAAAACATGAAGATGTTTGCACAATATCTATCTCAATTTTGAAAGTAATGTGTGAAAAGGTTTAGGACATAATGGGGGGTGAATGGATGAAGATGGATTGTAAAACTTCTTAGGAGGTTCACCTCTTGAAATCATATAGAAGATGACTCAAGTGTGTCCTTTGGAATAGGCAATGAGCAATAATAATGTAAGCAAGCAAATGATACCGGATGCCACTCAATGGTCTTACTCCAATCTCACAAACAAAAGCGGATACCGGATACCACTAGATGGATTTACACCAATCTCCTAAAACAGAACTGGATATCAGAGGCCACTCAATGGACTTATACTAATCTCCTAACAAAATGAAACTTGGATACCGGATGCCAATCTGTCTGGACTTATACCAATATCCAACATATGATCATAGGAAAACAAATGCCAACTTGCAGGGACTTACAGTTGCATCCTCACATACAACAAACAAATGCATCATTATGGTCATAGGAAAGCAAATGCCAACTTGCAGGGACTTACAGTTGCATCCTCACATACAACAAACAAATGCATCAAGCAAAGATAAGATGAGTGGCCAATGTGATGGTCTTATACTCACTTCCATATCCTAGGAGCAATGGCCAATGGATGGTCTTACAATTGTCCTCAATGGGTAAACAACAATGATAAGTCATAAAGACAAATGAGATGGTTATGCATTAATGAGCAATAAATGACGATGAGTGCACAAAGCATGCAAGCAAACATGTGTATATGAAGTAAGTGATCAATCAATGAAGTCAATCAGCACACACTATAACCACACAATGAGGCTCATACAAAGGGTTAGGCATTGAAGCCAACTGGAATAGGTTAATGGTGCTCTTAACCTTGCCATTGAGGGGCTAAGGTGAAGCAGATGAGAGGATATAAGGAGTGTGCCTCATTGCTCTTATCCCTGGTCAGGGAGAGCATTTGAATATCAGAAGGTGTGGGAGTTCAGAAAGTAGGAACTCTCTCCACAGATTATTGACTCGATAGATCTTGGGTTAGGATCTCAATGCTACAACCATGTAATGGGAGCAAGGAGAAGACTCACAGAATAGTAGGAGATAGGTTGCTTATCTCTTGAGTTCTACCAATTGCCTTATTTAAAGGACTTTTCCTGCTTGGGACAAATGTAAACACACACAAGCATTGCCTCTTAAGGAGGACTTCAGACAGTTGCCTGGCCAAGTAACAGGCCAGGTCTTCCAGACTACATGAAGAAAAGGGATTATACCTCAATGCAAATTACTATTAAGCAAAGCAAAGCAAAGTTCACAAGGAACTAAAAGCAACTAAAGGTACCTGAAATCAGTCAAACAGAATCAGTACACAACTCAAAGTTAAATCAAAATGAGATAAGGATCAACAGTCAACACAATCAATTAAGTGAGCAATGCACAAGGCTCAAAGCATGTGAGCCAAGCAACCTACAAAACAAACAATTTAGTCATGATAAACAATCAAGCTCAATCAATTTGTAATGATCTTTTTGGAGCATTTGTTGCTTAACCTGAAAACATGAACTCAAACATGAGCAACAGGACCACTAGGACAAGCCTAGGGTCAAAAAGGGATGAAAAAGTCAAAACAGCAAATGAAATTAAACCAAAATCAAGTTTAAACAATTAAGAAACAAACTCAATTTGTTCCATGTTCATATCATTCACCATCATCATTTCATAAACAAATTAGGTCAAAGCATAGCATATGGAAGCTCATAGAAGTCAACAGCAAGACTCAACTCAAAACCAATCATAAACAATTCAATAAATCATCAAATAATTCATGATCAATCATAATCCATAACATGATATGCATATAAAATTTCAGCTCATTTGGATCAAGGGAAGTTGGTCAATGAAAATCAGAAAGGCAAGGCAAGTTTAAGCATGCTCAAAGAAGTCAACCAAACATGTACCAACTTGAATAAATCATAAATCAGTGACAACATATGATAAATGAATGGGATCAACACCATGACAAAGCTTAAGATGTCTACTAATCATATGTCAAATTTCAAGTTCATCCAATAAAGTATGAGAATTTCACAAATGAAATGGGAACATGTGTCACAAAAAGTCAACATATGACCAAACAGGGGAGAAAATCCCAAAAAATTAGGAAATGGCATCAATAATTCCACAAAAAAAATCACATGTAAACTAGACATCCAAGAGTACATTCATGCAAAAATTCACATCAATTTGAGTTCAAGAAGCATGGTAAATAAAATCATGAAGTTGCACATCCATGGTGTGACACAAATTGTCACACCCTAATTCAAAAAATCATAAATCACAAACCAGCAATGATAAATCCACAAACTCTACACCAAAATCACCATGAATGTGTCTAGTTTAAGCACAAAAAATTTGAGAGTCATTGGATAAAGCATCATCATTTCACAATTGATTTGGCAAAGTGTACAAAAAATGAGCACATGTCATGAACCCTAGCACCATTTAAAATTCATCCATGCCAAAAATCTGGAAAAATCATGACAAATAACTAGAGATCAAGAGGAGTATTTTTCAAAAAGTCCCATGAATTTTGGATGAATAATGGTTGACTTATGAATTTTGTAAGTTGGGAGATCAAAATGAAATAAACATTAAAAATGACATGATTTAATAGGACAATGTGGCACGGCAGTGGCATTTTTGCAATTATGGGGATCACTAAGTGAAACACTGCGTTTCACTTAGTGATGTGTCACGCTGTGATTTGTCATGGCCAATGGAATAGTAACCTTCATGCAAGACAGAAAATTCACACGACCAAACGCAAGCAAGACAAAATCTGGGCATGGACTTAGGGTTTCGCATACAGTAACATGTTCATCTTCATCAACCAATCGTGAATTTTTTTTTTTGCCCAGAAATGGAAATCAAATACATCAGTCGAATCAGCAGCCAACATATATTCATAATCTAACATCCATTAACATCAATTCAAGCTAATAAGAAAGAACCATGCAAAATCATATTTGAACATCCAATTTCATTTCAGCATAACTTTCAGATTACTCAACCATTTTCAGTGATTCAAAGCTTAAAATGCTCATGGCAAGGAGATCTATAAGAAGCATATCATGGTTTTGCAAATAGTGAGATTCGAATTCTTACTTGATTTTGAAGGTAATGATGAAATAGTTGTGATTTGGTCGTGTAAGCTCAAAACAGTTGTTCTACAAGCTTCCAAATGATGAATGAGTGAAGGAATTTGGCTCAGCTACCTTGCTTTCAGCTCAAATCGAGATCTGCCATGGATGTGCTTCAATGGAACAGTCGCATGAAATGGCTTTACAGCTGGTGAATGATGCTTGCAATGAGCTCAAAAATGATGGTGAGTGTTGAAGCAAATAAACCCTAGCTCGAGTTCTCTTGAGTTTTGGCAGAAAATGCAAAATGAAGAAATGGTGTGTTTTTGAGAGAAATGAGTTTTTTGTTTTTGATGTTGTGGCTGCTAGGGTTTTGTTTTACAGAAAATGCAGTATATGTATGCTGTTTAACATCTGTTAATCAAGGTTAATGGAAAATGAAATTGGAATTGCTAATGAAGTGTCTTTTTGCCAATTTGAGGATTTTCACTTAAGTGGCAAGGTGGATGTGTGCAGCTGCGAATTTGGGCCTCAAGCATGTCCAAAATGTGTTTTCAGAACATTCTCAATTGGTGGAATGGGTTGGAATTGTTTAATTTACAAAGTCACTTTTTTACTTCACTTGAATTAATTCATGCTAGTTCAAAAATGCCATTTTGCTTGGTGAACCTTTGGTAAATTGTGATGACAAATTTGGAAAGAGGGCATCAAATGTGACTTGTAGCAAAAAACCCCACCCAATTTGGCCAAATGGTTTGGAAGATATGGCCTTTTGAAGTTCAAAAAATTTTGAGAATGATTTGATCATAACTTGCCAACCATACATGGGAATTGAGTGTTCTTGGACTTTTTGAAAATGGGAGAACAAGATCTTCAACTTTCATGTTGGGCAAAAATTCATTTGAAGCTTGTATCATGATATAAGTTGAGGATCAAGAAGTTTCCATTTTTGGCAAATTCCAATTACAGGTCAACTTTCTATTTCTGGAAATTTCTTGTCTGACTTTATTTTCTTCACTGTGGATGCTTGACATGTTATATGAGGTTTATATAGACATGAATGAGACCTCTCAGACCAAATCCCACCATCAAATCACTGATTAAATGGATAGTTGACCAAGGTTGACTTCAGTTGACTTTACTAGGGTTTTGCTTGACTGAACCATGTTCTGATGAATTCCAAGCCCCTACCACTTGATATCTTGATCCAAAATGATGTCACAACTCATGTGAACTCTTGATGATTTATCATGGTGCCCAAATTCTTCAAGAATGGCCACCATCCACTACAATGACTGACTTTGACTGTTTTCACTGTAGATTGCTTCAGCTGCAAGTAACATGGTTAGATGACAATATTTTTGTACTTTTGGGTTAATAGACAGATGAAAAGCAATGATATGCAAATGCAAAACATGCTTGGTGATCAAGAACCACACTCACAAGGTAACCCACCCACTAGGAGGGAAACTAGGGCATGCAATGATCCTTGAGGCCATGGTATGATATGATATGGGCCATGAGGGATCTTGGGGCCAAAATTGGGGTCTTACAGATGCCCCTATTTAAGGTCATTCTAGCCGGAGAAGTGAAGTTTAGAAATCTTCATCTCGACGCGGTAGAATGGGCTTAAATAACAGTAATGAGACAAATTTTGGTCCCTAAGAGACCTCATGATGCAAATGTATGCATGCAAAAAACAAAAATTCTGTGGGGAATATGATTCACACAGAAGAAAAGACGATCCATCGGAGTGATACACTCACCAGGAACAGAGACTCTAACAAAACTCTTGTTGGGGATAAACAAAACTGACACAGCGTGAACAAGACACGACTCTGATTAGGGAAACAGAAATCAGACTGGAGACCTCACTGGGGAGTGAAGGACTCACACCGGGGAAAAAAACTCCAAAGGAAAATAAATCCATTGGAAAGACACAAGCTGACTCCTGGGGAGAAGCAACAGGAAAACTTCACTGAGGAAGCACCAAAGAATGAGGTGTTACCGGTATAAGGGTAACAAACTCAGGAAGAATGAATATCTAAGACCGGTATAAGGGTGAGAGATATCAATCAACCAAGCATCTGAGAAAGACCTGAAAAAGGTACATAACCTCAGGAAAATCTGACTCCACAAGGGACCGAGGTCATAATAGGGAGCAGAAAGGAAGGAACACCAGGGATACCGAGGTATATAATAGGTGACCAACCGAGGCGTGAATTGGTTTGTGTTCCAAAACACTCATCATCCTGAAGAAAGCTAGAACAGCAGACTTGTTTATAGGACGAATATTCGATTCCGCAAGGAATACGAATCTTACTCTGCGGAGAAAACAATCAAAAGATTGACCCAAGAGTGAACGAGATATAATATCCATTACCGTCAGAACGTGGATAGAATACTCACAAAGGAAGATTATCCTGAACCGGGTTGTAGGTTGTTTATAGGATAAAATCCGAAGACGTGAATTGGTTTGTGTTCCAAAACACTCATCATCCTGAAGAAAGCTAGAACAACAGACTTGTTTATAGGATAAAATCCAAAGACGTGAATTGGTTTGTGTTCCAAAACACTCATCATCCTGAAGAAAGCTAGAACAGCAGACTTGTTTATAGGACGGATATTCGATTCCGCAAGGAATACGAATCTTACTCGACTGGGGAAGATCAACAAAGGACTCCAACCAAAGAGCGCATGAGACATATTATTCATTACCGGCAGACCGTGAATAATATACTCGCATGGAAGATTATCCACAACCGGTTACTGGGTTAATAAAGGATAAATCAACCGAAAAGAAAGGCATCGGGATACCAAACTAGGTATATAATGATGACCAATCAAAGGGAGCAACAGACATTACCAACAAAGGGGGTAAATGAAAGAAGACTCGCTGGGATGCATTGATGACAATCAATGATCCGGGGAACACAATCACTGACAAAAGGTGAAAGGATCCGCTGGGGGTAAAATTGCTAGCATACGGCAATTATCCACAAAAGACTTGCTGGGGATATAAGTGCTTATCTGAGCAACTTATCCAAGCGAAGGAAAAAATCAACATCAAACATTAGATGAAGATAACCACAAAGAGGGGATTACATCTACCAAAAGAAATTGGATAGAAAACCACAGAAGAGTAACTGTCATCGGTTGGGATGAGCAACAAAGTTAACTCTACCAGTGGAGAAAACAGGGTTTATAACTACCGATTTGTAGGTAGAAAAACCGCAAAGATAGGACTTACGACTGCTGGTTTGTAGGCAGAGGGCCAAACTCTGGTGGGGATAACCACAAAATTAGGGTTTACATCTACCGAATACGGGGTAGAAGACCAACAACTCTGCGTGGGGATAGAACAAATCACAAATCCGCACGGGAAACCAAGATAGGGTTTATAACAAACCACAAACTGCTGGAGAGCAGGAAAATGGGATTTACAACTACCGGTATGAGGTAGAAAACCAAAACTCTGGCTGGGGAATAAAAGGTGTATAATCACAAATTCTGTCAAGAAAGCCAGGAAAAATAGGACTTATAACTACCGGTATGAGGGTAGAGGCCCAAAACTACTCCGCTGGGGAACAACCCACTGGGAAGCACAAGACATTTGACAAATAGCCAATTCGGGAATAATCCGAAAAGACGGACTGAATCAAGACATGTCCTAATGAGGATGTAACTCAAAATAGGAAAATCCATCCCAATATATGTGTTGGGAGGAAACGGAAGAAACCGTCATCCACGAGGATATATCTCAGTGGGGAACTGCAGAAGGAAAGGCAACATTTTCTGCTTATGGGGCTGACTCTTTATGAAGAGATTTTGACACCCGACATCTGCTAGGGGAGATCTATAGAGAAGATCTATATCACCCGTTGCAGGAAACAACAAACAAAGGATATATGGCAAGAAATGCAACATGAATATCTGAATGTTTTATGAATATGCATGAATATGCGTGATTTATGTTTGATGAATGCCGACAAAACAGACAATTCTAACACAACAGGTCCAGGAATCAAACGCCCGGTATTATACTTCCAGGGGAAAAACCAGCTGGAGAGCCAATCTGCGGAGATCTATATGCTGTAAAGCAAAGATCTGCGGGTACTGCTGGAGAAGCAGAGGGTCAGAGATATCAGGTAACAACCCAATCCAGGTACAGAAAGTCACAACGGGCAAAGCAGCCAACAAGACAAATCTGTAGGGGAACAAGAGAAGACCCAAGATATTTGCAGGGGATCCCAGTGTCAACTGAGAGACACAAAGTGCGTTGTACAAACACAAACTGCTATAAAAGCAAATCCACATAACTCCGCTGGGGAACAACCCACTGAAGGAGAATATACCACACAAGTAGATTCTGCAACAAACCACTCTACTTGGGGAGAATACTCATAGCAAACTGATCACAACAAGTAGATTCTGCAATATAAGCCATTCTACTGGGGATCACAAACAGTCAGGAAATCCATCCATTCTCTGGATGCTAGAGCCATCATCCGACCATACTGGGGATTGAAGGAGTATTCAACAGGCGAAACTGCCACAACAAACGTTCTGCAGACTACGCTGAGGAAAAGATGGTTGAAATACTGGGATATCAACCCAATCAACCACTGAATAGGAAAATAAACCCTGCTCTGCTGGAGAGAAAAACTCTGATGGAGAGATAGCAACAATTCCGCAGACGACTTCGCCAGGGAAAAGGTAAAGTACCGGGTATCAAACCGCTGACTTACCGAGTCTTTAAAAAGAAAGCGATCGTGCTGAGGAAACAGACAATTCCACTGGCAACTGCACTAGGAAGAGTGACAACAACTCTGCTCGCGACTCCGATGAGGATATCAATAACAGCTCTACTCGTGACTGTGCTGAGGAGACAAATAAAGTCTGGGGCAGGCGACCCACTGGAGAAAGTGACGGGGCACCAAGATGACAAACCAATCAACCGCCGAAACTCACAAGGAAACACCCATGCTGGGGAAAACTGCTGCTGGAGAAAACGAAGTCTTCAACAACACTCTGCTTGGGGAACAACCCCAACAACAACTCTGTTTGAGGAACAACCCCACCAAATATTTGAAGAAAGAAGATACAACCAAACCAGGAGTATGAACAAATGTCTTACCTGTTGGAAATCATGCCACCCTTGGGAGAGCACTGAGATATTCTTGAGTATCCTTTCAACCTTGTGAATATTCACTTTGTTTAAAACAACAAATTTTGAAAAATTTGATTTGTTTAAAACAATGACATTTTATCAATTTAAAACATGCAAAACATTTGTTGAATTGAAACAAATAAGAGTGCAAATAATTGGATAAAAGCTCAAATTGATTTGATGGAATGGTAGCCTGCAAATGGCAAGACCCCATAGATCTGTACAAATTTGAAATCAGTGATATATATTGGAAGAGGGCTACATTGAACATAATGATCCTTTCTCTACCAATTTGAATCTCGATGTATCCGAAGCTTCGGTTGACGATGATTCGAGAATCTTCTGACGAAATGACGACTGATAAACCAGAAAGTCTTGTCAGGATGCAGTTACTTGCCAAATCTCTAATTTTTGCCTAGATTGCCCCAGGGTGAGGTACTCAATCTAGCGGGATGCAAATATTTTCCTTTTTTTTTTTCAAGTCTCTAATTTTTGCCTGGATTACCCTTGCGGGTTCTCCACCGAGACGCTCATTTTTGCCTAAGCCGCCCTTTCGGGTTTTCAACTTAGCGAGCTATTCTGTTTTTCATTTGCATATACTTTTTTTTTTCTAGGCAAAGTATCTCTTGACTGCATCTGAATTCACAGGACGAGTGAAATCCTCCCCATCCATTGTTGTAAGCATCAAAGCTCCGCCTGAAAAGGCTCTCTTAACAACATATGGACCCTCGTAGTTTGGAGTCCACTTGCCCCTGGAATCGGGCGCGAAAGACAAGACTTTCTTGAGCACGAGGTCACCTTCTCGGAACACACGAGGCTTGACCTTCTTATCGAATGCTTTCTTCATTCTCTGCTGATATAGCTGACCATGGCACATGGCAGTTAAACGCTTCTCTTCAATCAAATTCAACTGGTCATAACGACTTTGAATCCATTCAGCATCAGTCAACTTGGCTTCCATCAAGACTCTCATTGATGGGATCTCCACCTCTACTGGGAGAACAGCTTTCATGCCATAAACAAGAGAGAAAGGGGTTGCCCCTGTTGAAGTGCGTACAGACGTACGATATCCATGCAAAGCAAATGGCAGCATCTCATGCCAATCTTTGTACGTGACAGTCATCTTCTGGATGATCCTCTTGATATTTTTATTAGCAGCTTCGACAACCCCATTCATCTTGGGTCTGTAGGGAGAGGAATTATGGTGTGCCATCTTGAATTCAGCGCACAACTCGTCCATCATTTTATTGTTCAGATTAGATCCATTATCAGTAATGATCCTCTCTGGCACACCATAACGGCAAATCAGCTGGTTCTTGATAAACTTCACAACCACCTGCCTGGTTACATTCGCGTAAGAAGCGGCTTCGACCCATTTGGTGAAGTAATCAATTGCTACGAGAATAAACCGATGTCCGTTGGACGCTTTCGGCTCAATCATGCCGATCATGTCGATCCCCCACATAGAGAAAGGCCATGGTGATGAAATCACGTTCAGAAGTGTCGGAGGAATATGAATCTTATCCGCATAAATTTGACACTTGTGACATTTCTTCACATACTTGCAACAGTCAGACTCCATTGTCAGCCAATAGTAGCCTGCTCTCAACATCTTCTTAGCCATGGCATGTCCATTGGAATGAGTACCAAATGAACCCTCATGGACTTCAGTCATCAATAGGTTTGCTTCGTGTCTATCCACGCATCTGAGCAAAACCATATCGAAATTTCTCTTGTATAGCACTTCACCACTGAGGTAGAAACTGCCTGACAACCTTCTCAAAGTTTTCCTATCTTTCACAGATGCCCCAGGCGGGTAGACCTGGTTTTGGAGGAAATTCTTGATATCAAAATACCAAGGCTTGTCATCTTTCACTTCTTCGATTGCAAATATGTGAGCTGGTCTGTCCAAGCGCATCACAGTAATATTGGGGACATCATTCCACCATCTGACCACAATCATGGAAGTCAGCGTAGCAAGAGCATCTGCCATCCGATTATCCTCTCGAGGAATGTGATAAAATTCAACTTCTGTGAAGAATGTTGAAATTCTCCTTGCGTAATCTCTGTATGGGATGAGACCAGGCTGATTTGTCTCCCATTCTCCCTTGATCTGATTGACAACCAGGGCCGAATCACCATAGACATCAAGATACTTGATTCTCAAATCAATGCATTCTTCAAGTCCCATAATACAGGCTTCATACTCCGCCATATTATTCGTGCATTTGAAAGTTAGCCTTGCTGTAAACGGAATGTGTGAACCTTGAGGAGTAATGATCACTGCCCCAATTCCATTTCCATATTGATTAACAGTACCATCAAACACCATCGTCCATCTGGAACCAGGTTCTTGACCTTCATCAAGTGTAGGCTCATCGCAATCTTTCATCTTCAAATACAGAATTTCCTCGTCAGGGAAGTCATATTGAACAGACTGATGATCTTCGATCGGCTGGTGCGCTAAATGGTCAGCCAAGATACTACCTTTGATAGCTTTTTGAGCTCGATACTCATTATCATACTCAGATAACAACATCTGCCAACGGGCAATCCTCCCAATTAAAGCAGGCTTCTCGAAGATATACTTAATTGGATCCATTCTGGATATCAACCAAGTTGTATGATTTATCATGTACTGGCGCAAACGCTTAGCAGCCCAAGCCAAAGCACAACACGTCTTCTCAAGCATAGAGTACCGAGACTCACAATCAGTAAACTTCTTACTGAGGTAGTATATAGCGAAATCCTTCTTCCCTGATTCATCTTGTTGACCGAGTACACAACCCATCGAGTCTTCAAGAACTGTCAAGTACATAATCAGAGGTCTTCCTTCCACAGGCGGAGACAATATCGGAGGTTCAGACAGATAGTCTTTGATACTGTCGAAAGCTTTCTGGCAATCCTTGGTCCAATCATGAGACTGATCTTTCCGGAGGAGCTTGAATATCGGCGCACATGTGGCAGTCATGTGGGATATAAATCTGGAAATGTAATTCAAGCGGCCAAGAAAACCTCGGACTTGCTTCTCAGTTTTGGGTGCGGGCATCTCTTGTATTGCTTTGACCATTGCAGGATCAACCTCAATACCTCTTTCACTTACCACAAAACCCAACAACTTGCCGGAACGGACTCCAAATGTACATTTGTTCGGATTCAGGCGAAGTTTGAACTTTCTCAAACGCTGAAAAAGCTTCAACAAATGCTCAATATGCTCAACTTCCGTTCGGGACTTGGCAATCATATCATCAACATAGACTTCTATCTCCTTGTGCATCATATCATGAAACAAGGTAGTCATAGCTCGTTGATACGTGGCTCCGGCGTTCTTCAAACCGAAGGGCATCACTCGATAACAGAATGTTCCCCAAGGTGTGATGAATGTTGTCTTCTCCATATCCTCTGGTGCCATCTTGATTTGATTATATCCGGAAAATCCGTCCATGAAGGAAAAGACTTTGAATTTGGCTGTATTGTCTACCAACATGTCAATGTGTGGTAGAGGAAAATCATCTTTCGGGCTAGCCTTATTCAAATCTCTGTAATCAACGCACATACGGACTTTTCCATCCTTCTTAGGAACAGGCACAATATTGGCCACCCATTGAGGATATGTAGAAGTCACCAGAAACCCCACATCAATTTGCTTCTGAACTTCCTCTTTGATCTTCACTGCCATATCTGGATGAGTTCTTCTGAGCTTCTGCTTCACAGGCACGCACTCAAGCTTCAAAGGCAGGAAATGTTGCACAATATCTGTATCTAAACCCGGCATGTCTTCATAGGACCAAGCAAAGATATCTGAATATTCTCGTAGCAGGCTGATCAAATCTTCCTTGACAGACCCTTCAAGAAGTGCCCCAATCTTCACCAGGCGAACACAATCCTCAGACCCCAAGTTGACTGTTTCCAAGTCTTCGAGATGCGGCTGAATGATCTTCTCTTCGTGCTTAAGGAGACGGGTAATCTCATCAGGAATCCCTTCAACGTCATCTTCCTCTGCCTCAAATACAGGGAATTCAAAATTGGGAGATGGCGTTGGATCATTATGTTCAATGGGTTTTAGGATCAACCTGCATAATGATTTTGGTTAATGAAAAAAAACTTTAGAATTTAAACAAGCAAATCATTATGCAGATGAAAAATGTTTGCTTTTATTCTTGTTTTTATGGTTTTTTGTGATCACTGATTTCATGCAAAAAAGCGAAAAGTGAAAACAAAGGAAAAACAAATGTTAAACAATGCATTAATTGAATGAAAACATCATTGTATATATGCTTTGCCAACAATGTCATCACTTCTCCTTTTGGCATGGGAGAAGGGTTTTAAACAAAGTGAACCATTACTCTGATCTATGGATGACTGTAGGAACATCTACAGCGACCCAATTGTGGCAAACACCACCAGGAATAACAAAATTGTTCACGTCCTCTGCGTCTTCTTCCAAGATAGCAGCAGCTTCCTCTTCAGGTTGATCAGCATGGATGAATCCTCCACTTGTGGACAAACCTTGCTCGTTACATGCCCCAGAACAGTAGCCAATGCCAGCCCGGGATCTATTGTCTTCAAGTTCGAGCACCTTCCCTAATCCAACAACTGCACCACATTCAATGGCCAGCTTAGCATCTCGGTAGGAAGTGAATGAAGGAGACTTCTTCTCGATTGGTTCATCAATAGATAAAGCTTGGAACTGGGTTCCAACTTCATCCTCTGCGTCAATGTACGAGAAAGAAGACAGATGGCTAACCAGGAGAGCCTTTTCTCCCCCTACTACAACCAATTTCTTGTTCTTGACGAATTTCAACTTCTGGTGTAGGGTGGATGTCACGGCGCCAGCCTCGTGAATCCATGGTCTGCCTAAGAGACAGCTATAAGATGGGTGGATGTCCATTACCTGGAAAGTAACTTGGAAATCACTTGGTCCAATTTTGATTGGGAGATCAACTTCCCCAATCACGGTCTTGCGCGACCCATCAAATGCTTTCACAACAACCCCACTCTGCCTCATAGGAGGACCTTGATATGACAGTCTGGAGAGTGTGGTCTTTGGCAATACATTTAAAGAAGATCCAGTGTCCACCAGCACATTGGACATCGCATCAGATTTGTAATTCATGGAGATATGTAAAGCCATGTTGTGGTCTCTTCCCTCCTCAGGGAGATCAGCGTCACAAAAGCTCAAAGTGTTGCAAGCGGTAATGTTTGCAACAATACTATCAAATTGCTCAAGGGTGACGTCGTGATCAACATACGCCAGATCCAAGACTTTCTACAGAGCATCCCTATGGGGTTCTGAATTTAGCAGCAAAGAAAGAATGGAAATCTTGGATGGCGTGTGTAGAAGCTGGTCTACAATATTGTACTCACTCTTTCTGATGAGCCTCAGCATCTCATCAGATTCTTCATCTACAATGCCACTCGGGCCAACTGAAGAAACAAGAGTCTTTTGTACGGAGGAGGATGGTTTGGCGACATCAAGTGCCGGATTCTGAACATTAACAGCGGTCCCCACAGGACTCTCAACAGTATCAGAGGCAACAACCTTGGCAGGTGCGGAAAACACACGACCACTTCGGGTCAACCCACTTACATCAGCTACGGTGGTTACGGAAGTGGAAGGTAAAGGTACTTCTACCCCATCTTGCACAGCAACAGGGTTGTATCTGAATGGTACAGCTTTATCGGATGAATAAGGCACAGGGCCAGCAGGTTTAATAATCAAGGAAGGGGAAGCCTTCGGCTTGCTGCTATTGTAACGAATAACAACCGGCTCAGGCAGCTTGAACACTGGTGAAATCACATTCACTTCAGGCTCGTCTTCATCAACATTGCGATTCTGCAGAATCTCAATGGTACCCTCGTCCAACAACTTTTGAAGTTCTCTGCGTACTTGGTCGCAACCCAAGCGGTTAACCGAGCAGACGCGGCACTTGTCGTGGTTATGCTCTAAGTAGCTGTACTGACACAGCAAACGGTGTAGTTCAACCAACGACTGCCTGATGTGGCTCACATATCTGACCTTGTACTTCCCAAGGCATTCCTGAATCATATTCACAGACTTCCCATGTGAAGGCAATGGGTTCTTGGTGACGTTTGGGCTTGAATCTTCGAAACTCAGAATACCACATCTCACAAGGTCCTGAACCTTGGTCTTCAGCTGAAAACAGTTCTCTATATCGTGGCCCGGAGCGCCAGAATGATAGACACAGTGCAAGTCAGGCTTATACCACCACTGAGGGTTGACCGGTATAGCCGGAGGATCTCTTGGAGTAATCAGCTTCCGCTCTATTAGAGAGGGATATAACTCTGCGTACGACATGGGAATCGGATCAAAACTGATCTTCTTCCTATCATAACTCATATTTGCTTGATTACTTGTGCTGCCACGAGGCTGGTAAGCCTGTTGCTGTGGACGAGCCTGTTGTTGTTGGTACTGCGGTTGTTGATATTGCTGCTGATGCTGATACTGTTGATGTTGATATTGCTGACGTTGATGAGTATTGTCCTTGAAAACAGGTGCTACGTGAGCCACCTGGTGCTGATGACTGGCATGTCGTGCAGGCTTCCTCTGAACAGAGGGTCTTCTGTGTTTAGGCTGAGATTGAATAGCATGCGCTTCGCCTTCTTTCCTCTTAAACGCTCCATATCGTTTAGAAGAAGAACCATCATCTTTCGCCAACCGTCCTTCACGGACACCTTCTTCGAGACGCATCCCCATGTTCACCATCTCGGTGAAATCAGAGGGAGCGCTTGCTACCATCCGCTCATAATAGAATGAGCCAAGAGTCTTCAGAAAGATCTTGGTCATTTCCTTCTCTTCTAGCGGTGGAGTGATTTGAGCTGCCAGCTCTCGCCACCTCTGGGCGTACTCCTTGAACGATTCCTTGTCCTTCTGCGACATGGACCTGAGTTGATCTCGGTCAGGCGCCATATCGACGTTGTACTTATACTGCTTGACGAAAGCTTCGCCAAGGTCGTTGAAGGATCTGATGTTGGCACTGTCCAAGCTCATGTACCATCTGAGCGCTGCACCGGATAGACTGTCTTGAAAATAATGAATCAGGAGTTGATCATTATCAATCTGAGTGGACATCTTCCTGGCGTACATGACCAGGTGAGCAAGTGGACAGGTGTTCCCCTTGTATTTTTCAAAGTCAGGCACTTTGAATTTGATCGGTATCTTCACACCGGGAACTAAGCACAACTCGGCAGCAGACTTGCCGAAGAGATCTTTACCACGGAGGGTCCTCAATTCCTTTCTCAGCTCGAGGAATTGGTCGTTCATGGCATCCATCTTTTCATGAACGTCTGAGCCCTCAGATGGCTCAGAGTGATAGATGGTGTCGTCTACCCTGGGCATGGTATGCACGACAGGAGGAGCGGGAACAGGGACCGGGCTAGATGCCGGCATATGAGCAAAGGTTGGAGCTGGCAGATCAGGCATAAAACCTGGAGGCATTCCCCAAGGGAAACCGGGTGGCATAGCATTGGGCGCTGACTGGCACAGTCGAAGTGGCTACTTCGGAGATGACTGTCCTCTGAGCAGGAGTTGCTGGCTGTTGAGCAGGCTGATTCTGAGCAGCGAGGAGTTGCTCCATCAAAGCGCCAAGTCTGGCGACCTCTTCCTTCAATTCTCTGTTCTCTTGTTCCAATTGCTCCATGACTCTCGCAGAGTTGACTCGCGTATAATACCGGTGAGTCAGCTTGTCTTCAAAATAAATGAAGAACACAGGGTCAGGACAAGAAGACCAAAAACAAAAGGGTACCTGCTTATGCAAGAATGATGCATGAAATGCTTGTGCAGATGCTTTGTTTTCAAGGAACCCTTAGGGCATTATTTGTAATATTTTGAATAATTAAAGCATTTTAATTTTTTCATGGAAAATATTTCATTCAATATATTGAGACAAAGAAATACAACATTTTTGATTCGTTACAAAGAGAAAAGGTAAATGACATCCTATGGATCCCTAGAAGCTCGGGATGCTGGAAGACGAGAAGTACATAACTTCTTGATCTCTCTCTCTCATAGGCCGCTTCCATGTCAGCTTTCTCCTTTGCAAGTCGATCATACCTCCTCTTCCAGAATTTGGAAGACTGAGGAAGCAGAGAGGTCCAGGTGTCGTTCGGGTCGTCGATCACTCGGTGCTCGAGAAACTCAATCATAGCGTCCTTCTCCTTGAGCTGCTGCAACAATTCCTCTCTTTCACGGATCCAAGCACGCGAAAGGTCTTCTTCTCTCAACTCCTCTACACGTTGGGTAGGGAGGGTTGAAGGCCCAGCCACATCCAACGGTGTAGGTCTCGGATGATCATACGGCATCAAGTAAGTGGCAGCTCTCTGTCTGACCCAAGAGGTGTATGGCTCCAAAGCAATGCAGTTCTTTGGACCCAATTCATTCCTACTCTTCTTGTGAATACTGCGCCATGCACGGACAAATCTGGCTTTCAGGCCTTGGGGATCTTTACCCTCCTGAAAGAACACACCTTCTAACAGAATGCTATTAGGTTTATCCTTTAGGGGGAACCCAAGCTGACGTCGTGCGAGAATAGGATTGTAGGTAATCCCACCACATGTGCCAAGAAGAGGCACATTAGGGAATTCGCCACAATAGTCGATGATCTGGACAGTATCATACACACGATCATACCAAGTGATATCATCATTGGTGAGAGACATGAGTCTCTGAGACCACCGTAGACATCCCTTGTTCTCCTTGAAAGCAACTGTCTGCGGCAAGTGCGAAATAAACCACTTGTACAACAGGGGTAAACAGCAGACAATAACTCCTCCGCCCTTTGCGTTCCTCAAATGCAAAGAGACATAGGCATCGCCCAACAAAGTCGGAACTGGATTAAGAACTGAGAAGATCCTAATAGCGTTCATGTCCACGAACTTGTCGAAGTTGGGAAATAGCACCAATCCATAGATGAGCAGCACAAACAGAGCCTCAAAGGCATCCTCACTCATGGCCTTCCCATAAAAGGTAGCTTGGGCAATGAGGAACTCGGAAGGAAAACCCTGAATTCCGCCTTTGATAGTCAGATTAGCTCTTATCAGATCTTCATCTATGTGCAACAAGCTGGCAATCTCTCGAGCAGTCGGAATACTCTCTAGGCCACTGAACGGCACTTGATCCAGAATCGGGATCCCAATGAGATGAGAATACTCCTCCAAAGTCGACAATAGCTGGAAGTCCGGAAATGAGAAGCAGTGATACAACGGGTCATAAAACTGAGCCAGAGTACTCATCAACCCTTCGTCAACCTGAGTAGTCAGCAGAGGTAGGAGCTTTCCATAGCGAGCTTTGAAACCCAAGGGATCTAATACATACGATGTCAGATTCCTTAACTCTTTTACATCGGGCTGTTTAAAGCTGTACTTCTTTGTATGCCTTTTTGGTCTTTCCATGTCTGAAAATTTTGCAAATAAACCCTTTTAAGTTCCTTGAAAATTTTCTTTTTTCTGATGACATGAATGCGGATGAATGCGTGAATGCATGAATGCAACAATCACACTCAAGGATCAAGCAAAGCACACCAAACAAAGGTCGTGGGAAAGCTCAATGTATCCCTAATATCAATCATCCATTTTGGTGGATTTAGGTTTTCACCTTATCGACACCCAAGTTCCATTGATATTAACGGTACATGAACCGGCTCGAACATCCTTAATATCAACCAGCCACTTTGGTGGATTTTAGATTTTACACCTGATCCGGATTCCATTGATATTAACAATGTTTGAACGACTCAACCACGAATCACGTGTTTGCTGAGAGTCACGAGCATGGAGTCTCGGTTAAGAACCACCCAACGGGAGTGTACTAGGGTTTAAACCTGTCAGACATGTTCTATCAGAGGTTCCCATAATCATCGTTCCCTCTTTCGAATATTATCGGAGGAACGAATACTCGTATTCCAAGAATATTCTCAAGAGAAACTCTTATGAGTGTAGTATCGCGTGACAATCGCATCAGAACTGACATCTGAACGACCTCTGCACTACGTTCCTAAAAATAGGCCAAGATGGGTTTGGTAAACTACGGTCCTTGGCTTCTGCGGATCATGATTGAAAGAATAATGCCTAACCACAAATAACTTGTGTGACATTATTAATCCAACATGACCTCCACCAAGTGAATGGGCTCGCAAGTCAACTGGCTAAGGAATACTCCACACCAGTCAACAAGACTATGCCATTCTCCTATCCTAGAGTGCACTCGAGTTCGGGTATAGAACTCATCTCACAGATCACCAAAGCAAATAGCAATTGTATATCAAGAAATTCAAGCATTACAATCAATACAGTGATCCCAAATGGTACAAAAATATGTCATATAACAAATAATAATATATCACACAACAAGGGTGAAAAGTAGGCAATACAACCAGGGATGTGAATCCCCAGCAGAGTCGCCACTTTTCTGTAGCGGTGTATTCGTCGATATATGATTTATTGATTAAACCATAAGCAAAGCATACAATGAAATTCGAGTCGCCACCGCACTTTTATTTATCCAAAGGACTGGCTAAAAAGCGAACAAAAGCCTAAGAAGTTTTACACGTAGAAAACTAATAAAAAGATCAGAGAGTCTGGGTAAGGGGTAAATTACGCAATGGGAAGGTGTTAGGCACCCACTACGTCCTAGGTACTCCTAGGGAGCCCTTTTCACACTTGTTGTATAAAATTATTATTTGTTATGACATAAGTATTGTGCAAACATGATTGGGATGATGAGAAAAGAATGTACAATTTTATTGTTTTTGTGTTCGAACGGATGAACCCGTTGCCTACGTACCTTCCATCAAAGGTAAGGATCAAAACGCCGTAGTTCGGATAAAAGATTTCCAAAAGGTTTGTGAGTTCAATTTTAAACAATAGCACTGAGGCTCTTCATTATCAATGGGAGAAAACTCGACCAAGACCAACATCCACCATGCGAGGATAGCTTCGACGTACTAGAGGGGTTAACCCTGTTTTCAGTACGGAAGTCTTATAGTCGACTCACTAAGGATAGGGTGAGGTTTACATCAACCACAATGATAATTGAAACCTATGGCTAATGCATGAAAAGATTAACAATGGACAAAGCCAAAACAATTGAATGGGTGAAGTTAATTGATTGTGATTATGAAAGTAGGGTCAAAGTATGATTAAGATTGATTCAAAGAAGTATTATGAAATGGAGTTTGAAAAAAGTCAAGGACTTGGGGTCCAGGTTTTTAATTTGAAAACATGAAGATGTTTGCACAATATCTATCTCATTTTTAAAGTAATGTGTGAAAAGGTTTAGGACATAATGGGGGGTGAATGGATGAAGATGGATTGTAAAACTTCTTAGGAGGTTCACCTCTTGAAATCATATAGAAGATGACTCAAGTGTGTCCTTTGGAATAGGCAATGAGCAATAATAATGTAAGCAAGCAAATGATACCGGATGCCACTCAATGGTCTTACTCCAATCTCACAAACAAAAGCGGATACCGGATACCACTAGATGGATTTACACCAATCTCCTAAAACAGAACTGGATATCAGAGGCCACTCAATGGACTTATACTAATCTCCTAACAAAATGAAACTTGGATACCGGATGCCAATCTGTCTGGACTTATACCAATATCCAACATATGATCATAGGAAAACAAATGCCAACTTGCAGGGACTTACAGTTGCATCCTCACATACAACAAACAAATGCATCATTATGGTCATAGGAAAGCAAATGCCAACTTGCAGGGACTTACAGTTGCATCCTCACATACAACAAACAAATGCATCAAGCAAAGATAAGATGAGTGGCCAATGTGATGGTCTTATACTCACTTCCATATCCTAGGAGCAATGGCCAATGGATGGTCTTACAATTGTCCTCAATGGGTAAACAACAATGATAAGTCATAAAGACAAATGAGATGGTTATGCATTAATGAGCAATAAATGACGATGAGTGCACAAAGCATGCAAGCAAACATGTGTATATGAAGTAAGTGATCAATCAATGAAGTCAATCAGCACACACTATAACCATACAATGAGGCTCATACAAAGGGTTAGGCATTGAAGCCAACTGGAATAGGTTAATGGTGCTCTTAACCTTGCCATTGAGGGGCTAAGGTGAAGCAGATGAGAGGATATGAGGAGTGTGCCTCATTTCTCTTATCCCTGGTCAGGGAGAGCATTTGAATATCAGAAGGTGTGGGAGTTCAGAAAGTAGGAACTCTCTCCACAGATTATTGACTCGATAGATCTTGGGTTAGGATCTCAATGCTACAACCATGTAATGGGAGCAAGGAGAAGACTCACAGAATAGTAGGAGATAGGTTGCTTATCTCTTGAGTTCTACCAATTGCCTTATTTAAAGGACTTTTCCTGCTTGGGACAAATGTAAACACACACAAGCATTGCCTCTTAAGGAGGACTTCAGACAGTTGCCTGGCCAAGTAACAGGCCAGGTCTTCCAGACTACATGAAGAAAAGGGATTATACCTCAATGCAAATTGCTATTAAGCAAAGCAAAGCAAAGTTCACAAGGAACTAAAAGCAACTAAAGGTGTAACACCCTTCTAAATGCCCCAAAATATTTAATTTAAAATAATAACCTATCAATCAGAGTAATTATGCCCCGAAGGGTGTCACACAATCATTTCACAACATTTATCAAAACATCCTGTCATGCTCATTTATTTATCAAATAAAACAGTTGCATAATACGCAGCGGAATAGAATTCAACATCAGCATGAGACATGTAACACCATACATGTAAACTAATTCAACAATTTCCAACAATACAATGAAAGGTTCCCTCCCGATGTTACATCTACCAGAGCATGACCCATAGGACACTACTATAGACTCCAAGCGTTAGCTTCTATTCAACTCATTTCTCGTTACCTGAAAAATAGGTTGTAAGGGTGAGTTCCTCAATCAATATAATAAGCATTATAGAACAACATGTAATGCTAAGTAAATAACACATCAATTCACCCTAACCAGACTACGCATTCAGCAACGGCAATATCCGTCCAAACATCATATTCAACAATAATATATATCATATGTATAATCCTCAAACCATATTCAACACCAACAACACAACACAACGATTTACTCACTAATTCCTCACAATGGGAATTAGCTACAGCCCCACAGGCTATGCCATGCATTCATTATGCAATGAGACTCCATGAAATGCGGTACCGACTCTTCTCGAACATATAGTTCAAGCTCACCGATCAAATCCAGATACGGCTACTAAGCTCACTAGTCCCACTCATTGAGATCTAATGCCTCACTCACTAATTCCTCACCATGGGAATTAGCTACAGCCCCAAAAGCTAGACTATGCACACTAATCATCTAGTATGCAAACATCAACAACAATTCACAACTCACTAATTCCTCACCATGGGAATCAGCTACAGCCCCAAGGCTAAACTACGCATGCTAATCACCTAGCAATACAACATCAACAACAACTCAAGAACAGACACATGCTCGCACTCTACGCCATCGAATAGTCTATTCACAACTGCATACATTCACAACATCATGCATAATATATACATTCACCGCATCATATACATCATTATACATCAGCAATATTTCATCACATAAGCATGTCAGATTATGCCAAACAACAACCACAATATTAGTACATTTCAATATTGCACATACTGCTCAAAACAGCGGGAATTTATCCCTATTACACCATAGGCAACATAGGCCAACCCTCACATAGGTACACAACAATTAAAACAACAATTTTTCCATTCTGCTACAGCGTTAACCGATTAACGCCCTGGGTTAACCGGTTAACGCAGCACAAC
This sequence comes from Lathyrus oleraceus, assembly GCF_024323335.1. NCBI lineage: Eukaryota > Viridiplantae > Streptophyta > Magnoliopsida > Fabales > Fabaceae > Lathyrus > Lathyrus oleraceus. The sequence goes on along the minus strand of NC_066584.1, from coordinate 235,931,443 downwards.
ACGCCTCCTGTCTCAAAACTTAACAGTGTTAACCGGTTAACGCCCTGGGTTAACCGGTTAACGCAGCACAAACAGCCAAATATCAGAAATTACAACAGTGTTAACCGGTTAACACCCTGGGTTAACCGGTTAACGCAGACAAAACAGCACATTTTCACAATTCAACACAGTGTTAACCGGTTAACACCCTGGGTTAACCGGTTAACGCAAGACAGAAGCTGTTCCTGCGCTAACTCAAAGGCAGAATGCAGAATTCTCCGCATTTTCCGCCGTTGGAGGACTTCCGGACCTCCGAATCCAATTCCGTAAAAAGCTCTACGTCCAGTAAATTACGACACACTCATTTACGGGTTCAATTACAGTTTTTACACAACTTATTCATACAAATATTCAGCACTCATCAAATCCCAATTAGGGTCAATTCAAGGTTATCACTACCTATTACATATGATCCCATAATACCCGTTAATCAACGATAAACCCCCCTTACCTTAACAATCCGGCAAAATCTTTGAGCTTCAAGCTTTCGTTCTCCAACCTTTGCTCTTCAGCTCCTCTTCTCTGCCCTTTTCCCTTTTCACGATGTTTCTCTGTTTCACGTGAATGTTTTTCTTCCAAAATGAGAACTTTTCCTTATTCCAACATATATATATATTTTCCAATAATAATAATCCAAAAATAATAATAATAAAATTTCTAATTATTCAATTAAATTAATAATTACATTATTAACTCAATTTAAATAATTATTTTATTATTATCGGGGTGTTACAACTCTCCCCCACTAAAAGAGTTTTCGTCCTCGAAAACATACCTCAAGCGAACAACTCTGGATAAGACTCCTTCATCTTACTCTCCAGTTCCCAAGTCACGTTGCCACCTGCTGGTCCTCCCCAAGCTACCTTCACTAAGGCAATCTCTTTACCCCGCAACTGCTTCAACTCTCGATCCTCGATCCTCATAGGTGATGTTTCAACAGTCAGGTTATCTCTCACCTGTACATCATCTACTTGGACAACATGTGACGGATCTTGAATGTACCTCCTCAACTGAGACACATGAAAAACTTCATGCAAATTCGCAAGCGACGGCGGTAAGGCGATACGATAGGCTACTTCTCCTATCCTCTCCAAAATCTGATAAGGACCAATAAATCGAGGTGTCAACTTCTTCGACTTCAAGGCTCGACCAACACCAGTTATCGGAGTAACACGAAGAAACACATGATCTCCCTCTTGGAACTCAAGTGACTTCCTCCTCTTATCATGATAACTCTTCTGACGACTCTGAGCAATTCTCATCTTTTCCTGAATCATCTTAATCTTTTCCGTAGTTTGTTGAACAATCTCCGGTCCAACCACAGCACTCTCACCGGACTCATACCAACATAAAGGTGTCCGACATCTCCTACCATACAAAGCTTCAAACGGTGCCATACCAATGCTCGAATGAAAACTATTGTTGTAGGTAAACTCAATCAATGGCAAATAACAATCCCAAGCACCTCCTTTTTCCAAAACACAAGCTCTCAAAAGATCCTCTAATGACTGAATCGTCCTCTCAGTCTGACCATCAGTTTGCGGATGATATGCAGAACTCAATCTCAGCTTAGTTCCCAAAGCCCTCTGCAAACCTTCCCAAAACTTCGATGTAAATCTAGGATCTCTGTCCGAAACAATACTAGACGGAATACCATGCAAACTCACAATCTTCTCAATATACAACTCGGCTAGCCTCTCTAACGGATAATCCATTCTGATCGGAATGAAATGAGCAGACTTCGTCAATCTATCCACAATCACCCAAATAGCCTCAAAATTCTTAACTGTTCTCGGTAAACCCGAAACAAAATCCATACTGATACTGTCCCACTTCCACTCTGGAATAGCCAACGGTTGCATTAGCCCAGACGGCTTCTGATGCTCAATCTTCGACTTCTGACAAGTCAAACAGGAATAAACAAAACTCGCAATTTCTTTCTTCATTCCCGGCCACCAAAATAACTTTTTCAAATCATGATACATCTTCGTAGCTCCAGGATGAATACTCAAGCCACTGCGATGTCCTTCTTCCAGAATACTCTTCTTAAGCTCAGTAACATCCGGAATACACACCCGACTACCAAATTTCAAAACACCATTCTCATCAACTCTGAATTCACCACCTTGGCCTTGATTCACTAAAGTCAACTTATCAACCAAAAGCATATCAGATTTCTGACCCTCTCTGATCTCCTCCAGAATACCACTTGTTAACTTCAACATTCCCAATTTAACACTATTGTGAGTACTCTCACACACCAAACTCAAGTCTCTAAACTGCTCAATTAAATCCAATTCCTTAACCATTAACATAGACATATGCAATGACTTCCGACTCAACGCATCAGCCACTACATTTGCTTTACCCGGATGGTAATTCAAACCAAAGTCATAATCCTTCAGAAACTCTAACCATCTCCTTTGTCTCATATTCAGCTCTTTCTGATCAAACAAATACTTTAAACTCTTATGGTCACTGAAAACCTCAAATCTTGATCCATACAAGTAATGCCTCCACAACTTCAGAACAAATACCACAGCTGCCAACTCTAAATCATGTGTCGGATAGTTCCTCTCATGAACCCTTAGTTGTCTCGAAGCATAAGCTATAACCTGCTTATTCTGCATCAACACACCACCTAAACCCAACAAGGAAGCATCACAATAAACCTCAAATGGTTCCGACGAACTCGGTAATATCAGAATAGGAGCAGTAGTCAACCTTCTCTTCAACTCTTGGAAACCTTCTTCACATTTTGAGTCCCAAACAAATGCTTGCCCCTTTCTAGTCAACATCGTCAATGGTAACGCCAACTTGGAAAATCCCTCAATGAACTTCCTATAATAACCAGCCAATCCAAGAAAACTTCGAATCTCAGCCACAGACTTCGGAGCTTCCCACTTAGATACCGCTTCTATCTTAGAAGGATCAACAGCAACACCACCTCTTGAAATCACATGACCAAGAAAACTAACCTCTTCTAACCAAAATTCACACTTAGACAGTTTAGCAAATAACTGCTTTTCCCGTAGCACTTCCAAAACCACCCTCAAATGCTCGGCATGCTCTTCTTCAGATTTCGAATACACCAAAATGTCATCAATAAACACCACCACAAACTGATCCAAGTACGGATGGAAAATCCTATTCATATACTCCATGAATACTCCAGGCGCATTAGTCACACCAAAAGGCATTACAGAATACTCATAATGTCCATACCTCGTTCTGAAAGCAGTCTTCTGAATATCCTCAGTTTTCACACGTATCTGATGATACCCAGATCTCAAATCTATTTTGCTGAACACACTTGCACCAACCAACTGATCCATCAAATCATCAATCCTCGGCAAAGGATACCGATTCTTGATCGTCACTTTATTCAGTTGCCTGTAGTCCACACACAACCTCATAGTACCTTCCTTCTTCTTAACCAACAACACTGGTGCACCCCACGGTGACACACTTGGACGAATAAACTTCTTATCCAACAAATCTTCCAACTGACTTTTCAATTCAGCTAACTCAACAGCAGACATACGATACGGAGCCATCGATATCGGTCTAGTACCAGGTACCAAATCAATCGAGAACTCAACTTCACGTTCTGGCGGTAACTCATTCACTTCTTCCGGAAACACATCAGGAAAGTCACACACCACTGCTAGATCACGAATCACCAGTTTATCTTTAACCTCTAAAGTTGCCAACAGCACAAACAACTCTGCTCCATCTGCCACTTCCTCATTCACCTGCCTGGCTGATAGAAACAGACTCTGCCCTTCCTCAATCTCAGGAAATATCACCGTCTTATCAAAACAGTTGATATAGACTCGGTTAAACACCAACCAGTTCATACCCAAGATAACGTCAATCTGCACTAATGGAAGACACACAAGGTCTATCCCAAAATCTTTACCAAAAATATTCAAAGGACAACTCAAACAAACCGAAGTAGTAGTCACTGAACCCTTTGCAGGAGTATCAATCACCATACTTCCACGCATCTCAGATATCTCTAACTTAAGTCTCACAGCACAATCCACAGATATAAAAGAATGAGTAGCACCTGTGTCAATAATAGCTATAAGAGGAAAGCCATTAATATAACACGTACCTCGGATCAAACGATCATCTGCAGAAGTCTCAGAACCTGATAGAGCAAAAACCTTGCCTCCCGACTGATTCTCCTTCTTCGGCTTAGGACACTGGGGACTGATATGACCCAACTCTCCACAGTTGAAACAAGTTACAGTCTTCAATCGGCACTCTGCAGCCAAGTGACCACCTTTCCCACACTTGAAACACTTCATCTCAGCACTGGTACACTCATGAACATGATGTCCAGCCCGACCACATCTATAACACTTAACAGGAGCACTAGAGTCTCCCCCACTAGGCCTCTTCATCCCACTCTGCTTCTGAAAACCTTTGCCAGCTGCATACGGTTTTCCACGATCCATCTGATTCTTACCCTTACCATGCGAGGATAGCTTCGACGTACTAGAGGGGTTAACCCTGTTTTCAGTACGGAAGTCTTATAGTCGACTCACTAAGGATAGGGTGAGGTTTACATCAACCACAATGATAATTGAAACCTATGGCTAATGCATGAAAAGATTAACAATGGACAAAGCCAAAACAATTGAATGGGTGAAGTTAATTGATTGTGATTATGAAAGTAGGGTCAAAGTATGATTAAGATTGATTCAAAGAAGTATTATGAAATGGAGTTTGAAAAAAGTCAAGGACTTGGGGTCCAGGTTTTTAATTTGAAAACATGAAGATGTTTGCACAATATCTATCTCAATTTTTAAAGTAATGTGTGAAAAGGTTTAGGACATAATGGGGGGTGAATGGATGAAGATGGATTGTAAAACTTCTTAGGAGGTTCACCTCTTGAAATCATATAGAAGATGACTCAAGTGTGTCCTTTGGAATAGGCAATGAGCAATAATAATGTAAGCAAGCAAATGATACCGGATGCCACTCAATGGTCTTACTCCAATCTCACAAACAAAAGCGGATACCGGATACCACTAGATGGATTTACACCAATCTCCTAAAACAGAACTGGATATCAGAGGCCACTCAATGGACTTATACTAATCTCCTAACAAAATGAAACTTGGATACCGGATGCCAATCTGTCTGGACTTATACCAATATCCAACATATGATCATAGGAAAACAAATGCCAACTTGCAGGGACTTACAGTTGCATCCTCACATACAACAAACAAATGCATCATTATGGTCATAGGAAAGCAAATGCCAACTTGCAGGGACTTACAGTTGCATCCTCACATACAACAAACAAATGCATCAAGCAAAGATAAGATGAGTGGCCAATGTGATGGTCTTATACTCACTTCCATATCCTAGGAGCAATGGCCAATGGATGGTCTTACAATTGTCCTCAATGGGTAAACAACAATGATAAGTCATAAAGACAAATGAGATGGTTATGCATTAATGAGCAATAAATGACGATGAGTGCACAAAGCATGCAAGCAAACATGTGTATATGAAGTAAGTGATCAATCAATGAAGTCAATCAGCACACACTATAACCATACAATGAGGCTCATACAAAGGGTTAGGCATTGAAGCCAACTGGAATAGGTTAATGGTGCTCTTAACCTTGCCATTGAGGGGCTAAGGTGAAGCAGATGAGAGGATATGAGGAGTGTGCCTCATTTCTCTTATCCCTGGTCAGGGAGAGCATTTGAATATCAGAAGGTGTGGGAGTTCAGAAAGTAGGAACTCTCTCCACAGATTATTGACTCGATAGATCTTGGGTTAGGATCTCAATGCTACAACCATGTAATGGGAGCAAGGAGAAGACTCACAGAATAGTAGGAGATAGGTTGCTTATCTCTTGAGTTCTACCAATTGCCTTATTTAAAGGACTTTTCCTGCTTGGGACAAATGTAAACACACACAAGCATTGCCTCTTAAGGAGGACTTCAGACAGTTGCCTGGCCAAGTAACAGGCCAGGTCTTCCAGACTACATGAAGAAAAGGGATTATACCTCAATGCAAATTGCTATTAAGCAAAGCAAAGCAAAGTTCACAAGGAACTAAAAGCAACTAAAGGTGTAACACCCTTCTAAATGCCCCAAAATATTTAATTTAAAATAATAACCTATCAATCAGAGTAATTATGCCCCGAAGGGTGTCACACAATCATTTCACAACATTTATCAAAACATCCTGTCATGCTCATTTATTTATCAAATAAAACAGTTGCATAATACGCAGCGGAATAGAATTCAACATCAGCATGAGACATGTAACACCATACATGTAAACTAATTCAACAATTTCCAACAATACAATGAAAAGGTTCCCTCCCGATGTTACATCTACCAGAGCATGACCCATAGGACACTACTATAGACTCCAAGCGTTAGCTTCTATTCAACTCATTTCTCGTTACCTGAAAAATAGGTTGTAAGGGTGAGTTCCTCAATCAATATAATAAGCATTATAGAACAACATGTAATGCTAAGTAAATAACACATCAATTCACCCTAACCAGACTACGCATTCAGCAACGGCAATATCCGTCCAAACATCATATTCAACAATAATATATATCATATGTATAATCCTCAAACCATATTCAACACCAACAACACAACACAACGATTTACTCACTAATTCCTCACAATGGGAATTAGCTACAGCCCCACAGGCTATGCCATGCATTCATTATGCAATGAGACTCCATGAAATGCGGTACCGACTCTTCTCGAACATATAGTTCAAGCTCACCGATCAAATCCAGATACGGCTACTAAGCTCACTAGTCCCACTCATTGAGATCTAATGCCTCACTCACTAATTCCTCACCATGGGAATTAGCTACAGCCCCAAAAGCTAGACTATGCACACTAATCATCTAGTATGCAAACATCAACAACAATTCACAACTCACTAATTCCTCACCATGGGAATCAGCTACAGCCCCAAAGGCTAAACTACGCATGCTAATCACCTAGCAATACAACATCAACAACAACTCAAGAACAGACACATGCTCGCACTCTACGCCATCGAATAGTCTATTCACAACTGCATACATTCACAACATCATGCATAATATATACATTCACCGCATCATATACATCATTATACATCAGCAATATTTCATCACATAAGCATGTCAGATTATGCCAAACAACAACCACAATATTAGTACATTTCAATATTGCACATACTGCTCAAAACAGCGGGAATTTATCCCTATTACACCATAGGCAACATAGGCCAACCCTCACATAGGTACACAACAATTAAAACAACAATTTTTCCATTCTGCTACAGCGTTAACCGATTAACGCCCTGGGTTAACCGGTTAACGCAGCACAACACGCCTCCTGTCTCAAAACTTAACAGTGTTAACCGGTTAACGCCCTGGGTTAACCGGTTAACGCAGCACAAACAGCCAAATATCAGAAATTACAACAGTGTTAACCGGTTAACACCCTGGGTTAACCGGTTAACGCAGACAAAACAGCACATTTTCACAATTCAACACAGTGTTAACCGGTTAACACCCTGGGTTAACCGGTTAACGCAAGACAGAAGCTGTTCCTTGCGCTAACTCAAAGGCAGAATGCAGAATTCTCCGCATTTTCCGCCGTTGGAGGACTTCCGGACCTCCGAATCCAATTCCGTAAAAAGCTCTACGTCCAGTAAATTACGACACACTCATTTACGGGTTCAATTACAGTTTTTACACAACTTATTCATACAAATATTCAGCACTCATCAAATCCCAATTAGGGTCAATTCAAGGTTATCACTACCTATTACATATGATCCCATAATACCCGTTAATCAACGATAAACCCCCCTTACCTTAACAATCCGGCAAAATCTTTGAGCTTCAAGCTTTCGTTCTCCAACCTTTGCTCTTCAGCTCCTCTTCTCTGCCCTTTTCCCTTTTCACGATGTTTCTCTGTTTCACGTGAATGTTTTTCTTCCAAAATGAGAACTTTTCCTTATTCCAACATATATATATATTTTCCAATAATAATAATCCAAAAATAATAATAATAAAATTTCTAATTATTCAATTAAATTAATAATTACATTATTAACTCAATTTAAATAATTATTTTATTATTATCGGGGTGTTACAAAAGGTACCTGAAATCAGTCAAACAGAATCAATACACAACTCAAAGTTAAATCAAAATGAGATAAGGATCAACAGTCAACACAATCAATTAAGTGAGCAATGCACAAGGCTCAAAGCATGTGAGCCAAGCAACCTACAAAACAAACAAGTTAGTCATGATAAACAATCAAGCTCAATTAATTTGTAATGATCTTTTTGGAGCATTTGTTGCTTAACCTGAAAACATGAACTCAAACATGAGCAACAGGACCACTAGGACAAGCCTAGGGTCAAAAAGGGATGAAAAAGTCAAAACAGCAAATGAAATTCAACCAAAATCAAGTTTAAACAATTAAGAAACAAACTCAATTGGTTCCATGTTCATATCATTCACCATCATCATTTCATAAACAAATTAGGTCAAAGCATAGCATATGGAAGCTCATAGAAGTCAACAGCAAGACTCAACTCAAAACCAATCATAAACAATTCAATAAATCATCAAATAATTCATGATCAATCATAATCCATAACATGATATGCATATAAAATTTCAGCTCATTTGGATCAAGGGAAGTTGGTCAATGAAAATCAGAAAGGCAAGGCAAGTTTAAGCATGCTCAAAGAAGTCAACCAAACATGTACCAACTTGAATAAATCATAAATCAGTGACAACATATGATAAATGAATGGGATCAACACCATGACAAAGCTTAAGATGTCTACTAATCATATGTCAAATTTCAAGTTCATCCAATAAAGTATGAGAATTTCACAAATGAAATGGGAACATGTGTCACAAAAAGTCAACATATGACCAAACAGGGGAGAAAATCCCAAAAAATTAGGAAATGGCATCAATAATTCCACAAAAAAAATCACATGTAAACTAGACATCCAAGAGTACATTCATGCAAAAATTCACATCAATTTGAGTTCAAGAAGCATGGTAAATAAAATCATGAAGTTGCACATCCATGGTGTGACACAAATTGTCACACCCTAATTCAAAAAATCATAAATCACAAACCAGCAATGATAAATCCACAAACTCTACACCATAATCACCATGAATGTGTCTAGTTTAAGCACAAAAAATTTGAGAGTCATTGGATAAAGTATCATCATTTCACAATTGATTTGGCAAAGTGTACAAAAAATGAGCACATGTCATGAACCCTAGCACCATTTAAAATTCATCCATGCCAAAAATCTGGAAAAATCATGACAAATAACTAGAGATCAAGAGGAGTATTTTTCAAAAAGTCCCATGAATTTTGGATGAGTAATGGTTGACTTATGAATTTTGTAAGTTGGGAGATCAAAATGAAATAAACATTAAAAATGACATGATTTAATAGGACAATGTGGCACGGCAGTGGCATTTTTGCAATTATGGGGATCACTAAGTGAAACACTGCGTTTCACTTAGTGATGTGTCACGCTGTGATTTGTCATGGCCAATGGAATAGTAACCTTCATGCAAGACAGAAAATTCACACGACCAAACGCAAGCAAGACAAAATCTGGGCATGGACTTAGGGTTTCGCATACAGTAACATGTTCATCTTCATCAACCAATCGTGAATTTTTTTTTTGCCCAGAAATGGAAATCAAATACATCAGTCGAATCAGCAGCCAACATATATTCATAATCTAACATCCATTAACATCAATTCAAGCTAATAAGAAAGAACCATGCAAAATCATATTTGAACATCCAATTTCATTTCAGCATAACTTTCAGATTACTCAACCATTTTCAGTGATTCAAAGCTTAAAATGCTCATGGCAAGGAGATCTATAAGAAGCATATCATGGTTTTGCAAATAGTGAGATTCGAATTCTTACTTGATTTTGAAGGTAATGATGAAACAGTTGTGATTTGGTTGTGTAAGCTCAAAACAGTTGTTCTACAAGCTTCCAAATGATGAATGAGTGAAGGAATTTGGCTCAGCTACCTTGCTTTCAGCTCAAATCGAGATCTGCCATGGATGTGCTTCAATGGAACAGTCGCATGAAATGGCTTTACAGCTGGTGAATGATGCTTGCAATGAGCTCAAAAATGATGGTGAGTGTTGAAGCAAATAAACCCTAGCTCGAGTTCTCTTGAGTTTTGGCAGAAAATGCAAAATGAAGAAATGGTGTGTTTTTGAGAGAAATGAGTTTTTTGTTTTTGATGTTGTGGCTGCTAGGGTTTTGTTTTACAGAAAATGCAGTATATGTATGCTGTTTAACATCTGTTAATCAAAATTAATGGAAAATGAAATTGGAATTGCTAATGAAGTGTCTTTTTGCTAATTTGAGGATTTTCACTTAAGTGGCAAAGTGGATGTGTGCAGCTGCGAATTTGGGCCTCAAGCATGTCCAAAATGTGTTTTCAGAACATTCTCAATTGGTGGAATGGGTTGGAATTGTTTAATTTACAAAGTCACTTTTTTACTTCACTTGAATTAATTCATGCTAGTTCAAAAATGCCATTTTGCTTGGTGAACCTTTGGTAAATTATGATGACAAATTTGGAAAGAGGGCATCAAATGTGACTTGTAGCAAAAAACCCCACCCAATTTGGCCAAATGGTTTGGAAGATATGGCCTTTTGAAGTTCAAAAAATTTTGAGAATGATTTGATCATAACTTGCCAACCATACATGGGAATTGAGTGTTCTTGGACTTTTTGAAAATGGGAGAACAAGATCTTCAACTTTCATGTTGGGCAAAAATTCATTTGAAGCTTGTATCATGATGTAAGTTGAGGATCAAGAAGTTTCCATTTTTGGCAAATTCCAATTACAGGTCAACTTTCTATTTCTGGAAATTTCTTGTCTGACTTTATTTTCTTCACTGTGGATGCTTGACATGTTATATGAGGTTTATATAGACATGAATGAGACCTCTCAGACCAAATCCCACCATCAAATCACTGATTAAATGGACAGTTGACCAAGGTTGACTTCAGTTGACTTTACTAGGGTTTTGCTTGACTGAACCATGTTCTGATGAATTCCAAGCCCCTACCACTTGATATCTTGATCCAAAATGATGTCACAACTCATGTGAACTCTTTATGATTGATCATGGTGCCCAAATTCTTCAAGAATGGCCACCATCCACTGCAATGACTGACTTTGACTGTTTTGACTGTAGATTGCTTCAGCTGCAAGTAACATGGTTAGATGACAATATTTTTGTACTTTTGGGTTAATAGACAGATGAAAAGCAATGATATACAAATGCAAAACATGCTTGGTGATCAAGAACCACACTCACAAGGTAACCCACCCACTAGGAGGGAAACTAGGGCATGCAATGATCCTTGAGGCCATGGTATGATATGATATGGGCCATGAGGGATCTTGGGGCCAAAATTGGGGTCTTACAGGTAGCACGGTTCCTTCGTCTAGGACTGCCTTTCTTGCGTGAGCTTTCCTAAAACACAAACAAACTTTACCTTCTCTTAAGGACACGTTAACTCCTTCTACCACAGGTGAGTAAGTCTCCCAAGGTCGAGCATCCGGTAGATTGCGTAGTGACGTTGTTCACCTAAAAAACACAAAACAAATAGAAATAGTTTAGCCGAACTACGATAACTCTGATTCTCATGTCCAGATGAGATACGTAGGCACGAGATGCGATGTCTTGTCGAGTTTGACTGACGACTAACATTAATCCTTCTTTTCTCTCGCCCTCGTTGCGATCGAGACCTTCCTTTTCTCTTGCCCTAGTTGCAATCGAGACCCTTCTTCTTTTCGTGTGTGTTTGTTAGGAGTTGGATGTAAGTCCATTTATTGGCATTCTGTTTCCTGTTTGCCTTTCTTTGTTTGGAGTCGGATGTAAGTCCATTTATTGGCATTATGTTTCCTTGTTTGTGTGTTCGGAGTCGGATGTAAGTCCAGTTATTGGCAGTCTGTTTCCTGTTTGTATTTGTTTGTTCGGAGTCGGATGTAAGTCCATCTATTGGCATTCCGTTTCCTTGGTGTGTTTGTTTGACGTCTCAACGTCTCCTTTCAGTGTTTTATTTCGGCGTGCGTTAGCCGAGCTACGAGTGCTCTGATTCTTACTTTGGTTAGAGAAGATACGTATGCATAGGATGCGATATCCTAGCGAGCATGTTCCCCATTTCCCTGAACTACGTTGACTCTGATGTTTGTGTCTGACAAACTACGTAGGCCCAGGATGCGACACCCTGCCGAGTCCGCTTTCTCTGTCTTCTTTCACATGTTTGCTTATTCCAGTGTGTGTGCATTCTTTGAGCAGTTATTTAGCAACCTTTTCCTATTCTTTTGAGCGTGGATCCCGTCGAGTACGACGGACGTGAGGGGTGCTAATACCTTCCCCTTGCGTAACCGACTCCCATACCTTGCAATCTCTGGTCGTAAGACCATTCCTTCCCCTTTTTCAGGTTTACTTCGAGCATTTCCTTTCACTCCTTTGGGATAAATAACGCACGGTGGCGGCTCTGTGTCTTTTCCCGCTGGTTGTTTTTCGCGATTGCGACAGCTGGCGACTCTGCTGGGGACTAATGAAGTTGACCTCCTGCTGGTCCATCTTCCCTAAGTGAGTCAATCCTAGCGCTCTCTAGGGTAGTTTTGGTTGCTTTTGCTGCTTTATTTATTGCATTCATGATTATTATACTGTAATTGTATATATTTGCATATATGTTTGCATGCATCATATTATCATTGTGCTGGATTCTGTACAGGTTGGTTCCTCTGATTTGGGGTGGGTGTTCTGAGTGGGGCTAAAACCCAGGCCCGAGTATACACCTAGGATTAGCGTGATCTCACGTTCCTCACATGTTGGTTGGGCATGTTGTTGCGACGTGACATACCACAAGCCTGACGAGGTTCTTTTGAGAGAATTCTTCCATTGTGGAGTATTCCACTTTGGTTGGGTTATCTCTTTTGAGTTGTTGACTTCGGTGACCGTTCTTTCCCGGATCTTTGGTTTAGATAATCTTATGAGAGCTGCAACGGCACACCTGAAAGGGTAAACCCGTTGAGTATCTTGTCCGATTGTCGAGACCATTATCCGCCTTAGGATGACCTTATTAGAATTCACCTGTGAGGGGAGGGTTTGATTCCTACAGATGCATGTTCGGGTGGTGACTTTCTGATGGTGACTATTGGGTCCTATTTATGAGTTGGATTTATGGATTTATTTATGAGACGCCGGAGTTCTGTCTGTGGTATTTATCAGTGGGGATCCGTTTATTTCAGGATTCCCTAGGTTGGTATAGAGGTTCATGTTGTTATCAGGTCAGTGGTTCTCTAGTGATGATGGTGTATCCTTCCGTTCCGTTTATTTCGGAACCCCAAGTCGGATTTGTGGTTACTCAGTACCTCGGATGGTTGTGATCCGTTCAGAGACCGGAACTCAGTGCAGTGGATGTTCAGATGACTTGGAGGATGGCACAGTGCATTGCATTCATGCATCAACATCATTCCCATTTTGCATTTATCCGCATCTAACTCATATTTATCCATATGCAGGGGAGGTTCTTGATTGAGATCCTGGTTGAGAGACTTCTTTACTCAGATATGAGGGCCGGCTTGAAAGATGATGTTGTTTATAGTTTCTTCGACCCAGAGATCAGTGTGCTGAAAGAGATGATAGCATTGATTACACCTGACCATTTGAGGATGTTCCGTGAGACTTATGGTGGTATTCTGAAGATGGTTTTCAGGCTCACAGACAGGGATAAGAGTGCCATCCATACTCTCCTTCAGTTTTATGACCCGGGTTTGAGATGCTTTGTTTTCCCGGATTACTTGTTGGGACCTTTGATGGAGGACTATGCCAGTATCCTGGGTATTCAGATCAGAAATCAGGTTCCTTTTTATGCTACTAAGGAAGAACCTGATGTTGGTGGGATCTCCTGTGCTCTTTATTTGAGCCCCGAAGTGACTAAAGGAGGTCTGAAGGAGAAGGGAAAGTTGCCTGGTTTTCATCTGAGTTTCTTGGAGGCTAAAGCCAAGGAGCATGTTGTCTTGGGTGATTGGAAGGTTGTCTGTGCTTTGATTGCTGTAAGCCTTTATGGAATCATCCTGTTCCCTAACCAGAAGAACTTTGTGGATATTAATGCCATCCGGTTGTTTGCTCAGAGGAATCCCATTCCTACCCTGGTTGGGGATGTCCATAATCGAAATGAGAAGCGGCGTGGGGGATTGATCAGATGTTGTGCTTAACTGTTGTACAAATGGTTTATGGGATATTTGCCTTCTAGAGGTGCCTTTGTTCTTCTTGACCATACGGTCAATTGGGCAACCAAGTTGATGGGTTTGCGAGCCAAGGACATAACTTAGACTCACAGTAGTGGGGCCGGATAAGATTTCATTTGTAGTTGTGGGGGGTTTCGCAATGTGCCTCTTATAGGAGTTCAAGGTTGTATTAATTATAACCCGACGCTTCTTAAGAGACAAATGGGATTCGCTATGGAGGTTCCTCCTCTTAAGTGTGAGATTCAGGAAACTTTCTACTTCCCGGTTGAGGGTAATCAATCATCGTTGAGGCAAGTGTCTGATGCATGGCGCCGCATTCAAAGGAAAGGCAAATTTTCTTGGGGTAGAGCTAATAACAGGTCTTTTCCTCCATTTGATGATTGGCTCAAGAAGAGAGTGGAGCTCACGCATCTACCATTTCCTATGGGTGATCCTTGGTATCCGTTGATTGAGGAATCCCATTCTTCTGTCAATATGGAAGAGTTCCTTGAGATGAAGAGGGAGAGAGATCAGCTGCATGCAGAGAAGACTGAGTTGGAGATGAGTGTTGCTAGAATCCAAATGGCTAATCAGGAAATCAAAGGGAAAATAGAAGACCAGGATAAGAGACATGCTCTTGTGGTGAAGCGTTTTGAGATAGACACCGCTTATTATGGCAAGATCAGCCAAGCTTTAGAGTCATCCACGAGGGAGCATGACATCACCAAGGAGAAGTTGGATAGAGCTTTGAAGGTCATTGAGGATGAGAAGAGGAGACAGATCCTTGTGAAGACTCAGAGGGAAGCTAGAGCCAAAGTTCTTGCCACAGAATGGGAAGCGGAGAAAGCGAAGATTAGGGCTGAGAGAGATCATTATCTTGCTGAGAGGGACCATTATTTCCGACAAATGAAGATTCACCAGAAGGAGATAGGAAGACTGCAGCAGAAGAACACTGAGCTCAGGTTCGCCGTGAAGTTTACCAAGGTGGTTGATGATGCAGAGCCGTCTGTGGGACCTTCTTCAGTGTAGAATTTTGTTGTTATGTGTGGATTATCGTCAGGCCTGTTGACGGAATTCACTTGCTTGTATTTTCTTTCTGATATTGGAGAATTATAATTTGATTTGTATCAGCTTGATGTATGACTCTTGCACGTATGGTGCACTTTTGATATACAGTGGTTGTTATCTTTCAGTGATTGATCTTCAAAGCTTTATTTGCTTTCCTGTATGCACTGACATAGCACATACATGGTCGGGTGATATCTTTGCTAAATCATAACTCTCTGCTCTATATGGTGATACCAAATGATTGATGTCAAAATGTTGCTGTCGGATTATTATCTGTCTCGATGAAGCCAGGATCGAAAGACAGAGTGTTCCTCATATGGAAAGACATTGCATTCATGCATGAATCATAATAACTTGTCTTCTATTTTGCAGGTGTCGGTTTCTAACGTGTTTGATTGTTTCAGGAATCATTGCTCGCGCACGTAGAATCATTCCTTTGCACGTAGCATGTCCGCACAGATACCCTACCAGGCGCAACAAATCCAAACTGATGGATACATCCAACGCAAATATTCTCGAGCTAAAAGAGAAGATGGGAGAGCTGATCAATGTTATGCAAGGGTTCGCCTTGGGGCAGAAGGCACTGGTTGAGAAAGTGGAGAAGCTTGAGCGGGCTTATGCTGCTAACAGTGGTAATAACCTAGAGGGTGTCTCCAACAACGGTCTCGGCGGTTCTAGGGATGGTGGTGATCCCAGAAAGAAGACGACTACTGCTGGTGTGGTAATCAACAACGGTGGAGGTTTTGGTTTTGCTGCAGGCGGAGGGCCCGGTCCTGTAGTCAATAATGTGAAAGATAATTAGTTTCCTCCTTTCTTTGGGGCTGAGGAGGATAGAGAAGAGGATCAGTTCTCGGTACTGAATGAGCAGTTTGGCCAATATGGTGTTCAACCGCCAAACAAGGAGATTCAGGCACTGGCAGAGAAGATAAGGGCTTTGGAAAGCTATGCTACTCCAGGGGTTGTCAACATGTCAAACATGGGGCTAGTTGAGGGGATTGTGATCCCACAGAAGTTTAAAGCGCCCGCGTTTGATAAATACAATGGGAGTTCTTGCCCGGAAACTCATCTCCGGGCTTTTGTCCGAAAAATTTCTGCCTATACAATGGACCAGAAGCTCTGGATGTATTTCTTCCAGGACAGCTTGTCTGGTGGGTCTCTGGAATGGTATACCAAGTTGAAATCTTCGGATATCAAGAGCTGGCAAGATCTTGGAGATGCTTTCTTTAAACAGTACCAGTTCAATGCTGACATGGCTCCTAGTCGTACCCAGCTGCAGGGTATGTCTCAGAAGCCAAATGAGGGGTTTAAAGAATATGCGCAGAGATGGAGGGAGTTGGCTGCCAGAGTTCAACCTCCGTTGGTAGATCGGGAGATGTCTGATCTGTTCATGGGTACCCTGCAGGGGACCTTTGCTGAAAGAATGGTGGGATGCCCGATTACCAACTTTGCAGACATAGTGGTGGCAGGGGAAAGAATTGAGAGTTGGCTGAAGATGGGGAAGATCCAGGGAAGTGCTTCATCGTCTGGATCGAAGAAGCCCTTTGGTAATGGCCAACGTAAGAAGGAGGGTGATACGAGTGTCGTGTATGCCCAGAGGGGACAAGGTAGGGATCGTTACTACCAGCACACTGCTGCGGTAACAATTCCTAGTGATAATCAACCTGTACAGCAACAACAACAACCGCAACAGCAACAACAACCATTTCAACAGAGACCGCAGAGGGCCGAGTATCAAGTAAGAGGACGAATGACTGATCGCCAATTTGATAGGCCACCTGTGACATACTCATTCTTGCTGAAGAAATTAAAAGATTTGGGGTTGGTTCAACTGAGAACATTGGCTCCGTTGAGACCTGATCAGAGGCCTGCCAATTATGATGAAAATGCCAAGTGCGAATTCCACTCTGGTGCCCCTGGACACAATGTTGAGAATTGTAAAGCTTTTAAGCATGTTGTCCAGGACCTAGTGGACTCCAAGGCCATCAATTTTGCACCATCGCCAAATGTTAATGTTAATCCCATGCCGGCGCATGGTCAGATGGGGGTGAATGCAATTTCTGAGGATAAGAGGACGATTGGGCTGATGAATGTGGACCAGTTGAGAACTCCTTTGGCTGAGGTCAAGAGACAACTGTTGAAGAATGGGGTCTTCTCGGGTTGTGATGTTTGTTGTGCTGCGTGCACCGTTGCCCCTAATAGGTGTGTATTGTTGAGGGAGGCTGTCCAGAGAATGATGGATGAGGGAAGCCTCAGATTTGAGAAGGTTGATTTGGAGAGGGAGGATGTCTCCACCATAACCATCTACTTTGATCCGATCGACTTGTCAACACTGGCAGATGCAGCTCCGGTTACCATCACGGTACCTGGGCCAATTCCATATGAAAACGACGATGCTGTGCCGTGGGATTATGGTGGAGAGGTATACTGTAATGGAGAGAAGCAGGAAGATCAGGCTGCAGGTGAAACCACCGTTTCAAAGGTGGATAATGTCGGACCCAGTGGTTTCACTCGCAGTGGGAGGTTGTTTGCACCGGACACTTTAAGGAGTGGGGAAGGAGAAAAAGAAAAGAAAGATAAGGCCGAGGCTTTATCCAGGGCACGAGGGAAGCAGGTGGTGAGTGAGGGTACTTCTGTAGCGACGCCGACGCCTGTGGGGTCGAAAAAGAACTTGATGATGAAGCTGAGGAATTTCTGAGGATCATCAAAAAGTCTGAGTATAAGCTTGTTGACCATTTGCAGCAGACGCCGTCTAAGATTTCAATACTGTCATTGCTGTTAAGCTCCGAGGGGAATAGAGAGGCTTTGTTGAAAATATTGAAGAGAGCCTATGTCCCGCAAGAGATAACGATCAATCAGTTGGAGACAATGGTGTCTAATGTTAATGCCAGCCATGGACTGGGTTTCACTGATCTCGATCTGACTGTGGATGGGCGTAATCATAATAGGGCATTACACATTACGATGGAGTGTAAAGGAGCAGTGTTGTCGCACGTTTTGGTGGATACCGGTTCATCGCTCAATGTGTTGCCGAAGAAGGCCCTGGCAAAGTTGGACTGCGAAGGGTTGATTCTGAGGCCAACTGATTTGGTGGTGAGAGCTTTTGATGGTTCGAAGAGGGCTGTGTTTGGGGAAGTGGAGCTCCCTGTGAAGATCGGGTCCGAGGTGTTTAAGTCTGTGTTTCATGTCATGGATATTCAGCCGGCATACAGTTGCCTGTTGGGTCGACCATGGATACACGCTGCTGGGCAGTAACTTCGACTTTGCACCAGAAATTGAAGTATATCTGGGAAGGGCAGGTCGTAACAGTTTGCGGAGAGGAAGACATATTCGTCAGCCACCTGTCATCGTTCAAGTACGTGGAAATGGACGGTGAGATATGGGAAACACCGAGCCAGGCATTCGAAACCGTCAAGGTGGAGAATTCCATTTTTGTCAAAGAAGAGAAGAAGCTGTCCATTTCTTCGTATAAGCAGGCTGCTAAGGTGGTGAAGAGCGGAGAAGCCCCAGGTTGGGGAAGGATGATTGACATCGCCGCCAAGGAAGACCGGTTTGGGGTTGGTTATCAGCCGGGCCGAAGCTCGTCTGGGTAGAATAGAGGACGCTGTCAGCCATTCACGTTCACCAGTGCTGGAATGCTAGATCCAGATCGCATCTGTGCGGTGGGTGAAGAGATCGACAGTGACTGCGAGCTCAATCAGTGGATAAAACCGTGCGTACCAGGGATGGAGATCCAGAACTGGAAAGCCGAAAAGATCATCACTGTCACTATACGTGAAGAGTAATATTTCTGTTTTTCAATTCAGTCTACATGAAAGCCATACGTTTTGCCCAAAACGTAATGGTTCATTGTAAGGGCCACCTCATGTGTTTCATTTTGCAATATTTGCATCATCAATAAAAGGATGTTTTTTCATTAAAAGCGGTGTTCCCTGTTTTTCATTTATTTTTGCAGTTTAAAAATAAACAATAAAAATGACAATGTTTGTTTTCATTTTCCTTTTAATGTGCTTAGCTCCGGTTCTAAAGCAATGCATGAATCAACATTCATGCAGATGCGATCATTCTCCGGATCTCGTTGGTAACAATCCTGTTACACCCTCATATGACTTCAACAATCCAATCTATCATGCCAAAGAAGAAGGCGAAGAAGATTGTGAACTGCCGGAGGAATTAGCCAGGTTGTTGAAACAAGAGGAGAAGGTGATTCAGCCGCATGAGGAGCAAGATGAGATTGTGAATATGGGTACCGAAGAGGTCAGACAAGAGGTGAAAGTTGGGGCTGCTTTGGAGGTAAATGTCAAGAGCAGAATGGTAGCCTTGTTGAAAGAGTATGTTGATATCTTCGCCTGGTCTTATCAAGATATGTCAGGGTTGGATACCGATATTGTTGTGCACAAGTTACCATTGAGAGCAGATTGTCCTCCAGTGAAGCAGAAGTTGCGCAGAACTCGACCCGAGATGGCCATGAAAATCAAAGAAGAGGTGCAGAAGCAGTTGGATGCTGGTTTCCTAGCTGTTACTAATTATCCGCCTTGGGTCGCGAATATTGTGCCGGTCCCGAAGAAGGATGGGAAGGTGAGAATGTGTGTGGACTACCGAGATTTGAATAGAGTTAGTCCGAAGGATGATTTTCCATTATCTCACATCGATGTGTTGGTAGATAATACAGCTCAGTTCTCGGTGTTTTCCTTCATGGATGGCTTTTCTGGCTATAATCAGATCAAAATGTCGCCAGATGATATGGAGAAAACAACGTTCATCACACCATGGGGCACTTTTTGCTATAAGGTGATGCCATTCGGTCTCAAGAACGCCGGTGCAACCTATCAGAGGGCCATGGTGACTTTGTTTCATGATATGATTCATCATGAAATTGAATGCTATGTTGATGACATGATAGCAAAGTCCCAAACAGAAGAGGGGCATCTGGTAGATCTGGCCAAGCTGTTTGATCGGTTGAGACAGTTCAGACTGAGGTTGAATCCGAATAAGTGCACTTTTGGAGTGCGGTCCGGTAAGTTGCTAGGGTTTATTGTAAGCGAAAGAGGAATCGAGGTTGATCCTGCTAAAGTAAAAGCAATACGAGAAATGCCTGAACCGAGAACAGAGAAGGAGGTTCGTGGTTTCTTAGGTTGATTGAACTACATTTCACGGTTCATATCTCATCTAACAGCCACGTGTGAACCTATATTCAAGTTGTTAAGAAAAGATCAAACGGTCAGGTGGAATAATGATTGCCAAGCGGCATTTGAAAAGATAAAAGAATATTTGCAGGAGCCTCCGATTCTGATGCCTCATGTGGAGGGACGACCGTTAATTTTGTACTTGACGGTCCTCAAGGGGTTTATGGGGTGTGTATTGGGGCAGCATGACGAGTCTGGTCGAAAAGAGCATGCGATTTACTACCTTAGCAAAAAGTTTACCGACTGTGAAACAAGATATTCACTGCTCGAGAAAACTTGTTGTGCTTTGGTATGGGCTGCTCGCCGACTGAGACAGTATATGCTGGTTCATACCACTTTGTTGATTTTCAAGATGGATCCAATCAAGTATATTTTTGAGAAGCCAGCATTGACCGGACGGGTTGCGAGATGGCAAATGATTTTAACCAAATATGATATCCAGTATACCTCTCAAAAGGCGATCAAGGGGAGTGTATTGTCTGATTACCTCGCCCAACAACCTATTGAGGATTATCAACCAATGAAGTTTGAGTTCCCCGATGAGGACATCATGTTTCTCAAATCGAAAGATTGTGAGGAACCGATCCCGGAGGAGGGGCCTGACCCTAAATCCGAATGGATTCTGATGTTTGATGGGGCCGTTAACGTGAATGGTAGTGGAGTTGGTGCTGTTTTGGTTACACCGAAAGGATCCCACATTCCTTTTGCTGCCCGGCTAACATTTGAGTGCACCAACAATGTGGCTGAATACGAAGCTTGTATCTTGGGTATCGAAGAGGCGATTGATTTGCGGATCAAGAACCTTGTCATCTATGGAGATTCAACTTTGGTTGTGAATCAGGTTAACGGAAAATGGTATACGCATCAATCTCATTTAATTCCGTACCGGGATTATACGAGGAGGTTGTTGACGTTCTTCACCAAGGTGGAATTACACCATGTGCCGAGAGAAGAGAATCCTTTGGCAGATGCTTTGGCTACTCTGGCCGCTCTGATTAAGGTGCAGTGGTGGAATCAGTTCCCTAGTGTTGAGGTGGGACGTCTGGATAGACCGACTTATGTGTTTGCTGTTGAGGCAGCGCCTGATGATGAGAAGCCGTGGTATTACGATATCAAGCGCTATCTGGAAACCCAGGAACATCCTGAGGGAGCATCCAAGAAGGACCGAAAGACTCTGAGGAGGTTGGCCATGGTATTCTATCTGAACAAGGATGGGGTTCTGTACAAGCGGAATTTCGATTGGGTTTTGCTTAGATGAGTTGATGACAAAGAAGCAAGCCAATTGATGAAAGAGGTGCACGAGGGGTCGTTTGGTACCCATGCCAGTGGGAATGCAATGGTAAAAAAGCTGCTGAGGGATGGATATTATTGGATGACAATGGAGGCCCAGTGTTTCAATTTCGTGCGAAAGTGTCATAAATGCCAGATTTATGCTGACAAGGTGCACGTGCCTCCAAATCCGTTGAGCTTAATGTCGTCTCCATGGCCGTTTGCTATGTGGGGCATTGATATGATCGGGAAGATCGAGCCTACGGCTTCGAATGGACACCGGTTCATATTAGTGGCTATTGATTACTTCACCAAATGGGTGGAAGCAGCCTCTTATGCAAACGTGACAAAGCAGGTCGTGGCCAAGTTTCTCAAGAGAGACATCATTTGCAGATATGGGGTTCCCGAAAGAATCATTACTTATAATGGTTCTAATCTCAACAATAAGATGATGGCAGAACTGTGTCGGGAGTTCAACATAGAGCATCACAATTCTTCTCCTTATCGTCCAAAGATGAATGGGGCGGTCGAGACAACTAATAAGAATATAAAGAAGATTGTGCAGAAGATGGTCGTGACCTATAAGGATTGGCACGAGATGTTGTCGTTTGCATTGCATGGGTATCGAACCTCGGTACGTACGTCTACTGGGGCAACGCCTTTCTCGCTTGTGTATGGGATGGGAGCCGTGTTACCGGTTGAGGTTCAGATTCCTTCGTTGAGAGTCCTGATGGACGTTAAATTAAAAGAAGCTGAATGGGTAAGGACTAGGTACGAAGAGTTGAGCCTGATTGAGGAAAAGAGGCTGGCGGCCATCTGCCATGGGCAGTTGTACCAGCAGCGAATGAAGCGTGCTTTTGACCGGAAGGTGCGACCTCGGGTATATCACGTAGGAGATATGGTGTTGAAAAGGATCATTCCTCCTCAGAACGATCGTAGGGGCAAGTGGACACCCAATTATGAAGGTCCATTCGTGGTCAAGAAGGTTTTCTCTGGCGGAGCCTTGTTATTGACGACCATGGATGGTGAGGATTTTCCATCCCCTGTGAATGCGGACGTAGTTAAAAAATACTTCGTGTAAAGAGACCCGCTGGATGAAAAGAATAAAATAGTCCAAGCAAAAATGGGCTTCCCTGCAAACCAAAAAAAAAAATGAAAAAAGGTACGGGCAAAAATTAGGGATAAAAAGAGAAAAAATTGTACACCCGGTAAGTCGAAAACCCCACAAGGGCGGCTTGGGAAAAAAAGGGTATCCTGGTGGATTGAAAACCCGAAAGGGCGGTCCAGGCAAAAGAGGGATTGAAACGAACAACTGCATCTAGTATGATCGTTTGTGCTTTGGTTATGACACCTGGATAATCCCCAGCAGGGATCGATCGGAAGCGTCTTGTTCAGAAGGCAGAAAGCACGGAGAGTCTTGAGGACATATGGGGTGTAACCGAGTTGGAACTCGATGAGATCACGGTTTCTCATTGCCATTAGGATAGATTTTCCTTTTGTGCGCAATTACCTCTTTTCAGGAATTGCTTCCTTTGTATTGCTCAGTTACGAGCCACCTTTTTCAATCAATAAAATGCATATTCAGTCAAATAATTTTGTTTTTGTTTTCATTACCGCTTTGATTGCGAAAACATCCGATTATTTTGATAAAGAATCTTTGCATTTTGAGATATGGAGGTTCCTTCCAATGCATGTTCATAAGATTGAAAACTTGAAATCTTATTCGGAAGGTTGAGTGACCTAGGTGTTGAAATTCTGGCATGCCTGGGGCACGTTTTTATCTAACGATCTCTTTTTGCAGGTGCTGTTAGATATTCTCACTCACTTGTAGGTTGTGATGTGAAGGCTTTTGACAAAAGATCCCCGTGGAGTCCAATCAGGGACAAGGGATTGAAGAATGGTGAAAAGACAGCGAAAGAATGGCGATGATCCTTGAGGATTAATCAAGAAGACTCTTCAAAGTCTGAAATAGAAAGTTGATACTTTGGTTAGATGGTGAATGCCGGTGTTCGACGAGTCAACAGGTGTTCCATGTCAAAGGTTCTGTATCTCCACAGCAGGTTCGAGATCCGTGTTTCCTTGGTAGCCAGGCCTAAAGGTTGTTGTTCCCCCTAGCAGGATTGAGATTGTCATCTCCCAGCAAGTTGGAAGGTTGTTGTTCCCCCCTAGCAGGATTGAGATTGTCATCTCCCAACAAGTTGGAAGGTTGTTGTTTTCCCCGCAGAGTGCGTTGGTGGCTGTTTTCCCCAGCGAGGTCCCCAAGCGGATCAAGTTCAGTGGAGTTCATCCCTGGTGAGGGTTATCCTTTCCCCAGCAGCAGTGCTATTTCCCAGCAGGGCGGAGATTGGAGCGATAGCGAGTTCCTCAGCAGAGTGCCTCGAGCTCCCTAGTAGAGTCCCTTGGGAGGGATACCTTTTTATGCATTCATCATTTAGAGAAGCATAACATATTGCATACCTTATTGCGTAGCATTTCCATGGTTATGGAGCATTACGCTGAAAAAAATAACTCATGCATAAGCATTGCAAGCATTAAACTAGTCTCAAGCCGTGGTTACCGTTTGAGAATTGGTTTAGCTGGTTGGTGAAGATGTTACTCAAGCCATGGTTACCGTTTGAGAATTGGTTTCACCGGATGGTGAAGATGCTACTCTGAGGAGGTCGGCATCGTGATTCTGGATTAGCAGTATTCCCCAGTAGTGCGATATTGGAGGAAGATTTCTGTCGCGCGAGATGGAAGTTGGAAGATGTTACTCAAGCCGTGGTTACCGTTTGAGATTTGGTGTCGCCGGATGGCGAAGATGTTACTCTGAGGAGTTTAGCATCATGACGTTGGAGCAACAATGATCCCCCAGTAGTGCGATATTGAAGGAAAATTTTCCGTCGAGCGGAGATGGAAATAAAGATCAAAGAACGTTACGCAATCAGCGCGAAAATCGAAAAATGGAGAAAAGGAAGTGCTGGGCATTTTCTGGAGAATGGGGTGTAGCACCTCAAATTTGCACCTCTCATTTGTACATACATTTTCATTTTTAGGTCATAAGCATTGCATTGTCCATTGCATAATCTACCAAGTCATCAGTCAAGACTGGTCAGGAGATTCAGTTGTGCAAGCAAGCAAGTGCATTTTCTATGGAATCAAAGCCCTAGGGTTGGTTCAATGAGTTCATGTGACCCAAGGATCATTTTGAAATGGTTTGGTCAAGCATTGGAGGCTCAAAGCTCATCAGTCAATGTGCAAATCATCTGAAACCCTAAAAAGTCAACAGAAGTCAACTGTCAATTCAATCATGGATTTGGAGGTGGGAGATGGTTAGAGATGCCTCATTCATGTCCATATAACTCTCATTTGACATTTCAAACATCAACAATGAAGAATTTGAGGTCAGATCAAAACTTTCCAAAAATAGTAA
This sequence comes from Lathyrus oleraceus, assembly GCF_024323335.1. NCBI lineage: Eukaryota > Viridiplantae > Streptophyta > Magnoliopsida > Fabales > Fabaceae > Lathyrus > Lathyrus oleraceus. Next base: position 235,906,139 of record NC_066584.1, on the reverse strand, counting down.
GTGACCTGTAATTTGAAATTGCCAAAAATGGAAAGGTTTTCAACTCAAGATTACATCATCAAGAAAGCTTCAAATGAAATTTTGTCCAACATGAAAGTTGAAGATCTTTCTTTCCCCTTTCCAAAAAGTCCAAGATCATGAATTTCTCATGTATGGTTGAAGAGATATGGATCAATCATGGCCAAGTGTGACTTGAACTTCAAACATGCATAACTTTCAAACCAAATGTCCAAATGAAGTGGCTCTTTTTGCAACATTCTTCTTGTGACTTCTACTTTCCAAAACATACATCACATGCCATGCATTTTCATCCTATAATCATTTGAAATTTCACCTAAATTTTGGAGGGAAAATTATAATTTGAAATTGGTGCATTGTCCATACATTCCATCACTTGCATTGGCTCTAAAATGATCTTTTGAGTGAATTTGATCCAAAACACGTGCACTGTTCCATTCATTTCTCATGCATAAGGTGAAGTGGTAATTTTGCACTTGCACTCTCATTTCCCTAAATCCAATTAACCATGGCTTAAGTGTGATTAAGAACATGATTAGGAGGGAGTATAAAGGACAAATCATAAATGTTTCTGCATAATCACAATCAGAATTTTCAGATCTAGAAAAAATCACAAAGTTTTCTCTCATTTTGTTCTTCAATTTTCTTCACATAACTTCATCATCCATTGATCAATTCATCATCTGGAATCATCATGGAGCATGTTTGAACCAAGATCCAAGTCAATTCGTGCACCTTGAAGCAGCTCAAAGCTTGAAGCTCAACAATGGTGAAATCCAAATTCTGTGGAATCGTGCTCAATTGAACATCAAGCCTTCATCCATTCACTTGTACAAGCTTGCTAGAGGAAGATTTGATCATTGCAAGGCCTGAATTCGTCCAAATCCAAAGCTGCTCTTCAAGAGGTCATGAAATCGTGTCTCTTATTTCTCAATTCTATTATGCTATACTTGTAGATCTCTTTCTTGTGATCATGCTGAGCTTCGATTCACTTAAATCCATGCATTATTCACTTAGATTCGATGATTTAAAGTTTGGATGATAAATCTTATTTTGCTCGATCCAATTGATTCATGATGTTATATGCTATTTCAATGCTTGATTCTTGCTCTAGGATGTTTGTGCTTCATGAATATGTGATTTATTTTAAGAACTGGAGAAATTGTTCTTGATGATTCTTGAGCTCTACTGTGTGATCATGGCCGCGCGAAGAAGACAATGTTCAGACCTTTTAGCAACGGTTTTAATTTGTTTTCTGCAACGCAAAAGTGTTTCCAAATGTTTCTAGGGTTCAAACGCTATTGGATGTATGCCGCGCCCATGCTGGCCTCTGATTGGCCAGGCGAAACTTAAATGAAACGACGCGTTTCATAGTGGCGCCAAAGCCTTATTTCAAATTTAAATATTCATATTTCATTTAATTCATTTTCTTATTTCAATTTTTATTTCAATTTCATTTGCATCTTTAAAAATTCATATCAAATCCAAAAATGATCCAAAAAATGTGAGGATTTTTACATTGATTTTCTTTTTCTCTCTAGTTTTTTATCACTATGATAACTCAAGTTGTGCCTGGCTGATTAAATTTTTGCCCTAGGATTCTTGAACATGTGTGCATGTTGAACATTGCCTTGCTTCTCCCTTTGTGAAATGATGGTTGTTTATCCAATGCTCATGAAATTTTACATGCTTAAACTAGACTTCATGCTGGACATTTTGGTGTTGAGTTTACATTTTTATCATGTGCCATTGCTGTTTTATGATCATGTTAAGGTAGGTGTGACAATTTGTGTCACACCTTGTGATGTCCAACTTTATTAATTTCTTTTCCATGCCAAATGATTTCCAAATGTCTTGATTTTTTGTATGATGCTTGATATGGATGTTGTGAATGCTCATGATTTTTTGTGGAATTTTTGGATTGATTTCTGATTTGATTGAGATTTTTCATTCTGGATGGCCATGTGTGAGCTTTTGAATAGTCTTGATCTTCATTCATTTGTGAAATGCTTGTTATTTATCCAATGGATGTGAAATTTTGCACACTAATTCTAGACATGTTGAAGGTTGTTTTGGCTTTGGTTTGAGGTTTTTACCATGATTCATTTCTGTTTTATGCTTGTGCTAAGTTGGTGTTCCAAGTTGTGTCACATATGTGCTTGATTGTGCTTGCCTTGACTTATGCAATTTGATTACTATGCATAATGTTGTCCTATGGCTCTAATTTTTTGTGTGATGATCATGTTGCATGTTCTGTTCATCCATGAATTTTGTTGAGATTAATTGAATCATTTTTGAATTAATGTGCATTTGTTCATTCTGTTGTCAAAATGTGCTTTCAACTTGCATACCTTGCCATGTTTGATTCATGATATGGATTTGGTGAATGCTATTGATATAGGACCTTCTTGGATTGTGTTCTTAATTGATTGAGGTTGATTCATGTTGAATTTCATGTTCTGTTTTGGATTATTTCTCCATCTTTGACCCTAGGCCTTGCCCTAGTGGTTTGTGACTCACAGTTGAGCTTTGATTTCAGGTTTACACTTCCAAGTCCATAGTTGATGATGCTTCCTCACTTGAGCATTGATGTTTGCTCTAGATGTTGACTAATTTGAGTTGTTTTGTAGGTTAATGCCAAGTTGTTTGTGTTATGCCATTGGCTTGTGCCTTGTACATTGCTTGCTTATCTGTCTGATTGTGTGATTAACTGTCTGTTTGATTGTTTGACTTGTATACTGATTGAGTTAGATTGTTTTCAGGTACATAAGTTGCTTAAGTTCTTTTGAACTTGCTTTTTCTTTGCTTGGTTGCTTAACCATTTGAGGTATAACTCTCTGACTTCATGTAGTCTGGAAGACCTGTCCTGTTATGTGGGCAGGCACCTGTCTGAAGCCCTCCTTAAGAGGCAATGCTTGTGTTTGTTTACTTTTGTGCCAAGCAGGAAAAGACCTCTATGAGGCAATTGGCAGATAAAAGAGATGTGCAATCCATCTCCTGCTATTCAGTGTGTCATCCACTTTGCTCACACCATGTGTTGATGCATTATGGATATTAACCCAAGATCTTTGTTGAGTCAGTCATATGTGGAGAAGAGTTCCAACTTTCTGAACTCCCACACTTTCATTTATCTGAAGCTCTCCCAGGCCAGGGATAAGAGCTGTGAGGTCTTACCCTCATCTCCTATTTCATCTGCTTCACCCTAACTCTCAATGTTAGGGTTAAGAGCTAATTACACCCGATTCCAGTTGGCTTGTGTTTCACAGCCTAACCTTGTATGAGCCCAATTGTGTGCATATAGTGTGTGTGCTTGCTTTTTTGTGCTTGTATGTATTCACTTATGCTGTTTAGGATAGCTTGCTCCCTGTGCAAGTTAGATAGAAACTTCAACCTAGGACCATGGTGAATTTGCATGATAACTATTAGGCTCGAGTTAGTCTCCCTTCTAGTTTGTCATTTCCCAGTCTCTGGTTAGGTTAGAAGTTCTTTCCCTGCGTAGGGGAACTACGTCGCCCTGATCCTCATACCAGATGAGGTACGTAGGCAGGAGATGAGCTGATCTCTCCGGGCGCCCTTTTTCTTTTTCACACCCTTTGTGTGTGTTTGGAGTCTGACGTAAGTCCAGCGATTGGCAGTCGGTTTCCTGTGTTTGCTTCTTTGTTTGGAGTCTGACGTAAGTCCAGCGATTGGCAGATGGTTTCCTGTGTGTGTGTGTTTGTTGGTTCGGAGTCTGATGTAAGTCCAGCGATTGGCGTTCGGTTTCCATGTTTGCCTGTTTGTGTGGAGTCTGACGTAAGTCCAGCGATTGGCAGTCGGTTTCCTGTGTGGGTTTTGTTTGGCGTGCGTTAGCCGAGCTACGAGTGCTCTGATTCTTGTTTAGTCCGAGAAGATACGTATGCATAGGATGCGACATCCTAGCGAGCACGTTTCCCCCTGTCCCGAACTACGTCGACTCTGATGTCTGTGCCTGACAGACTACGTAGGCCCAGGATGCGATATCCTGCCGAGTCAGTTTCTTTTGTCGTTTCTGTGTCTCTTTCCAGCCAGTGTGTGATGTTTGTGAGCAATCTTTAGCAACCTTTCTTCTATTCTTTTGTGCGTGGATCCCGTCGAGTACGATGGATGCGTAGGGGTGCTAATACCTTCCCTTCGCATAACCGACTCCCGATCCCATCTTTCTCTGGTCGCGAGACCATGTCTTTTCCAGGTTTACTTCGAGCGTTTCCTTTCCCTCTTTTGGGATAAATAGCGCACGGTGGCGGCTCTGTTGTTTCGTTTTCGCGCCGGTTTTTCGTATAATGCGACATGGGGTTCAAATGGAGATTGGAGTTGAAGATTATATCCGGGATGAGGTCTTCAAGATTGTCTTCTGATCATGTGTCACCTTAGACTTTGGCGAGGCCAACAGAAGTCGGTATGGGTGTCTTCGGAGGAAGAAATGCACATGTTACCTTCCTTTTGTGAAGGTGTACCCTCTGATATGTCGCCATTAGAGCGGTGTTTGGTGTTATTTCCGGCGTTGCCAGCAGAATTATCACAAGAAAATGGAGAACGGGGTTCAAATGGAGAAAGGAAGACACGGGGTGTTTTCTGGAGAGTGGGGTTCAAATGGAGAAAAGGAGACACAGGGTGTTTTCTGGAGAGCGAGGTTCACAACGGCGATCGCGAGTTATCGTCAGGCGACTGGGGTTCAACTGGAGAACGGGGTTCATGATTTGGCAAATAAGAGTAATATGAAGTTGTCGGGGTTCGAATGCGGTGATCCGGGATCATCCGCGCGAAAGAAAATAAGTTTCGGGGTTCAAGAAAAAAAATCAAAATCAATCAGAAAGTTTTGGGGTTCAAGAAAAGCAAAAAAAGATAATAATAATCCCCAGCGGAGCGCAAATTGTTCGTCTGTTCTTGGTATTCAACCACTCTTCACTCTGATCATCTGAACGCCGAGGTTGTTCACGTCGACAGGTTCACTGTGGATTGAATAGGGGCAGCTGTAACACCTCAAAATTTACCCTCCTCTTCTTGGGACTAGCTTAGCATGTTGCATTCCATATATTAAGGCATTAGGCATTTGCATATTGCATATCATGTGAACATAATGAGGTCTTCCTCCAAAGTCTTTCTCAGAAGATAGAGAGGTTAAGAGATTCAAGCCTGAGGGTCTCCATAAATTGATCACCAACCATCTGAGGGTTTGTGCTTCAATTAGGGTTTTCCTGATCCTTCATAGGTCTTGGGTATTATCTTGTTGGCAAGGGTATGTCACCATCATCATGGTTATGTCCTCCTCCAGGGATTCATTGTTCATGCTCAGTTCCTTTGGATTAGGGTTTTGACCTCTAGTCAGCCCTAATCAATGATATTCTTTCAACCAGGGTTTATCCAGGAGGTGAGGCATTCAATTGAGATGGAGGTCACATGATCATTTTATTGAGCTTATTTGGGCTAGGGTTCCATTCCTGAGCCATTTCCCCAAGTGGTTGAGGCTCAAGCTGATCAGAGCATGTCTGGGTCATCTGAGGACCTATACAATCAACTGTGCAAGAGCTGAGGGCTTTGAGGTGGGGAGATGAGTTTCAACACTTCATTCATGTTCAAAAGAGGTTCATTCATCATTCCAAACATCTATCTTGAAGATTTTGAAGCCAGATCAAAAGTTTCCAAAAATGGAAAGTGACCTGTAATTTCAAGTTTCCAAAAATGGCAAGTTTTTGGACCACATTCAACTTGACTTTCCAACATCAAAGAAGCTTCAAATGAATTTTTGGTCAACATGAAAGTTGAAGATCTTTCTCTCCCATTTCCAAAAAGTCCAAGATCATGAGCATCTGATGAATGGTTGAGATGTTATGATCCAATGATTGCAAAGTGTGCTTGAAACTTCAAAGTGGCATAACTTTTGATCCAAAACTCCAATTTAAGCCACTCTTTTTGCATAATACTTCTCATGACCTATATTTTCCAAATCCATCATTGAATTGCATGAAATAACATCACATGATCATTTGTCTATGCATGAGTATTTTGGAGGGAAAATGCCTAATTCAAATTTGGGGCATCATACATGCTTAATTCCAATCCAATTGTGTTCATGAACTGATTTTAAATGATTTTACACACTCATATGGCACTGTTCACGTGTAAAATTCTCCATGCACCACACATTTTCTAATTTGGTCATGCACCCCATATTTCACTAATTTTTCATTAGCCATGCTTAAACTTAATTACAACATGATTAGGGAGGAGTATATAAGGCTAATCATAACAGAATTGGATCAGTTTCACACATTCTAGATCTAGATTTTGGATTTCCCTCCATTTTTGCTCTCATCTCAAATTTCAATTTCTTTCACATAACACCTCAATTTTACTGCATAATCGTGTTCATTGATCATCATTAAGTGCAAATCAAGTGCTGGATTGAAGGTTTTGGTGAAGAAACAAGTTGCATCAACACATGAACATGAACATGGAGTTTTGAATTTCAGCTAGATCCAAACCAATTCAAGTGTCAATTTCTATCCAAAGCTTCAAAGCAATCATAGAGGAGTGGATCTTGAGCTGGTGGAAGCTGTAGCACACGATTTTGGTCACTGCAAGTTCAGGTTGGTGAAATTTCGAATCTCATGTTTCTTTAATTCATTGCCATGATTAGATAGATCATTTGATGCAGAGAATTCTGATGTGTTTAGATTTAAATTTTGTGAAATATTGAATGAGACATGTTGATTTTAAGTTTTGAACATGAAGATGTTTTCGTTCGATTCATGAAATGTGTGATGTTTTAGGCTTAGCTAATGTGATATCCTTGTTCTACGCGTCAAGACCTTTCCATTGATGTATCATATGCATGTTTCTGGAAAAAAATATGATGAGTGCTTGCTGTGTTTTGGCCGGAGAAGATGACCGGAAACACTGTTCCGGTCATCTGGTGCGAACGTTAGGGTTTGCCTTGTGTGTTGCTTGTGTGGCTTACTGAGTGGCAAATTGATAGGCTATGGTTCCTTTGACCAGTTCCACGTGCGCCTGGACTTGCTGACTGGGACGCCACTTCAATTAATGAAGTGCTGCGTTTTGATTCCATGCGCTACCTTGTACCTCCATTCGATTCCTGGCTCCATACAAATTGTGATTTTATTTTTTCCAGCGCATTTCCAATTTCATACCTGGTTCGATTCCTTCTGCATGCATATTTTCAAATTTATTTCAACCTTTTCTATTTCCCTCCATTTCTCATGCATTTTGTTCATATTTTGTCATATATTTCCATCAAATTCAAAAAAACATAAAAAATAGAATACCAATCCAATTTAATCCAAAAAAATTTCCACATGATCAGTTGAATGTCTATTATTTTGTGGTTGTGATTTCATGATTTTATCATTTCTGGAATTTTAAATGTGTTTGCTTAGTTGAACATGATGCAAAATGTGACATGTTGTACCAATTCTCTTGTGAAATGCTCATTAATTGGCCAATTGCTTTGAAATTTTATATGCTGATTCCTAACATGTTACATGATATTTGAGCTTTTGTTTGGCATTTTTAGCATATTCCAGCTCTGTTTTGGACACATGAATGTATGGTGTGACAATGTGTGTCACACATTTTGATGTTGCTCTTGTTAATTTTCATATACATGTCAATTGAGCTTTTCTGATTCCAATTTTTTGCATGATGCTTGTGTTTAACATGTTATGTGCACATAAAAATTTCCATGGTTATTTGATTCATTTCTGTTTTAATATGGAATTTCTACTCTTAATGTCCAATTGTGTGCTTTGTAATTGCCTTTGCCTTATTTTCTGCTTTAGATGGCTTTGCTTATTGATTTGGATTTGATCCTTTTTAGGACATGTTCTCACTTGAATAAATGTGCTTCATGTTGAATATCACCTTCTGTTTTAACTTTTTGCTTTGCCTTTGACCCTAGTCTTGGTACTAGTGGTTTGTACTCATCTTTTGAGCTTTGTATTTCAGGTTCAAGCTATTAGCTCTAGTGGTTGATGCAATCTTATGACTTGAGATGCAAATTACTGTGTACACTAACCTTGGTTGTGTTGTAGGGCCATTGGTGATGAACTCACTTGAGTTGTTTACACCTAGGACTTGCCTTGTGTGCATATTGGTTGTATCACTATTGATTGTCTATTTGGCGTGTCTGAGTACAATATTGACTTGTTTGACTTTCTTACAGGTACTTTAGTCGCTTTTAGCTCTTGCTTGAAATGTGCTTTGGTTGTGGTTGGTATACCACCTAGGTAATCATTCTCTAACTCCATGTAGTCTGGAAGCCCTGTCGTTTCTTTTGGCAGGCATTTGGCTGAAGTCCTCCTTAAGAGGCAATGACTGTGATTGTTTATATTTGTGCCATGTACTTGAAGTCCTCCTAAGTGAAGAGGCAATTGGCAGATAGAAGGGATTAGCAATCAATCCCCTGCTAATCGTTTGAGTCGTTCATTAAGCTCGCACTACGTGCTGATGCTCTTGAACCTAACCCAAGATCCTTGTATATAGAGTCAGTCAAGTGGAGTAGGGTCCCTCATTCTGGATCCCCATGTTTTCATTGATTGAAGCTCACCCAGGCCCGGGTTAAGAGCTATGAGGTCCAATCCTCATTACCTTTCATCTGCTCACCCTGACGGTCAATGTCAGTGGTTAAGAGCCCTCAGATACCCTTCCAGTTGGCTTGTTTGTCGAGGTTGATATGACCCCTTGACTAAAGCCTCACCCTTGATGTTTGAGCCCCCTTGTTGGTGTGTTTACTTCATGTTATGTTTTTGTGTGGTGTGATTGTATCCCCATAGGATTGCTAGACTTCGTATAGTCTCTCGTTTGCATGTCAATTAAGGTAGCACGGCTCCTTCGTCTAGGACTACCTTTCTTGCGCGAGCTTTCCTAAAACACAAACAAACTTTGCCTTCTCTTAAGGACACGTTAACTCCTTCTACCACAGGTGAGTAAGTCTCCCAAGGTCGAGCATCCGGTAGATTGCGTAGTGACGTTGTTCACCTAAAAAACACAAAACAAATAGAAATAGTTTAGCCGAACTACGACAACTCTGATTCTCATGTCCAGATGAGATACGTAGGCACGAGATGCGATGTCTTGTCGAGTTTGACTGACGACTAACATTAATCCTTCTTTTCTCTCGCCCTCGTTGCGATCGAGACCTTCCTTTTCTATTGCCCTAGTTGCAATCGAGACCCTTCTTCTTTTCATGTGTGTTTGTTAGAAGTTGGATGTAAGTCCATTTATTGGCATTCTGTTTCCTGTTTGCCTTTCTTTGTTTGGAGTCGGATGTAAGTCCATTTATTGGCATTCTGTTTCCTTGTTTGCGTGTTCGGAGTCGGATGTAAGTCCAGTTATTGGCAGTCTGTTTCCTGTTTGTATTTGTTTGTTCGGAGTCGGATGTAAGTCCATCTATTGGCATTCCGTTTCCTTGGTGTGTTTGTTTGACGTCTCAGCGTCTCCTTTCAGTGTTTTGTTTCGGCGTGTGTTAGCCGAGCTACGAGTGCTCTGATTCTTACTCTGGTTAGAGAAGATATGTATGCATAGGATGCGATATCCTAGCAAGCACGTTCCCCATTTCCCCGAACTACGTCGACTCTGATGTTTGTGTCTGACAAACTACGTAGGCCTAGGATGCGACACCCTGCCGAGTCCGCTTTCTCCGTCTTCTTTCACCTGTTTGCTTATTCCAGTGTGTGTGCATTCTTTGAGCAGTTATTTAGCAACCTTTTCCTATTCTTTTGAGCGTGGATCCCGTCGAGTACGACGGACGTGAGGGGTGCTAATACCTTCCCCTTGCGTAATCGACTCCCGTACCTTGCAATCTCTGGTCGTAAGACCATTCCTTCCCCTTTTTCAGGTTTACTTCGAGCGTTTCCTTTCCCTCCTTTGGGATAAATAACGCACGATGGCGGCTCTGTGTCTTTTCCCGCCGGTTGTTTTTCGCGATTGTGACAGTTCCCACTAAGGAGAAGTTGAAGGGCATCATGGTCTTTACAAGCTGTTGAATTCCTCTATAAATAGGTTGTTCTAGTTCATTTCCAAATCATCAAACTTAGTTTACAACACTAAGATTATATTATCATTTGTAAAAGCGGTAATCCGTCACATCGAGGGGTTATCGCACCGTAGTGTAATTGAGTTGGAGCATTTTGATTTTGCTGTCGTTTTTATCTTCAAAGTCAAAGGTTTATTTTCCTTGTACCAGATTTAAAGCCTCCGTTTGGAGCAAGTTCTAATTTAATCGTTTTTATTTATTTTACTTGTCATGTTTTACTTTACTTAATTACTTGCTATGCTTTACTTTATTTAATTTCTTGCCATGCTTTACTTTATTTAATTCCTGTCATTATCTTTACTTTATTTAAATTTCTCGCCATTATCTTTATTGCTCGTCTTAATTATTTTACACACTTTACTTGTTCTTTACGCCTTACATTCTAAAACAACTTTTCATCATGATCAATATCATTGTGTTTGTTTGTATTACCATGTCTGGCTAAATCTTTCAAAGGTTAGAATGTAAGGATCGCGGTTAAAGAGATGTTTCACATATTGAATCTGTAGAAATGCTTTAAAGGTTGTTTTGATTTTTAATTCGAGTTTTCTGAAACTGTAAGACCCCAAATTTTGCCCTAAGATCCCTCATGGCATCATATCATATCATATCATTGCCTCAAGGATCATTGTACACCATTGCCTCCTTTCTTGTGGGTGGGTTACCTTCTGAGTGTGGTTCTTGATCACCAAGCATGTATTGCATTTGTATATCATTGCTTTTCATTTGTTTACTAACCCAAAAGTACAAAAATATTGTCATCTAACCTTGTTACTTGCAGATGAAGCAAGCTAGGTCAAATCAGTCAAAGGCAAGTCATCGAGCTAGATGATGGCCATTCTTGAAGAATTTGGGCACCATGATCATTCATAAGAAGTTCATATGAGTTATGGTATCATGTGGAATCAAGATCTCAAGTGGTAGAGGCTTGGAATTCATCAGAACATGGTTCAGTCAACCAAAACCCTAGCAAAGTCAACTGTGGTCAACTGTGCATTTAATTAGTGATTTGATGGTGGGAAATGGTTTGAGAGGTCTCACTCATGTCCATACAAGCCTCATATAACATGTCAAACATCATCGTTGAGGAATTGGGGGTCAGACAAAAAGTTTCCCAAAATAGCAAGGACCTGTAATTTTCAACTACCAAAAAGGGAAAGTTATTCTCCTCAACTTTACATCATCAAGAAAGCTTCAAATCAAAATTTGTACAACATGAAAGTTGAAGATCTTGCTCTTACCTTTCCAAAAAGTCCAAGAATACTCATTTCTCATTTATGGTTGGCAAGTTATGATCAAATCATTTTCAAGAAAAGTTGAACTTCAAGGAGGCATAACTCTTGAACCATTTGGCCAAATTGGGTGATTCTTTTTTGAGCAAACCCCATTTGACATGTACTATCATAATGCATCATTACATTTCATCAAAAATCATCACATAAAAAGGTCATTTTTCAAGTGAACCATTTAAATTTTGGTGGGAAAAATAGTAATTTTGAAAAATACACATGATTTTCACTCCAAACCAAGGCCAATAGCTTCAAAACAAAAATATGGACTTGCTGAAAGAGAAAATTCACTGTTCCATTGGCTGCATGATCAAAAGGGCATTTTGGCCAACGTGCATAAAAGATCCATTTTCACTAATCTTATCGGTTTTGGCTAAGCATGATTAGCAAGTTGGATTAACAGGAGTATATATTCCTAATCATAACAGAATTTCGGGATCACAATTCATTTTCTCAGATCCAAATCAAAAAATCACCAAAATTCTCTCAATTTTTATCACACTTTTTTCCACTTTTTCATCAAAATTCATCACTCTTCTGGCTTGTTCTTGTATTGTTCATCATTTGTAGGTACAATCAAGCATCTGTTGAAGCAAAACTTGGAGGAATCTTGCTAAATCGTGGCTGTGGAAAAAGTGCGCATGGACATGGCAGTTGGAAAATTCTGTTGATTCAAGAGGTTTTGAGCTGAAGTATCGATTCCATTCATCTTCCTCATTATCATAGGCTATCTGTTTTCTACTTCCAAGTCCTGAAGAACACGAAATCAAGAGCTGCATCTTCATAAGGTGAGAATTCAAATCTTACAATTCTTGAAATTAACATGTGGCTTAGGTAGATCTTAGTTAGTAGAGTATTCTGCAACTTGAATCGTGCCATTCCATTGATTATTGATGAAGATATCTGGATTTGAATTTTTGATTCCAAAACTTGTTTCGATCGATTCTTCGCATATTGTTAGAATTAAGTGAAATGAATGCTGGAATGATGATGTGCATGATAAGACGGTTCGATTGATATAGATTCCATGCATTTTTGTGACTTTTGGTTCTTGATGATGATGAATGATGATGAACACGATGAAGATGTTTGAATTCTGCGTCCAGATTGCATTTAGATCCACCGCCCGCGCCTTTGCATGTTTTTGGTTGTTTATTTGCCATGTGTCCAATTAGCGCTTGACACATCACTTAATGAAACGCGGTGTTTCATTAAGTGGGCGCTTTCTTTTGAAATGGCATAGGTTCGATTCTGGATTCCAGCTTTTCTTCATAATGCCTTGCCTATTATTTTCCACTTCATGCTTCCATATTCACATGACTTTCCATGCATCTTTCATTTTTTCTTCCACATAAAAAATCTATATCTCATTCATTATTGATCCAATTCACATGAAATTTTTTTCACCATGATCCTCATAATGTGCTTTATTTTTTGATGATTTTTAATAATTTTGTGCACGCGTAAAAAAAATAATTGCCTAGGGTTTGTTTTAATGTGTCACTTTTTATATATAACTCACCATTTTGTTCATGAAATCTTGATGCTTCATTAGAAATTCTTGAAATTTTATATGCATGATCTAGACTCATTCCTGGTTATTTTGGTATATGGTTTGTGATTTTTGAGTTCCTGGATTGTGAGATATGATGTGATCTTTGGAGGTGTGACAATGTATGTCACACCATGGCTTGTTCATGTTCTTGATTTTATTTTCCTTGCTTATGCTATGCCAATTGCTCTGGATTTTTGCATGCTAATACTTATGGATGTCTAGTTTACTGGTGATTTTTCCTGGAATTTTTTAATGCATTTTCTATTTGTTTGAGAATTTTCCCTCTGTTTGACCAATTGTTGACATTTTGTGAGTCATGATATCATATGTGTTGTGAAATTCTCATGCATTATTGGATGAACTTGAAATTTGGCATGTGTATTATATACATCTTGAAGTTTGCCATGGCTTTGATTGCATTCATTTATCATGCTTGGTCACTGTTTTATGATTGCTTGAACTTGATATATGATTTGATACCTTGTATGAGCTTGCATGACCATGGCTTGACTTGTTGATTTTAATTGACTTGCTTCCACTTGTCCAATTACCATGAAATTTGGTGTGTTGCTCATTGAACGTGTTCTGTTTAAGCATGATTTTTATTAGAATTTTTTGAGCCATTTTGGTATTGATATGCTTGTGTTCATTCTGTTTACACCATTGAGTTCTCATCTTGCCTAGTTTGACATGTTTTGCTTATAAAATGCAATTGGTGAATGTTTTTGATGTGGGACCAACTGGAATTTGTTCTTGATTTGATTAATCTTGATTTTGATCAAGTTTCATGTTCTGTTTTAAATATTTTCTCCTCCTTTGACCCTAGGCTTTGGCCTAAGGGTTCACTTCTCACATTTGAGTTGTTTTTCAGGTTAAGGAGCAATTGCTGTAAGGAGATTAATTTAAGTTGATTGATTTTGGTTTATTGGATTGTGATGAACTAACTTGGTTTGTTTTGTAGGATGCTAACTCATTTCATTTGAGTTTGTGCTTTGCACATGTGATTGATTGTGTTGACTGTTCGTTCTTATCTTGTCTGTTTTGACTTTGTGATTGGAATACTGATTATATTTGATTGATTTCAGGTACCATAGTCGCTTTAGTTCCTTCGAGAACTTGCTATTTCTTTGCTTTGCTTAAGCATTAAGGTAGAATCTCTTGTCTCCATGTAGTCTGGAAGACCTGGCTTGTTACTTAGCCAGGCAACTGTCTGAAGTCCTCCTTAAGAGGCAACGTTTGTGATTGTTTAACTTTGTCCCCAAGCAGGAAAAGACCTCATATGAGGCAATTGGTAGACAAAAGAGATATGTAGCCTATCTCCTACTATTCTGTGAGTCACTCACCTTGCTCACACCACATGTGTTGATGCATAGTGAGTAAAAGCCCAAGATCTATCGAGTCTTTAACTTGTGGAGAGAGTTCCATCTTTCTGAACTCCCACACCTTCTGATATTCAATGCTCTCCCTGACCGGGGATAAGAATGATGAGGCACACCCCTCATATCCTTTCATCTGCTTCACCTTGGCTCTCAATGTCAAGGTTAAGAGCACCATTCACCCTATTCCAGTTGACTTCCAAGTCTAACCCTTTGATTGAGCCTAATTGTTTGGTTATAGTGGGTGCTAAATGACTTTGTCTGATTGATTGCTTGTTGCATTTGTACATGTTTGCTTGCATGCCTTTGTGCACTTATCATCATAAATTGTTCATTTTTGCATGATCATCATTTCATATATTTGTGATCCATGTTTGGTTTACCCATTCAGGACAACTGTAAGTCCACTCATTGGCCATTGTTCCTATGATTTGGAAGGGATAAAGTGTAAGACCATTTCATTTGGCTACTTATGTCCATTGCTTTTGCTTGTTTGTTGTATGTGAGGATGCAAGTGTAAGACCATGTTGTTGGCTCTTGTATTTCTATGATCATCCTTTGGAGGTTGGTATAAGTCCAGATAGATTGGCATCTGACATCCAAGTTTTGTTTTACCTTAGGAGATTGGTGTAAATCCAGTTATTGGTATCCGATATCCGCTTTTACTTTGTGAGATTGGAGTAAGACCATGGATGGCATCCGGTATCATTGTTTTGTTTTAGGAGATTGGCGTAAACCCATTTATTGGTATCCGGTATCCGCTTTTGGTTGTGAGATTGGTATAAGTCCATTGATGGCATCCGGTATCACCTTGCTTTTTATTTGCTTACTTGCTCATTGCCTATTCCTAAGGGCACACTTGAATCATCTTCTATATGATCTCAAGAGGTGAACCTTTCTAAGAAGTTTTACATTCCACTATCCATATCCTCTTTGTCCTAAACCTTTTCACACTTTGCTTTCAAAAACTTTGACTTGTTGTGCAAACATCTTCATGTCTTTTTCAAATTAGAAACCTGGACCCCAAGTCCTTGACTTTTCAAACTCCATTTTCATAACACTTCTTTGAATCAATCCTAATCATACCTTGACCATATTTTATGAATAATCATAATCAGTTAACTTCACCCATTCAATTGTTTTGGCTTTGTCCATTGTTAACATGTTTTCACACATTAGCCATAGGTTTTAATTACCATAGCGGTTGATGTAAATCTTACCTTATCCTTAGTGAGTAGATTGTAAGTCTTCCATACTGAAAACAGGGTTAACCCCTCTAGTACGTCGAAGCCGTCCTCGCATGGTGGATTGTTGATTCAGGTTGAGTTTTCTCCCATTGGTAATGAAAAGCCTTAATGCTTGTGTTTTAAAATGAACTCACAAATTTTTGGAAATCTTTTAGCCGAACTACGGCGTTTTGATCCTTGCCTTTGATGGAAGGTACGTAGGCAACGGGTTCATCCGTTCAAACACAAAAATAACTAACTTGTACATTCTTTTCTCATCATCCCATTCATGTTTGCACAATATGTCATAAACAAATAAACATTTTTATACAACAAGTGTGAAAAGGGCTCCCTAGGAGTACCTAGGACGTGATGGGTGCCTAACACCTTCCCATTGCGTAATTTACCCCTTACCCAGACTCTCTGATCTTTTTCATTAGTTTTCTACGTGTAAAACTTCTTAGGTTTTTGTTCGCTTTTTAACCAGTCCTTAGGATAAATAAAAGTGCGGTGGCGACTCGATTTCTTTGTATACTTTGCTTATGGTTTAATCAATAAATCATATAGCGACGAATACACCGCTACAGAAAAATGGCAACTCTGCTGGGGACAAGATTAGACCTTCCCTGGTGGTATTGCCTACTTTTCACCCTTGTTGTATGATATTTGTTTATCTGTTATTTGACATATTTTTGTACAATTTGGGATAACTGTATTGATTGTAATGTTTGAATTGCTTGATATACAATTGCTGTTTGCTTTGGTGATCTCTGTGAGATGAGTTCTATACCCGAACTCGAGTGCACTCTAGGATAGGAGAATAGCGTAGTCTTGTTGACTGGTGTGGAGTATTCCTTAGCCAGTTGACTTGCGAGTCCATTCACTTGGTGGAGGTCATGTTGGATTAATAATGTCACACAAGTCATTTGTGGTTAGGCATTATTCTTTCAATCATGTGCCTTAGAAGCCAAGGACCGTAGTTTACCAAACCCATCTTGGCCTATTTTAGGAAGTAGTGCAGAGGTCGTTCAGATGTAAGATCTGATGCGATTGTTACGCGATACTACACTCATAAGAGTCTCTCTTGAGAATATTTCTGGAATACGAGTATTCGTTCCTCCGATAATATCCGAGAGATGGGACGATGATTATGGGAACCTCTGTAGAACATGTCTGGCAGGTTTAAACCCTAGTACACTCCCTTTGGGTGGTTCTTAACCGAGACTCCACGCTCGTGACTCTCAGCAAAACCGTGATTCGTGGTTGAGTCGTTCAAATATCGTTAATATCAATGGAACTTGGGCGTTGATAAGGTGAAAACCATAATCCGCCAAAATGGATGATTGATATTAAGGATGTTAGAGCCGGTTCATGTACCGTTAATATCAATGGAACTTGGGTGTCGATAAGGTGAAAGCCTAAATCCACCAAAATGGATGATTGATATTAGGGATACAATGAGCTTTCCCATGACCTTTGTTTGGTGTGACTTGCTTGATCCTTGAGTGTGATTGTTGCATTCATGTATTCATGCATTCATCTGCATTTCATGTCATCAGAAAAAAGAAAATTTTCAAGGAACTTAAAAGAGTTATTTGCAAAATTTTCAGACATGGAAAGACCGAAAAGGCATACAAAAAAGTACAACTTTAGACAGCCTGATGTGAAAGAGTTAAGGAATCTGACATCTTATGTACTAGATCCCTTGGGTTTCAAAGCTCGCTATGGGAAGCTTCTGCCTCTGTTGACTACTCGGGTTGATGAGGGATTGATGAGTACTCTAGCTCAGTTTTATGATCCTCTGTATCACTACTTCTCATTTCCGGACTTCCAGTTGCTGCCTACCTTGGAGGAGTATTCTCATCTTATTGGGATTCCGATTCTGGATCAGGTGCCGTTCAGTGGCCTAGAGAGTATTCCGACTGCTCGAGAGATTGCAGATTTGTTGCACATAGATGAAGCTTTGATTAAAGCTAATCTGACTACCAAAGGTGGAATTCAGGGTCTTCCTTCCGAGTTCCTCATCGCTCAAGCTACCAGTTATGGGAAGGCCATGAGTGAGGACGCCTTTGAGGCTTTGTTTGTGCTGCTCATCTATGGATTGGTGTTGTTTCCCAACTTCAACAAATTCGTGGACATGAACGCCATTAGGATCTTCTCAGTTCTTAATCCCGTTCCGACTTTGTTGGGTGATGCCTATTTCTCTTTGCATCTGAGGAACGCAAAGGGTGGAGGAGTTATCGTATGCTGTCTACCTTTGTTGTACAAGTGGTTTATTTCGCACTTGCCGCAGACACTTGCTTTTAAGGAGAACAAGAGTTGTCTACGGTGGTCTCAGAGACTCATGTCTCTCACTAATGATGATATCTCTTGGTATGATCGCGTGTATGATACCGTTCAGATCATTGATTACTGTGGTGAATTCCCTAATGTGCCTCTTCTTGGTACACGTGGTGGGATCAGCTACAACCCCATTCTCGCACGCCGTCAGCTTGGGTTCCCCCTAAAGGATAAACCTCATAACATTCTGTTAGAAGGTGTATTCTTTCAGGAGGGTAAAGATCCCCAAGGTCTGAAAGCCATATTTGTTCGCGCTTGGCGCAAGATCTGCAAGAAGAGTAGGAATGAGTTGGGCCCGAAGAATTGCATTGCTTTGGAGCCATACACTTCCTGGGTCAGACAGAGAGCTGCCGTGTACTTGATGCCTTATGATCATCCGAGACCTACACCGTTGGATGTGGCTGGGCCTTCAACCCTCCCTACCCAACGTGTAGAGGAGTTGAGAGAAGAAGACCTTTCACGCGCTTGGATCCGTGAAAGAGAAGAATTGCTTCAGCAGCTTAAGGAGAAGGACACTCTGATTGAGTTCCTCGAGCATCGAGTGATCGACGATCCCAATGATACTTGGACTTCTCTGCTTCCTCAGTCTTCCAAGTTCTGGAAGAGGAAGTATGATCAGCTTGCTAAGGAGAAAGCAGATGTGGAAGCAGCCTATGAGAGAGAGATCAAGAAACTGTGTGTTTCTCGTCTTCCAGCATCCCGAGCTATTAGGGATCCATAGGATGTTATTTTCCTTTTCTCCATGTAATTGAAGCAAAAATGTTGTACTTCTTTGTCTCGAATATATTGAATGAGATATTTTTCATATGAGGTTAAAATGTTTAAAAATTCAAAATTTGCAAATAATACCCTAAGGGTTCCTTGAAAATAAAACAAAGCATATGCACAAACATTTCATGCATCATTTTGCATAAGCAGGTACCTTGTTTCTGGTCTTCTTGTTCTGACTCTGTGTTCTTCATTTATTTTGAAGACAAGCTGACTCATCGGTACTATACTCGAGCCAATTCTGCAAGAGTTATGGATCAACTAGAACAAGAGAACCGAGAACTGAAAGAAGAGGTCGCCAGACTTGGCGCTTTGATGGAGCAACTCCTTGCTGCTCAGAATCAACCTGCTCAACCGCCTGCAACTCCTGTTCAGAGGACGGTTATCTCAGAGATTGTGACTCCGACCGTGCCAGCCGCCAGTGCTCATTTTGCGTCTCACGCAATGCCAGTCGGGTTTCCTTGGGGTATGCCTCCGGGTTTCATGCCTGATCTGCCAGCTCCAACCTTTGCTCACATGTCGGCATCTAGCCCGGTCCCTGTTGCTGCTACTCCTGTCGTGCATACCATGCCGAGGGTAGACGACACCATCTATCATTCCGAGCCGTCTGAGGGCCCGGACGTTAATGAAAAGATGGACGCCATGAACGACCAATTCCTTTAGCTGAGGAAGGAATTGAAGACCCTCAGAGGTAAAGATTTGTTTGGCAAGTCTGCTGCCGAGCTATGCCTTGTTCCCGGTGTCAAGATACCGATCAAATTCAAAGTGCCTGACTTTGAAAAATATAAAGGGAACACCTATCCTCTTGCTCATCTGGTTATGTACGCCAGAAAGATGTCAACCCAAACTGATAATGATCAGCTTCTGATCCATTATTTTCAGGACAGTCTGTCCGGTGCTGCGCTCAGATGGTACATGAGTTTGGACAGTGCTAATATCCGATCCTTCAATGATCTTGGTGAAGCCTTCGTCAAGCAATATAAATACAACGTTGATATGGCTCCTGACCGTGATCAGCTCAGGGCCATGTCTCAGAAGGATAAGGAGACATTCAAGGAGTACGCCCAGAGATGGCGAGAGCTGGCTGCTCAGATTACTCCATCGCTAGAGGAGAAAGAGATGACTAAGATCTTCTTAAAGACTCTTAGCTCTTTTTATTACGAGCGGATGGTAGCAAGCGCTCCCTCTGATTTCACCGAGATGGTGAACATGGGGATGCGTCTCGAAGAAGGAGTCCGTGAAGGACGATTGGCAAAGGGTGAGAGCTCTTCTTCTAAACGGTATGGGGCGTTTAAGAAGAAGGATGGGGAGGCACATGCTGTGCAATCCCATACTAAATCCAAAAGACCCTCTGTTCAGAGGAAGCCTGCACGGCACAACAGCAATCAGCACCAGGTGGCTCATATAGCACCTATATTCAGAGACAGTGCTCAATACCAACAACCTCAACATCAGCATCAACAACAACCGCAGTATCAGCAACATCAGCATCCACAGTAACAGGCTTATCAGCCTCGTGGAAGCACAACCAACCAAGCTAATTTGAATTATGATAGGAAAAAGATCAGCTTTGATCCAATTCCTATGTCATATGCAGAGCTTTATCCTTCCTTGTTGGAAAGGAAGTTGGTTTCTCCCAGGGATCCTCCAGTTATTCCTGCAAATCCCCAATGGTGGTATAAACCAGACCAACACTGTGTTTATCATTCCGGTGCTCCGGGCCATAACATTGAGAATTGCTATCCACTCAAGACTAAGGTTCAAGACCTTATGAGATGTGGGATTCTGAGTTTTGAAGATTCAGGCCCGAATGTTACCAAGAACCCATTGCCCGCGCATGGGAAATCTGTGAATATGGTCCAGGGATGTCCTGGGAAGTACAAGGTCAAATATGTCAGCCATATTAGACAGTCGTTGGTCGAATTACATCGGTTGCTGTGTCAGTACAGCCATATGGAGCATGACCACGACAAATGCCGTATCTGCTCTGTGAACCGACTGGGTTGCAACCAGGTACGCAGAGAACTTCAAGAATTGCTGGATGAGGGTACCATTGAGATTCTCCAGAATCGCAATGTGGATGAAGATGAGCCGGAGGTGAACGTTATTTCACCGGTGTTCAAATTACTCGAGCCTGTTGTTATTCGTTATGATAGCAGCAAGCCGAAGGTCTCTCCGTCTTTGGTGATCAAGCCTGCAGGCCCTGTGCCTTATGCTTCTGACCGAGCCGTGCCATTCAGGTACAATCCCGTTGCTGTGCAAGATGGGGTAGAAGTGCCTTTGCCTTCGACGTCTGTAACCAACATTGCTGATGTGAGCGGGCTGACCCGTAGTGGTCGCGTGTTTTCTGCACCTCCCAAGGCTCCTGTTGCTTCTAATACTGCTGAGCGTCCGGTGGGGACGGCTGTGAATATTCAGAATCCGGCACTTGATGTTGCCAAACCCTCCTCCTCTGTACAAAAGACTCCTGCTTCTTCTGTTGGCCCGAGTGGCATTATGAATGAAGAATCTGATGAGATGCTGAGGCTCATCAAAAAGAGTGAGTACAATGTTGTAGACCAGCTTCTACAAACGCCATCCAAGATTTCCGTGTTATCTCTGCTGTTGAATTCAGAACCCCATAGGGAGGCTCTGCAGAAGGTATTGGACCTGGCGTATGTTGATCACGACGTCACCGTTGAACAGTTTGATGGCATAGTTGCAAACATCACTGCTTGCAACACGTTGAGTTTCTGTGATGCTGATCTCCCTGAGGAGGGAAGAGACCACAACATGGCTTTACACATCTCCATGAACTGCAAATCTGATGCCTTGTCCAACGTACTGGTGGACACTGGATCTTCTCTGAATGTATTGCCAAAATCCACACTCTCCAAGTTGTCATATCAAGGGCCTCCCATGAGGCAGAGTGGTGTTGTTGTGAAAGTGTTTGATGGGTCGCGTAAGACCGTGATTGGGGAAGTTGATCTCCCAATCAAAATTGGGCCCAGTGACTTCCAAGTTACCTTCCAGGTAATGGATATCCACCCATCTTATAGCTGTCTCTTAGGCAGACCATGGATTCACGAGGCTGGCGCCGTGACATCCACCCTACACCAGAAGCTGAAATTTGTCAAGAACAAGAAACTGGTTGTGGTAGGGGGAGAAAAGGCTCTCCTGGTTAGCCATCTGTCTTCTTTCTCGTATATTGACGCTGAGGATGAAGTTGGAACTCCTTTCCAAGCTTTATCTATTGATGAACCAATCGAGAAGAAGTCTCCTTCATTTTCTTCCTATAAAGATGCGAAATTGGCCATTGAATATGGTACAGTAGCTGGTTTGGGGAAAGTGATTGAGCTTGAAGACAATAGATCCCGGGCTGGCATTGGCTACTGTTCTGGGGCATTCAACGAGCATGGGCTGTTCAAGAGTGGAGGATTCATCCATGACGACCAACCTGAGGAAGAAGCTGCTGCTATCTTGGAAGAAGATGCAGAGGACGTGAACAACTTCGTCATTCCTGGTGGTGTCTGCCACAATTGGGTCGCTGTAGATGTTCCTACAGTCATCCATAGATCAGAGTAATTGTTCACTTTGTTCAAAACCCTTATCCCATGCCAAAAGGAGAAGTGATGACAATGTTGGCAGCATTTAATACAATGATATTTCATTCAATTAATGCATTGTTAAACATTTGTTTTTCCATTTGTTTTCACTTTTTGCTTTTGCATGAAATCAGTGATCACAAAAAACCCATAAAAACAAGAATAAAAACAAACATTTTTCATCTGCATAATGATTTGCTTGTTTGAATTCTAAAGTTTTTCATTAACCAAAATCATTATGCAGGTTGATCTTAAAACCCATTGAACATAATAATCCAACGCCATCTCCCAATTTTGAATTCCCTGTATTCGAGGCAGAGGAAGATGACGTTGAAGGAATTCCTGATGAGATTACCCGTCTCCTTGAGCACGAGAAGAAGATCATTCAGCCGCACCTTGAAGATTTGGAGACAGTCAACTTGGGGTCTGAGGATTGTGTTCGTATGGTGAAGATTGGGGCACTTCTTGAAGAGTCTGTCAAGAAGAGATTGATTGAATTGCTACGAGAATATTCCGATATCTTCGCTTGGTCATATGAAGACATGCCGGGTCTAGATACAGATATTGTGCAACATTTCCTGCCTTTGAAGCCTGAGTGCGTGCCTGTGAAGCAGAAGCTCAGAAGAACTCATCCAGATATGGCAGTGAAGATCAAAGAGGAAGTTCAGAAGCAAATTGATGCGGGGTTTCTGGTGACTTCTACATATCCTCAATGGGTGGCCAATATTGTGCATGTGCCTAAGAAGGACGGAAAAGTCCGTATGTGTGTTGATTACAGAGATTTGAATAAGGCTAGTCCTAAAGATGATTTTCCTCTACCACACATCGACATGTTGGTAGATAATACAGCTAAATTCAAAGTCTTTTCCTTCATGGACGGATTTTCCGGATATAATCAAATCAAAATGGCACCCGAAGATATGGAGAAGACAACATTCATCACACCTTGGGGAACATTCTGTTATCGAGTGATGCCCTTCAGTTTGAAGAACGCCGGAGCCACGTATCAATGAGCTATGACTACCTTGTTTCATGATATGATGCACAAGGAGATAGAGGTCTATGTTGATGACATGATTGCTAAGTCCCGAACGGAAGTGGAGCATGTTGAGCATTTGTTGAAGCTTTTTCAGCGTTTGAGGAAGTTTAGACTTCGTCTGAATCCGAACAAATGTACATTTGGAGTCCGTTCCGGCAAATTGTTGGGTTTTGTGGTAAGCGAACGAGGTATTGAGGTTGATCCTGCAAAGGTCAAAGCAATACAAGAGATGCCTGCACCCAAAACTGAGAAGCAAGTCCGAGGTTTTCTTGGCCGCTTGAACTACATTTCCAGATTTATATCCCACATGACTGCCACATGTGCGCCGATATTCAAGCTCCTTCGGAAAGATCAGTCTCATGATTGGACCGAGGATTTCCAGAAAGCTTTCGACAGTATCAAAGAATATTTGTCTGAACCTTCGATCTTGTCTCCGCCTGTGGAAGGAAGACCTCTGATTATGTATTTGACTGTTCTTGAAGACTCGATGGGTTGTGTCCTCGGTCAGCAAGATGAATCAGGGAAGAAGGAATTTGCTATCTACTACCTCAGTAAGAAGTTTACTGATTGTGAGTCTCGGTACTCAATGCTTGAGAAGACGTGCTGTGCTTTGGCTTGGGCTGCTAAACGTTTGCGCCAGTACATGATAAATCATACAACTTGGTTGATATCCAGAATGGATCCAATTAAGTATATTTTCGAGAAGCCTGCTTTAACTGGGAGGATTGCCCGTTGGCAGATGCTGTTATCCGAGTATGATATTGAGTATCGAGCTCAGAAAGCTATCAAAGATAGTATCTTGGCTGACCATTTAGCGCACTAGCCAATTGAAGATCATCAGTCAGTTCAGTACGACTTCCCAGATGAGGAGATTCTGTATTTGAAAATGAAAGATTGTGATGAGCCGACACTTGATGAAGGTCCGGAACCTGGTTCCAGATGGACGATGGTGTTTGATGGCGCTGTAAATCAGTATGGAAATGGAATTGGGGCAGTAATCATTACTCCTCATGGCACACATATTCCACTTACAGCAAGGCTAACTTTCAAATGCACAAATAATATGGCTGAGTACGAGGCCTGTATTATGGGACTAGAAGAATGCATTGATTCGAGAATCAAGCATCTTGATGTGTATGGTGATTCGGCCCTGGTTGTCAATCAGATCAAGGGTGAATGGGAGACGAATCAACTAAGTCTCATTCCGTACAGAGATTATGCAAGAAGGATTTCAACATTCTTTACAGAAGTTGACTTTCATCATATCCCTCGAGAGGATAATCGGATGGCAGATGCTCTTGCTACGCTCGCCTCCATGATTGTGGTCAAGTATTGGAATGAAGTTCCCAATATTGCCGTGATGCGCTTGGATAGACCAGCTCACGTATTTGCAATCGAAGAAGTCGATGATGACAAGCCTTGGTATTTTGATATCAAGAATTTCCTCCAGAACCAGGTCTACCCGCCTGGGGCATCTGTGAAAGACAGGAACACTTTGAGAAGGTTGTCAGGCAATTTCTACCTCAGTGGTGAAGTGCTGTATAAGAGAAATTTTGACATGGTTTTGCTCAGATGCGAGGATAAACACGAAGCAAACCTGTTGATGACTGAGGTCCATGAGGGTTCATTTGGTACTCATTCCAATGGACATGCCATGGCCATAAAAATGCTGAGAGCAGGCTACTATTGGCTGACAATGGAGTCTGACTGCTGCAAATATGTGAAGAAATGCCACAAGTGTCAGATTTATGCGGATAAGATTCATATTCCTCCGACACTTCTGAATGTGATTTCATCACCATGGCCTTTCTCCATGTGGGGAATTGACATGATCGGCATGATTGAACCGAAAGCGTCCAACGGACACAGGTTTATTCTCGTAGCAATTGATTACTTCACCAAATGGGTTGAGGCCGCTTCGTATGCGAACGTGACCAGACAGGTGGTTGTGAAGTTTATCAAGAACCAGCTGATATGTCGTTATGGTGTGCCAGATAAGATCATTACTGATAATGGATCTAATCTGAATAATAAGATGATGGATGAGTTGTGCGCTGAGTTCAAAATTGCACACCATAATTCCTCTCCCTACAGACCTAAGATGAATGGGGCTGTTGAAGCTGCCAATAAGAATATCAAGAAGATCATCCAGAAGATGACAGTTACGTACAAAGATTGGCATGAGATGCTGCCATTTGCTTTGCATGGATATCGTACATCTGTACGCACTTCAACAGAGGCAACCCCTTTCTCTCTTGTTTACGGCATGGAAGTTGTTCTCCCATTAGAGGTGGAGATCCCATCAATGCGAGTCTTGATGGAAGCCAAGTTGACTGATGCTGAATGGATTCAGAGTCGTTACGACCAACTGAATTTGATCGAAGAGAAGCGTTTAACTGCCATGTGCCATGGTCAGTTATATCAGCAGAGAATGAAGAAAGCATCCGATAAGAAGGCCAAACCTCGTGTGTTCCGAGAAGGTGACCTCGTGCTCAAGAAAGTCTTGTCTTTCGTGCCCGATTCTAGGGGCAAGTGGACTCCGAACTACGAGGGTCCATATGTTGTCAAGAGAGCCTTTTCAGGCGGAGCTCTGATGCTTACAACAATGGATGGGGAGGATTTCACTCGTCCTGTGAATTCAGATGCAGTCAAGAAATACTTTGCCTAAAAAAAAAGTATATGCAAATGAAAAACAGAATTGCTCGCTGAGTTGAAAACCCGAAAGGGAGGCTTAGGCAAAAATGAGCGTCTCGGTGGAGAACCCGCAAGGGTGATCCAGGCAAAATTAGAGACTTGAAAAAAAGAGTATATTTGCATCCCGCTAGATTGAGTACCTCACCCTGGGGCAATCTAGGCAAAAATTAGGGATTTGATAAGTAACTGCATCCTGACAAGACTTTCTGTTCCACAACTGTCTTTTCGTCAGAGGTTCTCGATTCGTCGTCAACTGAAGCTTCGCATACATTGAGATTCACATTGGTAGAGAAAGGATCATTATGTTCAATGTAGCCCTCTTCCAATATATATCACTGATTTCAAATTTGTACAGATCTATGGAGTCCTGCCATTTGCAGACTACCATTCCATCAAATCAATTTGAGCTTTTTATCCAATTATTTGCATTCTTATTTGTTTCAATTCAACAAATGTTTTGCATGTTTTAATTGATAAAATTTCATTGTTTTAAAACAAAGGATTTTCAAACTATTGTTTTAAGCGAATTGAACATTCACAATGGTGAAAGGATACTCAAGAATGTCTCAGTGCTCTCCCGAGGGTGGCATGATTTCCGACAGGTAAGACATGTGTTCATATTCCTGGCTTGGTTATATCCTCTTTCTCCTGCTTTGTTGTTGGAGTTGTTCCTCAGGCAGAGTTGTTGGTGGGGTTGTTCCCCAGTATAGTCGCAAGCAGAGAGGTTGTTGAAGACTTCGTTTTCTTCTCCAGCAGTAGTCTCTCCCCAGTGCAGTCCCAGCGGAGGTGTTGTGTTCCTCCTCAGCAGTTGTGGGTATTCTCCTCAGAAGAGTCAGCATTTGGTGGTTGATCCCCAGCTCTCTTCCATATTTCCCAATGGATTCCTCAGTGGACTTCCCCAGTGGATCTGTCTGCAGATTTGTGGTTCGGCAGATCGTGTACATGCAAAATCCCCAATGGAATGGGTATTCCTCAACAGAGTCAGGGTTGCATCTGTGATAATCCCCTCAGAACCTCCGCCAGAGTTGGAAATCTCTGTTTTCCCCCCAGTAGGGTTGATTCCTTGATTATTTTGATCCCCAGTAGAGTGGCTTGTTGCAGAATCTACTTGTGTGATCTTTTCTTCCTCCTCAGTGGGTTGTTCCACAATGGAATGGATACTTGCATTATCCCCAGGTAGAGTTGCTTGTGCAGTCAGATTCTACGTGGATGATCTGTTCTCCCTCAGTGGGTTGTTCCCCAGTGGAGTTATGTGGAGTCGCTTTCATAGCAGTGAGCTTTTGTTCCCCTGCAGATATTTTGGGACTTCTCCCGCTTCCCCCAGCAGATTCGTCTTTGTGGCCGTTGTTGCCTGTTGTGACTTTCTGCTCCAGTTGGGTGATTGTTGATCCATTACTCAGAGATTCTGTGATATCTCTTGTTTTGCCTCCCGCAGATCTTTGCTTTTTAGCATGTGGATCTCCGCAGATTGGTTTTCCAGTTGGTTTTCCCCTGGAAGTATAGTACCGGGCGTTTGATTCCTGGGCCTGTTGTGTTAGATATGTCTGTTTTGTCAGCATTCATCAAACATAAATTACGCATATTCATGCATATTCATAAAACATTCTGATATTCATGTTGCATGTTTGCCATATATCTCTTGAGTGTTGTTCTCCTGCTATGGGTGATATAGATCTCTTTATAGATCTCCCTAAGCATATGTCGGGTGTGTAAATCTCTCCATATAGAGTCAGCCCCGTAAGCAGAAAGTGTCTGTATTTTCCTTCTGCAGTTCCCCACCGAGATTATCCTCGTGGATGACGGTTTCTTCCGTTTCCTCCCCAACACATATATTGGGATGAATTGTTCCTTTTGAGTTATATCCTCATAGGACGAGTCTTGATTCAGTCTGTCTTTTCGGATTAATCCCGAATTGGCATTTGTCAACCTGTTCTTGTACTTCCCTGTGGAATAAATGAATGAATTGCCCAATAACCGGTAATAATTCTTTTATCCCCAACGGGATCTTTTTGGGCCTCTACCCAGTAACCGGTAGTTGTAAGTCCTATGTTCCTCCTTCTTGATGGAATTTGTGGTTATATACCTTTTATTCCTCAGCAAGAGTCGTTGGTTGTCTACCCAGTAGTTGGTAGTCGTAAATCCTGTTTGCCTGCTCTCCAGCAGTTTTGTGGTTTGTTATAAACCCTATTGTTGTTTCCCGTGCGGATTTGTGTTTTTTCCCATCCCCACGTGGAGTTGTTGGTTTTCTGCCCAGTATTCGGTAGATGTAAACCCTAATTCGTGGTTATCCCCACCAGAGTATGACTACTACCCCGTATTCGGTAGTTGTAAGTCCTATCTCTTTTTCCCCAATCAGAGGTAATCTTTGTGGTTCGTTCTGGTCGATGGTGGATTTTGTGTTGTTGTGGTTTTATTCCCAACAGAGTCTGTGCTTTTGTGGATAATTGCCGGTTGCTAGCAATCTTATCCCCAGCCAGAGTTTTGGTATTCTGCCCAGTATTCGGTAGTTGTAAACCCTAATTCCTCCTCTTTGCAGAGTTAACCTTGTTGTTCATCCTAACCGATGATGGTTACTCTTTGTGGTTATCTTCATTCATTGTTCGATGATTGATATTCCTTTTTTGCTTCTGGATAATTGCCGGTTGCTAGCAATTGTATCCCCAGCAAGTTGTCTTCCGGATAATTGCCGTATGCTTGCAATTTTATCCTTTGAAGTCGCCAGTGGGTCCTTTCACCGTTTGCTAGTGATTTGTTCCCCGGATTGTTGATTGTCATCAATATATCCCCAGCTTGTCGTTGTGGATAATTGTTGTTTATGCAATTCATCCCCGGATCATTGATTTTTGTACCAATGAATCCTCAGCAGATCGCCTTTCATTTACCCGTTTGCTTGGTAATGATTGTTGCTCCCCTTGATTGGTCGTCATTATATACCTAGTTTTGGTATCCCGATGCCTTTCTTTCCGGTCGATTTATCCTTTGTTAACCCTTATACCGGTTGTGGATAATCTTCCATGCGAGTGTGTTATCCACGTTCTGACGGTAATGGATAATGTATCTCATGCACTCTTCAGTTGAAGCCTTTTGTGTTTCTCTGGTCGAGTAAGATTCGTTATTTCCCTTTTGCGGAATCGAATATTGTGTTGTTTCGGATAATTGCCGGATGCTTGCAATTTATCCCTTTGAGTTGTCTTTCGTTTACCCGGATGCTTGGTATCGATTGTCTCTCTTTTTGGTTAGTCACCTATTATATACTTCGGTATCTCTGGTGTCTTTTCCTTTCGAGTATATTATTCACGGTCTGCCGGTAATGAATAATATGTCTCTTTCGCTCTTTGGTTGAAATCCTTTGTTGATCTTCCCCAGTAGAGTAAGATTCGTATTCTTTGTAGAATAGAATATCCATCATTTAACCAGTTTGTGTTCTGGATGATGAGTGTTTTGGCATATATACCAATTCACGTTTTCGGTAGATCACCTATTATATACCCAGTAACCGGTATCCCTGGTGTTTCTTACCATGCAAATATATTATCTACGTTCTGACGATAATAGATAATATATCTCATGCGAGTATTCTATCCACGTTCTGACGGTAATGGATATTATATCTCATGCGCTCTTTGGGTTTGTGTCCCCAGTTGAGCAAGATTCGTTTTCCCGTTGTGGATTCGAATGTCCATCCTGTAAGTCGATTTGCTTTTTCAAGCCCTCCTTTCGGATGATGAGTGTTTTGGCATATATACCAATTCACGCTTTGGTAGGTCACCTATTATATGCTCTAATCGGTATCTCTGGTGTCTCTTCCTTTTCGAGTATATTATTCACGTTCTGACGGTAATGAATAATATGTCTCATGCACTCTTGGATCAATCTTTTGATTGTTTTCTCCGTAGAGTAAGATTCGTATTCCTTGTGGAATCGAAGATCCATCCTATAAACAAGTCTGCTTTTCTAGCTTTCTTCAGGATGATGAGTGTTTTGGCATATATACCAACTCACGTTTCGGTCGGTCACCTATTATATACCTTGACATCCTTGGTGTTCCTTCCTGTCTGCTCCCTATTATGACCTTGGTCCCCTGTGGAGTCAGATTTTCCTGAGTTTATGTACCTTTTCAGGTCTTTCTCAGATGTTTGGTTGATTGATATCGATCACCCTTATACAGGTCTTAGATATTCATTCCTCCTGAGTTTGTTACTCACTAACCGGTAACATCTCATCCTTTGGCTTCCCCTGGAAAGTCTTTGTTAGATTTCCCCAGCGGATTTGTGTTCCTGTTCGTGTTGCTGTATTGGTGTTATCCCCAGTACATGCATTTTGTGAGTCAGCTTGAGTCTTTCCAATGGAAGTGTTTTCCTTTGGAATTTCTTTCTCTCCCCAGTTGAGTCCTTTACTTCCCCAGTAAAGTCTCCAGTCTGTTTTCTGTTATCCCCCAACTCAGAGTCGTGTCCTGCTCACGCATTCTTTTTCTTTTATTATCCCCTATAAGAGCCCCTATAAGAGTCCTGTTAGAGTCTCTGTTCCTGGTGAGTGAATTAATCCGACGGATCGTCTTTTCTGTGTGAACCATATCCCCACAGAGTTTGTGTCTTTTGCATGCATACATCTGCATCATGAGGTCTCTTAGGGACCAAAATTTGTCTCATTACTGTTATTTAAGCCCATTCTACCGCGTCGAGATGAAGATTTCTAAACTTCACTTCTCCGGGTAGAATGACCTTAAATAGGGGCATCTGTAAGACCCCAATTTTTGCCCTAAGATCCCTCATGGCATCATATCATATCATATCATTGCCTCAAGGATCATTGTACACCTTTGCCTCCTTTCTTGTGGGTGGGTTACCTTCTGAGTGTGGTTCTTGATCACCAAGCATGTATTGCATTTGTATATCATTGCTTTTCATTTGTTTACTAACCCAAAAGTACAAAAATATTGTCATCTAACCTTGTTACTTGCAGATGAAGCAAGCTAGGTCAAATCAGTCAAAGGCAAGTCATCGAGCTAGATGGTGGCCATTCTTGAAGAATTTGGGCACCATGATCATTCATAAGAAGTTCATATGAGTTATGGTATCATGTGGAATCAAGATCTCAAGTGGTAGAGGCTTGGAATTCATCAGAACATGGTTCAGTCAACCAAAACCCTAGCAAAGTCAACTGTGGTCAACTATGCATTTAATCAATGATTTGATGGTGGGAAATGGTTTTAGAGGTCTCATTCATGTCCATACAAGCCTCATATAACATGTCAAACATCATCATTGAGGAATTGGGGGTCAGACAAAAAGTTTCCCAAAATAGCAAGGACCTGTAATTTTCAACTGCCAAAAAGGGAAAGTTATTCTCCTCAACTTTACATCATCAAGCAAGCTTCAAATCAAAATTTGTCCAACACGAAAGTTGAAGATCTTGCTCTTACCTTTCCAAAAAGTCCAAGAACACTCATTTCTCATTTATGGTTGGCAAGTTATGATCAAATCATTTTCAAGAAAAGTTGAACTTCAAGGAGGCATAACTCTTGAACCATTTGGCCAAATTGGGTGATTCTTTTTTGAGCAAATCCCATTTGACATGTACTATCATAATGCATCATTACATTTCATCAAAAATCATCACATAAAAAGGTCATTTTTCAAGTGAACCATTTAAATTTTGGTGGGAAAAATAGTAATTTTGAAAAATACACATGATTTTCACTCCAAACCAAGGCCAATAGCTTCAAAACAAAAATATGGACTTGCTGAAAGAGAAAATTCACTGTTCCATTGGCTGCATGAACAAAAGGGCATTTTGGCCAAAGTGCATAAAAGATCCATTTTCACTAATCTCATCGGTTTTGGCTAAGCATGATTAGCAAGTTGGATTAACAGGAGTATATATTCCTAATCATAACAGAATTTCGGGATCACAATTCATTTTCTCAGATCCACATCAAAAAATCACCAAAATTCTCTCAATTTTTCTCACACTTTTTTCCACTTTTTCATCAAAATTCATCACTCTTCTGGCTTGTTCTTGTATTGTTCATCATTTGTAGGTACAATCAAGCATCTGTTGAAGCAAAACTTGGAGGAATCTTGCTAAATCGTGGCTGTGGAAAAAGTGCGCATGGACATGGCAGTTGGAAAATTCTGTTGATTCAAGAGGTTTTGAGCTGAAGTATCGATTCCATTCATCTTCCTCATCATCATAGGCTATCTGTTTTCTACTTCCAAGTCCTGAAGAACACGAAATCAAGAGCTGCATCTTCATAAGGTGAGAATTCAAATCTTACAATTCTTGAAATTAACATGTGGCTTAGGTAGATCTTAGTTAGTAGAGTATTCTGCAACTTGAATCGTGCCATTCCATTGATTATTGATGAAGATATCTGGATTTGAATTTTTGATTCCAAAACTTGTTTCAATCGATTCTTCGCATATTGTTAGAATTAAGTGAAATGAATGCTGGAATGATGATGTGCATGATGAGACGGTTCGATTGATATAGATTCCATGCATTTCTGTGACTTTTGGTTCTTGATGATGATGAATGATGATGAACACGATGAAGATGTTTGAATTCTGCGTCCAGATTGCATTTAGATCCATCACCTGCGCCTTTGCATGTTTTTGGTTGTTTATTTGCCATGTGTCCAATTAGCGCTTGACACATCACTTAATGAAACGCGGTGTTTCATTAAGTGGGCGCTTTCTTTTGAAATGGCATAGGTTCGATTCTGGATTCCAGCTTTTCTTCATAATGCCTTGCCTATTATTTTCCACTTCATGCTTCCATATTCACATGACTTTCCATGCATCTTTCATTTTTTCTTCCACATAAAAAATCTATATCTCATTCATTATTGATCCAATTCACATGCAACTTTTTTCACCATGATCCTCATAATGTGCTTTATTTTTTGGTGATTTTTAATAATTTTGTGCACGCGTAAAAAAAATAATTGCCTAGGGTTTGTTTTCATGTGTCACTTTTTATATATAGCTCACCATTTTATTCATGAAATATTGATGCTTCATTAGAAATTCTTGAAATTTTATATGCATGATCTAGACTCATTCCTGGTTATTTTGGTATATGGTTTGTGATTTTTGAGTTACTGGATTGTGAGATATGATGTGATCTTTGGAGGTGTGACAATGTATGTCACACCATGGCTTGTTCATGTTCTTGATTTTATTTTCCATGCTTATGCTATGCCAATTGCTCTGGATTTTTGCATGCTAATACTTATGGATGTCTAGCTTGCTGGTGATTTTTCCTAGAATTTTTGAATGCATTTTCTATTTGTTTGAGAATTTTCCCTCTGTTTGACCAATTGTTGACATTTTGTGAGTCATGATATCATATGTGTTGTGAAATTCTCATGAATTATTGGATGAACTTGAAATTTGGCATGTGTATTATAGACATCTTGAAGTTTGCCATGGCTTTGATTGCATTCATTTATCATGCTTGGTCACTGTTTTATGATTGCTTGAACTTGATATATGATTTGATACCTTGTATGAGCTTGCATGACCATGGCTTGACTTGTTGATTTTAATTGACTTGCTTCCACTTGTCCAATTACCATGAAATTTGGTGTGTTGCTCATTGAATGTGTTCTGTTTAAGCATGATTTTTATTAGAATTTTTTGAGCCATTTTGGTATTGATATGCTTGTGTTCATTCTGTTTACACCATTGAGTTCTCATCTTGCCTAGTTTGACATGTTTTGCTTATAAAATGCAATTGGTGAATGTTTTTGATGTGGGACCAACTGGAATTTGTTCTTGATTTGATTAATCTTGATTTTGATCAAGTTTCATGTTCAGTTTTAAATATTTTCTCCTCCTTTGACCCTAGGCTTTGGCCTAAGGGTTCACTTCTCACATTTGAGTTGTTTTTCAGGTTAAGGAGCAATTGCTGTAAGGAGATTAATTCAAGTTGATTGATTTTGGTTTATTGGATTGTGATGAACTAACTTGGTTTGTTTTGTAGGATGCTAACTCATTTCATTTGAGTTTGTGCTTTGCACATGTGATTGATTGTGTTGACTGTTGGTTCTTATCTTGTCTGTTTTGACTTTGTGATTGGAATACTGATTATATTTGATTGATTTCAGGTACCATAGTCGCTTTAGTTCCTTCGAGAACTTGCTATTTCTTTGCTTTGCTTAAGCATTAAGGTAGAATCTCTTGTCTCCATGTAGTCAGGAAGATCTGGCTTGTTACTTAGCCAGGCAACTGTCTGAAGTCCTCCTTAAGAGGCAACGTTTGTGATTGTTTAACTTTGTCCCCAAGCAGGAAAAAACCTCATATGAGGCAATTGGTAGACAAAAGAGATATGTAGCCTATCTCCTACTATTCTGTGAGTCACTCACCTTGCTCACACCACATGTGTTGATGCATAGTGAGTAAAAGCCCAAGATCTATCGAGTCTTTAACTTGTGGAGAGAGTTCCATCTTTCTGAACTCCCACACCTTCTGATATTCAATGCTCTCCCTGACCGGGGATAAGAGTGATGAGGCACACCCCTCATATCCTTTCATCTGCTTCACCTTGGCTCTCAATGTCAAGGTTAAGAGCACCATTCACCCTATTCCAGTTGACTTCCAAGTCTAACCCTTTGATTGAGCCTAATTGTTTGGTTATAGTGGGTGCTAAATGACTTTGTCTGATTGATTGCTTGTTGCATTTGTACATGTTTGCTTGCATGCCTTTGTGCACTTATCATCATAAATTGTTCATTTTTGCATGATCATCATTTCATATATTTGTGATCCATGTTTGGTTTACCCATTGAGGACAACTGTAAGTCCACTCATTGGCCATTGTTCCTATGATTTGGAAGGGATAAAGTGTAAGACCATTTCATTTGGCTACTTATGTCCATTGCTTTTGCTTGTTTGTTGTATGTGAGGATGCAAGTGTAAGACCATGTTGTTGGCTCTTGTATTTCTATGATCATCCTTTGGAGGTTGGTATAAGTCCAGATAGATTGGCATCTGACATCCAAGTTTTGTTTTACCTTAGGAGATTGGTGTAAATCCATTTATTGGTATCCGATATCCGCTTTCACTTTGTGAGATTGGAGTAAGACCATGGATGGCATCCGGTATCATTGTTTTGTTTTAGGAGATTGGTGTAAACCCATTTATTGGTATCCGGTATCCGCTTTTGGTTGTGAGATTGGTATAAGTCCATTGATGGCATCCGGTATCACCTTGCTTTTTATTTACTTACTTGCTCATTGCCTATTCCTAAGGGCACACTTGAATCATCTTCTATATGATCTCAAGAGGTGAACCTTTCTAAGAAGTTTTACATTCCACTATCCATATCCTCTTTGTCCTAAACCTTTTCACACTTTGCTTTCAAAAACTTTGACTTGTTGTGCAAACATCTTCATGTCTTTTTCAAATTAGAAACCTGGACCCTAAGTCCTTGACTTTTCAAACTCCATTTTCATAACACTTCTTTGAATCAATCCTAATCATACCTTGACCATATTTTGTGAATAATCATAATCAGTTAACTTCACCCATTCAATTGTTTTGGCTTTGTCCATTGTTAACATGTTTTCACACATTAGCCATAGGTTTTAATTACCATAGCGGTTGATGTAAATCTTACCTTATCCTTAGTGAGTAGATTGTAAGTCTTCCATACTGAAAACAAGGTTAACCCCTCTAGTACGTCGAAGCCGTCCTCGCATGGTGGATTGTTGATTCAGGTTGAGTTTTCTCCCATTGGTAATGAAAAGCCTTAATGCTTGTGTTTTAAAATGAACTCACAAATTTTTGGAAATCTTTTAGCCGAACTACGGCGTTTTGATCCTTGCCTTTGATGGAAGGTACGTAGGCAACGGGTTCATCCGTTCAAACACAAAAATAACTAACTTGTACATTCTTTTCTTATCATCCCATTCATGTTTGCACAATATGTCATAAACAAATAAACATTTTTATACAACAAGTGTGAAAAGGGCTCCCTAGGAGTACCTAGGACGTGATGGGTGCCTAACACCTTCCCATTGCGTAATTTACCCCTTACCCAGACTCTCTGATCTTTTTCATTAGTTTTCTACGTGTAAAACTTCTTAGGTTTTTATTCGCTTTTTAACCAGTCCTTAGGATAAATAAAAGTGCGGTGGCAACTCGATTTCTTTGTATACTTTGCTTATGGTTTAATCAATAAATCATATAGCGACGAATACACTGCTACAGAAACAAACTTGGTTAGTTTTAACTACTCAAGGAGTGCGAAAGCACCCTGGCTTAGTTAACTAGGAATTTTTATCACTTTAAGGAAAAACGATTTTTGAAACTGTTTTCGGACGCATTGATAGATTTAAAATCAAGAAACTCCTTGGGTAAACTTTCCAAATCAAAATCACTTTTCAACTAAGTTTACGAGTCTTATTTCTTAAAAACAAGTTTACTACTTTAGCGTTCTGCGCACCTTTTATAAGTGATAATAAAAGGCCTTAATTTAAGGATAAACTCGGTTCTGAATATGCAAAAGCGACAGTTCTTGTTAAATGGATTCTTTTCAAGAGTAGAAAATATTGCCCCATAAGTAGTTCTATTTAAACAATCGAAACATCGTTTAACTGACGTGAAATACATTCAAACCTGTCTTTATCTGCACTGTATTTATTATTTCCTTTATTTACTGTTATTTTGCGACATCAATATCTCCTTTGTACCGCCTTAGATAAACATCGTAACAATAGTAATCGATAGATTGACGATTTGCTCTCTGTAGGATCGATATTCTTTTATATTACTCTGACGTGATTCGTGCACTTGCGAATAGAGCGATCAAGTTTTTGGCGCCGTTGCCGGGGACTAACTTCGTAAAATTTCGTACACTGTTGTTACACCGTCTAGACTAAGGCATTATTGGTCGGTAAATGCGAAGAACCCATAGTACCGGAAATTTAGTAGATCCTTTAGCGAAACCCGAACATTACACTCGTACACGCCTCTTACTCATCCGAATTAAGAAAGTTATGGCCGAGAATCGCGACCGGAGACCTCTTAAGGAATTTGCCCAACCCTCTGACGAGGAACCTAGTTCTAGTATAGTAAACCCCCTCATTCCTGCCAACAATTTCAAACTAAAACCATATTTACTGCAATTAGTTCAACAAAACCAATTCGCAGGTCTCGCTACTGAGAACCCAAATCAACATTTAAAAGTCTTTATCCAACTGGACGACACCTTTAAATCCAACGGTGTATCACCTGATGTGATTCGTTTAAGATTATTTCCTTTCTCCCTCAGGGATAGAGCACGTTCATGGTTGGATTCACTTCCAGCTAACTCGATAACTACGTGGGAAGACCTTAGGAGAGTATTCCTTGCTAGATATTTTCCCCCTAGTAAGATTGTTGTTCTTCGAAACCAAATAACTAGATTTACTCAAAACCAAAGAGAATCACTTTTTGAAGCTTGGGAGAGATATAAAGAGCTATTAAGAGTCTGTCCACACCATGGCCTAGAACAATGGCTGATCGTTCACACAATGGACTCCATTATAACACAAACATGAGCATCGACGCTGTCGCTAGTGGCGCGTTGATGAACAAACCTTACCCTGAAGCTTGTGACCTAATTTAGGATATGGCCTAAAACTATTGCCAATGGGGAACTAAACGAGCATTAGTAGAGAAAAAGGAGACCCAAGGTGGAATACATGAGATAAGCTATATGGACATGATGCAGGCGAAAATGGACGCTTTAGCCCTTAAGGTCGAACATATTTCTACAAACACTAACACTGCAGCGGTAGTCTACACTGAGTGTGAACTTTATGGATCTAAAGGACAGGAATCGGCGGAATGTAACCTTTTGAACGACCTGAACACCGACCTGAACACCAGCGGAAGGTAACCCATTTTCAAACACTAGATGGAAGAATCACCCGAATTTTTCCTATAAAAACCAGAACCCTATCCAAAATTATGCACCTCAGAGACCACAAGGGTATCAAGCCCAAAAACCAAATCAACCTATGCAAGTTGTGCCCCAGAAGTCTAACCTTGAGAAGATCATAGAGAACTTTATATCAGGCCAGACTCAACAAAATAAAGAATTCCTAAACCAGAACATTCATGTAAACAAACTGATAACGCGATTAGGGACCAAGGTTGATCAGATGATCACTCACAACAAGATGCTTGAAACCCAGATCTCACAGGTAGCACAAAACCAAGCCCCACAAACTACACCTGGAGGACAATTCCCTCGACAACCTCAACTCAACCCTCAAGGGCAAGCTAATGATATCTCATTACGAAGTGGGACCACTTACGAAGGGCCTTATAACCCAGCAATGAGCGAGTCCAAAGCTTCTAAAGAAAATATACCTACAAACCAAGGAGAAGAACCAGTGGAACCCGAAAAACAAACCGACAAGAAGGAGAAGCCAAGGATAAAACTTACAAACCACCACCCTCGTACAAACCACCAATCCCATATCCGCAAAGACTTAAACAAACCAAAATCAATAACCAATACCAAAAGTTTATAAAAGTAATAGAGAAGCTTCATGTAGAGATTCCTTTCACCGAAGCTATCACCCAAATTCTATCTTACGCCAAATTTCTCAAAGACATCTTAACCAACAAGCGTAGGCTTGACGATCCCAAACCCTTGGAATGCAACTTTATTTCAGAGAATAAACTTGCTAAGAAGGAGAAAGACCCTGGTAGTTTTTCTATACCTTGCATTCTAGGGAGTCATGTGATTGACAAATCTTTCCTAGACTTAGGCGCTATTGTGAGTTTAATGCCCCTCCAATTAGCCGATAGGTCTGTTAAGTACCATGTAGGCATTTTAGAAAACATCCTAGTTAGGATCGGTCAACTTTATATCCCAACAGACTTTGTGGTCATGGATATCAAGGAAGACGACGATATCCCTATCCTTTTAGGTAGACCATTTTTATCAACAGCCGGAGCTATAATAGATGTTAAAAGAGGAAAATTAACTTTCAAAGTAGGGGATGAAAAGATAGAGTTTATTCTTTCAAAGTTTCTAATGGCACCAATCATAGGAGACACATGTTACGCGATTGATATCATAGATGAATGCATATGGGAATTTGATCAAGAAGAACCTGTGATCGAACCATTTTCAAACCCGAATGAAAAGGATGACGAGCTAAAGGAAACGAAACCTCACACTAACGAATGTTTGGCCCTTACTCCGGACCTTTCACCAAATTCTCAAAAACCAACTCAAGAACTTAAGGAACTGCCCAATAACCTAAGATATGCGTTTTTGGATAAAGAAATGAACCGCCTAGTAATAGTTAGTGTCACCTTAAACCATGACGAGACAAACTAACTCTTGAATGTTTTACGAAGATACCCATTTGCCTTAGGATACAACATCTCTGATTTAAAAGGTATAAGCCCATCCGTGTGTATGCACACGATCTCGCTAGAGGAAGATTCAAAACCTTCCAGAGAACATTAGAGAAGAATCAACCCTGTAATGAGAAAAGTGGTAAAGAAGGAAGTCCTTAAACTGCTAGAAGATGGTATAATTGATCAGATCTCCGATAGTAAATGGGTAAGTCCTGTACATGTGGTACCCAAAAAGGGAGGCATCACAGTCGTGCAGAACGAGAAGGGCGAGCATGTGGCTAAACGTATAGAAGTCAGATGACGTATGTGCATAGATTATAGGAAGCTCAATAAGGCAACTAGGAAAGACCATTTCCCCATTCCATTCATAGATCAAATGCTTGAGCGTCTTGCCAGACACTCTTACTTTTGTTATCT
Organism: Lathyrus oleraceus; assembly: GCF_024323335.1. Lineage (NCBI taxonomy): Eukaryota > Viridiplantae > Streptophyta > Magnoliopsida > Fabales > Fabaceae > Lathyrus > Lathyrus oleraceus. Next base: position 235,866,397 of record NC_066584.1, on the reverse strand, counting down.
GGATGGATATTCTGGATTTTTCCAAATACCCATACACCCCGAGGATCAAGAGAAAACAACCTTCCCCTGTCCTTACAGAACATTTGCTTACAGACGAATGTCGTTTGGACTCTGTAATGTGCCAGCTACTTTCCAACATTGTATGATGTCAATCTTCGCAGATTATCTCGACGGAATTATAGAAGTATTTATGGACGATTTCTCAGTGTGTGGGTTCGACTTTGATAATTGCCTCATTAATCTTGAGAAAATCCTAGAGAGATGCGTAGAAGTTAACCTTGTGTTAAATTGGGAGAAGTGTCACTTTATGGTTAAAGAAGGCACAATGTTAGGACATATAATATCTGAAAGAGGCATTGAGGTCAACAAAGCAAAGATAGAAGTTATATAAAACCTTAACCCTCCTAAGACAGTTAGAGAAGTTCGTAGTTTTCTTGGACACACCGGTTTCTACCGACGCTTCATCAAAGATTTCTCTAAAATAACAAAACCCTTGACCGACCTTCTGATGAAAGATGTTGAATTCATTTTCAATGAAAAATGTATCGAAGCCTTTAATCGTTTAAAACAAGCACTAATTTCAACACCCATTCTACAAACTCCAGATTGGACTCAACCCTTTGAAATAATGTGTGATGCTAGCGATTTCGCTATAGGAGCTGTTTTAGGGCAAAGAAAAGATAAGAAATTACATGTAATATATTACGCTAGTAGAACCGTAAATGTCGCTCAACTAAATTATACAACAACAAAGAAGGAACTCCTAGTTGTAGTTTTCGCAATTGATAAATTTAGGTCTTATCTTGTCGGATCTAAGATTATAGTCTATACATACCATGCAGTTATCTGTTACCTTCTAAGCAAAAAGGATGCGAAACCTAGATTACTCAGATGAATCCTTTTGCTACAAGAGTTCGACTTAGATATTCGAGACAAAAAAGGAACAAAAAACATAGTTGCTGACCATCTTTCCAGACTAGAGCATTTGAAGCCAGACCATTTACCTATAAATGATGATTTCACCTATGAAAGATTGATAGCTAAGTTAGATACCGTTCCCCTTGAACCTGATAAAGACAACTTTGGAACAGTTTCAGATATTAGCAGAGTACCATGATACACTGATTTTGTGAATTATCTAGCCGCTGATATCATACCACCTGACCTCAATTATCAACAAAAGAAGAAGTTCTTTAAAGATATAAGACATTTCTATTGGGACGAACCACTCCTTTTTAAAAGAGGAATAGATAACATCTTTCGATGTTGCGTCCCGGAATAAGAAGTTAGAAATATCATAGAGCATTGTCACTCTCCACCTTTTACCGGTCCTTTGCCACCTAATGTTCCTATGGACGATGGGCAAGGGATCGATGATGAGTATGACCGGCGTGACCAGTCACCTGCTCATGATATTCCTACTGCATCACCTGCACACACTGCATCTTCTTCTTCTGACCATTTTGCAGGTACCGCTCCTAGTTTTTACATCACCGAGGAGATGTGGCGCGAGCACCTGGCTCGAGAGGAAAGGCGTGACACCCTTCTGAATACCATAAACCAACAATTGACAGATAATATGAGTTTTATGATAGCCTCCCAGCAGCGTAGTGAGCAAGCACATCGGACTATCATTGAGTCCTTACTTGCGATTACTAATGAGCAGCATTGCCAGCGACAGGCTACTGAGCGTCACTTCGCACTTATCGAGGCCAACCAAGGGTCTCTCTTAGGTCGCTCTAGGCAGCTGCAGGAAGGACTTAGTACTCGTAGCAGGCGCCATCGACCCAGGCATCCTGACCAGGGCGGTGACGGTGACAGTACCGGTGGTCACCCATAGTTCTCTATATCTCTCTTCCAGGTTACTCCTACCCTATCTCATATCGAAACATTGAGGATAATGTTCGGTTTAAGTGTGGGAGGAGATTTTTATCGCTTTTATCGCTTTCCTTTATTTTTAGTATGTTTTGTGCGTTTTAGTTATTTGCCTTTTCTTTTCAATAAAATAATATGTGTTTGACGAGTCATCTGTGTAGTGTATCCGTATTTCTCCCATTTCTTTAACCTTACCAAAAAAAATTGTGAGCAAAGACAACAATGCATCTTGAATATTCAGGCTATAAGACAGGATTATGACGGGATGTAAAAGACTTGGGAAAACTTTTTCTAAAAATCGATATTGTCTTAACACCGTAGGCTTCATGATTATAAGAGTCGATCCCGATACCCCATATATTGTGACCCTAATTTTTGTTCCAAATAAGTCCTTAAGTAGTTTATCCTCGTAGTCAGCTCCAGCTTAAGCATGCTCTACGTAGGGGACCGGTGAAAATAAGTGAATAATCACAAAAATTCCTGCTTTGTTCTCTAGTTGTATGAAAATATGGGCTAGGTGACTCTCACACAGTCATTTAACCCAGCAAAATAAAGACATTTGCGAAACATGCAGAAGAAAAATAATATATATATATATATATATATAATATATATATATATATAATATATATATATTATATATATATATATATATATATATATATATATATATATATATATATATATATATATATATATATATATATATATATATATATATATATATATATATATATATATATAATGATATGCCTATTGTTGGTTGGTTCAGAGGTATCTGGTGCTGAACTTGGTAGGGTGGATTATGATCCAATCCCCCATAACTACAAATTGGGTTAAATAAAGGGGTTACACCAACTTATGTACCAGAGCCTCATGCTTAAGATCATAATCACAAACTGATCACCTTACTACGAGTATGTACAGTTAAACGGGCTTAATGTGATTGCACCTGAATGAAAAGGACTTGAAGAAGACGAAAAGAAGGCATGGGTATGATGGGGTGATGTGGATTGATTTGTATAGGAACAAAGCCTATGACCGCATTTGCGGGAAGTGTCACTACAATATCCTTAGTGTGATTCGTTAGTACCTATCGATACATTCCTTGAATGAACTTATAAGCCTTTTTGCCTTGAATTAACTCTGGTTGATATTGTTTTTCTTGCATAAACTATAAAGAGTTTTGCTTGAGGACAAGCAAAGGTTTAAGTGTGGGGGAATTTGATCACACTGAATCACACCGCGTTTTTGACTCGGATTTCACATGTTTATTAGGTCTTTATTATCGTTTTACTTGTGTTATGCTCTCTTTTATGTTGTATTCAGGTATTTAGCTCTTTCAGGACCTTTTTAGAAGAAACAAAGCAAAAAGACCAAAAATTAGGGTTTTTCGGCAAATATTATACACATGGCGTTATGCATGGCGGCCGCTATAGGAGAAGCCATGACACATCAGCCCTTAACCATGAGGTAACCGCCACGATCCCATGAACTTTCCCATTCACAAACATGGCGGGCGCCATGAAGGGGTACCGGGCGCCACCTTTGCATTTCACGTTCCCAGTAAGGAGAAGTTGAAGGGCATCATGGTCTTTATAAGCTGCTGAATTCCTCTATAAATAGGTTGTTCTAGTTCATTTCCAAATCATCCAACTTAGCTTACAACACTAAGATTATATTATCATTTGTAAAGCGGTAATCCGTCACATCGAGGGGTAATCGCACCGTAGTGTAATTGAGTTGGAGCACTTTGATTTTGCTGTCGTTTTTATCTTCAAAGTCAAAGGTTTATTTTCCTTGTACCAGATTTAAAGCCTCTATTTGGAGTAGGTTCTAATTTAATCGCTTTTATTTATTTTACTTGTCATGCTTTACTTTATTTAATTTCTTGCTATGCTTTACTTTATTTAATTTCTTGTCATGCTTTACTTTATTTAATTCATGTCATTGTCTTTACTTTATTTAAATTTCTCGCCATTATCTTTATTGCTCATTTTAATTATTTTACACGCTTTATTTGTTCTTTACACCTTACATTCTAAAACAACTTTTCATCATAATCAATATCGTTGTGTTTGTTTGTATTACCATGTCTGGCTAAATATTTCAAAGGTTAGAATGTAAGGACCGCGATTAAAGAGATGTTTCACATATTGAATCTGTAGAAATGCTTTAAAGGCTGTTTTGGTTTTTAATTCGAGTTTTCTGAAACAAACTTGGTTAGTTTTAACTACTTAAAGAGTGTGAAAGCACCCTGGCTTAGTTAACAAGGAATTTTTATCACTTTAAGGAAAAACGATTTTTGAAACTGTTTTCGGGCGCATTGATAGATTTAAAATCAGGAAACTCCTTGGGTAAACTTTCCAAATCAAAATCACTTTTCAACTAAGTTTACGGGTCTTATTTCTTAAAAATAAGTTTACTACTTTAGTGTTCTGCGCATCTTTTATAAGTGACAATAAAAGGCCTTAATTTAAGGGTAAACTCGGTTCTGAATACGCGAAAGCGACAATTCCTGTTAAATGGATTCTTTTCAAGAGTAGAAAATATTTCCCCATAAGTAGTTCTATTTAGACAATCGAAACATCGTTTAACTGACATGAAATACATTCAAACCTATCTTTATCTGCACTGTATTTATTATTTCCTTTATTTACTGTTATTTTGCGACATCAATATCTCTTTTGTACCGCCTTAGATAAACATCATAACAATAATAATCGATAGATTGACGATTTGGTCTCTGTGGGATCGATATTTTTTTATATTACTCTGACGTGATTCGTGCACTTGCGAATAGAGCGATCAAAAGTCTATCGCTTTAAAGACTTCAAGATATAAGTCATCCACCAACGATGCGTGTGAGAGTGAATAAAGTGATGACGATAAAGATTCGAATGAAGACATAGGATTGTTCATAAGGAGGTATAGTCGATACCTTAGAAAGCATGAAGTCCAACATTCAGATAAAAATCTTGTCAACTATAAAAGACAATCAAAATTCCCGAATCAAGAGGAAGGTAAGGTAACTAAGTGAAAAGGATCATGTTTTAATTGTGGAATGGCCGGTCACTATAAGTCGGGTTGTCCCTTGTTGAAGAAAGACAAAGGAAAAGACAAACGTTATAACAAATCTAGCAAATCTAAAAGAGCATACATTGCATGGGAGAGTGATAGTGAGTCCTCAAGCGATGATAACTCAAGTGATGAAGAAGAAAATGTCAATCTTTGTCTTATAGCTCATCGAAAGAAAAGAAAAAGAATGTAAGTCATTCTAAATATGATCATGTTGATAAAATGCCTTATTGTGATTTGCAAAATGCCTTTAGTACTCTACACAATGAGGCCGAGGAAGCTTTCAAACTCCTAGCCTCAAATAAGAAAAGTTTCTGTTATTTGGAAAAGAAGATTCCGGATTCCGAAAAGGAATTAGAAAATCTTAAGAAATCTTTGATAAAGGTTACTAAAGGAAAAACTGAACATGATAAGGGATTTTGGTTTAGATGGTCTGGATGTGAAACTTGTCACATTTGGCAAAGAGAGGTTAGAACACTTCAAGCTAAATTAGACAAGGCTTTACAACCTAAAGTTACCTTTGCTATTGATCAATCACATTTTAGAAGTAACATGAATAATCCTTATAAAAAATACACTTATATGGTAAATGATCAAGTTAGCAAAAGCAACTCTCATCCGAACTTAAATTGTCTATATTGTTGCAAAAAGGGACATATTATTGCTAAATGTCGATTTAGGAGATTTTTAGTTCCTAAAGGCATTTTTCAATGGTTGCCCAAATGCAACCAACGTTTCACTCACACACTAGGATCCAATGAAAATGGGGTACCTCCTTCCCTTGTTTAAATTTGTAGGTGGAATGTCTTGAGGATACGGAGAGAACATGTGTTCTCGATAGTGAATGCTCAAGGTATATGTCGGGTGACACTTCCTTGTTCTTTGAATTTGTGGCTAAAAAGAAAGGGTTTGTAACCTACGGTGATAATAATAAGGGAGCTATACTCGGAAAAGATAGTGTAGGTAATCCCTCCTCTACTACTATCTTAGACGTCCTTTTAGTTAAAGGCCTTAAGCACAACCTCATTAGTATTAGCCAATTATGTGACAAAGGATATAAAGTATCATTTTCAAAAGATTGTTACATGATTGAACATAATGATAATAAGAATGATGTGCTTAAGGGATGGAGGGAAAATAATGTATACATGCTTAACTTAAATGAAGTATCTTTGACTAGCGTTAAATGTCTTGTCTCCATGAGTGAAGAATCGTGGCTTTGGCATAGTTGGTTAGCGCATGTCAACTTTGACTTGCTAAATAAAGTTGTCGCAAAAGATCTAGTAGTCGGTCTTCCCAAAATCAAAATTTCAAAAGATCACTTATGTGATGTGTGCCAAATGGGAAAGCAAACAAGGATCTCGTTTAAATATAAAAATATTGTTTCCACAACGAGACCCCTTGAAGTTCTCCATATGGACCCTTTTGGGCCATCTAGAATTAAAAGTCTAGGTGGAAACTACTATGGTTTTGTTATAGTAGATGACTACTCTAGATTTTGTTGGACTATCTTCTTAGCAAGTAAAAGTGACACTTTTTCTGCTTTTTAAAAGTTTGCGAAGATGTCTCAAAACAAATTAAACACTAGCATATTTACTATTCAGAGTGATCACAGAGGTGAATTTGAAAACCACCTCTTTGAGGAATTTTGTGAAAAAAATGGCATTGATCATAATTTTTAAGCTCCAAGAACTCCACAACAAAATGGAGTAGTGGAACATAAAAATAAAATTTTAGAAGAGCTTGGAAGGACTATGATCAATGAAAATGGCCTTCCTAAATATTTTTGGGTTGATGCCATAAATACAGCTTGTTATGTATTGAATAGGATTCTCATTCGTCCTATTCTAAATAAAACCCCTTATGAATTGCTAAAGGGAAGGAAGCCTAATGTTTCACATCTTCATATCTTCGGATGTAAATGCTTTGTATTAAACAATGGTAAAGAAAACCTTGATAAATTTGACTCAAAAGCCGATGAAGGTATCTTTCTCGGATACTCTCATTCTAGTAAAGCATATAAAGTATACAACAAAAGGTTACTTATTGTTAAAGAATCCGTGCATGTTTCCTTTGATGAATCTTATCCGAAAACTTAGAAGAAGGTATTATTGTTGATGGTGTATGTGTTCCTTAGGAAGACATAATAAAAGATCAAAAAGAAAAGCATGTTGAACCCCATTCGGAAAATGCTGAGGAGGAGCAGGATCAAATTTCTGAAAAGAAAGAGGATGATCATTCTATTAATAACAATGATCTTCCTTTGGAATGGAAATCTTCTAAGGATCATCCCATTGTCGCAACCTGAAAAATGGAATGCAAAAAAAAACAACTGGCGAAGAAAGACAGGAGAGTCGCCACCGTGCGTTATTTATCCCAAAGGAGGGAAAGGAAACGCTCGAAGTAAACCTGGAAAAAGGAAAGGACAAGACAGGGTCTCGCAACCAAATTTTGGGTTCGGGAGTCGATTATGCGAAGGGAAGGTATTAGCACCCCTACGCATCCGTAGTACTCTACGGAATCCACTTTTGTAGTTCTTGTCTAAAGGGTGTGGGTTTATCTAATGTGTTATTTACTAAAAAAAGGGGTCAAAAGAAAATGACTCGCACGGATGTCGCATCCACTGCATACGTATCTCATCTGAATATGAGAATCAGAGTCTTCGTAGCTCGGCTACCTAGGGGTTAAGGGTAATCGTGCTCGCTAAGACATCGCGTCTTATGCCTATGTATCTCATCTGGAATGAGAATCAGAGCAAGCCTTAGTTCGGCTTACTACGGGGTTATGGATTGGGTTTTGGACGAACGACGTTACTACGCAATCTACCGGATGCTCGACCTTTGGAGACTTACTCGCCTGTAGTAGAAGGAGTTAACGTGTTCTTAGGAGAAGAAAAATCAATGAGTTGGTAGGGTTAGGGATGCTCATGCAAAAGGAGTCCTGGATGAAGGAACCTGTAAAAAAAAATAAACACACAAAAACATTGCCTCCTATCGAGGTCTTCCAGCTAGGAAAGCAGTAAAATGCGGGAAAAATGTGAAAGGTACCACGCGGATAAAGATCCGAAGTAACAGCAATTAGAGGAATGGGAAACCCAGGGATCCTTCCAAGCTAAACACCATCAAAGAAAGTGAGTCAGTACAGGTAATCACAATAAACCTCCAGGTGGTATCCCACAAATAAAGTGGAACACCAGGCAAGCTATCCCTGCAAGAGTATGTGAGCCCTTACAAAAACTCAACAAAAGGGTTAGTGAAACACGATAAGCATTTTTTTTCATGGATAACAGTATGGTTTCAGAAACCTCAAACCCTGTGGCATACACTTCAGAAATTAAACGATTAAGCATTTAAGGCATTATTTATACATTCATACATAATTATGAACCCGTGGGCAAAAACCTAATGAAATTCATCCATCATACCTCAAACATTCAGAGTATTCAACTTCAAAGCACAAAGGTAATGGGAATAAGGGCAAACCTGATTGGAGAGATCGGTTGAAATCAAATGGCACAGCTGGATTTGCAAACCAATGTTAGGGTTTGCTTGAGCTGAAAGTGTGTGAGTCAGAATGGACCTTTCAGAGTTGCCTGGTGGTTGCTGCAGATTAATTCTCACTCTCTCTGTCTAGGTTTCTCTCCAGGTTTTGTCCAGGGTTTTGTTCTAAGGAAACCTCAGAGTATTTTGCTTCTCTTCCTTTTTCTGTCTGTTCTCCCTCTTTTATAACCTGATTTTCATGGCTTTGTGGGCTCAAATGAGAGAGGTCAAAGTCCAAGATTTTTCTATTATATTTTATTTATTATTTATTTATTTATTTATTTTATTTTATTTTATATTTTTTTTTCGTTTTTTTTTTTAAATAAAGTTTCGTGGATCTGATTCTGATTGACATGATGAAATGCAATATGAAATGTTAAATGACCTAAAAATGAATGCATGAATGAGGAGGGCAAATTTTGGGGTGTTACAGCTGCCCTTATTCGATCATCAGCTAACCCGAGCAGGATGAAAGCGAACAGCTTATCAGACAAACAGGGTGAGCTGTGATTGAATACCAAAGACAGACCGAAAATTTACGCTCCGAGAACACCACAAAAATGCTGAAATACACCGCGCTGTTTATTTCTCTTCCTATCTTCTGGCTGAATCTGATGCAGTCTTCTGACTTAATCTGGAGTTTCGATCCTCTGGCTGAATCTATACTCAATTTAGTCCTCTAGTTAGATGTTAATTTTGATCCTCGGGCTGGATACGGTTTCAATCTTCTGGCTAGATCTTCTTCGATCTTCTGGCTAGATCTTCTTCGATCTTCTGGCTACATCTCCTTTGTTTCGATTCTCTGGCTGAATCTATTTTCTTTGATTCTCTGGATGAATCTACTTTGATCTTCTGGCTAGATCTGAATTGTTTCGATTCTCTGGCTGAATCTATTTTCTTTGATTCTCTGGCTGAATCTACTTCGATCTTCTGGCTAGATCTTCTTCGATCTTCTAGCTAGATCTCCTTTGTTTCGATTCTCTGGCTGAATCTATTTTCGGTCTTCAGGCTAGACCTGAATTGTTTCGATTCTATGGCTGAATCTATTTTCTTTGATTCTCTGGCTGAATCTATCTTCGATCTTCTGGCTAGATCTGAATTGTTTCGATTCTCTGGCTGAATCTATTTCTGGTCTTCGGGCTAGACCTGACTTCGATCTTCTGGCTAGATCTGGATTGTTTTGATGATAAATTCCCATCATCAGGATCTCGCATCTGGGGCATGCGCTGGTTGACCCTCTTTCGAAATCTACAGTCTTCATGTTAGATATGCAGCTTCGAGAATATCCCACTTTTGGGCTTCGTACATATTCTTCAGGCTAGAACATGTTATAACGACTCTTCGATTAAACTTTGTTTTTAATGCGATCCGCGGGCTGGATCCTCTTGTAGGTTGATTTTCTGTTGAGCTGTCAATCTATTCCTCCAACTGGCTTGCTGGGGAAATAACGCTCGTAGTCGATTCTCTGGCTGAATCTTCGAAATGACCCTCAGGCTGGATCTCTGGGAAACGATTCTCAGGCTGAATCTTCAAAAATGACCCTCATGCTGGATCACTGGAACAACGATTCTCAGGCTGAATCTTCAAAATGACCCTCAGGCTGGATCACTGGAAAACGATTCTCAAGCTGAATCTTCAAAAATGACCCTCAGGTTGGATCACTGGAAAACGATTCTCAGGCTGAATCTTCAAAAATGACCCTCAGGCTGGATCACTGGAAAACGATTCTCAGGCTGAATCTTCAAAATGACCCTCAGGCTAGATCACTCACACTTGATCCTCTGGCTGGATCTCATGACTCTGGTTGTAAAGCAATTCTTCAGTCTGCTTTGAAGGACCTGTTTATCAGCTTATGTGTATGTTTGATATGCATGCAAATGCAAATGCAAATGTTATGCATGGTGCAAAAGAAAAAAGAAATCTGCTTGGGGAAGCAACTCTGGCAGGGAGCAGATCGCTGTATCAATCCTTGAATGCTCTGTGGGGAACGATCCGTCTGCCGGGACCGGGGAGCCACCGAAAATAAATCGGCCTTTTTTGAAAAGTTGACCTTACTGGGGAAGTATCAACTATGGAAACTTTGCTTGGCGAGGCTCTGCGAGGAGAGTCTGTGAGGAAAGCACTTCCTGGGGAAATTTAGTAGGAATCGACCTTTGCTGGGGATATGAACTTGCTAATCGTCCTCAGGCTGGGGATTAAAACAAATCTGTTAAAAAAAATAATCTGCTGGGGACAATATGAACACTGGGAACACCACCCTCTTGTCTGTTGGGTATGCGACTACTCCGCTGTTGCTAGGAAGATACAGTCTGGCACTGTCGACTCCGTTGGGGATATACAGTCTGGATACTGTCAACTCTACTGGGGATAGGCTCTGCTGAGGAGAGACTTTGTCAACCGCTTGGGGATGAGGATTCATGACTTGGCATCCGGTTCCTGTGACCTGTAACCAAAAAATACACGTATGCCCCGGGGAATTAATCGGTTTGAATTCACCGTCCGGGATTAAGCACATTCAAAGCGATTTTGACTGTTTTCCTGCGCAAGTCATCTGCAAAAGCCACCATTACATTCAGATGCAATATGTTTCCTCAAGAATTCAGACATCTTTTGCAAACAAACTGATAAATGAAAAGTAAAGAGGCTTTTTAACTGAATTATTCGACTTTTGTTGGTTGAAAAATTTGTGCCAGGAATAGGCGAGTACATCAGGAAGCTGATCCCTGGAAAGAGGTGATCGCTATAAATTGAACAAGAGAAATTATCCTAATGGCAATGTGGAAATGGGGTCCCACCGAGTTTCGACTCTGCTATGGCTCGTATGTCCTCAAGACGCTTTGCTCATCTTGCTTTCTAAAGTGGATGGTTAGACGATCTTTAACCTTCGAAGATTGCCGGATTGAATGAAACGGTGATATAACACGGATAAACTCAGATCGCAGTCATTCGCTTATTCCCTAACTTTTGTGTGGACCGCCCTTTTGGGTTTTCAATCCACCGGGATACCCTTTTTTGCCTGAGCCGCCCTTTCGGGTTTTCGACTCACCGGGTGTATATATATATATTTTTTTATATCCCTAATTTTTGCCCGAACCTCTTCATTCTTTTTTTTGGTTCGTCGGGATGCCCCTTTTTTTCCTGGACTATTCTTTTTACTGTCCAGCGGGTCTATTTTATGCGAAGTATTTTTTAATTGCATCTGGGTTGACAGGGGACGAGAAGTCTTAGCCATCCATGGTTGTTAGCATTAGAGCTCCGTCAGAGAAAAACTCTTTTAACCACGTATGGACCCTCATAGTTCGGTGTCCATTTGCCCCTGTGATCTGTGTTGGAAGGAAGAATTCTTTTGAGTACCAATTCACCGACTTGATACTCCCGAAGGCGCACTTTCTGATCAAATGCTCTCTTCATCCGTCTCCGATATAGTTGGCCATGGCATATAGCTGCTAGTCTCTTTTCCTCAACTAGGCTCAAATGATTGTATCGAGAACGGACCCATTCTGCTTCGTCCGACTTCATTGTTGGTGCAGGGAAAAGTTATTCTGGCACAAAATGGCATATGAACCCCCTCCGGCGTGATCAACACTACAACAACTCCGCGACCATTGACGTTGACCGCCCCATCAAACATCATAATCCATTTGGATTCAGGGTCAGGCCCCTCCACCGGGAGTGGTTCCTCGCAATCTTTCGATTTGAGAAACATGATGTCCTCATCAGGAAAGTCGAACCTCATAGGTTGGTAATCATCAATCGGTTGCTCGGCAAGATAATCTGACAAGACATTTCCTTTGATGGCTTTTTGTGAAGTGTATTGGATGTCATACTCTGTTAGCATCATTTGCCACCTAGCAACCCTGCTGGCTTTTCAAAAATATACTTGACTTGATCCATCTTTGATATCAATAGAGTCGTGTGAGTCAACATATACTGTCTTAGTCAGCGAGCAGCCCATGCCAAAGCGCGGCAAGTTTTCTCGAGCAGTGAGTATCTTTGTTCACAGTCGGTAAACTTTTTGCTAAGGTAGTATATTGCATACTCTTTTCGACCTGACTCGTCATGCTGACCGAGCACACAACCCATTGACCTTTCTAACATAGTCAAGTACATGATCAACGGTCTTTTCCTCTCGGCCTGTAGACTGGCCCCGATCTTGATCTCTTTCTTGTCGTCTTCGATACCAATGTTGATGGTCTCAACCACCTCCTGATAAGGTGTGATAGCTCGGTCCTCCTGTTTCAACAACCTGGCTAACTCCTCAGGAAGTTCACAATCTTCCTCAACCCCTTCTTCGGCTTGATAGATAGGATTGTCGAAGTCATACTTGGCCATAGCAGTGTCGTTAGCAGTGAGATCCGGGTGATCAGTTTTACGAGGTGTTTTTTGGAAAGAAAAAACGAAAAAGAAACATGAAAAAGAAACATTGCCGTTTTTGTAAAAGTAAAAATAATTGAAAGAAAGAGAACACAAAATTGTTTGCAAAAGCTGTCCTTTATTGATGATGAAAATAATTGCAAAATGTAACTAAATGGATGGCCCTACAAATGAGTCATTACACCTTGGTCAAAGTGTAAGACTTTATTATGCATGTGATAAAAGGAAAACAATAAAAATTACTCCTTCAGTAGAGTAAACCGGACGAATTTTTCAGACGACCAATTGTCGAGCTTTTCTCCTGGGACACACGGGCGAATCCAGCTATCTAAGTCACAGTCGCTGTCAGCCTTGTCTTCATCTGCAGCATTGACGGTGTGGGGAGGAACCAAACCCCCGCTGGAGAAAGTACCAGCTTCATTCTTCTGAGACCCCGGAGTATACCCCAATCCAATTTTGTCTTCTTTTATGATTGGCTCCACAAATTTGCCCCAGCCTTGGGCATTACCAGCCTTAACCACTTCAACAGCTTGCTTGTATGAAGAGATAGAAGTCCCGACCTTCTCAGACTCAGGTGAAAAGATAGTTTCGGGCACGACCTCACTGATGTTTATAGTTTCGAAGCCCTGACACAGCATCTCATGCATCTCGCCATCCATCTCCACATACTTAAATGTAGACAAGTGGCTAACAAAAATATCCTCTTCACCACAGACAATAACGATCTGACCTTCTAGTTCATATTTGAGCTTCTGGTGGAGGGTAGAAGTAACAACACCGGCAGCATGAATCCAGGGTCGACCTAGCAGACAGCTATAGGCAGGCTGGATATCCATCACATAAAAGGTACTCTTGAATACCTGCGGTCCAATCTTAACTGGCAACTCAACTTCGCCACAAACAGCTCGCTTAGAGCCATTAAAAGCCCTTACAACTAAATTACTCGGCCTCAGGGTGGCGTCATCGCAATCCAACTTCGTTAAGGCTTTCTTTGGGAGAACATTCAGAGAAGAACCTGTATCAACTAAAACATGGGAAAGCACTGTCCCTTTGCATTCCATTGTGATATGCAAGGCTTTGTTGTGATTCCTGCCCTCAAATGTTAGGTCATAATCGGTGAAACCTAGCGCATGGCTAGTGTGTACATTCGAGACTACCGACTCCAACTGGTTAACAGTTATCTCTGGTGGAACATAGGCCATATTCAGTACTTTCAACAAGGCTGCTCTGTGTGCCTCATAGCACATCAATAGTGAGAGAATGAAGATCTTTAAGGGTGTCTGATTTAGCTGGTCGACTATCTTGTAGTCCCTTTTCTTGATAATCCTCATAAACTCATCCACTTCCTTCTCGAATACGGTCTTAGGAGGAGCTTCCTCGGTAGTAGCCTCTTCGGTGGATACCTGTTTTCCTTTAGCCTTGGCAGCTGCCTCAGCTTCAGCATTCGTGCGCAATATTGATGGTGCAAATAGGCGTCCACTGCGAGTGAAGCCACCAATTCCTCCAACATTGTCTACAGCGGAGCTACCAATGTCAATGTCTTCTTCGTTAACTTTCTGCCCCTGGCAGTAGATATCAGCCCCATAGTGCCACGGGATAGCACTGTCTTTCTCATACGGAACAGGTCCTAGTACCGTGATGGTGACCGGACCAATCAAAGTCGGTTGAGGGTTGTCAGAGTAAATTGGTGTTGGAGTTTCTGGGAAATATATTGTTGTCGGAGCGGGTCTCTGGGGAACATATATTTCTTCAAGAGTGAAATAAAACGTTACTGTCGACACATCATTCTTCACTGAACGAGTCTGATCGAACTGAAGACAACCTTCATCTATCAGTTGCTGAATACCCCTTCTCAAACTATCACATCCGTTCTCGGCGTCTTGACAATTTCTGCACTCTTCCCCACAGCCCAGGAAAATCCGTCCTTTCAAGAGTCGGTCTTTGACCACCGATAACGAAGTCTTCACTTTAGTCACATCAGAAACCAAATTCAAAGTTTCCCCACTATCAACAACATTAATCCTCTACCCTCCGTGAGCTGGCATCGAGTTTTCGATAACATTAGGCACCAGAGAAAAATTGATGGCCTAGGCATCTCTCAAATCTTGTACCTTTAGCTGGAGAGCCTTGCAATTATCTGTAGTATGGCCAGGTGCGTTGGAGTGAAAAGCACATCTGGCATTGACATCATAACCTCTAGGCAGATTGTTGCCAACATTACCCGGGTTTCCATCAACATTTGCGTTACTCGCGTTTCCAGTGTTCACAGGGTTATCAGTGTTCCCAGGGTTACCAGGGTTCCCAGGGTTCCCCTCAGCACTTGGTATTTCCACCTCTGGATCGGGCCTCGGTTGCTCAACCAATTCCTTCAGCTTCGCCTGGCCTTCTGCCATACCACTCATCAATGTCATGAACTGATCCATCCTTTCACGCATATCAGCCAGTTCTTTCTGTATCTGGTCCATTGCTAGTCGTGGACGGTTTTCCTTTGTCGGGTACCTGTGAACTCGCTTGGGACCAATAACTGCCTGAAACAGGGAACAAACATTAGACACTACGGTGACACCTGCAAAACAAACAAGGGTTAGTATGCATGGTATGCGATACACTGCTTATTCAATTTTAAGGCCCCCCTTAAAAAGGGAAAACCCTGCAAATGAATAAGCATGAGATGTTGGATGCAAATATGCGAATGATGTTATGCAATGCAATGGCATGTCAATCAGGATGGCTGGATCTGCTTGAACATCTGTCAGGTTGCACTACCAGGAGAGAAATTAAGAGGATCAAGCAAAGCACACCAAACAAAGGTCATGGGATGGATCATGTTATCCTTAATATCAACCATCCATTTTGGTGGATTATGGTTTACACCTTACCAACACCCAAGTTTCATTGATATTAAGGATACCTGAACGGATCGACCATGAATCAAGGGTTTGTTGTAAGTCACGAGCATGGAGTTTAGGTTAAGAACCACCCAAAGGGAGTGTATTGAAGTTTAAACCTGCCAAACATGTTCTACAAAAGGTTCCCATAGTCATCATCCCATCTTTCGGATATTATCGGAGGAACGACTACTCGTATTCCAAAAATATTCTCAAGAGAGACTCTTATGAGTGTAGTATCGCGTAACAATCGTATCAAATCTTACACTTGAACGACTTTCGCACTACGTTCTACGAATAGGCCAAGATGGGTTTGGTAAACTAAGGTCCTTGGCTTCTAAGGTCTATATTGGAAAAAGTAATGTCTAACCACAACTTACTTGTGTGACATTATTGATCTCAACATGACCTCCACCAAGTGAATGGGCTTGCAAGTCAACTTGCTAAGGAATAACTCCACACAAGTCAACAAGACTATGCCATTCTCCTATCTTAATTGCACTCGAGTCCGGGTATAGAACTCATCTCACAAACAGAACCAGTAGATACGACAGTCATATGTACACAATGCAATAAAGCAGGTAAATGATGAAAGATAAATAACTGTACAAAAGGATAAACACCCAATAAACAAACAACCTACAAAAGCTATGAGGGACTCGCTTAGGGAAACCGGTTCCCCAGCAGAGTCGCCAGCTATCGCAACCTGAAAAATGGAATGCGAAAAAAAACAACCGGTGAAGAAAGACAGGAGAGTCGCCACCGTGCGTTATTTATCCCAAAGGAGGGAAAGGAAACGCTCGAAGTAAACCTGGAAAAAGGAAAGGACAAGACAGGGTCTCGCAACCAAATTTTGGGTTCGGGAGTCGATTATGCGAAGGGAAGGTATTAACACCCCTACGCATCCGTAGTACTCTACGGGATCCACTTTTGTAGTTCTTGTCTAAAGGGTGTGGGTTTATCTAATATGTTATTTACTAAAAAAAGGGGTCAAAAGAAAATGACTCGCACTGATGTCGCATCCACTGCATACGTATCTCATCTGAATATGAGAATCAGAGTCTTCGTAGCTCGGCTACCTAGGGGTTAAGGGTAATCGTGCTCGCTAAGACATCGCGTCTTATGCCTACGTATCTCATCTGGAATGAGAATCAGAGCAAGTCGTAGTTCGGCTAACTACGGGGTTATGGATTGGGTTTTGGACGAACGACGTTACTACGCAATATACCGGATGCTCGACCTTTGGAGACTTACTCGCCTGTAGTAGAAGGAGTTAACGTGTTCTTAGGAGAAGAAAAATCAATGAGTTGGTAGGGTTAGGGATGCTCATGCAAAAGGAGTCCTGGACGAAGGAACCTGTAAAAAAAAATAAACACACAAAAACATTGCCTTCTATCGAGGTCTTCCAACTAGGAAAGCAGTAAAATGCGGGAAAAATGTGAAAGGTACCACGCGGATAAATATCCTAAGTAACAACAATTAGAGGAATGGGAAACCCATGGATCCTTCCAAGCTAAACACCATCAAAGAAAGTTAGTCAGTACAGGTAATCGGAATAAACCTCCAGGTGGTATCCCACAAATAAAGTGGAACACCAGGCAAGCTATCCCTGCAAGAGTATGTGAGCCCTTACAAAAACTCAACAAAAGGGTTAGTGAAACACGATAAGCATTTTTTTAATGGATAACAATATGGTTTCAGAAACCTCAAACCCTGTGGCATACACTTCAGAAATTAAACGATTAAGCATTCAAGGCATTATTTATACATTCATACATAATTATGAACCCGTGGGAAAAAACCTAATGAAATTCATCCATCATACCTCAAACATTCAGAGTATTCAACTTCAAAGCACAAAGGTAATGGGAATAAGGGCAAACCTGATTGGAGAGATCGGTTGAAATCAAATGGCACGGCTGGATTTGTAAATCAATGTTAGGGTTTGCTTGAGCTGAAAGTGTGTGAGTCAGAATGGACCTTTCAGAGTTGCCTGGTGGTTGCTGCAGATTAATTCTCACTCTCTCTATCTAGGATTCTCTCCAGGTTTTGTTCCAAGGAAACCTCAGAGTATTTTGCTTCTCTTCCTTTTTCTGTCTGTTCTCACTCTTTTATAACCTGATTTTCATGGCTTTGTGGGCTCAAATGAGAGAGGTCCAAGTCCAAGATTTTTCTGTTATATTTTATTTATTATTTTTTTTATTTATTTAATTAATTTTTTTAATATTTTTTTTTTATATTTTTTTTTCGTTTTTTTTTTCGTTTTTTTTCTTTCTTTTTTTTTCGTTTTTTTTAAATAAAGTTTCTTGGATCTGATTCTGATTGACATGATGAAATGAAATATGAAATGTTAAATGACCTAAAAATGAATGCATGAATGAGGAGGGCAAATTTTGGGGTGTTACACCCATCGATAATATTCTAGGAGATATCTCAAAGGGAGTTACCACACGGTCAAAGATAAGTAACTTTTGTTATCATTTCGCTTTCGTCTCTTAAAATGAGCCTAAAAACTCCAAAGACGCATTACTCGATGAACATTGGTTTTTAGTGATGCAAGGGGAACTTAATCAATTCAAAAGAAATTAGGTGTGGGATCTTGTTCCTCCTCCACGAGACCATCGATTAATCGGCATTAAATGGGTGTTTAGAAACAAGTTAGACAAAAACAGAGTTATAACTCGCAACAAGGCTCGCCTTGTTGCTCAAGGGTATAACCAAGAGGAAGGTATCGACTACGAGGAAACTTATGCTTCGGTTGCCCGACTCGAGGCTACACACCTTTTGCTTGCCTATGCTTGTTCTCAAAATTTCAAATTATTTCAAATGGATGTTAAAAGCGCTTTCCTAAACAGTCACATTAATGAAGAGGTATATGTATCTCAACCTCCCGATTTTGAAAACTATGAGCATCCTAACTATGTTTATAAGCTTAAACGTGCTTTGTACGGTCTCAAACAAGCCCTTAGGGCATGGTATGGGCATCTTAGCAAATTTCTACTAGAACAAGGATTCTTAAGAGGGAAGGTTGATACAACCCTTTTTATTAAGCATCAAGGAAAACACTCTATTTTAGTTCAAGTCTATGTAGATGATATTATTTTTGGATCTACTAACATAAATTTGGTCAAGGAATTCTCTAAGTTGATGCAAGGAGAATTTGAAATGAACATGATGGGGAAGCTAAGTTACTTCCCCGGACTTCAAATCAAGTAACTTGAAAAGGAACTGTTGTGAGCCAAACGAAGTATTGTAATGAGCTACTCAAGCGCTTCAATATGGTAAACTCCAAGGTAATCGACACTCCAATGCCTACTGTTGTAAATATGGATCGGGATGAAAATGGTAAGGCCGTAAATATAAAAAGGTATAGAGGTGTGATCAGATCTCTCCTCTATCTTACCGCATCTTGACCATACATTATGTTTAGTGTATGTATGTGTGCTAGGTATCAATCATGTCCCAATAATCATATTTAAAAGCCATCAAGCGCATACTTAGATACCTCTGTGGTACTTCAAAGTATGGACTTTGGTTTTCTAAGGGAAGTGATTGCTCTTTGGTTGGCTACTCCGATTCTAGCTTTGTCAATTGCAAATCGGATAGGAAAAGCACTAGTGGCACTTGTCATTTTTATTCAAATTCCTTAGTGAGTTGGCACAGCAAAAAGCTAGTTTCAGTTGCTTTGTCAACAGTCGGGGTGGAATACGTTGTTGCGGGTAGTTATTATGCTCAAATTGTGTGGCTCAAACAACAATTACTCGACTTCAATGTTAAACTTGAACGTATTCCCATTTTTTGTGACAACTCGAGTGCTATCAATTTAACCAAAAATCCTATACTACACTCGTGCACTAAACATATTGAAATTCGGCATCACTTCCTGAGGGATCATGTTGAGAAAGGTGATGTTGTCTTCGAGCATGTTGATAGCAAAAATCAACTTGCCGATATTTTCACAAAACCACTTGCAACATAGCCTTTCGTCCACATCTATAGGGAACTTGGTGTTCTCGATATCTGGGATCGCGTTTAAATACATATATTATGCCTGTCTATTCCTTGATCTATAAGTGCGACTATGTGAGGGCACTCGTCGTCTATCAACATTGGAGGTAATATCGTTCCTATCCATTTGACATATATTGATCAACTATGTATGTATATACTTGTTCTATGTAATTCTTGATGTTCATTTTCTGGTTTGAACTAAATGTGATCCATTTCTATGCTTGAACTTGCTTAGATATCATATTTAACATGCATTTTCCCTATGTTTGCATGTTATTATACTTACTTATTTGTATTAAAGTTTATGTTGAACAATTATTGCAATCTTATTTTCTTGTTTTCTTTTGCTCCGTGAAATATTTATGCCTATACTTCTTCCATTGACTTCATGTTATGTGCATGGTTATTGATGTTTATATGTTGCAAAGTCGTTGACTAAGTGCATCTGAATATCTTTATTTCATGTTGACAGTTTCATTGTTTCTTTTTGATGTTGTCAAAGGGGGAGAAGCAATGGAAACAAACACAATAGTTGATTTAGCAGAAGGATAATAGCAGAATGTTTGAAGGCATGCATAAAATCAGGGGGGATGTCTATCAAAGTACACGATTATGCCACAGTTTTCCATCATAAAAAAGGGGGAGTATATGAGGGAAAATATGCCTAATCCTTATTTTAATGATGTCAAACCTCTCTAATTCAAAGAAGTGTGATCAAAGTATGGTCTGAACCAAAGGATTATGTTATTTGAACTCCAAAAAGGGTGAAAACATTAACCCAAGAGTAAGGTGAAGAAATAAGCATTTGGGGACAACCCAAACAGATCTTGGTTCATAAAGTGACGCAAGAAGAAGCAAAAAGAGGTAGTGTATTTGGCTTAAAGGTAACTGGTATATCACATGGAGTGAACGAATGTAGATTATGGATGCATCATGGAGATGTGCGGAATGAAATTACCAAAGTCACATAATTGAATATTTGGTGACAAGTGACTGAGGAAGTATTGTTTGAAACTGAAAGGTGGAAGTATATTGGAATTCATAAGAAAAATGGATTTTGTACCATAGACGGAATTAAATGCCTGGGTACGAGCCAAACAACTCTAGGTACAAATGCGGACTATTCGCTAAGCATCCTAAAAGGGTATAGATGGAATTCCAAAGAAAACAGTGTTTCGATGTCAAAGAAAAAGTGTGTCACTGGGTGAACGATTTATGATAGAATGTAAATAGTGGGTCGTGGAAGACATGAATGGTGCCCTAGGGTGGAAGGAGGAATAATTAGGAATATGCTCGCCAAAGATTCACATCCTCGTACTTACGTATTCTCATTATGCAATGAGAAAGTCAGAGCAATCGTAGTTCGTGGAACCACGAGAATAAAGGGAGAGATAAGTGTGATGAAAAGTATAACTTATATCAATATAATGGTATCAAGGGAACCCACAAGTGGATGGAACTTGGAATCAAAGAGTATACAGGCGTCTTAGCCAAAAACAAGATGAATTAAATGTCTGAGTACGATCCAAACAACTCTTGATTCACAAGATAAACTGCCGGTATATCATCCTAAAAGGGTATAAGCGGGGCTCAAGAGAAATTATTGTCGTGTACAAGGAATAACATATCACTGGATGGGGAATAAACTGTTCGAGATCAAATAAGAAGTATCTTGGATCCATAAAGAGATATACTCAGAATCGAAGAGCAAAACGGCGTCTTAGCCGAAAAAAGAGTGAATTAAATGTTTGGAGACGACCCAAACAACTCTCAATTGATGAGGTGGACTATCGTTATATCGTCCTAAAAGGGTGTACGAGGAGTCCAAGGAGAAGTATAGTTGATCTTAAAAATATGGTATTGATTGATGAATGGAGAATGATTGATTGATAAATAGGGTAGGATTGATAAATAAAATAGGAATAGATAAGGTAGCTCGCGAAGAATCTGGATTCTTCTGCCTACGTATCCTTATAATACAATAAGGAAATCAGAGCTTTTGTAGTTCAGCCTACTAAGGCTGAAAGTAAAGAGAGGTACTTGATAGTTATTTGATAAGAACCACACTAAAGTCTATGAGTAAAGGTGGATACGATAAGCAACGAGCCAAATGTCTTGCACCCAAAGATATTCAGAATGAGTGTAGGAAAGCTCCAGTCTCATTCCTTCTTTACTACTTAAGGCTCGTGGCATGTAACTCTCAGCTTAACTTTCAAGAGAAGAATATTTGTTGTTTCTTATGTTGATGAAGACCTTATCAATCATTCGATTCGAATTGCACTAAATTCTATGAATAGAGGTGAATACGATGAGTGTTGGGTCATTCGTCCCATACCTAAAGATATCTAGAATGGGGGTAGGAATTCTCCAGTCTCATTCCTTATCTACTACTTAAGGCTCATGACGTGAAACTTGCATCATAGTTGAATTTTCTTGTCGCTTCCCATGATGAAGGGTTGTCTTTGAAGAATGGTGAAATGATTGACAATCAACTTGAATCAAGTTATGCTAAAGCCTATGAATAAAGGTGAACACAATGAGCAAATGGGTCATTCGTCCCGTACCCAAAGATATTCAGAATGGGGGTAGGAATTCTCCAGTCCCATTCCTTCTCTACTACTTAATACTCATGGCACACAACTTGACTCACGATTAACTAATGTTGAATTTTAACCTTTGTAGTGCTTTAATAGTAGTATTGTCTTGTACTGATTTGAATAGCTTGAAATCTCGATCTTGATCTTTGAGTCTCGATTGAAGTTAGAGATCCAATATCCAGCATCTTGATCATAAGGACTTGCTTTATCAAGTGATCAAGGGTTTTTTTATCACTTAACTAAGCTTGGGGAATTAAGCACAGTCAAAGGATTTAGTTGATCAAAGCGTAC
The DNA here is from genome assembly GCF_024323335.1 of Lathyrus oleraceus. NCBI lineage: Eukaryota > Viridiplantae > Streptophyta > Magnoliopsida > Fabales > Fabaceae > Lathyrus > Lathyrus oleraceus. Next base: position 235,843,744 of record NC_066584.1, on the reverse strand, counting down.
TTTGATCAACTTAATCAGTGGGAAAAAGTTAGTTGAAAGTGAATACAACTACCTAAATAGTTAATGTTCATTTGGAATTATTTTCACCATGCCTAAAAATATGGGAACATGCAAAATGGACTATTTCTAAGTCTAGGGGCAAAATAGTCATTTCACAATTATGGTTATTGAATTGAAATTCTAATAGTGAAAATTCTAATGAAACTTCAATTAAATTCTAAACTATTCTAGTTTCTAAAATTCTATTAAAATTCCAAAATATTCTAATTTCTAAAATTCTAAAAGATTCTAATTCTAAAAATTGCAATAAACCTAAATTCCTAATTATTTTCTCATATTTCTAATTTTTAAACTTAATCAAAATTTCTAATCAACAATTAATATTTCTAAAATTCTAATCTTAAGTTCTAACCAAAATGATACCAATTTTCTAATTAATTTCTGGCTAACCTAAAAAACTAATTGAGACTAAAATCACTATGAACCTAACCTAAATCTATACAAAGAAAAAGATAAAGATTCAAGTCTTAATGAAGACTAACCAGGCTTTGAAATACTAATCCAATTCTAAAACAAGGGCCAAAAGAACAATTCCTCTTTAAGAATGAATGAGCCTTGGTGTGGAGGAAGGTGCAGGCATGATGAGGCGGTGCGAATAGTATCCACCCGTTTGGGCATCGGGCCCAAACATCGGAGGTATCCAAACGCACACACGTGAAGGGATATACACGTTGACACCCATGAAATATTCACCAAACATGCTTTTTGCAAAAGCTACAAGGGCAAATGAAGCGCCATCAGTTGAAAAGCACTTATGCGCCGAATCTGATCGAGCATCCCATGGCTTCCACCTGCGACATCACGTTTCGAAGCTCTTGCGTCTTTGAGTATCCTGGATTCGCGTTCGAATCGTGGTTCGTATAGGTCATTGTGTGCGTTCGTCTTCTTCTTCAACATCGATTTGTCGCTCGCGTTTCCGTCCATCCCTCGTCGATTCAAAGATTCGAAAGTACACATTGCCAAATCAATTCATACGATTATCATATGCGCAAACAAAAAAGAAGCGGTATTGTAGACAAATCAGAGGACTTACCGGATTGAACAGGTATCAGACTTTTCTTTTTGATTCCCGATTGATCTTTCTTCTTCTTCTTCGGTTCGATTTTGATGTGTTGCAGATTCGAGCGATTCTGAAAGTTGTGAATCATTGCGAAAATGGTTGGCATTTTGTTCCACTGCGTTATTATGATCGATACGAATGGATTATGGTTGAAGAAATCTTCTGAATCCTTCTGTTACATGTAGAGTGTACGAAGAATGGAGTGAAAAAATCTGTATGAACCACTGTGGATTCTGCACTTTGATGAATGTAAAGATGTGTCATGTTGATTGAGTTGTGGAGAAGAATGGGGGAAGTTGTTTCGTGATGCTCAAAAGGAGATTGAAGAACAGAAAGAAACGGTTGAGGGATGAAGAAACTTTGATATGATGCTGTAAGACCCCAATTTTGTCCCTAAGATCCCTCATGGTATCATAACATTGCATTTGCATTGCCTCAAGGATCATTAAGCATCTTGGTTCCCTTTACCTTTGGGTGGGTTTTCTTGTGAGTGGTTTAAGATCACCAAGCATGCTTGAATGGTATATCATTGCTTTTCCTATTTTTCTTACTAACCAAAAACACAAAAATATATCACTAACATCTTTTGTTTGTAGTTTGAGCAATCACAAGGTCAAGAGCTTCAAGGAGATCCTTTGTGCAATAATAAGGTCAAGAGGAGATGATAGCAAGCATGGTAATGGTTCCCAAATATCTCATCCATCAAATATGCCTCCCTAGCATCTCAATTCATCATTTTGATCAAAGCAAGTCAAAGGGTTTGAGGTTTGTTCCCCAAAGAAACCGTAATTCATCTGTGCACCACATTGCCTTGCTCTTGAAGCAACCTCAGCCCATGATCAAATACAATCAAGGTAAGTTCTTTAATTCATCATTTCATGCATATTTAAACTTATTTGAGTATCCTCAATCATCAATTCATCAAGATATGAGTCATGGACTTGAGAAGTTGATCAGTCAATTCATCTGACTATTCTGAAATGCACTTAGATCTAACTTTTCATGTGTTGGTCAAATGGATATGGTTCCAAAAGAAAAAATGTTCTTAAGGACAACATGAACAACTTTCATGTTCATAAAAAATTTATTTGAAACTTGGAAGGTCATCATCCATTCCAATACATTATAGGTCATTTTGACTGAAACCCTAATTTTGGGTCAACTTCCCAAAGACATAACTCATTCATTTTTTATGATTTTGAGGTGGGATCAAATGAATTGTAAAGCTTAAGATGTCTAATTCAAATGTTATGTTGAATAAAATTTCAAAATCTCAAAGGAAATACATGTGATAATGCAAGACATTATAGGTCCTTTTGGGCCAAATGCATTGAAAGGCAAAATAGTCCAACTTCAAATGCCCATAACTTCTTCATCAAAAATCCAAATGATGCAAAATTTAAGTCCATTTTGATTGTCTTGAAAATATCTACAACTTTGATGTTGTAGGTATTTTCATTTGAGGCTTGCATCATCAAAACAGAAGGGCTTGAACATTGGCCAAATTTAGAAACTTTGCCTTTCCATGTTTTGCACCTTGCACTTTAAACTCCAATTTCACCAATTTCCACACTCCAAATGGATTTTTACCCAACATAACAATTGTTCCTTGCATCAAAACCTTTCCAACCATTACTCACATGATCATGTTTGGATTTGGCAAATGGCATTTTCGAAGAGGAGAAGTTTTAGGCATGATTATGCATAGCATGTTGAAATTCATCACACAAGCTAATTCACTCCAAGCTACACGTCCAAACCACCCCACATTCATTTCAGCTTGCATTTGCACCAAGTTTTGGGCCTCACATGCGCCTGTACAGGCCCATGCATGGAGGACCCAATTCACATGCACACGAGTTTGATCATGCATTGCATCAGCTCTTGCTATAAATACACTTGCTTGCTTCACTTGAAAACCAACCTAAAGGCGCCTGAAACCCTGCTGAAGTGATTCCCCAACCTCACCAAAGAAGCTATTTCAATTTTTCTTCAAATTTTTCAGATCCAAAGTTCAACTACATCTGGTTGAATCCTTGGATCTAAAGCTTCTAAATCTTCATCCTTCAGCTCATTGATCTTCTGTTTTGGCAAAGAAAGCAAGGAATCGAGCTCAAGTTTCCAGAAATCAAGGTTGTTATGCAACTGGTTTTTTCTTCGAAACTCATTATGTATTGATCTATTTGATTGGATATTATGTTGGCTGAAGTCCTCTCCATAGAGACATCATTGTTGTGCATTCAATTTTCAAAATCTAACAAGTTCATGATGAACACCACAAAACTTCCATCTTTGATTTCTCTCAATATAGAGATCTAGAGTGGAATTGAGTGGCACAGGGATGATGTACATCATCCCAGCTTTCCAAAGATGTATAGATCGCGTATTTTGGTTAAGATTTGGTTGTCTGCAATTTTGGCCGAAAAACACAAGCTCACCGGAGAAGAAGGTGGCTCCGGTGGCCGTCCCATTGCCAATTTGAATATGGATCGTTGGATTGAGTTTTCCAGATCTAATCCTGGCCCTCGCTTTTTATGACTTTCATTTATTCAATATGTTGCACGTGGACTTGGACCTATGGTGGAAGCGCGCATCTGGAGCGCATGATCTGCCAGCTCAATTAACGAGCTCAGATCTGACGCTCCTGGTTTTTTTTGAATTTCCAATTTTCTGATTTAATTTCTTTTATTCCAATAATTTTCAAAAATTCATATCTCTTTTATTATTGGTCCAAAAATTATGGGACCAATTGCATTCTTCTCCAAATAATTTCTACTTTCTAATTTTGATTTTTAATATTTTTTATTTCACCATTTGATATTTTTTGTGAATTTTCTTTTTTCTGGTTATTTTTAATTCATTTTAAATAGTTTTTGATATTCAAAAAATACAAAAATATTTTCCTAACCTATTTGAATGATGATGGATCTAACAAAAATATTCTCATCAATTTTTTAATTGATTTGAGATTTATTTGAGATTTTAGTTCAATTAGGTTATTTTTATTCATTTTTAATTGATAAAAAATAGTTTCTGACTGTTAAAAATGCTGAAATTTTTTGTCAAACTTTGTTTGACCTTGTTGAACTTGGGATAAATCACTTTGACCTTTCAAGGTTGATTTGAAGTGATTTTGAAGTTTGACCTTTTTTTTTTAATTCAAGTTTATTTTAATATTAAAAATGCCAAAAATATTTTGTTTATTGTTTGACGTCCAATCTTCATCTCACTTCTGATTTCTCATTGTTTGACTTTGACTCTCAATGTTATTTGGTCAACACACATGGATTGGTACATCTTATTCACCTTATGCATTTTATGCTTTCCATTTCCTTTTCCATTATTCATCTTTCTTCTTCTTCTTCTTCTTCTTCTTTTTCTTTTTTGATCAATGAGTTGAAGGTTGATAAGTTAGCATTGATTAGGGAGACTTAATCTTCCTTCATCCAAATCTAATTCATCTTGATCAATTGATCAAATGAATGGCTTTGCATTAAGGATAGGTTGTTTTCTAAATCATGCAAAAGGCTTAAACCAATACAAGATCAATTCTCTTTTCCTTTTTGGCATGGCAAGTTGTTGGAACTTGGTTCACTAATCAAGACTTCTAACTTGTTTTGTTGCCTACATTATTATTGACCGGCCTCATATAGTTGTGACTTCTACATAAGTCCAATTACGATTGCTTAACATAGCGCTAAATTTTGCCTTATGGCACACTAATTACTAACACTAACCATTAACAATTAACATTTACTTTTTGCTTTTTACTTTTATGCAATTTACTATTCTTGCACATATTATCCATTTGCTTTTCTCTTTGCTCACTTGAGCACATGTTTATGTTAATGCCATTTGCCTTTTGCTCACTTGAGCACATAATTGTGTATATACTATTGTGCTTGTGTTTTTGTTTTGATTGTTGTGGACCAAATGCAAAGAAGTGGACTTAGATCTTAGGATTTTTCCCTATGCAAAGAATGGAGAAATGGACTTAGTTTCTAGGATATTCCCTCTTCAAAATTGGAGCAAAAGGATCTTAATGATGAATATGGGCCAAGCCTCTAAACTCACTCTTGTTCATTCTTGATTTGTTTCATAAAACTCTTTGATGTGTGTGTTCTTATGCTAGGGGTTCCCACTTGAGCTTAATTGAAGAACCATTACCATGAGCTCCCAAGAGATAGAGGTCCAAGATGCATTGAGAAGTTTTCTTCCAAGTTCACCTTGATTGATGATTGCTTGAGTTTATGCTTTGTATGTTTGCTTATTCCAAAGGATGGGAGCTACTTGGATCATCAATATGATCTCAAGAGAGGAACTCCATTGTGGTTTTGTTTCTTTATCCCTTACATTTTTGCTTTACTTAGGACTTAACCCTTCTTCTTCTTCCCTCCACTCTAACCCAAGCCAAAACTTTTGTGCAAACATTGACATTGTTTTCAAAAAGTAGAAACCTAGGCCTTATGCCTTTGATTTTTCAAACTCTTTTCATTTAATACTCATTATGAATTGAATCTTAAGTCAACTTTGACTTCATTTTGTAAATACCTCTAATTTATAAATACAACTCACTTCAAGTTGTTTTTGTGGTTCCAATGGCCACCTTTGTTAAAACCTTTTTCATAAACATTAGTCATTAGGTTTGAGTTATAATAGTGGTTGATGTAAACCTCACCTTATCCTTAGTGATTGGACTATAAGTCTTCCATACTTATTATAGGGTGAATCCCTCACTAGTATGTTGAAGCTCTCCTCACATGGTGGATTGTTGGTTTAGGTTGAGTTTTCTCCCTTTGATAACAAAAGACCTTAAGGCTTTTGACCAAATCAATTCACCAATCTTTTAAGATTTTTACCCCGAACTACGAGGTTTTGATCCTACCTTTGTGATGGTACGTAGGCAATGGGTTTATCCATTCAAACAACAAAATTGTAAATATGTATATTCTCTTCTCATCTCTTCAATCATGTTTGCACAAATTTTTTTTCCACAAAAGACAACAACCTTTACAACAAGTGTGAAAAGGGCTCCCTAAGAGTACCTAGGATGTTTTGGGTGCCTAACACCTTCCCATTACATAACCAACCACTTACCCAGATCTCTGTTTCTCTTTTATTAGTTTTTGTTAAAACTTTTAGGTTTTTGTTCGCTTTCTAACCATTCCTTTGGATAAATAGAAGTGCGGTGGCGACTCGACTTGTATGATTTACCTTGGATTTATTCAATATCTCTAATGGTAACGAATACCCCGCTACAAATGCTCAAAAGGAGATTGGAGAACAGAAAGAAACGGTTGAGGGATGAAGAAACTTGGAGATGGAAAAAAGAGAAGAAGCCCCCCTGAAATCATTGAAGGTGTGTACTTATAGTGTTTTAGTTTCCAAATTCTGTTAGAAATTCAAATCCAAATGTCAATGAAATATACTTTTAAATGAGGAAGTTAGTTATAAATTAGAAGTTAGTTAGGTTGAACTTCTGTTATGGATTTTAATTTTCAGCTTATGGTTTTCTTGCAGGTTGCTTTTGGTGTTGTCATTTTGGACCATTTCCATCGCGTTTTGGTCATGATTTTGAGTCGTCTAGGATGGCGCCGTTTCCGCGTTGTCGTTGGATTTGGAGTGTTAAGCTATGTTTCTGTTATGCTTCTGAGTTTTCTGCTATGCTTCTATTGTTCTACTCAACCTCTTTTCTCTTTCTATTATGTGGACATGATTATGGATATTTGGACTAGTTTGGGTAATTTGGTTTTGTATGGATTTAAGTATTGGATATTGATTTTGAATTGGTTTTTCTTAGGGATGGAAACGGGCATGCCCTCCCTGTTTAGGCCTGCCCCGCAAAAGCCCACAAAAAATGGGGTGGGGCGGGGCGGTCATAGTTGAGGACGTGGGCCTAAAACTTAGACTCGCCCGCAAAAAAGTGAGGGCGGGGCGGGGAAAGCCCGCAGACACTGCACTATTTAAGCATAAAAATGCAAAAATTTATGTAAATACACGTGCCCGCAAAAGCCCGTGAAAAAAATGGGACGGGGCAGACACATTTGAGGGTGAGGGCCTAAATCCTTGGCCCGCCCCGCACAAAAGTGCGGGCAAAACGGGGATGCCCAGCGGGCCGAGCCCGTTTTGCCACCCCTAGTTTTTCTTAAGGGTTGGATATTTGGACATTTGGATAATTGTTTTGGATTTCATTTGTAGAATTAAAATGTAATTTGGAAATTTGAGTATATGTAGTGTGAAGTTACCATTGAACATGAAGTGTCTTGTAAAAAATGATTGGAATTTGAATGCTTTTGATAAAGAGAAAATAAATTGGAGAATTTGTGAATGCAATGTGATTGTGAAGTTTGAATGGAAATTTGGGATTTGTGATGTATGACAATAAAGGGAATTGACTAATTTGGATAAATGAAAAGGTGGTAATATGGATTGGTCTATAAATGGATAATTGGTTCGAAAGTTGATAAATGGATATTGGGTTTTATATGATTTTAATGGATATGGATAACAAATAATGGACTCACTCTAGGACAACACCTCCATGGCCCATTGGAACAAAATGATTCTAAAAATTAACTTGAAATTCTAAATTTATCTTGAATTAACAAAATTGGTTCGAATCCAAAATCATCTTGGATTTCCAACCTTGACTTGAATTATCAAAATTAACTTGAATTTCCAAATCAACTTGAATCAATGATCAAATGGTTATGGATACTTATGTTGAATGCAATGATCAGATACGGTTTCACAACGAGATTAAATCCAAATTTGAACATATATCCTGAACCATATACCATGCAATATGAGCCACAATGACGACCTTAAGGCCAATATGCAGTGACTCAATGGATCCAACGGAGCACGAGACTTTGAATCAAATTGGACCCTGATCAAAGGAAATGAATGAAAGTATGAATGTACTAATGAATCACTGCAACAAGACTTATGGAGTCAAGAATCAACTGGATGATTCGAATGATTAGCACTATGAAACCATAATACCCTAGTGAACTCAATGAAAGACATTATGCAAATCATAATGACCAAACAATCCCTTCTATGAGCTAGGATCTTCAAATCAAACCAACGACTTCAGGTACGTCTGATCAAGGTTTTACGCATACACTAGGTAATAAGGCTCACAACCCTTATGAACCAACAAGCTAGGGTTCTAGGTGGACTGGACTCCAATATTCTAGCTCCAAGGACTCAAGTATCTATCAACTAAGGCTTTGATTAATCACAAATCCAAGTGTCTACCAAGCAAGGTATTTGAATAACAATTATCCCCGATTAGGATTTTAAACCAAACACACAGCTCCAACAACAACTTATCTGACCATGGGCCCACGACTAGGGTTTAGAAGCCCAGTTCATGCACGGAGGCCAAACAACAAGATCCCTCAAGACCAAGAATTAGGGTTGCAACCCACATAATGCACAATACCAAAATCTCCAATCCAAACCTTCTTTGTTAACCAGAAACCTTGAATCTATGATGTTTGTTAGTCAATGTTAACCATGAATAAATGATGATGAATATGCATGAGACGTGAATGAGGTTAGATGGGTCTCAGGTTATGGGTTAGATGAAAAGCAAAAATGGGGGGCACATTTTGGGTTACTACACACGGGTCTGAACAGGTCGAGTCATAGGTCGACTTAACCCTGGAAAAACTCAGTTTGAGTCGACTCATCCCCTATTTGAGTCAACTCATTGATTGTTTTACTTGAATAATTTTGCATCGGGTCTATACAGGTCGAGTGGTCACTGCTTGGACTCAATATTCTGTTGTGAAAGATAAACACCAAAGTGTTATTCATCTTCATTCTTCATTGCATTTCTCAGTAATCACACATAACAATCTTTGTTGAGCATTGTGCATTTCTGTGGTGATAACGTCCAAATAGGATTGTGGAATCTTAGTTTGGGTTGAGGCTTTCTGTGGGTTTTTCTTGAATAAAACCATTGGGGTTTTGTCCTCCAAGAATTGGGGGTTTTTGCACTAACCTTTGCTTCGCAGATTCAGTCGAGTGAAAAGTTTGAAGAACGGTGGGTTCGGTCAAACAAGTAACGATAACCGGAGGATTGTGAAGAAAGCTTAGGGTTCAAGCGACTTGCGTTCGAAATCAGCTAAACTGAAGTTTTGGAGAACATGGCATTCTCGCAATAAGGTAGCTGTAACCGGAGGTTCGCTCGAAGCGCTTGAAGGACTTGGGTCAACTCGAATCAAGGGGAGAGAACTGAATAAGATCTGCAATAACACTAGGGGTTGATTCGTGGTGATCATTTGTTCTCTTGTATTGACTTTGCAAGATGTTAATAAAAATATCTCAATTCTAGATTTAGAATTGAGGGCAGACATACCCTAAGCAATGACGATAGGGGAACTGCCTCAACAAACCCGGTCTTGTTCTCTCTATCTCTTATATCTTTAAATTCTGCATTAATTACGTTTTGTATGAAATTAATAGTAAAATCAATATCGCTTGATTGTTGTGCATATTAACTGTTCGATAAATTGGTGCAATCACTTTGATTGCAACTGAGTAAAATTCAACACATTCAATTCGTGTGAAATTAAGACTTGGTATGGAGTGCTCACCAAGTGTTCGATAAAATTAATCTCACACAAATATAGTAATATTTTACTTGCCCGCTTATTGTGTTAACGCATTATTAGAGGTTGATCCACATGATCTTCACATGTTATTTTTATCAAGAAATCATCAAGAGTTTGGAGTTTGTTTGGCTTGGAAACCCTAATTCATCTCGGTATCTTGTGTGACTTCTTCAACAAGTTTCTTCAACAATTGATAAAATATTTATAGGGATACTTCACATTAAATCATCTTATGTATATATGATCCTCCATGAGTCCCAAAAGTCAAGAGAATGCCAAGCTAGCAAGATGGTTCATGGTGGTTGATCAGAGAAAGTCAACTGGTCAAAACTGGGGTTCCCTAGACCCTATATCCTACAATTTTTGTCATACGAAAATGATTACAAGAGATAAGTTAATCAAAACTACATTACAAACAACTTTCATGTTTAATTCAAGAGGTAGTTTTTCTTGGAACGTCATTTTTTATGGTGAAAGATTATAGGTCATTTTATCTGAACCCTAGTTTGGAGGTCAACTTCCCAAGACCATAACTTTCTCAATTTTTGTGAGATGAAATCCATTAAAATTCCATGATCAAATTCAATATGCCTACTTCAACGTTTATGTTTTGATGAAGTTCAAATTCAACTTGAAAATGCATGTGCCAAGAAGAAACATTATAGGTCATTTTGGGCCAATACCATTGAACAAATGATTTTTCTCAACTTCTAAAATGCATAACTTCTTCATTCCAAATCCAAATAAGGTTAAATGTGTGACCAAATTGAATAGGTTTGAAAGAGCTACATATTTGATGAAGGAACTTTTCTCATTTGAAGTCCATAAAAAAGTTATTCAAGGTGGAAGAAGTGAACATTTGACTTGGGACTTAGAAAATTTTCAAATATGTTTGATTTCCCAAACTTCCACCTCAAAATTAATCATGATCCAAGCTTTAAATGAAAAAGTATTCAACATGAAAGTTGTTCCCCTTGATCTCAACTTTCCAAAAAGTCCAAGATCATCTCATTTGGCCCAAGGATGGAGGACTTGCACATGGGTGCAACATGAAGAACCATTTGAATAATTCCCACTTCCATTTTTCATACACGATTGCATGACTTTGTAACATGATTTCAGCATGATCCTCACTCATTTTTAGACCTGATTACATCATTTGATGGGCCTATCACACACCCATACAAGCATGCAAGGGAATTTCTCAAAATTTTCCAAATTTGGAAGTGTGTGGAAATGAATCTCCTTGGCTATAAATACGACCCTCATTGCTCAGAATTAAGGACCTCATGCCCAAGCTTTATACCTGCAATCCTAAACCCTCACCATTGAAGGATAATCTTGAAGGTTTTCTTTGAAAACCGAGTTTCAAATCTCCATCTGTTTTGAGATTGAAACTCCAAGAGTCCAGACCTTTTCTTGATCCTAATCACTTCCAACAAGCATCTGAAGCAAGGCCAAGCACAATTGGAATCAAGATCGTGCCAATCTAAAGCTCAATTGAAGGTGAATTTTCAGAATTTTCTTCTCTTTGATTCTCCCTCAATTCTTCATCATTCTTTGTGATTTTTGGTTGTCTGAAGTCCTATCAATATAGACAAAAAGATTAAGTTGCTTTGAGGTCAAATCGAAGCAACTCAGTTCATGATCCTCGAAATTCAAATCCCTGTATCTTTTTATATACTTGAAATTGGAGAAAATTGAGGCCAGATTCGAGCTCTAGAGCTTTTCTTCTTTAAATCCATATATTTGTTTTTTATTTTGGTGATGGTTGATGGTGGACCAGTCCGGTGAGGTTCACCAGAGAAGAAGACCGGAGCCCTAGCTCCGGTGATGTGTTGTCACACATCTCAACCACATGATTTATTTGAAATATTTTAATCTCACGCGTCCAATCTGATTACCAAGCCTGCAGTGCATTGACTAAGGACTATCGTGGATTGCGCGCGCTTGACCATCAGATTTGCCACCTCAATTAATGAGGGAGATCTGATGGGCCTCCTTTTTTTTATTTTTTTATTTTTGTGTTTAATCTATTTATTTTGATTAATTCGTATTAATTTTATTTTTAATCCAAAAAATATGGGACTTTCACCAAAAATATTTAAATACTTTCCTCTTTCATTTTCTGAATTAAAATTATTTTTTGGATTAATTTTGATATTTTTCATAAATTAGTTGTTTTTATGCATATTTTTAATTGTTTAAAAATACTTCTGACTTTTCAAAAATTATGAAATTTTTTGTCTAAGGTCCTTTGACCTTGTTTGACCTAGGATAAATCTATTGGCCATTTATTTGGTGTTTTGAAGAGGTTTTAGGTTTTGACCAAACCAAATTTAATTTAAATGCATTTTTAATTTGATTTTTAATTGATTAATTGTGTAGAAATTATGTTGAGCCATTTTTATTGACTTGTGAAGTTTGACTATGTATTTGGGCCTTGGTCAAGGTTGATTTGACTTTTGTTGGATTAAAATCATTGGATTTAGGGGATTGATGAAATGTACATTTCATCTCCCAAAATAAATGAATGATTTTAATTTGATAAAATTCTTTCCATGACCAATTTGTGTTTCTCTCATTTCCCCTCCATCTTCATCTTCAATCCCATTATCTCCCATCCTTTCTATTGACCAATGAACTCTCAATATCCTAAGGCTAATTGGTTCATCAATAACTTTGTGTTAGATGAACCAATACAAGTATGGATGAGATATGTAACACCCCAAATAAAGAAAAAGAATTATTTAATTAAGTTGATAATATATTTATTAATTTAATTAAATAAAATTGAATTATTGGATTATTATTATTATTAATAATAATTGTTGGAAAAATATATAGGTTGGAATAAGGAAAGGGTTTCATTTTTTGGAAAAGGTTTCACGTGAGAAACAGAGAAGCTGCAGAGAAGAGGAAGAAGGGCAAAGAGCCGAAAAGCACGGTTGAGGAACGGAGAAGCTAAAGCTTAGAGATTTGCCGGATTATATCAGGTAAGGGGGGTTTATCGTCGTTTAACGGGTATTATCGATTAACATGTAATGGGTAGTGATAAGCTGTTAATTTGACCGAATTGAGATTATGGGTGCTGAAATATTATGATGAATAAGTTGAATTTAAGCTGAAATTAGATCGGTAGCTGTGTGAGTTGTGAGATTCTGAATGTATCGCTTTTTACGGATTTGGAATCGGAGGTCCGGAAGTCCTCCAACGGCGGAAAATGCGGAAACTCTGCATTCTGCCTTGTGTTAGCGCAGGAACTGCTGTTTCGCCTGCGTTAACCGGTTAACCCAGGGTGTTAACCGGTTAACACTGTTCTAAATTGTGAAAAATGTTGAGTTTTGCCTGCGTTAACCGGTTAACCTATAGCGTTAACCGGTTAACACTGTTGCGTTTTGCCTGGAAGTGTAATTTTCCTGCGTTAACCGGTTAACCTATAGCGTTAACCGGTTAACACTGTTGCAGTGTGGAAAAATAGTTGATTTTTATGTTGTAAATGCAATTGGTAGTTGACCTATTGCAGTTAATTGTGATGAATAAAATTGTTGAGTTTATGTTGTGAAATGCCGATGCAAATATGTTGAAAAGTTGATTATAAGTTGTTTTGTTGAAATATTAAGTTGTAGGCTGATGAGCCAAAGCTGATTTTAAGTTGCTTTGTTGAAAAATTACTGAGTTGTAGGCTGATGAGCCAAAGTTGATTATAAGTTGTTTTGTTGAAAGAAAAGCTGTTATGTTGCTGTTATTCTTATGTTGTTGAGTTCAAGTCGTACATGCCATAGACATTCATATGCATTAAGTCGGGGCTTTTGCTCACACCACGTTGGCCTGGATTGGCAAAAATTATGGGGCTTTTGCTCACACCACGTTGGCCTGGATTGGCAAAATTTTAAGTTGAAAGTTGAAGGCTTATGCCTTGATGCCCACTAAACTGGCAATGATTTTAAGTTGGGAGTTTTACTCCAAATGGTACCACATGCATAAAGAGTCGAGTCTCATTGAGTTGCATTTTATGTTGTTATTGAGTTGTATTTACGTTGTATTTGCGTATGATAATTGAGTTGAATGTGCCGTTACCGCATGCATGATATGATTTGGGTGATTAACGTGTAGAATTACTTAACATAACATGATGATTTATAATATTTGTTATATCGATTGAGAAACTCACCCTTACAATATTTTTCAGGTAACGAGCAGTGAGTTGAGTAGGAGCTAGTGCTTGAAGTCTAGTGTGGTTAGAGGGTCATGCTCTGATAGGTGTAACATCGGGACGGGATGTTTGAATTGTCGAATAAGTGTTAATTTTGATGAATTACAGATGTTGAAATATTTTATCCGCTGCGTATTGTTAAAGAAGTTTTTATGTCGAATAAAATTGAGTATGACTGCTTTTATGTTGAATTATGTGAAGAAGTTGTTATGTGACACCCTTGAGTGACAATATTTACTCTGATATGTATGATTTAATTGTTGTTGTTTTAATTAAATATTTGGGGTATTTAGAAGGGTGTTACATTAGTGGTATCAGAGCAGGTCGGTCCGTCCGGCCAGTTGTCGTGTCGTTTTGTCTAACAATTGTGTATTGTTACCAATCTAACTTTAAGTTGTGTTGCATTGATAAGTTGAAATGGCTGGAAGGAATGACGCTGCAATGGCTGCCGCAATGCAAGCAATGGCACAAGCTGTGCAGAACTTGCCAAATGCTGGTGGAGATGCTGGATCACGTAGCTTGGCGACTTTTCAGAGAGAGAATCCGCCGGTGTTTAAAGGGAAGCATGATCCAGATGCAGCTTTAGGATGGTTGAAAGAGATTGAGAGAATCTTTCGTGTTATGGATTGCACTCCAGCTCAGAAGGTTCGGTATGGTACTCACATGCTAGCAGTCGAAGCTGATGACTGGTGGCTAGAGACTCACGAGAGGTTGACCGTGGCGGGTGAAGACGTTACTTGGGATGTATTCCGTAGGGAATTCCTGAGAAAGTATTATCCGGAAGATGTCCGTGGTAAGAAGGAAATTGAATTCCTTGAGCTGAAGCAAGGAAACATGTCTGTCACTGATTACGCTGCGAAATTTGTGGAGTTGTCCAAATTTTATCCTCATTACACTGGTGCTGGTGCTGAATTTTCAAAGTGCATCAAGTTTGAGAACGGATTGCGCTCTGAAATTAAGAAGGCTGTTGGGTATCAGAAGATACGCATTTTCACTGAATTGGTTGATAGCTGCAGGATATTTGAAGAGGACAATAATGCTCATTACAAGATTGTCAGTGATCGCAGAGGCAAGCAACATCAAAACCGTGGCAAGCCGTATGATGTTCCAGCTGGAAAGGGGAAGCAAAGAGCTGCTCCGGCCCAGAGAACTAGTGGGGGAGGTACCCCTGTTGGTATAGTTTGCTTCAAGTGTGGTCAGGCTGGTCATAAGAGTAATGTATGCACTGCTGAAGTAAAGAGGTGTTTTCGCTGTGGTAAGACTGGGCATGCGATAGCTGATTGCAAGCACAAGGAAGTGATTTGTTTTAATTGTGGAGAAGAAGGGCATATTGGAAGTCAGTGTCAGAAGCCGAAGAAAGGGAATCAGTCTGGAGGCAAGGTCTTTGCTTTATCGGGTTCTGAGACTTCTGCAGATGATCGTTTGATCCGAGGTACGTGTTATATTAATGGCTTTCCTCTTGTAGCTATTATTGACACAGGTGCGACTCATTCCTTTATATCTTTGGATTGTGCTGTGAAACTTAAGTTAGAGATATCTGAGATGCTTGGTAGTATGGTAATTGATACTCCTGCGAAGGGTTCAGTGACTACTACTTCGGTTTGTTTAAATTGTCCTTTGAGTATTTTTGGTAGGGACTTTGGGATGGACCTAGTGTGCCTTCCACTAGCGCAGATTGATGTTATTCTGGGTATGAACTGGTTGGTGTTTAACCGAGTTTCTATCAATTGTTTTGATAAGACGGTGATCTTTCCTGAGATTGAAGGAGGAAAGAGTTTGTTCCTATCAGCAAGGCAAGTGGATGAGGCAGTAGCTGAGGGAGCAGAGTTGTTCATGCTGTTAGCAACTTTGGAGGCCAAGGATAAGATGGTGATTTGTGATCTAGCCGTGGTGTGTGATTTTCCTGATGTGTTTCCTGAAGAAGTGAATGAATTGCCGCCAGAACGCGAAGTGGAGTTCTCTATTGACTTGGTACCTGGTACTAGGCCGATATCGATGGCTCCGTACCGTATGTCTGCTGTTGAGTTAACTGAATTGAAGAGTCAGTTGGAAGATCTGTTGGATAAGAAATTTATTCGTCCGAGTGTGTCACCGTGGGGTGCGCCAGTGCTGTTGGTTAAGAAGAAAGAAGGTACTATGAGGTTGTGTGTGGACTACAGGCAACTGAATAAAGTGACGATCAAGAATCGGTATCCTTTGCCGAGGATTGATGATTTGATGGATCAGTTGGTTGGTGCAAGTGTGTTCAGTAAAATAGATTTGAGATCTGGGTATCATCAGATACGTGTGAAGACTGAGGATATTCAGAAGACTGCTTTCAGGACAAGGTATGGACATTATGAGTATTCTGTAATGCCTTTTGGTGTGACTAATGCACCTGGAGTATTTATGGAATATATGAATAGGATTTTCCATCCGTACCTAGATCAGTTTGTTGTGGTGTTTATTGATGATATTTTGGTGTATTCGAAATCGGAAGAAGAGCATGCTGAGCATTTGAGAGTGGTTTTGGAAGTTCTCCGAGAAAAGAAGTTATTTGCTAAACTCTCTAAATGTGAGTTTTGGTTAGAAGAGGTAAGTTTTCTTGGTCATGTGATTTCAAGAGGTGGTGTTGCTGTTGATCCTTCTAAGATAGAAGCGGTATCTAAGTGGGAAGCTCCGAGGTCTGTTGCTGAGATTCGAAGTTTCCTTGGTTTGGCTGGTTACTATAGGAAGTTCATTGAAGGGTTTTCTAAGTTGGCGTTACCGTTGACGATGTTGACTAGAAAGGGGCAAGCATTTGTTTGGGACTCAAAATGTGAAGAAGGTTTCCAAGAGTTAAAGAGAAGGTTAACTAGTGCTCCTATTCTGATATTACCGAGTTCATCGGAACCATTTGAAGTTTACTGTGATGCTTCATTGTTGGGTTTGGGTGGCGTGTTGATGCAGAATAAGCAGGTTATAGCTTATGCTTCAAGACAGCTGAGGGTTCATGAGAGGAACTATCCGACGCACGATTTAGAGTTGGCGGCTGTAGTGTTTGTTCTGAAGTTGTGGAGGCATTATTTGTACGGGTCAAGATTTGAGGTTTTCAGTGACCATAAAAGTTTAAAGTATTTGTTTGATCAGAAAGAGCTGAATATGAGACAGAGGAGATGGTTGGAGTTTCTGAAGGATTATGACTTTGGTTTGAATTACCATCCGGGTAAAGCAAACGTAGTGGCTGATGCATTGAGTCGGAAATCGTTACATATGTCTATGTTAATGGTTAAGGAATTGGATTTAATTGAGCAGTTTAGAGACTTGAGCTTGGTGTGTGAGAGTACTCACAACAGTGTTAAATTGGGAATGTTGAAGTTAACAAGTGGTATTCTGGAGGAGATCAGAGAGGGTCAGAAATTTGACATGCTTTTGGTTGATAAGTTGACTCTAGTGAATCAAGGTCAAGGTGGCGAATTCAGAATTGATGAGAATGGTATTTTGAAATTTGGTAGTCGGGTGTGTGTTCCGGATGTTACTGAACTTAAGAAGAGTATTCTTGAAGAAGGACATCGTAGTGGGTTGAGTATTCATCCTGGAGCTACGAAGATGTATCATGATTTAAAGAAGTTATTTTGGTGGCCGGGAATGAAAAGAGATATCGCGAGTTTCGTTTATTCTTGTTTGACTTGTCAGAAGTCAAAGATTGAGCATCAGAAGCCATCTGGGCTAATGCAACCGTTGGCGATTCCAGAGTGGAAATGGGATAGTATCAGTATGGATTTTGTTTCTGGGTTACCGAGGACAAGTAAGAATTTTGAAGCCATTTGGGTGATTGTTGATAGATTGACGAAATCGGCTCATTTTATTCCGATCAGAATGGATTATCCGTTAGAGAAATTGGCTGAGTTGTATATTGAGAAGGTTGTAAGTCTGCATGGTATTCCGTCGAGTATTGTTTCGGACAGAGATCCTAGATTTACATCGAAGTTCTGGGAAGGTTTGCAGAAGGCTTTGGGAACTAAGCTGAGATTGAGTTCTGCATATCATCCGCAGACTGATGGTCAGACTGAGAGGACGATTCAGTCATTGGAGGATCTTTTGAGAGCTTGTGTTTTGGAGAAGGGAGGTACTTGGGATTGTTATTTACCTTTGATTGAGTTTACCTACAACAATAGTTTTCATTCGAGCATTGGTATGGCGCCGTTTGAAGCTTTGTATGGTAGGAGATGTCGGACACCGTTATGTTGGTATGAGTCCGGTGAGAGTGCTGTGGTTGGACCGGAGATTGTTCAACAAACTACAGAAAGGATTAAGATGATTCAGGAGAAGATGAGAATTGCTCAGAGTCGTCAGAAGAGTTATCATGATAAGAGGAGGAAATCACTTGAGTTTCAAGAGGGAGATCACGTGTTTCTTCGTGTTACTCCGATAACTGGTGTTGGTCGAGCCTTGAAGTCGAAGAAGTTGACACCGCGATTTATTGGTCCTTATCAGATTTTGGAGAGGATAGGAGAAGTAGCCTATCGTATCGCTTTACCGCCGTCACTTGCGAATTTGCATGAAGTTTTTCATGTGTCTCAGTTGAGGAGGTACGTTCATGATCCGTCGCATGTTGTCCAAGTAGATGATGTACAGGTGAGAGATAACCTGACTGTTGAAACATCACCTATGAGGATTGAGGATCGAGAGTTGAAGCAGTTGCGGGGTAAAGAGATTGCCTTGGTGAAGGTAGCTTGGGGAGGACCAGCAGGTGGCAATGTGACTTGGGAACTGGAGAGTCAGATGAAGGAGTCTTATCCAGAGTTATTTGTTTGAGGTATGTTTTCGAGGACGAAAACTCTTTTAGTGGGGGAGAGTTGTAACACCCCAAATAAAGAAAAAGAATTATTTAATTAAGTTGATAATATATTTATTAATTTAATTAAATAAAATGAATTATTGGATTATTATTATTATTAATAATAATTATTGGAAAAATATATAGGTTGGAATAAGGAAAGGGTTTCATTTTTGGAAAAGGTTTCACGTGAGAAACAGAGAAGCTGCAGAGAAGAGGAAGAAGGGCAAAGAGCCGAAAAGCACGGTTGAGGAACGGAGAAGCTAAAGCTTAGAGATTTGCCGGATTATATCAGGTAAGGGGGGTTTATCGTCGTTTAACGGGTATTATCGATTAACATGTAATGGGTAGTGATAAGCTGTTAATTTGACCGAATTGAGATTATGGGTGCTGAAATATTATGATGAATAAGTTGAATTTAAGCTGAAATTAGATCGGTAGCTGTGTGAGTTGTGAGATTCTGAATGTATCGCTTTTTACGGATTTGGAATCGGAGGTCCGGAAGTCCTCCAACGGCGGAAAATGCGGAAACTCTGCATTCTGCCTTGTGTTAGCGCAGGAACTGCTGTTTCGCCTGCGTTAACCGGTTAACCCAGGGTGTTAACCGGTTAACACTGTTCTAAATTGTGAAAAATGTTGAGTTTTGCCTGCGTTAACCGGTTAACCTATAGCGTTAACCGGTTAACACTGTTGCGTTTTGCCTGGAAGTGTAATTTTCCTGCGTTAACCGGTTAACCTATAGCGTTAACCGGTTAACACTGTTGCAGTGTGGAAAAATAGTTGATTTTTATGTTGTAAATGCAATTGGTAGTTGACCTATTGCAGTTAATTGTGATGAATAAAATTGTTGAGTTTATGTTGTGAAATGCCGATGCAAATATGTTGAAAAGTTGATTATAAGTTGTTTTGTTGAAAATATTAAGTTGTAGGCTGATGAGCCAAAGCTGATTTTAAGTTGCTTTGTTGAAAAATTACTGAGTTGTAGGCTGATGAGCCAAAGTTGATTATAAGTTGTTTTGTTGAAAGAAAAGCTGTTATGTTGCTGTTATTCTTATGTTGTTGAGTTCAAGTCGTACATGCCATAGACATTCATATGCATTAAGTCGGGGCTTTTGCTCACACCACGTTGGCCTGGATTGGCAAAAATTATGGGGCTTTTGCTCACACCACGTTGGCCTGGATTGGCAAAATTTTAAGTTGAAAGTTGAAGGCTTATGCCTTGATGCCCACTAAACTGGCAATGATTTTAAGTTGGGAGTTTTACTCCAAATGGTACCACATGCATAAAGAGTCGAGTCTCATTGAGTTGCATTTTATGTTGTTATTGAGTTGTATTTACGTTGTATTTGCGTATGATAATTGAGTTGAATGTGCCGTTACCGCATGCATGATATGATTTGGGTGATTAACGTGTAGAATTACTTAACATAACATGATGATTTATAATATTTGTTATATCGATTGAGAAACTCACCCTTACAATATTTTTCAGGTAACGAGCAGTGAGTTGAGTAGGAGCTAGTGCTTGAAGTCTAGTGTGGTTAGAGGGTCATGCTCTGATAGGTGTAACATCGGGACGGGATGTTTGAATTGTCGAATAAGTGTTAATTTTGATGAATTACAGATGTTGAAATATTTTATCCGCTGCGTATTGTTAAAGAAGTTTTTATGTCGAATAAAATTGAGTATGACTGCTTTTATGTTGAATTATGTGAAGAAGTTGTTATGTGACACCCTTGAGTGACAATATTTACTCTGATATGTATGATTTAATTGTTGTTGTTTTAATTAAATATTTGGGGTATTTAGAAGGGTGTTACAAGATAGGTCCATCCTTTCATCTTTTTTTTCTTTTTGTGTGTGGTATGTTTTAGGAGTATGGTTCGTTATACCATATCTCTAACATGCATTAACACCAAAAAATTTATTGCCCGACCTCAGATAGTTGTGACTTCTACATAACTCCAATTACGACTGCTTAACATAGCGCTAAATTTTGACCCTTAAGGCATAACATTCTAGTAAGTGAGATTGTAAGTCTCCCCCCTTTCATGGTATTATGTGGAAACTTGGCCTTTTTTCCTTCCTTTTGAATATGTCTTGGTTCAATGGTACATGCTTG
The DNA here is from genome assembly GCF_024323335.1 of Lathyrus oleraceus. NCBI lineage: Eukaryota > Viridiplantae > Streptophyta > Magnoliopsida > Fabales > Fabaceae > Lathyrus > Lathyrus oleraceus. The sequence goes on along the minus strand of NC_066584.1, from coordinate 235,822,861 downwards.
TGAATAGAGGGTTGAGTGTTCTCCAAAGAATGACTTAATCAATTGAAAAGCAAATTCCACTAACTCCTAATCAACTAACATTTGACTAACTTTTATTATTCTTGATTTTATTTTCAAGTCATTTACTTTATGCAATTTAAATTCAAGTCATTTACCATTTCATTTGTCATTTACATATCATTTAACTTGTTTATGTTTATATCATTTTCACTTTGCTAATTTAAGCCATATATTGTGATTGTATTTATTTGTTTGTATATTTTGTTTGTGTTTATGGTCTTAGGACCTTAAAATACTTAACAAATAACAAAAACCCTAAAACAATGTTTGTGTGGACTGTTGGATTTGATCTGAGCTTTTGGACTTAGAATTAGGCAACCTTCCATATGCAAAAGGACTTGGCCAATGCCAACATTTCTGAGACCAAGTTATTATGATTTGAGCTTTCATCTGATGCAAGTATTGGGATCTACATGAATTCATTTGCTACATGGTCTTGATATAACTATTACTTTGAACATGTGTCTAATGCCTTGTTCTGAGCTAATGAAGGAGTATGTCATCTGATACATGAGAAGACAAAGAAGATTGTTAGCTGTGAAGTTGCTTTCTTGGATGTGACTATATTTATTTGATACCTTGTTTCCACATTGCTATTTGCTTATTGATATTGCTTGATTCAAAGTCCAAGGGGAAAATCGGTTTTCTATATGACATTTTTGTCTGTTGGATTGCATCCAATTGGTCAGATCTTTTCAACTCTTAACTTTTAATTTTATGCTTAGGATTAGTCTCTTCATCTCCTACCACTTCTTAAATTTCAAAATCTCTCCCTTTTTAAAAAAAAATCTTCTTTGCTTGTGATTCCTAAACTTATATCTTCTGCACAGACACATAAGCATACTAAGGATAAGAACTATGTTCTGAAATCTAAGTATCATGCAAAAATTTCTCATGATTATCCTTCTTCTAAAACACCCAAAGTTGTAAGAAACTCTGGGAAAACTAACAAAAGAGGACCCAGAAAGTGGGTACCTAAGGATACAATCATTTATGTTGCAGACATCCTTGACAGCTCAGCTGAGACACCAGTCATGGTACCTGGATAGTGGATGCTCGCGACACATAACGGGTAGAAGATCTATGTTCCAAGATTTGGAACTTAAGATTGAAGGGTTTGTTGGTTTTGAAGGAAACCAGAAAGGGAAGATCATTGGCTCTAGAACCATTGATAACGATAAACTTCCTTCTATTACTAATGTTCTTTTAGTTGATGGTCTGATTCATAACCTATTGTCTATTACCTAACTTAGTGACAATGGTTATGATATCATCTTTAATCAAAAGTCTTGTAAGGTTGTTAGTCATAAAGATCGGACAATCCTTTTTAACGGAAAGAGGAAAAACAACATTTATAAAATTAGACTTTCTGATCTTGAGATCAAAATGTAAAATGTCTAATGTCTGTTAATGAGGAGCAATGGGTCTGACATAGAAGTTTGGGTCATGTTAGAATAAGAAGGATTTCTCAGCTAAATAAGCTTGAATTAGTTAGAGGTCTACCCAAACTGAAGTTCACTTCAGATGCTCTTTGTGAAGCATGTTAGAAAGGCAAGTTTTCTGAAATTTCTTTAAAAGCAAAAATTGTCGTTTCTACCTCTAGATTGCTAGAACTTTTTCACATTAATTTGTTTGGACCAGTGAAAACTTCTTCTATCAATGGAAAGAAGTATAGATTAGTCATAGTTGATGACTACAATCGATGAACATGGGTAAAGTTCTTAAAATAAAAGGATGAGTCGCACTCTGTGTTTTCTACCTTCTGCTCAATAGTGCAAACATAAATGAATTGAAAAATACTCAAAGTTATAAGTGATCATGGTGGAGAATTTAAAAATAAACATTTTGAAAAAAAAATCATTCAAATGGTATTTCCCATGATTTCTCATGTCCTATAACTCCACAACAAAATGAAGTTGTAGAAAGGAAGAATAGGACATTGTAAGAAATGGCCCGCACCATGATCCAAGAAATTGATATGGCTAAGCATTTCTGGGCAGAAGCAGTCAACATAGCATGTTATATTCAGAACGGGATTTCTATCTGACCTATTATGGCTAAGACTCCTTATGAATTGTGGAAGAACAGAAAGCCCAACATTTCTTACTTTCATCCTTTTGGATGTGAATGTTTTATGTTAAACACTAAAGAGAATCTTTGCAAGTTTGACTCTAAGGCCCAAAAGTGTTTACTATTAGGATATTCTGAACGCTCTAAAGGCTACATAATCTTTAATACAAAAACACGAATTATTGAGGAATCAATTCATGTTAGGTTCAATGATAAGCTTGACTCTTAAAAGCCAATGCTAGTTAAGAAATTTAGAGATCTGAAGATCAACCTTTCAGAATCCAAAGATATTATCTTTGGAGAAAAATACTCAGAAGGCAAAGCCAAAGAATATGAAGAAACGACTCAACCAGAAGCAATCGTTGATCCAACTCATTAGAAGAAGAGTAGATTAAGAACTTCTTATTCAGAAGAACTGATTATGGGAGACAAGAATGCTCCAGTCAGAACTAGATCTTCATTCAGACCTTCTGAAGCGACTCTTCTAGGTTTGGTGTCTCTGATAGAACCCACATCCATTGATGAAGCTCTTATGGATACTGAATATATTCTGACCATGCAAGATGAACTGAATTAATTCACCAGAAATGATGTTTGGGATCTTGTTCAGAAACCAAGAGGCTTCCATGTCATTGGAACCAGATGGGTATTCAGAAACAAACTGAATGAAAAAGGAGAAGTTATCAAAAACAAAGCTCGACTAGTAGCATAAGGTTATAATCAACAAGAAGGTATAGACTATACAGAAACATTTGCTCCAATTGCCAGGTTAGAGTCTATTCGTCTTTTAATTTCTTTTGCAGTCAATCATAACATCATACTTTGTTATATGGATGTTAAGAGTGCATTCCTAAATGGTTATATTTCTGAAGAAGTTTATGTGCATCAACCTCCTGGTTTTGAAAGCTCTCAAAATCCTGATTTTGTTTTTAAACTGAAAAAGTCTCTGTATGGTCTAAAGCAAGCTCCAAGAGCTTGGTATGATAGACTAAGTAACTTTCTATTGGAAAATGATTTTACCAGAGGGAAAGTGGACACAACTCTCTTTTGCAAAACCTTCAAGAATGACATTTTGGTTATGCAAATATATACAAGCATAATTCTGGTAATATGACACTTGATGATATTATTTTGGGTTCTGCTAATGCGTCGTTGTGCAAGGATTTTGCTAACTCTATGCAGGCAGAATTCGAAATGACTCTGACGGGAGAACTAAAGTTCTTTATGGGAATCCAGATTGATCAAAGACTTGAAGGCACATATATTCATCAAAGAAAATATACAAAGGAACTTATGAAGAAATTCAACTTATTAGAATGTAAGTTAGCAAGGACTCAAATGCATCCTACATGCATTATGGAGAAAGAAGAGGTAAGCAGTAATGTAAATCAAAAGCTTTTCAGAGGTATGATAGGTTCTCTTTTATATCTAATAACTTCTAGACCTGATATCTTATTTAATGTCTGTTTACATGCTTGCTTCCAATCATATCCTAGGGAAACTCACTTAACTGATGTTAAGAGAATCTTTAGATATCTGAAAGATACTATTAATCTTGGTTTATTTTATAGAAAATCAAGTGAGTATAAATTAGTAGGCTATTGTGACGCTGAATATGCTAGAGATAGAATAGAAAGAAAAAGTACTTCTGGAAGTTGCCAATTTTTGGGAAATAACTTGATTTCATGGTCCAACAAGAGACAATCAACAATTGCGTTATCAACAGTCGAAGCTGAATACATTGTAGCTTCTGGATGTAGTACTCAGATGCTCTGGATAAAGAGTCAGCTGGAAGATTATCAGATATCTGAGAGTAACATTCATATTCTTTGTGATAATACTTCTGTTATCTGTTTATCTAAGAATCCTATCTTGTATTCTAGGGCTAAGCATATTGAAATAAAACATCACTTTTTATGTGACTATGTTCAGAAGGGAATTTTTCACTTAAAATTTATTGATACATACCATCAATGGGATGATATCTTTATAAAACCCCTTGTTGAAGATAGATTCATATTCATTCTGAAAAACCTACTTATGAAACTGTGTCCAGAATAAAAAGATGTAATTCAGAATGTTAAGTATTTAGAACTATAAATTAGATTATGAGACTGTTATGCTTTTTGACTTTGAAACATGAAGCTTTATGAAGTAAGAAAGTTTTCATGAATCAGAAAGGTTCTGATCATAAGCAATCTTATCGATTTGTCTTCCTGATTCTAAATAGTTGCTGCATTTAATGGTTGTCTTGTCGTTTGATCTCATGTGGTTCTTAGTGGAGACAGTTGTCCCACTTTTTGGGCATGCATGATAAAAGCGTGACACATTAGGTTTAACAATTCTTGGAATTAGGTCTAAACCTTTACACTTCCCCCTATGATTGCATATTCTCTTTTTGTCATCATTGCAAAAAAATTCTATTTAAACCCACTTCACTCACATTTTCACACTACGCGGACAATTCTCCCACATTTTCAAGTTTTCAAACTTCAAATAACCTTTCTTCTTTCTCTTCAACTGTTCTTCATCTTCATCTTCATCTTCATCTTCATCCTCCTCAAATCAATGATTGAACAACAAAAACTCTCTCCAAGTCGATCAAAGGTTGCTCAACAATAACTGGTTCAACAACAGTTTCAACAACTACATCTAGCTCAGATTGGATCTCCTTCTAGATTTGTCTCTAGTGAAGACACTCCTCCATTCAAGCAAGAAGTAAACGGAAGTAATATTCCGGTGGATAACTATCCTATCTTCACAAAGACCGATCCACCAGAAATTTTAGCACATTACATGGAGATCTATCTTGAAGAGGGTCTTGATCCTTTGGTCGATCCCTTTAATCTTCTGAATGACTACCCAGTTGTTCCTTCGCCTCCTCCTTCTTCCCAAAACCCTTAGTTTTTATAAAAAGTCTTCACATGTGTGTATTTTTTCTCTTGCTGCATTTTGTTTGTAGTTTATTTTAGTATTTTGTTATTCCATTTTGATGTTTACCAGTTGTATCTCTGCACTACCTGTTGGCATTTTTAATCAATGAAAAATTGTTTTGTTTCTCTTTATTTATTCTTGTCTTTTATCTTTTTGATTGATGACAAAGAGGGAAAAACATAACATTCTAAAGGGGAGGAATTAAGTGCTTATTTTGATATCTATTTTCCTAAGTAAAGACCCAAACATTTCTTAAATGCTTATGTTAACAAATACTTCGAAAAAGTTTGTTAAGTGTTTTTGCAGGGTTAATTCTCAAGAATCAGAATGGTCCTGAAGGTGCTACTTCTGAAAATCATGCTTCTGACAAATCAAGGTTCTGAAAACCTTATCCTTCAAGGAAGAAGAGTTTCTAAAAGATTCTGAAGTAAAGCTTATCGAAATGCTGATGTTATGAACCAGTGCTCTGGACAACATCAACTAACTTTTGAAGATAAACCAGATTCTGACTAAATATTCACTATAGTACCTCAAAAGGTAAATCAGGAAAAAAATATTTTCATTCTGATTTTATCTTTATAGGATTATACATCTTAGGGGGAGATTTGGGTTTCTGTAAGATGTATTCTTCAGTGATGACCTGTACAAAACTGTTCATCAAAATACATGTTTTATCTTCATAAAAAAGGGGGAGATTGTTAGAACAAGATTTGGTTATGCATCTATAACTTGAGTTTTGATGATAACAATGTTGTATTTATGTGAGAACAATTTTGGTACCCTAACGCTTTGTTATTGTGTAGCTTTAACAACCAGCTTTGATTCTCATCATATGATGTACAACATCATCAATTTCCGAACTTTGAGTTCCAAATCCACTTTTGCGCATGCAATTAGAAGTTCTGAAAGACGTCAATGTTGTTGTTGCATTGTTCTTTCTGCTTCTGTGTTATTTCACCCATCAGAAACTTCTGAGGAGACTCTATGTTGTTGCTACAATATTCTCTCAGTTCTTGCTTATGGACGTGACTCTGATCACCAAACTTCTAAAGAATGGTAAGCTTTTGAAGTTGTGTTATGTAGCTGAATATTCTGAAGATCACAAGACAAACAATTGAAGTTATCAAGGTTTTGACTAAGGATTTTGAAGACTTTGAAGATTCTTAAGACACTGAAGAACTCAAGCCAGACTATTGACGTTGTCAAGGTTCTGACCCAAGGTTCTGAAGTTTTTGAACCTAGCTCTATACTTCTTAACTTAACGCTTCAATCATCTTTCATCATAAGCCAATGAATTTGAAGATAAGATCAAAATGGGAATGTGATCAAATAGTATATAGTACAAATTGAACAACCTTTCCACTACCTTATTTCGTAGGCAAGAATAATACTATACATCACACCTGTCACTGAATTTGTGGACGAAAGGATATTACACAATATCATTTCTTTCCCATCTAACAGTGGACAACTGCTCAAGGAGCTTTCCCCATTTTGCCCTCCAATGGTCACATGTTTCTCTATATAAGCATGCATTGGAGACTTGAAGAAAATGATGATTTTGCATAATTATTTTGACAAGCAATTTTTCTTTGTGAAAAGCTATCATTCTTTGTATACAATTTTATTTAAGTGTTTGTTATTCATTTGTTTTAAAATATGCTTGTGTCAAAGTATCATGTAACATACAGAAAATATTTTTCAAATCATTTGTTTGATTCCTTAAGGAGGTTATCCTTGAGAAGACAAAGAAAGTTGTTCTTTGTGAGTCCTTGAGGAGACTAATGTTTAGTTGGATACTTGAGAAGACAAATAAGGTTATTCTTTGTGTTTATTATAATTTGTTGATTATAGTGGATTAAGTCCTTGTATATAAGGCAAATCACCTTGGCGGGTGGACTGGATTAACTTTGAGTTTCAAGTGAACCAGGATAACAATCTATGTTTTTTTATATCTTCATTATTAAACTTGTTAGTGGTGTTTTTGTTTTGGAAAAAGCTTTTGCTTGTAAAAACCAATTCAAACCCCCCATTTTCTTGTGTTTTTCACACCTTCATTTCTATCATCAACATTTCTATCCCAATCAACATCATAATATCCTACCAGGATGTGCTTAGTTTCATGTGAGAGTAAACAATACCATAGTCATACTTTCCATTACATACTTCAAAATTGTCTTTACTCGAGCAAGGTAAATGGCCTTAGATTTTGCTTGATATCTAGCACATACACCAACAGAGAAAGTGATGTCAGGTCTACTTGATGTAAGGTAAAGCAGACTTCAGATCATGCTTCTATATATGTTTTGATCTATATCAACTCCATTTTCATCCTTTGTCACTTTCACATGAGTAGCACCATGAGTTCTTTTGTGGCCAACATTGCCAAGGCCAAACTTCTTCACTATATTCTAAGCATACATGCTTTGAAAAAAATAAAGATATTTTCTTCCATTTGTTTAACTTGAAGACCAAAAAGTAAATGAGTTCACCTAAAAGATTCATCTTAAACTTAGTCTTTTTTTGTTGGACAAAATGTTCTACCATCAAGTCTGACATCCCTCCAAACACAATATCGTCAACATAAATTTATGCTACCATGAGTTTTCCTTCAGTTATCTTCATAAATAGAGTTTTATTTATTCCTAATCTCTTGTTGATCATAAAATCAATCAAAATTTCATACCAAGCTCTTGGAGCTTGCTTTAACCCATAAAGAGCTTTCTTCAGCCTGAACCTAGTTCTTGAGCACCAAAACTCTTGACAAACAATAAGAATTGAGTCTCATTATATAACAATGTATTATGGTATTTTTCTAATGGGCATATACAATTAATTCCTCTAGAATCTCAACTGAATAAGTTTAATATGATTTACTCCTCAAATCTCTCCAAAAAGATATGATTGTTTATATTTCAAATTCAAATTTAAATCACATTTAAATCTGATTTGAACATCTCAAACTATCAAACAAATTAATAAAACATTGCTAAAATAACAACATCAAATATGATTGAAAACCAATCATAAGAATGCATAAAACAACATCCAATATGGCCTGGTGTAAAGGCCAGATGTTGCATAACACACGCTAGAACATTGAGTTCAACATGTTGCACCAATACATCCAAATCAACTGTTCTCCTTGACTTGCAGATCTTCTATTATGGGGATAATCTTGGATAGACGAAAATTGAACCAACTACAATTGCCATTTATCTGTTTCTAAAAGACTAGATGTTGCAGTGGACATGTTAGAACATCTGTTCAACATGTGTCCTTTCTGCACCAAAACCAGATTGAACAAATTACATGTTATTTTGTATAGTGCATACAATCCCCAAAAGACTAAAAAACCAAAAAATTATAATATGTTTGATGAAGCTGCAATTAGTGTTACTCTGAGTATGACAAGATATATGTACCATACATTGCTCTCTCACAATATTCCACATGTTGTCAAGTTTGATCTAGCTACTGGTGGAAAAGTGATTGAGGTCTCACTCTTGTATAAGCCTGTAAGAAATCATCATCTCATTCAAAATGCTTTTATTGAGGTGACCCATAAAACCTATATGGGAAGACGTGGATAACCATGATCATGTAATTGAAGATGTGGGGACATTGTATGAAGATGCGATAAGTAAGGATAAAAGCTTCCTTCTGGTTTGTGTTATTAATAGTAAGGCGTATAGATTATTTACCAAGGGCACACAATCTATAAATTATGTTCAAACTGAAGTGACTCCCAGTAAGGATGAAGTTTTTAATCTTATTGGTCTTGATGTTGATGTCAAAACAAGAAACATCTTGATACCTGCAAAAGAAGATGGAAATGTTATGATATAGAAACTTTTGCACCAATTGCCCATCTTAGAGCCATAAGATTAATACCAAGATTGTTTTGTATTCTGAAGCTCAAATTTTGTCAAATGGATGTGAAAAGTACCTTTATCAATAAATACTTGAAGGTGGGAGTCAGTATGTATGCTACTACTGATATCAACAACATGGATAATGTCAAATTGGAAGACAATTAGAATATGATGATTGTTCATATCTATGTTGAAGACCACATGTTATGTAGGATGCTAGTTAAAATGTTATAGCCTTTTGTTCAACAAATGGAGTCTAATTTTAAGTTGAGCACGGTAGAATATGTTAGTTACTGTCCTAATTTTAAAGTGAAGCAAATGAAGGACTACACATTTGAATTGATTCCCAAGGTATATTCACTGGAAGTAGTTGTATTGAACTGTAGTGTAGTAACCAAATGCTCAAAGATGTCACCAAAGGTGGTAATGAAGATGTGAACCAGGTTGTGCCAGACAACATATATGACATGTTGGTGACTGAGTTTCCAACTCATAGGAAGGATGAAAAAGTTGCCCTTGTTAATTATGAAGTGAATGACAAGCTTGCTAAAATAAGTGGATATGTGACATAAGTTGAAGCAAATGTCCAGGACATTGTGTTCACCACGAGGAGAAAGATTCGAGGAAAGAGAATTCATGAAGATGTCACCCCTACTCACATGGTTAATGTGTCATTCCATTCTGAAATAAATATTCAGGAGTGGAAGTATGTTCTTCAAAGATGTACTATAACTTAAAGATAGATTGGTGAATAAGCTTTTGATTGCAAATAAATCATGAATGTTGTTGGGATAATGAAGATTGTTACCGATGATGGTCCAAGTTGTGAAAAGTTGGTAAAGGAATTGAGAAAGGTGTACGATATAGGAAAATATGTGAAACTTTCACCTTCAAACCTTAATTGATTCAAAATGTGTAAGGTTCCCTCTATTGAGAAGATTATGACCAAGGAAAATGGAACCGAGGATGAAGAAGAAGAAACTGCAAATAAGGATGCAACAGGATTTTCTTGAAGCACTAATGTATTATGAAGCCTCATATTGATGATCAGTTGTTGAAGATAGTGTTGTATATTGGATCTTGTTATCCTAGGTTGATGAAGGAGATCCACGTTAAGGATGATGGTATTCCTTACTAGTTGTTGAAGATCAGTTACAAGTTGGGAAAGATGTCTGAGACATTAAGTCCAACATCTATATACCAGTTGATGAATATAATATGGTATTTATAGAGAAGTGTTGGATTTGTTTCACCTAATCCTATTGATATACCTTTTCAGATCTCATAAACGAATTCAAAGATTTTAAGAAACGCATAAGTGAAATAGACACCACTAATTCTTTGATGTATAAGGTAGTATGATATGACTACTGAATGTACTGATTATTTTTCATGGAGATGATCTATGTTATTGACTCTGGTGTGAATGGTTCTACTTGATGTGTTAGGTACTAACTATTTTGGTTTGATGTATGCATACATGCTAAAGCATCTAGCCTGGTATTTGACCCTTAACTGTGTATGCTGATATTTATGCTTGTAGTATTTGTTGTCGATTATGACTTAACTACTAACCGGGTGTTCATGCATGTCTGTAATTCTGATTGCATTACTGAGTGCTATGAAGCATTGACTATTATGTGGAGCTACTTATGTCTTCTAACTTTACACTCTAATTTGTGTTGTTGCTTCTCTGATTGTTGTTATGGAGTTTGAGGCTTGTTATTTTGGTTATTTCCATACCTTTGCCAAATTATGGAAAAAGGGGGATAAATAAGATGTTCAATCTTCTATTGATGTGTAGCAATCACCTCAGTTATGTGCTACTTTTGTTGCTGATGTTTGCTATGTTGTTTTTCTGGGGTGATATGGTGTGCTACTTGTGTTATATCATGAAGACCGCATCTTGTAGTTGTTTTAGCCAAAATTTGACTGGGGGGGATTATAGGTCTATTTGGTTGGCTGCATCAGGAAAAACAACATATGTACAAGATGCATTTTAGGAAACATGTGAAATAAGATGTTTCAACGTGTGTTCCAACATCTGAGTTTGTCGCTAAGATGAGTTGTTTAGCTAAAGTGCTTGGCAACACCAGTTAAGCACGAGTTGTTTAGCTAAAGTGTTTGATAAAATCAATTAAGCAAAAACTATTTAGCTAAAGTGTTTAAAAAAACCAATTAAGCAAGAGGTTCTAAGATGCATCTAAAGTTCTTGACAAAACTAGTTAAGCAATATGCATAAGGTTTGAGTTCTGACTATCTTCAAATGTCCTTCAAAATGGGTGTTGTGTTGACTTCTTCAAGGCGCAAAAGTTTTCTTTTGGGAAGAAGCATGTGATGTCAACCCAAAATTAATTGAAAATATTTGGATTTGTTTCAATCAAAGAAGATTTAATTGAATGTACCCTGAATGAAGTTTTGGTCCAAGATTTACTCTATAAAGAAGATTTATATAAGAAGAGTTATTTTGGATGTTCTGGTGTAATATGTGGAACACGATGTTCCAACATGTGTGTTGCAACATCTGATTTATGTCAACAGATAGATGTTAAGTGCAATTGTAGTGAAAAAGGGTGTACTGCAACATCGGGTCTCTATCAAGAGACATATGTTATTGCAGTTGGGACACATGTAGAACACAATGTTCCAACATGTGTGCAACATCTGACCATGGTTTAGCAGACCAACGTTGTTGTGTTTTTGGAGTGAAAGTTTGGTTAAGATTCAATCCAACAATATTTGTTAGGGATCTTTATAAATCAAATCCAACAATATTTGTTTATTCTAGACAAAATTAAATCAGAAATATAAAGGAGAAAAGCCTATAATTGCATTGTTATTTAAGGAGACTCAAACCTCACTTTTGAGGGGTGCACATTTTAAAGATACCTAGTTTTAGGGTTTATCTTTTGAGTCTATGTGTGTGTTATATTTGTGCACCACTCTAGCAACACCTTTAATATCTTAAGGCGTAGATTTTGGTTTGTTAGTTGTAAAGCTTTATTCCAAGACACTAAGTCTATGAGCTTGAGAACAAAGTATTTCTTGTATTCCACACTAATGTCATAATAAGGATTGGTTTTGAATATTTTTTATACACCACTATGTTTTAGTAACTTGGCATAGTTGGTTTGTCTTAGTTGAGTTGTAAAATCAACAATCAATAGAATTTTTATTGAGGTTGATCACTAAGGGTTAGTGATTGAAGAAATTGAGTGGATTCTCATATTTAGGGGGAGACCGAAATAGAAAGTCAATAGATATTGGGAGAGGCATAAAACTTCATAGGGGTTGAAGGTTCTTATAAGACTAATTATTCTAATTCAAAGTAGTGAATTTCCTTTCTTGGATAGAGTGCCCCCTATACATAGGTGTGGTTTCATCGAACTAGGTTACCAATCTCTTGTGTTCTCTTTATTCCTTTCTTGATTCATCATCTTATATAAGTTAAGATATTATACACTGTTGTCATACTGATATATCATGTTGGACCAATTGTCTTGACATCGTGTCTGACATATGTCCCCTCAGAAATAAAATTTCAGATTAGGTGTTAGAAATCTCCAAGTGTCCAATAAAGCTATATTTTCTAAACAAGTATGGAGATTACACATTGATCCAAATTTTCTAGTGGCAAAGGTCCTTAAAACTAAATACTATCCTACCATTGATATTCTTAAAGCTACTTTTCGAAGAAGACCTATTTATTTGTGGATAAACTTATTCCACAACATATGGATTATTAGAAAAGGACGTTGTTGGCAAGTAGGAAATGGTCATACGATCAACATTTGGGAAGATAACTGGATCCCAAACCAATGTAGGTTTAAAAATCCTAACATAAAGGCCATTGGATACAAGGAAACTTGAAGTTAGGGACCTCATTCATTTGGAAAACAATTGTTGGGACCAAAATTTGATTAATAACACTTTCATCCCTATAGACAGATCTAACATTATTAATGTTCCTCTTAATAACTTAGAGGAGGAAGACCTCATTGGCTGGAAGAGAAAGTATGGTCATTATACTGTTAAAAATGGCTACCATACCATCATGGAGTGGAATATCACTATGGAGGAAAAGTGTTCTATTAGACATCAAGACAAAGAGATATGGAGCAGAATTTGGGGTAGTAGAGTAACCCCCATAAAGAAATATCGCTTTTGGATACTGCTATCTAACAATATCCTTATTAAGGAAAATTTGAGCAACAAAGGTATCTTAAATGACATGTTATGTCCTAGGCGTAACTCCAAATTGGAGTCTATTGACCATTGTTTCAGGGGTTGTAGGTGGACAAAACATGTATGGTTTGGTTCACAATTGAATATCAACTTCAATAACACTCATAATATTAGCTTCTCAGACTGATGTAGTAGGATCATCATGAAATGAAATAAATAAAACTTGTTATATTCATCAACATTGTTGATGGAATATGGACAACTAGAAACAATTTAATTTATGATCAGAAAGACTTACAAGCTATGGAGGTTATCAACACTGCAAGAAAAAGTTACAAAGATTATTACTCCAGTATGTACAACAATAAGCTGCTTGACAAGGGTGGTTAAAATCAAAATAAAAAGAATCATGATAACAAAAAAGAAGACAACATGAATCAGAAGAAGAACGACAATAATCCGAATTGTAATAACCATTAGAGGAACAACACAAATTCAAAAACAAAAAGAAAGATAATGATCATCAAAATGATAAAACTACTTATTTGAGTAGAGAAGATAGGAGGATAAACTTAAGCAGGTTCTTATCAATATGATTAATAATAGCGAGAAAGACTTACCCAACAAAGGAGTAGTGATAAGAGAAGTTACAAGATTAAGGAGGTCATCCATAAGACTAACCTTCACAAATGGATTCAAACTAAAGAACATAATATTAACAATCAACACAAGTACATAATGTAACACGGTGGGAGAACTGACTTGAGTTAAATGTTGCGGATAGCAAGAGTCGCCACCGACTTTTATTTTATCCAAAAGGAAAGGACATAAAAGAACAGGAAAGACCTTAAAAAGATTTTGAGTTCGGGGGGTAGGTTATACAAAGGGAAGGTATTAGCACCCTTTATATCCATGGTTATCCATGGGCTCTTAGTTACTTAGCTCACTTTGTTTGTTTGCAAGAGTGTAGTGTGTGATTAGAAAAATTTCTTTAAGTACTTTGTAATGACCCTCGTATGGGTGTATACAAAGCCTAGTTTAGAAATTGTGAGGTGTAAAAGTAATTTTGAAAAGTGTGAGCAAGTAACTATGAGATACCTACCCTAGATTAAGTCTTTCGTGTTCTCGTATATTCTTTCAATGGTAAGACTGTCCCTATTATTAAGGAATAGGTAGTCATTACCTTGGATGTGTTTAAGGGACGGGCGTAGGGTCATCGTATGGTCAATGAAGGCAACATAAGGGGTGTCTTTAGCAACTCGTAGGGACTATCATCATATTTACCGAAGGGACAAGATCATTATATCGTAGGCAACCTCGTAGGGACTTGATCTTTTAAGTTTATAGGGACTTGATGATTTTTTCTGTTTGAAGGGACTTTGCTTAAGACACCCCTATTTTCGAGGGACTTGACCATTTAAAGAAGGCAACCAAGAGGAATACCCTAGGAAGTACAGATGGCGATCAAAGATCGACTTACGTGTGTGAGTGTTGTTTTTCAGATATTTGTCTTGAATTTAATTTTCTAAGTTCAATTATTTACAGTTAGTTTTTTGCACTCCCTAAATTACTAACCACGCAATAAATATTTACAAAAATAAAAGCAAGAAAAATAAATTCCTAAACTATTACATGACTATGGGACAGATACATAATAATCAGGCGAGAAAGAATAAATTTACAACCTATACATTTGTTCCTAATATTATAAATAAAACAAAATTAAAATAAGGAAAATAATGAAGCAAAAATAGAATAGATAAAAGCAAATAATATAAAATAATAAATAAACAATGGTAATAAAGCAATAATAAAATAACAATAATAATAAAGTGATAATAAAAAGGTTAGAATTTTAAAAGAAATTATTTTAAGTTAAACAAGTTAGATTTTTTTAGAAGTTATTAGAAAAATATGAGTTTAAAATAAATTAGTAATAATAAAAGAATTTAAAATACATTAATGTACAAATTATAAAATAAAAGAGTTATATGAAAAATATTAAGTTAGTTATTTACAAAATAAATAAAGATTATAGAAAATATCAAATTATTAGATTAATAGGTTTATTATTATTATTCAATTAGAAAAATGGTCAATTAGATTTTATTTACAAAATATATAAGGATTTATTATTATAAGTAAGTAATAAAAAAAAGTTATTAAAATAGTTAGTATTTATTATTTATTTACAAAAAAAAAATAAAGGTTATAGAAAAATATTAAATAATTAATTTAGTAGGTTTTCACGCCCTATATTACTAAACCACGCAGTTAATATATGATCAATGGCAGGAATTTAAATGGCAGAAAAATAAATGGCAGAAAAATAAAATGGCAGAAAATCAATGGCAGAAAATAAAACCCTAATTATTACAACGCTTTGGTGCAGTTACATAATAAAGATGGCGAAAAGTAAAACTGAAAATATTACAAGTTAAAACTTAAAATATTACAAGGGCGAAGCAGTTACAGTGTATGAATAACATAAATATGGGCGAAAATAGGAAATAATAATAAGGTTTGTTAAGGTTTAAGAAAAGGTTTATGGTTGAGAGGAAATAACACGGTTAAAGTTTTAGATTTGAAATTTAGAGTTTGTGGCGAAATTGTCAGGGTTTAGGAAAAATCAGGGTAGTTAGTTATGAAAAAAAATATGCAGATCTAAAAATATGAATTAAAAAAAAAACGGCGTTGCTAGCGCAAAATTGCGATCATCGCAACTGGATCGGATAACACAAATGTCACGCCTCATACACGTATATGTGAAAACGGCGTATTGACACGATCCGATCCGAAAACATAATCAAATTATAACATAAAATAGAAATATATATCAACAAAATAGATAAAGTATATATCATATATAAACTATTACCAAGTTGTGTGTACGATAGTATAGATCAGCCACTCTCAGTTTCTCTTTTTTGTTTTGTCTTTTTTGCCCCTCTCTATCAGTCATGCTAGTAAATATATATAGGAACAAATTAGGTTAATGATAATGGGCCTAAGTTTATTTTGAAACCCAATATTAAATTAAAAACTGAATAAAGTTAAATAATTAAAATAGTTAAAATTAAAATAAAAACTAATTAACCTATTTATTTATTCTAGACCCAATATTAAATTAAAACTGAATAAAGTTAAATAATTAAAATAGTTAAAATTAAAATAAAAACTAATTAACCTATTTATTTATTCTAGACCCAATATTAAATTAAAACTGAATAAAGTTAAATAATTAAAATAGTTAAAATTAAAATAAAAACTAATTAACCTATTTATTTATTCTAGACCCAATATTAAATTAAAACTGAATAAAGTTAAATAATTAAAATAGTTAAAATTAAAATAAAAACTAATTAACCTATTTATTTATTCTAGACCCAATATTAAATTAAAACTGAATAAAGTTAAATAATTAAAATAGTTAAAATTAAAATAAAAACTAATTAACCTATTTATTTATTCTAGACCCAATATAAAAATAAATAGACTCAAAAAAAAAAAAGTCGGGCACCAAAATGCTCGAAAAAATAAAATGAACACGTCAAAATAATCAGCGCGAAATAAATGACTCGGAAAAATACAGCGTTTGGTCGGATTTTGAAATAAAAATTATGACCGTTTAAACTGCTCAGACTGATCAACATATGACCAAAAGTAGTCGTAAAAATATTTTTAGCATGTCAAATTAAACCACGTGAACCGCAGATTAATGTTACCGACATTTGCAAACTTAAACTTGACATTTTTTCGTTGACTAATTTTAGGCACAGTTAAAAAGTTAATTTGACCAGTCTGTTTGTAAATTCCGAGAAATTATTCCGGCTAATATTAAGACAAAAAAAAATGTTATGCTATGAAGATGATGCAAATGAATGTGAAACAAAAAATTGGTTAGAGTTAAAAATAGAGGGCAAATTTTGGGGTGCAACACATAAGAGTTACTAAAGAAATGATGCTGAATCAGAATCTCCAAAATAGAGGCGATGTTTCTTCTAACATGCAAGACACATATAAGCATCAAAACACAAAGCTTAATCATCAAAACCATGATAATAACAGGGTTTGATTTCTTCTCTCTGATACACCATTCCATTGGGGTGTTCCAGGAGGCGTAAGTTGGGATAGGATCCCACACTCTTTCAGATGGTCATCAAACTCTAGGCTTAAATACTCACCACCTCGATCTGATCGAAGAGTTTTAATATTCTTACCTAGTTGGTTTTGTACTTCATTCTTGAATTCCTTGAACTTTTCAAAGGACTCTGATTTGTGTTTCATTAAATACACATGACCATATCTACTGAAATCATCAGTAAATGTGATGAAGTACTGAAAACCTCCTCTGGCTGGTATGTTCAGTGGTCCACATACATCAGTATGTATGAGGGCCAAAAGATCATTAGCTCTTTCACCTTTTCCCGTGAATGGAGACTTTGTCATCTTTCCAATTAAACAAGATTTGCATGTCTCATATGATTCATAATCAAAAGAGTCCAACAATCCATCTTTATGGAGTTTGGAAATGCGTTTCTCATTTATGTGGCCTAATCGACAATGCCAAAGGTAAGTTGGATTTAACTCATTAGGTTTCATCCTTTTAGTATTAATGCTATAAATAGGCATTTCAAGATCAAGGACATATAATCCATTGTTCATTTGTGCAGTAGCATAGAATATATCATTCAAATAAATTGAGCAACAATTGTTCTTTATTATAAATGAAAAACCAAACTTGTCCAAACAAGAAACGGAAATAATATTCCTGCTAATTGCAGGTACATAATAACAGTTCTCTAACTGAATTATTAAACCACTAGGTAAAATCAATACATAAGTTCCTACGGCTAAAGCAACAACCTTTGCTCCATTGCCAACTCGTAGGTCGACTTCACCTTTTGCCAAATCTCTACTCCTTTTTAGTCTCTGCACATTGGTACAAATGTGAGAACCGCATCCAGTATCTAATACCCATGATGCAGAAGTAGATAAATTAATTTCAATAACAAAAATACCTGAAGTTGAAGTCTCTACTCCATTCTTCTTATCTTCCAAGTACTTTGGGCAATTTCTCTTCCAGTGTCCGGTCTTACCGCAATGGAAGCAGGTGCCTTCTTTTGCTATGCCTCCACTAGGCTTCAAAGCAACAATGGGTTTGGGTTTGGCAACTTTCCTTGCCTTTCCCTTTATCACCATGATTGGTGGGCCTTTTGTTCTGTCTCTTTCCATTTCCGATCATCAGAATGGACTTCCCTTTTGACTTCAGATTCTGCTAAGCAGTTCTTAACATGGCTAGCAATTCAGAAAGAGATTTGTCCATATCATTCATATTGAAATTTAGGACAAATTGACTGAACCTATCTGGCAACGATTGCAAGATCAAATCAGTCACAAGTTCCTTTCCGAGGGGAAAACCCAACCTCTCAAGGTTTTCCACATACCCAATCATCTTGAGCACATGGGGACCTACAGGGGCTCCCTCAGCTAACTTTCCTTGAAAAGGGGCTTTTGAAACTTCAAACCTTTCATGCCTTGCTTGCTCTTTATAGAGCATCTTGAGGTGTTCGATCATATCGAACGCTGCCATGTTCTCATGTTGCTTTTGCAACTTTGAGTTCATGGTAGCTAGCATGAGACAAGCAGTTTCATTGGCATCATCGACATGCTTCTTATAAGCATCACTTTTTGCCTTAGGTGCATAACTAGGAGGTTCCTCTTCAGGAACAGGTTTCTCCAAGACATACAACTTTCTATCATGTTTGAGGACAATCCTCAAATTTCGGTGCCAATCCAGAAAATTTGTCCCAAATAATTTTTCCTTGTCAAGGATTGATCGCAAAATGTTGTTAAAGGTGTTTGTTGTCATGGTAATCTTTGTTGATTCTAAGTGTTGGCAGCAATTTTGGTAAAACAAAGAGTGTTCACAAGATGTCATGTGTGATGTCTTAACATAAGATATCCTATGTACCTGCTGGAGTTCAAGAACATGTGCATGCAAGATTGTTTCAGAATGCCACATACAATGACAAGGCTTCTGATATTGGATGTACCTACTGGAGCTTAGATGAAAGACATGTTCATGCAGGATTGTTTCAGATGACATACACAATGTCATGGCATCTGATATGACTGTACCTGCTGGAAGTTATAAAAGGAATTATTGGATTATGCAGGATTTTTCTAGGATGTCAGACCCGATGTCATGACATCCTGTACACAGAACATTCAGTATGAATGTCTGGTGTTTTGTGATTGCACAATTAATGGCAATCTTTGGATGATTGAAGATATGGCTAGCTGGCGCATTCAATCATGGATTACAACCAGATTTACTTATTTTCCAAGGAGATCTATACAGCTGTTATAAAAAGATTTGATTGGAAAATAGATTTAGGGTTTTCAAGATGTCCAAGCCCAGCTGGATGCTTCTATAAAAAGGGACTTAGAAAACATGTTTGTACACACAACCAAGACTGAGCAAAATACAGAGAGAGATAGGGTTTGTGTCTGTTTAGTCGTAAGACTTGTAGGTCATTCAAGTCATCCATTGATGATTGAATTGGACTGATTTGTGGTTGTAATTTGTCACTCTAAAGCTGTTAAGCAAGAGTGTGTGTCTTCTTGATCAAAGTTGTGAAGCAAGATCAAAAGTGTGTCTTCTTGATTGAAACTGTGAAGTAAAATCAAGAGTGTGTAATTGAAAAGTATTTTCTTTTCACAAGGGATTGGTGTTTAAAATCACTGGTGTGTGATTGTAAGGGAAGTGAGTGGGTTCTCATATCTAAGAGTGCTTAGGTAGAAGTTGCACGGGTAGAGATTAGGTGATAAAGACTGTAACTTGTTGAAGTGTATGGAGAGTCTTTGAACTAATTCTATTTTAGTGAATTTCCTTCCTGGCTTGGTAGCCCCCAGACGTAGGTGAGTTGCGCCGAACTGGGTTAACAATTGCTTGTGTTATTCGCTTTACCATTCTGTTTATCTTATCCATTGTGTGTTAGCAGATATCAGTGTCGTAACATTACCTTCGACATCTTATATCTGATACCAGAATTTCAATTGGTATCAGAGCAGGCATCCTGCTCTGGTTCTGGGTGAGATCTAGGGGCAATACTTTCTGGTACAATGGAGAGAGATGGAGGATCTGTTCATAGGCCACCAATTTTGGATGGTTCTAACTATGACTATTGGAAACCTCGAATGGTAGCGTTTCTAAAATCCCTTGATAACAAGGCTTGGAAAGCTGTGCTAATAGGATGGGTGCATCATGTCATTACTAAGGAAGGAGAAGCCACCTCTGAGAAGAAGCCTGAAGAACAATGGTCCAAGGAGGAGGATGATCTTGCTTTTGGAAACTCTAAAGCTTTGAATGTAATATTCAATGGGGTAGACAAGAATATTTTCAGGCTGGTAAATAACTGTGAAGTGGCCAAAGATGCTTGGGACATTCTCAAGACCACTCATGAAGGCACCTCTAGGGTAAAGATGTCTAGACTTCAGCTGCTCACCTCCAAGTTTGAAAACTTAAGGATGAAAGAAGATGAAAACATTCATGAATTTCACATGAGTATCCTTGAGATTGCTAATGCTTCAGGAGCCCTGGGAGAGAAGATCACAGATGAAAAACTGGTAAGAAAAATACTTAGGTCACTCCCTAAGAGATTTGCAATGAAGGTGACTGCCATAGAAGAGTCTCAAGACATCTCCAACATGAGGGTAGATGAGCTAATTGGATCCCTCCAAACCTTTGAGATGGGATTGAATGATGGAACTGAAAAGAAAACCAAGAGCATTGCCTTCATATCCAACACAGAAGAGGAAAACAGTCAAGATATGGATAAAGAATGGGCCAATGAAGTTGCAATGCTGGGGAGACAGTTTAACAGATTGTTAAAGAAAATGGATGTAAGATCCAAGACAAATGTCAAGAACATCTCATCTGACATCAGCAATGGAAGAAGAGTAAGTCTAGAGGAGAAGCCCAAAGAAGGAAAATAAGTAAAGTGCTATGAATGTGATGGGTATGGACACATTAGAACAGAATGTGGAACCTACCTCAAGAAGCAGAAGATGAGTTTGGCTGCCACCTGGTCAGATGAAAGTGATACAGAGGAGGCTGCAAATCTTGGGATTGCTTTGACACGAAGATGGAGATCTGATGAAGATTCAAGTGATGGTGAAGTTACCTTTGAGGAATTGGCCTCTACCTACAGAGAGTTGTGTCATAAAAGTGTAGAGCTAAGCAAGCAGGTTTTAAACCAGAAGAAAGAAATAACTCAACTTGAAAATGAGAAGGTAGAATACTTGGAAACCATCTCCAAATTGAAAACAGAAGCTGTGGGTCTGAAGGACAAGCTAGATGAAAGTCAACAAGTTGAGAGCCAGAAGATAGTACAACTGGAGAATGAAAAGGCAGAACAGTGGAAACCATAGTCAAGCTAAAAACTGAAGTCATGCTCTTAAACTCAAAACTAGAAGAGACAAACAAGTATGTAAGGATGCTAAACAATGGATCTGACTCCTTAGATAAGATTCTCCAAACTGGACTAATCATAAGAGCCAAATCTGGATTAGGGTGCCATAAATCTAAGGCTGAAAGTAGTTATACTGGTTGCAAACCTCAAGCTAAACCTAAATGCAGCAATAGTAAGAGCAGTCCTAAGATGTCACATCATCAGAAGAGAAAACGGCAGAAAGGCAAACACCAAAGATGGAGATGTCATTACTGTGGGAAATTTGGACACTCAAGGCCCTTCTGCTATAAGTTGTATGGTTACCCTACCCCTGTTCATCAACATACTCACTATCAACCCAGACCCAAACATCACATGCCTATCAACAAGAAGCAATGGGTTCCTAAGACTAATGTTACAAGTCTAATAGCTCACAAAGAAGAGTGGTATTTTGATAGTGGATGTTCTAAACACATGACTGGAAACTCAGACTTGATAACTGATCTTCACCCTCATGACCTAAGCTATATAATCTTTGGTGATGGAGCAAAAGGTGAAATAAAGGGGATAGGCAAGCTTGAGTGTCCTGGAGCTCCTAAACTTGACAATATTCTACTGGTCAAGGGCTTGACTTTAAATCTGATAAGCATCAGTCAGCTAGGGGATCAAGGTCTAAATATCATCTTCACTAAAACTGAATGTTTGATTGTTAACAAAAACAGTGAAGTGACTATGAAAGGAATCAGGACCAAAAACAACTGCTACATGTGGAGCTCTCAAATGGATGACCCCTCTAAGATGAGTACAGTTGCGAGAAGAACCTACAAGGGAAAGGAAAAATGTAAAACAAGGATGTTACACCAAAAGCTAAGACCTAACCTCAAGGAAGAGAAGGTCATGATGGCCCAAACACCTGAACATGTGACTGGTGGTATGAAGTCTGAAGGTAGTGAGAGCTTTGCTGGAGCTGAGACACAAGGGACTATGTGTGCAAAGAAAATTGAGATAGAAAAGATATTAGATGAAAGCAACAATGCTCAACCAGGTTGGATGAAATTACTGATGATTATATACAATGTCACACTCGATGCTATGACATTGTATTATGACAACCTGTATGGTACACCTATGTCCAAAGACCATATTCAGCACAGCTGGACCAAGTACATTATTTGCTTTCATCACTCATGTAGAAAATATGTGGAAAACAAACTCATAGTTCTACAACATGAAATACAACTAACCAACAGGACTGCAAGGGATTTGTATGATGTCCAACTGAAATATGAAAAGGGAAAATTAGGGGCTTGGTTTCTTGAGAAAATATGGCAATTAATGTGGAGTGGAAAAGGTAATAAAAATATTGTCTGCCCAATGAAAAGAAAAAGCCACATTAATAATGAATCATCTCCTAGTATTGGAAATAGTATCTATTTCATTTGCACCTTCTGCCTGAACACAATTCTTTCCATCTTCATCAAACTACTCAGAGAACCTCTGCTAGGGCAAAGAAAGTTTTCTCAAAAGTTCAACAACATGTCTCAACATCCATAAACATCTAGCTCAAAACCCTTTCATACTAGAACTTCCTCCATGGAATTTTTAGATGAAGATTTGATGGACGTAACTCCTCTGCGTATGATACCAGGTGACGTTCCAGGCTCCCCTTCCATGGCCAGAGCTAAGCAAGGTAACATTCCTGAAAAATCTCCTGATAAAGAGGACATGCACTCTACTGATCGCATCATAAGAAACCTAGTTACTAGGATACTGAATGAAGAGCATGGAGTCAAGGACATTTTTACCCCTCTGTCCAGGAGGGACCCCTCTCCTGAGGTGGAAACCCAAGCTGAGAAAGATGATGACTCATCTAAAACAGAAAAGGAAGTAGCTGCTGAGGGACTATATTCTCTTGGAAAAAACTTACCTAGTATGTCCCCTAATACTGCTTAGGACATTGAGGAAGAAAGGTCTGAGGAAGAAGATGACACGTTGGTCAATCTTGTGAAAACAAGTGTAGCTAATAGACTGAGAAAAAGGAAGAGTATGGCTGAGATAAGGACAGGTAGGAAAGAGAAAAGGGTTGCTGGTATAGGTCCCTCCAAATCTTGGAGTAAAGTAGAGGTCAGGAAGAAGAAAGATAGTGAGAGTTCTGAATCTAATGAGAATGTCGAAGACGATGTCCCAGACATCTCCTCTAATAAAAGAAAGGCTGTAAAGAAGTCTTCCAACAAAGTAGCTGCTGAGCACCTAGACAAATGGAGGTTTGTCACTCAAAGAAGGGTAGCGGTTGAAAGAGAATTAGGGAAAGAGACTGTTGAAGTGAAGGAAGTAATGGAGTTAATCAAGGCAGCTGGTCTTATGAAAACTGTGACTGCTCTGCCTCAATGCTATGAGGGGCTAGTCAAAGAATTCATTGTAAACATTCCTGAGGAGAGTTATGAAAAAAGCAGCAGGGAGGTCTGCAAAGTGGTTGTTAGGGGTAAGTGTGTGAAACTTTCACCAACCATCATCAACAGGTTCCTAGGGAGAGGAACTGATGGAGGAGTAGATCTAGAGACCACATATAATGAGATCTGTAGGATGATTACAGCTGGCCAAGTTAAGGAATGGCCTAGTAGGAAACACCTATCAGCTAGTAAACTAACTGTCAAGTATGCCATCTTACACAAGATTGGTTCAACAAATTTGGTACTAATCACATATCTACCATCTCCATTGCTCTTGGGAGGATCATTCATGCCATTGGAACTAAGATAAATTATGATTTTGGAAAGTTTGTGTTTGATCAAACCATCAGACATGCCTCCACCAATGCTGTAAAGTTGCCCATTGCATTCCCATCTATCATTTGTGGCATCATCCTGAGTCAACAACCAGGAATCCTAAGTGCTAGTGATATTCCAAGCAGGAGAAAGACCCCTCTATCAATTCACTATAAGCTGTTTGAGGGAAGTCATGTCAATGATGTCATGACATCTGCCAAAAGGGAGTCTACATCTCAAGGGAGCTTGGTTGATCAACTAAAAGAAACCTGCAAGGAATTGGAAAATGGTATAAGGGTGGCCAAGGCTAGAAAAGAAGCATTAGAAGTTCTGATCTGTAGCCTGGAGAAGGAAGAAATAGAGAAGGCTGGGAAGGACTCAAATACAAGATCAAAATCCCAATCCAATGGAAGTTCTGGAAGCTCAGAAAACTCTGAAGGTGCAGGTGAAGATACAAGTGAAGGTGAAGATGATTCTTCTTCTTCTGATTAATGGTCCCTGGCTGAATTGAAGATTGGGAGGTGTGGTGAAAGTTGGGCTGCTGTTTGGAAGGTTGTTGTCTTGATTGTTTTTTTTGATTATGTATTTTGTGGCAGTCTGTATTGATGTCTGTTATGTAATATTTAGGGCTCTTAAGGAGTTCCTTGGATTTGTTCATTATTCCAGCTATCACAGCTGTGCATAATGATGATGTGTACTTCCTGAATATTTTGTTTTAACATGCTTAATGTTATAACATCTGATCTAACATTCTCTGCTAGGCTAATAGACATTTATTTTGTCTCATTGGTCACCTTTGGTCAATTTTGACTAAAAAGGGGGAGAAGTGCTGATGTGGAAGTTGGATGTGGCTGGACAGAAGGACAACTATTATTGAAAGAAGTGCACAGGTGCTACAACAGAATGTTGTTCTGTTTACAGATGTCAAACAGGATGTCTGATATGGTGCACAGGTGTTGATGTTGAAGCAGATGTCAGCATGACATTCTGGCTGATACAGGTGCTGGAGTTATAGTAGCTGTTATTTGATGAATGCACAGATTTAGGGGGAGAAGAAGTACCCTTGTGCATTGTGCATTTGTGTGTCTTACTAGTTGCATCCATAACTAGTAATTCTGTTGTTTGTTGCACAGATTTAGGGGGAGGAGAAGTACCCTTGTGCATGTGTGTATTACTAGTAGCCATAGCTAGTAATTGTTTTGCTTCTGCTGCTGTTTAAAATTCTGATAAGTTGTTTAACTGCTGATAGTTTGCCTTGTGAACAAAAAGGACAGATATATGTTTTAGCCAAAATTTGCCAAAGGGGGAGTTTGTTGATTCTAAGTGTTGGCAATAATTTTGGTAAAACAAAGAGTGTTCACAAGATGTCATGTGTGATGTCTTAACATAAGATATCCTATGTACCTGCTGGAGTTCAAGAACATGTGCATGCAGGATTGTTTCAGAATGCCACATACAATGACAAGGCTTCTGATATTGGATGTACCTACTGGAGCTTAGATGAAAGACATGTTCATGCAGGATTGTTTCAGATGACATACACAATGTCATGGCATCTGATATGGTTGTACCTGCTGGAAGTTATAAAAGGAATTATTGGATTATGCAGGATTTTTCCAGGATGTCAGACCCGATGTCATGACATCCTGTACACAGAACATTCAGTATGAATGTCTGGTGTTTTATGATTGCACAATTAATGGCAATCTTTGGATGATTGAAGATATGGCTAGCTGGCGCATTCAATCATGGATTACAATCAGATTTACTTATTTTCCAAGGAGATCTATACAGCTGTTATAAAAAGATTTGATTGGAAAATAGATTTAGGGTTTTCAAGATGTCCAAGCCCAGCTGGATGCTTCTATAAAAAGGGACTTAGAAAACCTGTTTGTACACACAACCAAGACTGAGCGAAATAACACAGAGAGAGCTAGGGTTTGTGTCTGTTTAGTCGTAAGACTTGTAGGTCATTCAAGTCATCCATTGATGATTGAATTGGACTGATTTGTGGTTGTAATTTGTCACTCTAAAGCTGTTAAGCAAGAGTGTGTGTCTTCTTGATCAAAGCTGTGAAGCAAGATCAAGAGTGTGTCTTCTTGATTGAAACTGTGAAGTAAAATCAAGAGTGTGTAATTGAAAAGTATTTTCTTTTCACAAGGGATTGGTGTTTAAAATCACTGGTGTGTGATTGTAAGGGAAGTGAGTGGGCTCTCATATCTAAGAGTGCTTAGGTAGAAGTTGCACGGGTAGAGATTAGGTGATAAAGACTATAACTTGTTGAAGTGTACAGAGAGTCTTTGAACTAATTCTATTTTAGTGAATTTCCTTCCTGGCTTGGTAGCCCCCAGACGTAGGTGAGTTGCACCGTGTAAGAACAAAAATTGTTCTACAACAGATTCCATGATTTTGATGATAACAAAGGATGAAACCAAAAATGGCACCCTAACGAAAAGTTTCTAAGTGTGCAGGGTTCTAAGGAAAGAAGGAAGAAATCATCAGATACAGAATCATATCAGATACAAATTATCAGAAGACCAGAAGCATCTGAAGTAGAAACACGTTCAAGAAAGTCTAACTCTGAGCAAAACAGCAAAATATCAGAAGCATCTGAACAAGAAGTACGCTCTAGAAGTTCTGACTCTGAACAATGGTATGTCAAACTCCAGAAGTTCTCAGCGCTATCTGAAGAAACCATCAGAACTCAAAAGAGATCAACATCAGAAGTTAGATAGCAAGATCTCCAGAAACACGAAGACTCTGATTATGGAATTGCTATATAAGGAAGAGTAACGTTAACTTCAAATAAAGTTATGGAAATGGATTTCCTAATACAGAAAGAGACGTTAACTCCAAAATTCAAATGAAAAGGAACTATTTTTGGAAAGTAGTCATTCAAGGAGAGAAAGTTGCTTTGGCAACAAGCAACATAAGTTATGGCACTAATTATTATTCAAGAGTTATTATCTGCTATGATTTTTCAACGAATCCTTCTCTTCTATATAAAGGACTGCAAATCAACATTGAGAGACAACAAGTACAACATCACAAGATTTTACTGAAACATCAACACACATAAAAACGTTTTATTCTCTCAATCTTCACGAAGCTTTTGCTTAGTACGTGAAACACTTTGTTCTTACTGTTGTAATATTTGCTTATCTTAGAAGCACTCTAGATTACATAAGTTTTTATCTTTGTTGTATTTCCTCAAGTGACTCTGTGCAGTCTGTATACTTGAGAGGACTAAGAGATCTTTCTCTTAGACGTTGTTTGTAATCAATCTTTCAAGATTAGTGGATTAAGTCCTTGTTGAAGGCGAAATCACCTTGGTCGGGTGGACTGGAGTAGCTTTGTGTTATAAGCGAACCAGTATAAAAATCCTTGTGTGATTTTCATTTTGAAAAAGCGCTTATTTTCAAAACAATTCAAACCCCCCCTTTCTTGTTTTTCTCACGTTCAATTGGTATCAGAGCTCCGGCTCTGTTATTGATTTTCTAATCAAACACTTAACAATGTAGAGAGATCCAGAACGAGAAAAACTATGGCCCACACAAATGAAAAGGATAGTTACAATGCTAAGCCTCCTATCTTTGATGGAGAGAAATTCGATTACTGGAAAGATAGAATCGAAAGTTTCTTTCTAGGCTATGATGCTGATCTCTGGGACATTGTCACAGATGGATACAAACCTCCTGTCACAGAGGATGGAGCTGAAGTTCCTAGAAGTAAGATGTCAGATGATCAGAATCGAGTTTTCAAAAATCATCACAAGGCCAGAACCATACTCCTCAATGCTATATCTTATAACGAGTATGAAAAGATCACCAACAGAGAAACAGCCAAAGACATACTTGACTCTCTGAGGATGACTCATGAAGGAAACTCTCAGGTCAAAGAGACAAAGGCTCTGGCGCTTATCCAGAAATATGAAGCTTTCAAAATGGAAGATGATGAAGCCATAGAGGCAATGTTCTCTAGATTCCAAACTCTGATTGCATGTCTCAAAGTTCTAGACAAAGGATACACAACTGCAGACCACGTCAAAAAGATAGTCAGAAGTCTGCCAAAGAAATGGAGACCCATGGTTACTGCTCTGAAGCTGTCAAAGGATCTGAACAATATCAGTCTTGAAGAACTTGTTAGTTCCCTCAGAAGCCATGAGATAGAACTAGAGGAAGATGAGCCTCAGAAAAGGAACAAGTCCGTAGCATTAAAGTCCAGATATGAAAGACGCAAACCGGACAGAACCAAAGCTCTCCAGGCAGAAACTGAAGATACTGATGACTCTGAACTAGAAGATTCTGATGATGAAGAAGAATTGTCCCTCCTGACCAGAAGAGTTAAACAACTCTGGAAAAAGAGGAACAACAACTTCAGAAGACCAAGACCCAGAGGGGATCGATCAGAATCAACCTCAAAAGGTAAAACTAACAAAGATATTACTTGTTATGAATGTAAAGAAACAGGTCACTACAGGAATGAATGCCCCAAGCTAAAGAAAGACAATTCTAGAAAAGAAAGTTTCAAGAAAAATACCTTCAGGACAAAGAAAGGATTGATGGCTACCTCGGATGATAGTGAATCTGAGTCATCAGAATCTGACTCTGATGAAAAGGCCAACGTGGCACTTATGGCTACCACATCCAAGAGCAGCTCAGATGAAGAATCTGAAGAGATATCCTATGCAGCAAAGTTCAGACACCAGTCATGGTACCTGGACTCTGGATGCTCGCGACACATGACGGGAAGAAAGTCTATGTTCCAAAGTCTGGAACTTAAAGACGCTGGATTTGTAGGTTTCGGAGGAGATCAGAAAGGAAGGATCAGAGGCTCCGGAACTATTGGTAATGGTACTCTTCCCTCTATATCTGATGTTCTTTACGTAGAAGGATTAATGCATAACTTGTTATCCATAAGTCAATTAAGTGATAACGGTTATGATGTAATCTTTAATCAAAAAACATGTAAAGCCATAAATCAAAACAATGGTTCAGTCCTATTCACAGGCAAGAGGAAAAACAACATTTATAAAATCAATCTTTCTGATTTAAAAGAACAAAATGTTAAATGTCTGATGACTGTTCACGAAGAGCAATGGGTGTGGCATAGACGCTTGGGCCACATTAGCATGAGGAAACTTTCTCAGCTAAATAAACTCGAGTTAGTCAGAGGCCTACCTAAACTGAAGTTTTCTTCAGATGCTCTGTGTGAAGCATGTCAGAAAGGAAAATTTTCAAAAACATCCTTTAAAAAGAAAAATGTTGTTTCTACCTCTAAGCCTCTGGAACTTCTCCACATTGACTTATTTGGTCCTGTGAAAACAGCATCAGTCAATGGAAAGAAGTATGGACTAGTCATTGTTGATGATTACAGTCGCTGGACATGGGTGAAATTCCTAAAGCACAAGAGTGAGTCTCACTCTGTATTCACTAGTTTCTGCTCCAAAGTGCAAAAAGAATTTGATTCTAAAATTATTAGAGTCAGAAGTGATCATGGTGGAGAATTTGAAAACAAAGATTTTGAGGAATTATTTGACTCTAATGGAATATCCCATGATTTCTCCTGCCCTAGAACTCCACAACAAAATGGAGTTGTAGAGAGGAAGAATAGGACACTCCAAGAGATGGCCAGAACCATGATCAATGAAACTAATGTGGCAAAGCACTTTTGGGCAGAAGCTGTAAATACAACATGTTACATTCAGAATAGAATCTCTATAAGACCTATTCTGGAAAAGACTCCCTATGAACTGTGTAAAGGAAGAAAACCAAACATTTCATATTTTCATCCTTTTGGATGTTCTTGCTTTATCTTAAACACTAAAGAACATCTGAACAAGTTCGATTCCAAAGCACAGAAAGGTATTATGTTAGGATACTCAGAACGCTCTAAAGGCTACAGAGTATACAACACAGAAACCAAAATTGTGGAAGAATCAATTCATGTCAGATTTGATGATAAGCTTGACCCTGAAAAGTCAAAGCTAGTTGAAAATTTTGCAGATTTAGAAATCACTCTTGCAGGATCTGATAAAACTCCAGAAGCAACTGTCACTCAGAACTCTGAAGAAATTAAATCCCCAGAAATCCCAAAGAAAGTTAAAAGTCGTATCAATGTATCTGAAGATTTGATTCTGGGAAACAAAGACGAACCTGTTAGAACCAGATCTACCTTCAGGACCTCTGAAGATACTCCTCTGGGACTAGTGTCTCTGATTGAGCCTACGTCCTGTGATGAAGCACTTCAAGATAACGACTGGGTTTCAGCCATGCAAGAAGAATTAGATCAATTCACAAAGAATGATGTCTGGGATCTTGTTCCAAAGCCCAGAGGCACTCACGTCATTGGAACCAGATGGGTATTCAGAAACAAGCTGAATGAGAAAGGAGAAGTCGTCAGAAACAAAGCTCGACTGGTAGCTCAAGGTTATAGTCAACAAGAAGGTATTGATTATAATGAAACTTTTGCTCCAGTCGCAAGGTTAGAATCTATTCGTCTTCTTGTATCTTTTGCTATTAACCATTCTATTAAATTATATCAAATGGATGTCAAGAGTGCATTCCTTAATGGTTATATATCAGAAGAAGTGTATGTCAACCAACCTCCAGGTTTTGAAAATCCAAATTTTCCAAAACATGTTTTTAAACTTAAAAAATCTTTATATGGACTTAAACAAGCTCCCAGAGCTTGGTATGAACGTTTAAGCAGTTTTCTTCTGGAACACAATTTTATCAGAGGGAAAGTTGACTCCACACTTTTCTGTAAGAACCTTAACAATGATCTCATGATATGCCAAATATACGTTGATGATATTATTTTTGGTTCAGTTAACGCCTCTGTTTGTCAAGAATTCTCTAAGTTAATGTAGGCAGAATTTGAAATGAGCTTAATGCAAGAACTAAAGTTCTTTCTGGGAATTCAAATTAACCAAACTTTAGAAGTTACATATGTTCATCAAAGCAAATATATTAAAGATGTTCTGAAGAAATTTGACATGGCTGACTGCAACTCTGCAAAAACTCCAATGCATCCGACATGCATTCTTGAAAAGGAAGAAGTAAGCGCAAAGGTTTGTCAGAAGCTCTATCGAGGTATGATAGGCTCTCTTCTCTATCTGACTGCTACTCGTCCTGATATTCTCTTTAGTGTCTGTCTCTGTGCCAGATTCCAATCAGATCCTAGAGAATCTCATTTAACAGCAGTTAAGAGAATTCTCAAGTATCTGAAAGGAACTCCTAACCTGAGCCTGATGTATAAGAAAACATCAGAGTATAGACTTTCGGGTTACTGTGATGCAGATTATGCAGGAGATAGACTAGAACGAAAAAGCACATCTGGAAATTGCCAGCTTCTGGGAAACAATCTGATATCCTGGGCTAGCAAAAGACAGTCAACTATCGCTCTATCAACTGCAGAAGCAGAATATATCTCAGCATCACTGTGCACAACTCAGATGCTCTGGATGAAGCATCAGTTAGAAGATCTGCAAATCTTTGAGAGTAACATTCCTATCTTCTGTGATAATACTGCTGCCATTTGTCTAAGTAAGAATCCCATTCTACATTCCAGAGCTAAACACATTGAAATAAAACATCATTTTATCAGAGACTATGTTCAGAAAGGGATAGTAACATTGAAGTTCATTGATACAGATCATCAATGGGCAGATATTTTTACTAAGCCTCTAGCTGAAGATAGATTTCTTTTTATCTTAGAAAATCTGAACATTCAAAATTGCCCTGAATGAAGTGTGGCTCTGAAGATGTAAAATGAGACTCTGACATAAACAAATGTGTTTCTGCCTCTGACTCTGATACTTCTACCAGTTAAGAAGATATCTGAGTTAGAAATCTCCAGGAACCAATCCTTTGGTATTCCTGAAGATCAGATACATCAACACGTGGAGCACTTAGCATCTAACCCTAGAACTTCTAGACAGCTGTCCAGAAGAAAAATCAAAGGGCAAACGTTTAAGATCTCCTCGAGCAGTGTGCATACTGTTGGGATTAGACATTCATTAATGAGCCTTAATCATTTTTCCCCCAAGCGTGCTAACTTGTGCTTTGTGCTAACGCTGAATAGTGTGTCGTTTTGCATGTGTTTTCGTTTAGGGTATTTAAACACTTTTCTCACATTTCACACACTTATCACTCTCACTCACTCTCAAACCCTCTCTGAAGCATTTCTACAAACTCTTCATCTTCACCTTCATCTTCATCAACTATGGATGCTCAACAACAACAAGTTTTCAACTTTTCTCAGCAAATGGAATCCAACACCACTGCCCAAAGTTCAAGCATTCCAACTCCAACTGTTACAGGAGTCTCCATTACTCCAGTGTACAAGGAACCCCATGTTCTTGATCGTCAACCTCATATCAACCTAGCAACTCCCTTTGAGGGACTGGATGTGTTATGTGAAACACTGGTGGACTTCGATAACATGAGGAGAAATGGAGTAGATCTTATTGAAGAACTCCGTCTACAAGGGTGGGAAAACTACTTCCAAAGGCTTTATGGCCCTGTTTACCCAAATCTCATCAAAGAATTCTGGAGATTTGCTGATGCTGATGACCATTTCATCGTCTCCTTCGTATTGGGGGTAAAGATAGTGATTACTGAAAAATCAATTGTGTAACACCCCAATAAAAATAAGATAATTATTTGATTTAAATTAATATTATATTTATTAATTTAGTTAAATAATTGGAATTATGGGATTATTATTATTATTATTTTGGAATAATAGTTATTGGAAAATATATAAGTGTGAAGTAAGGAAAAAGAATCCCATTTGGTAAAAAGAGTTTTACGTGAAACAGAGAAGCGGCTGAAAAGTGGAAAGTGGAGAAAGGGCAAAGAGGAAGAGCAAGGGCAAAGGTTGGAGAAGAGAAAAGCTTGGAGCTTAGAGATTGCCGGATTAACTCAGGTAAGGGGGGTTTATCGTCGTTTAATGGGTATTATGGGTTAGCATGTAATGGGTAGTGATAAACCGTTGAATTGACCCTAATTGGGATTGTGAATGCTGAAAAATTATGTTGGATAAAACTGTGTTTAGGCTGTAATTGAATCTGTGTTTGGGTTAGTTGTGAATTTCCGAACGTATAGCTTTTTACGGAATTGGAATCGGAGGTCCGGAAGTCCTCCAACGGCGGAAAATGCGGAGAATTCTGCATTCTGCCTTGTGTTAGCGCAGGAACAGCTTTCTGTTTTGCGTTAACCGGTTAACCCAGGGTGTTAACCGGTTAACACTGTGTTGTATTGTGTAAAATTGCGGTTTTGTCTGCGTTAACCGGTTAACCCAGGGCGTTAACCGGTTAACATTGTTGTGAATGCTGAGATATGGCTGTTGTGCTGCGTTAACCGGTTAACCCAGGGCGTTAACCGGTTAACACTGTTAAGTTTTGGGCAGGAAGCGTGTTTGTGCTGCGTTAACCGGTTAACCCAGGGCGTTAACCGGTTAACACTGTTGCAGAGTGGAAAAATGGTTAATTTAAATGTTGTGTGCCTAATTGATGGTTGCCTATATCGGTGTGTGATATAGTAGGGATTATTTTCCGCTGTTTTGAGCAGTATAGGTATTAGTAGAGTGTGCTAATACTGTGTTTAATTATTTGACATGATATGATGTGTTAATACATGTGTTGATAATGTATGATGGTATGCATAATGTTGTGAATGTGTATGTTATGCATGTGTTGTGAATGGACTGTTTTATGGCTTAGAGAGTGAGCATCGGTCCATTGTGGATTATTGTTGTGATGTTGCATTGCTAGGTGATTAGCGTGCATAATGTGGCCTTTATGGTGGTAGCTAATTCCCATGGTGAGGAATTAGTGATGTTAGTCATTTGGACTGTTTTTGATGTTGCATGCTAGGTGAATTAGCGTGCATAGCATGGCCCTTGGGGTGGTAGCTAATTCCCATGGTGAGGAATTAGTGATGTGAGTCACTAGGTCTCAAATGAGTGGGACTGGTGAGCTTGGTAGCCGTACCTGGATTTGGTCGGTGAAGTTGAACTATATGTTCACGAATAGTCGGTACCGCATGCATGGAGTCTCATTGCATAATATATGTGTAGTGTATAACATGAATGGATGTATTCCAATGTTATACGTGTGTTGTGTTGGCATTGAGCATGAGTATGATTTGTGTTGATATTGAGTATGATATTTGAGTTGATGTGTCGTTACTGAATGTGTGATACGATTAGGGTGATTAATGTGTTAAATTACTTAACATGACATTATATTCTATAATGCTTATTATATCGATTGAGGAACTCACCCTTACAACTATTTTTCAGGTAACGAGCAGTGATTGAGTAGAAGCTAATGCTTGGAGTCTAGGGTAGTCTCCTTAGTGGGTCATGCTCTGATAGATGTAACATCGGGAGGGAACATTTTTTTAATTGTGTTGTTGATGTTTGTTGAACCAGTTTACATGTAGTATGTTACATGTTTTGAAATGATCGATTTGATCTCTATCCGCTGCGTATTGTGCAATACTTTATGTTTTGAGTTAAATAATGAGCATGACTAAATAGTATGACGAATGGTGCGAAATAAATGTGTGACACCCTTAACTGCATGATTACTCTGATTTATATGTTGTTATTTTAATTAAATATTTGGGGTATTTTAGAAGGGTGTTACATTAGTGGTATCAGAGCATAGTCGGTCGAGTCGAGTCGTAATTATTCTGTTTCCCTTGTACGGGATAGGTGTTGTGTAACCCTATCAGTACTTATTGTTTTAGCTTGTTGGGTTTTCAGAATAGAGATGGCTGGAAGAGGTAGAGACGATGCTGCGATTGCTGAGGCTCTGGGTATGCTAGCTGGAGTACTTGGAGGGAATCCGAATGTTGTGGGAATGGGAGCTGCTCGTCAACTGAGTGAGTTCCAGAAGAACAATCCTCCAATGTTCAAGGGAGCATACGATCCAGAGGGTGCTCAGAATTGGTTGAAGGAGATCGAGAGAATCTTCCGAGTGACTGAGTGTGCCGATAACCAGAAGGTCAGGTTCGGTACGCATATGCTATCAGAAGAAGCAGATGATTGGTGGGTTGCTACCCGCACTGAGTTGGAATCTGCTGGGAATGCTGAGATCACTTGGGCTGTGTTCAGAGAGAGATTCCTGAGGAAGTACTTTCCAGAGGATGTCAGAGGAAAGAAAGAGATAGAGTTCTTAGAATTGAAGCAGGGTAACAGGTCTGTTACTGAGTATGCTGCTAAGTTCACAGAGCTGTCAAAGTATTACACTCCCTATAATGAGGCTGCTGGAGAATTTTCAAAATGTGTGAAGTTTGAGAACGGGTTACGTCCTGAGATCAAGCAGGCTATTGGGTATCAGCGGATTAGAGTGTTTTCTGATTTGGTGGACTGTTGCAGGATTTTTGAACAGGATTCCAAAGCCAGAGCGGAAAGCTATCAGCAGAGGATTGATAGGAAAGGCAAGAATCAGAATGATCGTGGGAAACCGTATGCAGCTGGCAAAGGTTTCCAGAGACAGAGTGGGATGAAGAGGCCTAGTGGGGGAGACTCTAGTGCTCCTGCTAAGTGTTACAGATGTGGTCAGGCGGGACATCGTTTCCACGAGTGTATCAGTGCTGAGAAGAAGTGTTTCAAGTGTGGTAAAGGTGGTCATTTGGCTGCAGAGTGCCGGTTGAAGAATCTGACTTGCTTCAACTGTGGAGAGGTGGGTCATATCAGTCCACAGTGTCCTAAGCCAAAGAAGGAGAACCAGTCGGGAGGCAAGGTCTTTGCTTTATCGGGTTCTGAGACTTTTGCAGACGATCGTTTGATCCGAGGTACGTGTTATATTAATGGCTTTCCTCTTGTAGCTATTATTGACACCGGTGCTACTCATTCCTTTATATCTTTGGACTGTGCTGTGAAACTTAAGTTAGAGATATCTGAGATGCATGGAAGTATGGTGATTGATACTCCTGCGAAGGGTTCAGTGACTACTACTTCAATTTGTTTGAATTGTCCTTTGAGTATTTTTGGTAGAGACTTTGGGATAGACCTTGTGTGTCTTCCATTAGTGCAGATTGATGTTATCTTGGGTATGAACTGGTTGGTGTTTAACCGAGTTTCTATCAACTGTTTTGATAAGACTGTGATATTTCCTGAGATTGAGGAAGGTAAGGAATTGTTTCTATCAGCAGGGCAGGTGAATGAGGAAGTAGCAGGTGGGGCAGAGTTGTTTATGCTGTTAGCGACTTTGGAGGCTAAAGATAAACTGGTGATTGGCGATCTAGCCGTGGTGTGTGATTTTCCTGATGTGTTTCCTGAAGAAGTGAATGAATTGCCGCCAGAGCGTGAAGTTGAATTCTCGATTGATTTGGTACCTGGTACTAGACCGATATCGATGGCTCCGTACCGTATGTCTGCTGTTGAGTTAGCTGAATTGAAGAGTCAGCTGGAAGATCTGTTGGATAAGAAATTTATTCGTCCGAGTGTGTCACCGTGGGGTGCACCAGTGTTATTGGTTAAGAAGAAAGAAGGTACTATGAGGTTGTGTGTGGACTACAGGCAACTGAATAAAGTGACGATCAAGAATCGGTATCCTTTGCCGAGGATTGATGATTTGATGGATCAGTTGGTTGGTGCGAGTGTGTTCAGCAAGATAGATTTGAGATCTGGGTATCATCAGATACGTGTGAAAACTGAGGATATTCAGAAGACTGCTTTCAGAACAAGGTATGGACATTATGAGTATTCTGTAATGCCTTTTGGTGTGACTAATGCGCCTGGAGTATTCATGGAGTATATGAATAGGATTTTCCATCCGTACCTAGACAAGTTTGTTGTGGTGTTTATTGATGACATTTTGGTGTATTCGAAATCTGAAGGAGAGCATGCTGAGCATTTGAGAGTGGTTTTAGAAGTTCTCCGAGAAAAGAAGTTATTTGCTAAACTATCCAAGTGTGAATTTTGGTTAGAGGAGGTTAGTTTTCTTGGTCATGTGATTTCAAGAGGTGGTGTTGCTGTTGATCCTTCTAAGATAGAAGCGGTATCTAAGTGGGAAGCTCCGAAGTCTGTTGCTGAGATTCGAAGTTTCCTTGGATTGGCTGGTTACTATAGGAAATTCATTGAGGGATTTTCTAAGTTGGCGTTACCGTTGACGATGTTGACTAGAAAGGGGCAAGCATTTGTTTGGGACTCAAAGTGTGAAGAAGGTTTCCAAGAGTTAAAGAGAAGGTTAACTACTGCTCCTATTCTGATATTACCGAGTTCGTCGGAATCATTTGAGGTTTACTGTGATGCTTCATTGTTGGGTTTGGGTGGTGTGTTGATGCAGAATAAGCAGGTTATAGCTTATGCTTCGAGGCAACTGAGGGTTCATGAAAGGAACTATCCGACACACGATTTAGAGTTGGCAACTGTGATATTTGTTCTGAAGTTATGGAGGCATTACTTGTATGGATCAAGATTTGAGGTTTTCAGTGACCATAAAAGTTTAAAGTATTTGTTTGATCAGAAAGAGCTGAATATGAGACAGAGGAGATGGTTAGAGTTTCTGAAGGATTATGACTTTGGTTTGAATTACCATCCGGGTAAAGCAAACGTGGTGGCTGATGCATTGAGTCGGAAATCATTGCATATGTCTATGTTAATGGTTAAAGAATTGGATTTAATTGAGCAGTTTAGAGACTTGAGTTTGGTGTGTGAGAGTACTCACAATAGTATTAAATTGGGAATGTTGAAGTTAACGAGTGGTATTCTGGGTGAGATTAAAGAGGGTCAGAAATCCGATGTGCTTTTGGTTGATAAGTTGACTTTAGTGAATCAAGGTCAAGGTGGTGAATTCAGAGTTGATGAGAATGGTATTTTGAAATTTGGGAATCGGGTGTGTATTCCGGATGTTACCGAACTTAAGAAGAGTATTCTTGAGGAAGGACATCGTAGTGGCCTGAGTATTCATCCTGGAGCTACGAAGATGTATCATGATTTGAAAAAGTTATTTTGGTGGCTGGGAATGAAAAGAGAAATTGCGAGTTTTGTTTATTCCTGTTTGACTTGTCAGAAGTCAAAGATTGAGCATCAGAAGCCGTCTGGGCTAATGCAACCGTTGACTATTCCAGAGTGGAAGTGGGATAGTATCAGTATGGATTTTGTGTCTGGTTTGCCAAGGACAATTAAGAATTTTGAAGCCATTTGGGTGATTGTTGACAGATTGACGAAATCGGCTCATTTCATTCCGATCAGAATGGATTATCCGTTAGAGAGATTAGCCGAGTTGTATATTGAGAAGATTGTAAGTTTGCATGGTATTCCGTCGAGTATTGTTTCGGACAGAGACCCGAGATTTACATCGAAGTTCTGGGAAGGTTTGCAGAAGGCTTTGGGAACTAAGCTGAGATTGAGTTCTGCATATCATCCGCAGACTGATGGTCAGACTGAGAGGACGATTCAGTCATTAGAGGATCTTTTGAGAGCTTGTGTTTTGGAAAAGGGAGGTGCTTGGGATTGTTATTTGCCTTTGATTGAGTTTACCTACAACAATAGTTTTCATTCGAGCATTGGTATGGCACCGTTTGAAGCTTTGTATGGTAGGAGGTGTCGGACACCTTTATGTTGGCATGAGTCCGGTGAGAGTGCTGTGGTTGGACCGGAGATTGTTCAACAGACTACGGAAAAGATTAAGATGATTCAGGAGAAGATGAGAATTGCTCAGAGTCGTCAGAAAAGTTATCACGATAAGAGGAGGAAGTCACTTGAGTTTCAAGAGGGAGATCATGTGTTTCTTCGTGTTACTCCGATAACTGGAGTTGGTCGAGCTTTGAAGTCGAGGAAGTTGACACCTCGATTTATTGGTCCTTATCAGATTTTGGAGAGGATAGGGGAGGTAGCCTATCGTATCGCTTTACCGCCGTCGCTTGCGAATTTGCATGAGGTTTTTCATGTGTCTCAGTTGAGGAGGTACATTCATGATCCGTCGCATGTAGTCCAAATAGATGATGTACAGGTGAGAGATAACCTGACTGTTGAAACATCACCTATGAGGATTGAGGATCGAGAGTTGAAGCAGTTGCGGGGTAAAGAGATTGCCTTGGTGAAGGTAGCGTGGGGAGGACCAGCAGGTGGCAATGTGACTTGGGAACTTGAGAGTCAGATGAAGGAGTCTTATCCGGAATTATTCGCTTGAGGTATGTTTTCGAGGACGAAAACTCTTTTAGTGGGGGAGAGTTGTAACACCCCAATAAAAATAAGATAATTATTTGATTTAAATTAATATTATATTTATTAATTTAGTTAAATAATTGGAATTATGGGATTATTATTTTTATTATTTTGGAATAATAGTTATTGGAAAATATATAAGTGTGAAGTAAGGAAAAAGAATCCCATTTGGTAAAAAGAGTTTTACGTGAAACAGAGAAGCGGCTGAAAAGTGGAAAGTGGAGAAAGGGCAAAGAGGAAGAGCAAGGGCAAAGGTTGGAGAAGAGAAAAGCTTGGAGCTTAGAGATTGTCGGATTAACTCAGGTAAGGGGGGTTTATCGTCGTTTAATGGGTATTATGGGTTAGCATGTAATGGGTAGTGATAAACCGTTGAATTGACCCTAATTGGGATTGTGAATGCTGAAAAATTATGTTGGATAAAACTGTGTTTAGGCTGTAATTGAATCTGTGTTTGGGTTAGTTGTGAATTTCCGAACGTATAGCTTTTTACGGAATTGGAATCGGAGGTCCGGAAGTCCTCCAACGGCGGAAAATGCGGAGAATTCTGCATTCTGCCTTGTGTTAGCGCAGGAACAGCTTTCTGTTTTGCGTTAACCGGTTAACCCAGGGTGTTAACCGGTTAACACTATGTTGTATTGTGTAAAATTGTTGTTTTGTCTGCGTTAACCGGTTAACCCAGGGCGTTAACCGGTTAACACTGTTGTGAATGCTGAGATATGGCTGTTGTGCTGCGTTAACCGGTTAACCCAGGGCGTTAACCGGTTAACACTGTTAAGTTTTGGGCAGGAAGCGTGTTTGTGCTGCGTTAACCGGTTAACCCAGGGCGTTAACCGGTTAACACTGTTGCAGAGTGGAAAAATGGTTAATTTAAATGTTGTGTGCCTAATTGATGGTTGCCTATATCGGTGTGTGATATAGTAGGGATTATTTTCCGCTGTTTTGAGCAGTATAGGTATTAGTAGAGTGTGCTAATACTGTGTTTAATTATTTGACATGATATGATGTGTTAATACATGTGTTGATAATGTATGATGGTAT
The DNA here is from genome assembly GCF_024323335.1 of Lathyrus oleraceus. Taxonomy (NCBI): domain Eukaryota; kingdom Viridiplantae; phylum Streptophyta; class Magnoliopsida; order Fabales; family Fabaceae; genus Lathyrus; species Lathyrus oleraceus. The sequence continues at coordinate 235,782,289 of NC_066584.1, read as the reverse complement.
GCATAATGTTGTGAATGTGTATGTTATGCATGTGTTGTGAATGGACTGTTTTATGGCTTAGAGAGTGAGCATCGGTCCATTGTGGATTATTGTTGTGATGTTGCATTGCTAGGTGATTAGCGTGCATAATGTGGCCTTTATGGTGGTAGCTAATTCCCATGGTGAGGAATTAGTGATGTTAGTCATTTGGACTGTTTTTGATGTTGCATGCTAGGTGAATTAGCGTGCATAGCATGGCCCTTGGGGTGGTAGCTAATTCCCATGGTGAGGAATTAGTGATGTGAGTCACTAGGTCTCAAATGAGTGGGACTGGTGAGCTTGGTAGCCGTACCTGGATTTGGTCGGTGAAGTTGAACTATATGTTCACGAATAGTCGGTACCGCATGCATGGAGTCTCATTGCATAATATATGTGTAGTGTATAACATGAATGGATGTATTCCAATGTTATACGTGTGTTGTGTTGGCATTGAGCATGAGTATGATTTGTGTTGATATTGAGTATGATATTTGAGTTGATGTGCCGTTACTGAATGTGTGATACGATTAGGGTGATTAATGTGTTAAATTACTTAACATGACATTATATTCTATAATGCTTATTATATCGATTGAGGAACTCACCCTTACAACTATTTTTCAGGTAACGAGCAGTGATTGAGTAGAAGCTAATGCTTGGAGTCTAGGGTAGTCTCCTTAGTGGGTCATGCTCTGATAGATGTAACATCGGGAGGGAACATTTTTTTAATTGTGTTGTTGATGTTTGTTGAACCAGTTTACATGTAGTATGTTACATGTTTTGAAATGATCGATTTGATCTCTATCCGCTGCGTATTGTGCAATACTTTATGTTTTGAGTTAAATAATGAGCATGACTAAATAGTATGACGAATGGTGCGAAATGAATGTGTGACACCCTTAACTGCATGATTACTCTGATTTATATGTTGTTATTTTAATTAAATATTTGGGGTATTTTAGAAGGGTGTTACAAATTGCTTCTTTACTAAACATGGAGAAAACTGGAGGAAAAAGGATTTACAACATCAACCCTAGGTCAAGGCGCATTGCTGAAGTAATCAATCCAACCATCTTCAAACTCAACACTGAAGGAAATCCTTCAAAGAACAAAGAACTTCATCAGAACCTCAGAGTATGGCTCAAGATCATTCTGGGAACCATTCATCATCGCCCAGCATCAAACTCCTCTGACTACATCAATGCAGATCAGAAGTGCATTCTGTATTGCATTCACAAGGGTGTGAAGCTCTGCCTTCCTGCACTTCTCTTCAGATATCTCAGAGACTCTGTAAGGGAGACAAGAAACAACATGAAACCCAGATCCTACATTCCTCTGGGAAGGCTTCTGTCTGATGTCTTCATTGAGAATGGGCTGGTAGATCATCTGGAGAAGAACAGACTGATGGAAGATCTGGCGATAGATACTGGAAGGCCTCTGAACGCCAGAAATCTGAAAAGCATGGGAATTCTGAAGAAGATTCAAGTCAGACCCACTATGGACACCTCCTGGGATGCCTTGAAAGATCAGAGGAAGCTACCCCATGGCCTTGCAAGGTTCTTCAAGAATGAACCCGTAGATGCAATCCTCCACTATATGCAGCGTCTGAAGGATGAAGGAGTCGACATCTCTGACTTCAGACTGGATGAGTGTCTAGATTCAGAAGAAGACTTTTTCAGATTCAAAAGAGGTCCCTCTAAGAATAAGTCTTCAAAGGCAAAGAGAGCAAGGATAGGAGAAACCTCTGAAATAAGATCTCCAGCACCTCTGCAAATATCTACTGGTACGTCTGCTCCCTCTATTCCCTCTGAACAACTTATGGCTTCTTCTAATCCTCTCCCAACACCACCTATATACACATCCTATGAAACCCCACCTTCTACAACAAGAACCTCACAACCTCTACCCAATTTTAATCTTGCTCACACTACCACTTCCTCTTCATCATCTTCAGCCCCAGAATCACCTCCATACCTAAACCTCTCCTCTGACCAAGAATACTCTGACCCTAACTCTCCAACCTTAGCCCAAATTCAGGCTCAAAACCTTGCTTCACAACAACCAACACAATCTGAAGCAACTTCACCTCCCCCAGAACAAACAACCAACATTACTTCTGAAGACCAACCTTCTGAAACTCAACCCTCTGACCTCCACACCTCTGATATCACCCCTCCAAACACCTCCGCTGAACCTGAAGCTGAACCTGAACCTCTAACATTAAATCTCAGCCCTCCAACCTCTTCACCTCAAACCTCTGAACCTAACCTTTCCGTACCTACCCTTGAGGAAGCCATAATGCTGGTCGCAGGGGCTTCAGTACAAAAGGTCAAGTCTCTGACCATTAACTCTGAAGTCAGTGATGATCCTGACTCTGTAAGGACACACTGGAACAGAGTCATTGGCTGGATGACCTCTGAGGCTTTTAAGCTGAAGAACATCTCTGAGCAAGTCAGAAATGGCTACATCAGAGATGCTGAGGCAAGACTCCAGGAAAGACTTGCAAGAGAAGCTGAAGCCAGAAGGCTTGAGGAAGAGAGACTAGCAAGAGAGGCTGAAGAAGAAGCCAGAAGGCTAGAGGAAGAAAGGGCAAAGGAAGCTGAAGCTAAAGCTCTGGCCGATGCTGCTGCTGCTGCCGAAGCTGAAGCACAGGCTGCTGCTGAAGCTGAAGCAAAGGCCGCTGTTGAAGCCCAGCAGGCTCTGACTCAGGGGGAGTCCTCTTCTATTATCCCTATGGTTCTCCAGACGCTTGAAGAACTCAAGAACGACCAGAAGGAACTCCGTGCCAGAATGGATAAACAAGACTCTGTCAACGACAACATTCAGAACATGCTGGCTCAATTGCTTCAGAGAATGCCTCCGCCTCCCAACCCTTAGGCACTTAGGATTTTGTTGCTTTGCTTTCTTTGTTTCTGATGTTTACTTGTTCCTTTTGCCTCTGTTGCTTTTTATCTGAATACAATGTTTTTCTCTTGAATTATTATTATTTTTTTGCTATGTCTTTTTGATTCTGACAAAAAGGGGGAGAAGTCATTAATAGCTCTGATGAAAATACTGTCTAAATACCTTAAGCACTCTGCAACATATTTTTCTTAAAAATAAATTTATCTAACACTAGACTTAAGAAATTGCAGAAGGTATCAAGAAACCTCATTGCTTGGAAGCTCTGGTAAGAACTTCTGAACTCCCTAGCCTATCTCAGGGGGAGCTCTTGTCTATCTGATCTGATATTGTTTATGTTTCATCTGCTAATTAAGTTTGTTTTGTCATCATCAAAAAGGGGGAGATTGTAAGAACAAAAATTGTTCTACAACAGATTCCATGATTTTGATGATAACAAAGGATGAAACCAAAAAATGGCACCCTAACGAAAAGTTTCTAAGTGTGCAGGGTTCTAAGGAAAGAAGGAAGAAATCATCAGATACAGAATCATATCAGATACAAATTATCAGAAGACCAGAAGCATCTGAAGTAGAAACACGTTCAAGAAAGTCTAACTCTGAGCAAAACAGCAAAATATCAGAAGCATATGAACAAGAAGTACGCTCTAGAAGTTCTGACTCTGAACAACGGTATGTCAAACTCCAGAAGTTCTCAGCGCTATCTGAAGAAACCATCAGAACTCAAAAGAGATCAACATCAGAAGTTAGATAGCAAGATCTCCAGAAACACGAAGACTCTGATTATGGAATTGCTATATAAGGAAGAGTAACGTTAACTTCAAATAAAGTTATGGAAATGGATTTCCTAATACAGAAAGAGACGTTAACTCCAAAATTCAAATGAAAAGGAACTATTTTTGGAAAGTAGTCATTCAAGGAGAGAAAGTTGCTTTGGCAACAAGCAACATAAGTTATGGCACTAACTATTATTCAAGAGTTATTATCTGCTATGATTTTTCAACGGATCCTTCTCTTCTATATAAAGGACTGCAAATCAACATTGAGAGACAACAAGTACAACATCACAAGATTTTACTGAAACATCAACACACATAAAAACGTTTTATTCTCTCAATCTTCACGAAGCTTTTGCTTAGTATGTGAAACACTTTGTTCTTACTGTTGTAATATTTGCTTATCTTAGAAGCACTCTAGATTACATAAGTTTTTATCTTTGTTGTATTTCCTCAAGTGACTCTGTGCAGTCTGTATACTTGAGAGGACTAAGAGATCTTTCTCTTAGACGTTGTTTGTAATCAATCTTTCAAGATTAGTGGATTAAGTCCTTGTTGAAGGCGAAATCACCTTGGCCGGGTGGACTGGAGTAGCTTTGTGTTATAAGCGAACCAGTATAAAAATCCTTGTGTGATTTTCATTTTGAAAAAGCGCTTATTTTCAAAACAATTCAAACCCCCCCTTTCTTGTTTTTCTCACCTTCACACCGAACTGGGTTAACAATTGCTTGTGTTATTCGCTTTACCATTCTGTTTATCTTATCCATTATGTGTTAGCAGATATCAGTGTCGTAACATTACCTTCGACATCTTATATCTGATACCAGAATTTCAATCTACATGAAAATAATGAAAATATAAGTATCAATAACATATTTAATTAGGCCTTTAATTAAATATGCTCCCACTATTTTACTCAAAACAAATGACCCTCACTATTTGATTCGGAAAATCCCGTTGGAAGATTTTCTAGTGGGTCGAGATCCATATTTCACTTTGTTTTAAGTCCGCGTAGGCGGATTACACAAAACTAGGTTATTTAGGTAGGAACTCCTTCCAATTGTATCTAATACAACTCTCGAATATTTTAGTTGGGTGAATAACTCCTTATTCCAATCCATCACATGGATCATTTCCAACTCTTGCTTCTAAACACATATAATCTTATTATAATTTGTTTAGTTAAGTTTGAACCATTGTTTTAGCAATTGGATATTACAATTATCCCATCGCACCTTACTAATATAGAACATGCACCTCGCGTAGGAGAAACCTACATTATCCGATACTAGTCTTGATGAGTGCTAAAAGTTGGAAAGCATAAACTTAATATTTGATTTGAGGGAATTTGCAATTATTCTGATCTCACCGGCTTATTTATCATATAAATCGTCTCTCACATGCATCAACATACATTCACATGCATCAACATACATACATAATGAAATAGTTATGGCCCCTAGCGCAATTGTTCTCCCAAGCCAATGAGAGAACCTAAGCTAACCTAATAACAATCTAAGCTTCTCCAAGCAAGATCTTCAAGGTTGTCCTCCTTTGATATTGAATTCTTCTCTTTCTTCATAACATTACATTACATAAGAGAAACTCGTTTTACATACAAGGGAGTGAGATGAGAAAAGAAGTTACATTAAGAGATTAAAAGAGAGGCACAACACGCAGGTCATATTTTAAAACCCAAAACAAAATAAAGGAAAACTAAGGACATAACCGATCACCACAAGACAATAATAATAAACACATTATTATTATTAATTTTAATTCTTTTAATTAATTAAAACCAAATTAAATTTCGGCGACCGATCACACTACGCAGAGTTAGCCGGGGGTCCGCTGCCCGGTCGTTTTTCGCATCAACACTTGATACTTTAAAGCACAACTCTTGCGCAGTCACAACCCCAATTGCATAACTCTTTGACAACACAACCCTTGTGCCGTCATTAACCCTAATGCACCAATTTCAGACCGTCAAACACATCTCGATTGTTGATTCAGTATGATTGATCAATACGTCATTGCTTCACCATACTAATGTCGGATCAAAAAGCAAACGACCATTGATCGCTCAAAGGAAAACAACCATTAAGTGTTTGAATGAATGAAACAGAAACAATATATCATATATACCGTATTTTGCATCGGGATTACTTATATCATATATATAACTTGATTGATCTCAATTTAATTACTCGTTTATTCTTTCATTCATTCTGCCTTTTAATCGTATTAATACAGAAAATACAGAAAATAAACAGCTATCAGATGCATGGTTTCGTAAGTGGCTCTGATACCACTGAAGGAGAAGGGCGATCCAAAACGCAGCGGAATTTAAAATTTCTCCTTTAATGATCCTTATGAACGGGCATGATCAGTGATAGAATCGTTACCTCTTGTGGCGATTGTAACCTTTGATGCAGATCTACGGAGCGGTCACGAATGTTGAACGATGACAACGCGTCTACTCAGTCCACACGAACGGATTCCTTAAATCTCAGTGCTAGCTGCTACGAATGGAGGCTTTGAGTGAGAGAGAGAGAGAGAAACGAAATTGCAACTACTCAAATGCTTCTACACAAGGGTTCTATTTATAGAACCACTTGTGTGGGCTGCAAGCTAAAAAGCCCACTCAAGTGTATGTGACCCATTTCTTACAATATGCCAATATCACTTAAGCGCGTGGTACTTACCATATTTCGTATTCTACTTAAGTACACCGTACCTTACGATGTTCTACAATTCACTTAAGTGCACCGTACCTTACGGTGTTCCTTAGTTACTCTATCTCGCATCAATCCGTCCTTTGTGTGTGACGTTGTAGGTTTTCGCGGCATTGACAATTATATTAAATCACACATTTAACATAATAAACACTGAGCGGTATCTAGCAACACATCACTGCTACCCAAGACACAAAAATGTCATGTGATCTGACAAATCTTTCTGTGATAATACTTATGTGAATAATTACCCTTTTGCCCTTATGTCTATATTGAACACAAGGCATAAACCGTGTCATCCTTGTCCAGTTCAATATTGGGCCCATAGACATTTATCCTGTTACGCAGGATGGACAAATTCCATCTAGGTCACTCATGTCCCTTAGCATGCTTCGTGGAGTACCCATCAACTGTCTTTATGGTCATCCAGTTACGGACAACGTTTGATCAACAATAAGGCACTCGACTCTACATCTAAGGTTCATAGTGGTTTCAGGTCGAAGGGTGGTATACACCATTATCACCATGAGAATAACTTATGATACTTTGCATAACATTCTATATAGTATTCTCATAGCGGGTCAATCCAGTATAAATATTACTCTTAATATTCATACCTATGTTTAAGACTTGATAACTCCTTATCCATGATCCATGAGATGTGATCATCAGTCTATATACATAATAGTCTTCATGCTTTAATGTTATCCCACTTCACAATAAAGCTCGACTACGGATACTTTAAGAATAATGTCCTTATGTTTAATGTGATCTCATGATTAAGTCATGCTTGATACATTAAACAGACTAGCTATTCTAGGGACTTTATTAAACAAACATAATAAAGAAAAAGCCTTTTATTATTAATAAATAATTCGATACAAGTGCCAAAAGTATTGGCCTCTAGGGCTTACACCAACAAAAGAAGCTACCAAAACGAACAACACTATTATTCACTCTGATAATATTAGCATGAGGCGTTTTGAAGACATACCATATGGAAATGATGCTAGGTTAAGTAATTGTAGAAACGACTTAGATCTGGTGAGTTTAAAAGGGAGGAAGAACATGCAGAAGCCTCGCGATAGCAAAAGCAACACCAAATATAACATGCAAGGGAAAGAAACATCTTTTAACAAATTTGCATAAGTAGAAGCATAATACGATAAGAGGAAAGGACAAGGAGGATAATTACCTTCATATATCAAAGCTGAAAACCACAGTTAAAGATAACCCCGAAAACATAAATAACCAGAAAGATGAGAAGACTCAAAGGAAGTTAATAGGAAACGAAGAAGAAAATAATAAAAGCATAAAGTGGATACCTCGTGAAGTTAGTTGGCTGAAGATAAACTCAAATGTTAGTCTCATCGAAGAGGGCTTCTAGGGGGATAATTGTGGTTGTTCGTAATGAACTTGGTCAAACCATTATAAATTCCTCATATCGGAAACAAGGTAGCAAAGACCCTCAAGAAGTAGAAGCCATGACGATGAAAATGGCGATGGAGATTGCAAGTCAGAGTGAGTATCAAAAGATTGAATTTGAATCGGATAACTTGGCTCTTAATAATGAATAATTGCGAGGAAGACTTACCCATAAACGACGTTGATATGATATGCAAAACCACGTGGAAGATGAAAAACAAGTTTGATGGAGTGAAGTTCATATACACCTAAGGAGACAACAATGCAACTGACGCATACACTTGCTTGCTACGTTTAGGGTTTGAAAGCAAAACAGTAGAACTAGACTATTCAAGTTGACTTAAAGTCCAATTGTAAACCATTGTTTTAATCCTTAATGAAATTTGTTTTAAAAAATGTCACAAATAATATGGAAGTCCTATTTTAATTTTAATAATTGAGTTTTTAATAAAAATACATTTTCTAAAATATAATTATAAATAATTAATATCATTAAATTTGAATAAAATATGATTATTCCATCATATAAAAAATATGGATTAAATATAAAACCCAAAATATTACTAATAGTGTAAATAAGAATTGTGATAGACGGCCCCACGTGTAAGATTGATTCCACTATATGCAATCTGATTGGGCGAGTGATGGCATAAGACTTCATCTACGCGGTTCCTTCCTCCCTCAGTTTTTGTGTAAATAAGAACTCACCAAGATATTTTCCTTAATCACCAAGACAAGACTCAAAAAGTAATAAAATCCTAACTGTGTAAACCCCAAACTTCATAAACCGCTTTTTTTTTCTTCTTCTTCTTTTTTATGCATAACCTTTACTAACCCCGTTCAATCACCACCACCACAACCACCACCACCACCACCACCATCTTCTTCCTCATTCCATGGACGTTGTAGATTGGGAATCTATCCTCGATGATTTACCAGAGCTTGAAGTCGCCGATTTTTTTCAAGATGGAATTATTCCTCCTGATTCCTTCGCAGACCATCCCTCGCCAAATTCATCTATGTCGCAGCTTGAGAACTTGCTCATGACAGATTTCGACAACGGAGAAGGAATCGCGTCGCCGGAATCCGACTATGATAAGCTTCTCGAGGAGATTCTCGTTCAGCCGCTTCCTCAATCGGAGGAAAGTTTGACTCCTTCTGATAAAGACAGAGTTGATCCGTTAACTCCCGAAGAGGTTCCTCATGAACCCGTCTCAAAGAAGCAAATACGGTAAACATATGTCTATGTAAACAATTCTCAGATTATCCGTTTCAAAATCTTAGACGATTTCAATTTCAAGGTTAAATTATTATCACTTTGTATTTTGGATATTCACAGTTTCTTATAGTTTCTTATAGTTAGTAGTTAATGGAATAAGGTTTGGTGGTTTGTTGTATTGTTTTTCTTTTGTTTGTAAATATTTCCTCTGGAAGGATTATTATGGTTTTAAAGAGATGTTTTTCGTATCCAATTTTCAGGCAGATGAGGAACAGGGATGCTGCTGTGAAATCAAGAGAGAGGAAGAAGATGTATGTGAAAAACCTTGAGAGCAAGAGTAGGTTTTTTGAAGGGGAATGCAGAAGACTGGAGCATTTGCTCCAGTGCTGTTATGCTGAGAACCATGCTTTGCGGCTATGTTTGCAATCGCGTGGTGCATTTGGTGCTTCCATGACCATGCAGGAGTCTGCTGTGCTCTTGTTGGGTAAGCCTTGCAATTGCAAATCATATTTCCTCTGCCTCTTTTCCTATTTTCTTTGTCATTTTTTGGTTAGTCTAATTGAATGGGTAGAAGTAAAACCATATGGAGGATGACATTGACCTTGCTTGATTGATTTGGTTTCACTGTTGCATGTTGTGGTTGTCTGGCCTAAAAAATTAGCTTATTTTTTAATGAATAGGTCTTCTACTAATGCTCTTTTGGTTTCATGTATTGGCTTTATAGTAGTTTTCCAAGCTATAACCTTAATCTTCAATGACTAACATTTTTACAAATAAGTTAATGCAAATCGTCTAGGTATAATAAGCCTTATTAACCTCCAAATTATTCCTTCTCGTAACAGCCATGTTTTCTGAACATTCTGTGGATCAAATGTTATAAATGTCTTAAGGTTTTTATTGACTTTGCAGAATCGAAGTATTGAGTGAATTCAGTTTTTGTTTAGCAATGTTATCAATAGCGCGCTACAGAACTTTAGCAAAGTGGCCCCTGGCCGCTTCAAGACACATAGTATCAGAGCAATATAGGCCGCTGCAAGACACATAGTATAGAGCAATATAGTGTAGCAGCTCACCTCATAATATGATCTAAAATTCCAAAATATCCCGTTAGAGCTTTTTGATTGGGCTTTTCCTCTTTCACTATCTCATTCGTACCATAATATTTCACATCGCGCTATAGCGTTTTTGAGTTCGGCTGCTATCCAAAGTGATATCAATGATGTTTAGGCTTTTGTGTCTAAATGGAAAAACTGTGGGCCGAATGTATGAAAATTCACATAACCACTTGCTGGTCTTTTTCATGAAATTCTACCTCCTTTTGTTGTAATCTTGATATCAATGATGTTTAGGCTTTTGTGTTTAAATGGAATAACTGTGGGCCGTATGTATAAAAATTCACATAACCACTTGTTGGTCTTTTTCATGAAATTCTACCTCCTTTTGTTGTAATCTTGATATGCATGCTTATGCAAAATGCATATAAAACATGGATATTCCAAAACAATCGGAAAATCCCTTTATGCATGCTAAATAAAGAAAACCATTTTAGCATGTCAATTCTAATGTTGACATCATTCAGAGAGAGTTTAATGAAGCTGCTCTAATGGGGTTCATGTTAGTTAGATTATCATTTGTTTAGGAATATTGATCATATTAATGTTGCCGAATCATATTAGTAACGCTTCTCTATTGGAGTTCATGTTAACTAGATTATCACTTGCTTACAAATATTGATCATATTATTGTTGCAGAATCCCTGCTGCTGGGTTCCCTGCTATGGTTCATGGGCATCATGTGCCAACTCAGTCTACCCCTTTTACTGTGGCTAACAGTGTTACCTCCAAGAGAAAACGTGAAACACAAAGGTCTAAGAAGCGTGGCTCTAAAAAGGCCAAATAGTAATATAAAGTATTTCCTGACTCAGTCTTTTGTAAAGAGTAGAAGATGCCAAGCTTCAAGAACGAAGATGAAAGATGATAAAGATGATTTTATCGTGTTCTAAAAAACTTTTGAATCGGGGCTTTACAGATGTTATATTCATTCCTTATTTCTTTGCACTTTCTTTATCTCTTTTTGTCTTATTGAACTTTTAGACTTAAAAATATGTAAATCAAACATGTTGGGATGCTTTTGATATGGAATTATCAGCTGCTGTATTATGTTCTTTGAACTTACCACAGGACCATATATGTTTGTTCTACCTATTTGAAACATGGAAGCTGTTTTTTATGTAGCAGTTAAGACCGCTTGCTTTTTTATTATTGATTCTTAGAAAGGATAGTTTTTCAATCAAAATATCTCTGAACATGGAATCTCTTCTATGAAGCACCATCCATCATCAGAATCTCTTCTAAGAAGCACCACCATTCATCATCAAAACCTCTATAACATTGAATACAGCCGATGCAGCAAGAGAAGGACCATCACCATCCTTTACCTGTCTAGCACCAAAGACAAGTGAGTGACTACACCCCTAGAAACCGTCCACCATTCACTAATTTCTGTTTTAACCATCTACCTTCCCATCATGCATTAAACCACAACATTACTATCTTCTGTTACCATACAGTCCACTCACTGGGGCATGCTTTGAACCTTCATTCAACATCACAGCCTTTGAGGTTTTCACTTTGTGCCCTGTTTTTAGCTTTGCTCGTATACATTGAAGTTCATTCTCTGCGCTTGAACTTACAACTCATGGCGACTGTGACGTTGTCATCACCACTAGAGCTGATTTTGAGTGATTCAGAATGAGTTCTGACCAGGTGGTAGTACTTGCAGTGGAGAGATTAGGGAAATGAAGCATATGCAACTTGAATTCTTGAACATAGTAACTCCTCCTCCCCCACTTCGTTGGCACACAAAAGAGGTTGGCTAAACTATGGCTACGTAGTGATTATCATAATGAACTGAGATTCATCATATTAAATAGGGGTTTTTCATAATGAATCTATATCTGATATGAGATCCACGCACATACATTAGAGATTTGTATCGATTGAATTGAGATACAACTCACATGTATCGTAAGATTATAATCACCAGACAGCTGAATTACACCTCTTTGCAGTTAAATATTGCTTGTTGGCTAGCTTCGGTTGCTTTCTCTAGCATAGCCTTATTGATAATTCTATACTTGTGGTGATCAGCTATCTATTCTCCTTTCTTTTACATTCGATTAACATTTTAATTATTTTTGTTACTGGTTGTTCTTCTCGGTCATTATAACTATTCTGATTTAATGTCATGTTTATAATTGCATGAACTCGGTTATACAAATGTTTAATTTTGCATTGCTAGATTTTTTGTTGTTCTATAGTATGAAATTTTGTCTTGTAAAAGTAAAACTGGTGAAAAAGAGCTTTGTGAAGCCTTAGTTTTGCACAAAATGTATATAGCCAGAATAAACTGACAAATCCTCATGATGTACAAATTTTATTCTATTCTCTCTGTCATTACTGACTATATTCTGCATTCTGTTTTTTCACTATTGCACTGCAATTTACCTTTGATCTTGAAATCAACCTCTCTATCACCTTCTTTCCCCCACAGCAACAAGTACAGACCCATGATGACAATAAATGAACCTATGATGCTGAAAATTTTATGAGAATTGAATTTCAGAATTATAACTAATTATGCTAAAAAAAATGATTCAATGATAAAACTGCAATTCATTGGCTTTTTATTGTGAAAAAAACTGAGTCATTGCATGTTACCTGCCCAAATAAAGTTTTTCACCAAAGACAGAGAAGGACAGAATTGCCACAAATATGGTGCTAAGAGGATTAAACATTGTAACAAAAACTGGTCCTTTTTTCTCAGTACACCATAGTTGAATGTACATCAACAAACCACTAACAACAATTCCCTGTCATTAGTAATAGATAAAGTTAGAATTCAAGATTTTGTAGTACTTGTTCATGACATGATTATAATACTTAACCCCATATATTGTGGAGCACAAGTCAATGTTGAGCCCTATAATCCATGCTGTATGGTTATTATGTTCTGCTATCACTGTGAAAACAGCTGATTGTGCTGCTCCTATAAAACACATCCATGTAGTGAGTGATAATTGAGCAGGGTATCTTTTTAGAGTAGATGCCTGAAATTTCCAATTTTCAACATCAAAAAATGTTTACATAAAACTTACAAAAACTAATGATGAGTTAAGGTAAGAACCTGCATAATGAACCATATAGACCATGTAACACAGCATGAAACTGTAAGAAGTGAACCCTTTAACTCGCTCGTGTTGACAGAATTATCACTTTTCGGTTGAATATTAATTAGAGGACGCCACAAATTGCTCATAATAGGTCCTTTGTATAGTGTCATGGTCATAACACCGGCTAAGGATGTGAAGGTCCCAAGCACTTTTGCTATACCGTGAGGATTTCGAAGATCAAGAACCTCAAACCCGAAAGCCACGGCAATAATGAAGGTAAGGGAAGCTATGCTGTTGACCATGGAAGAAATAAATGTTGGAGAAGTGTACTTCAAGCTTGCAAAGTACATATTCAGAGTCAAACTTACCCTGCAATTTCATACAAATAATGTTTTCATACATGTATATACATACAGTGTAATAACATGGATTTTGTTTATCATTTCTCCTTACCCTAAGACTGAAAGCACAAAAAACTCCATAAAAAGAGAAAATGTCAGCTTTGGTCTTACATTTCTGCAAGAAAAACGATTGTCATGAGATTAATTAAAATGACTTAAGTACTAAATTTGACAGTATGCATGTACCTTTCTAGAAAGTAAGCAAATGGAAGCATCACAAACCCAGCGACAACATGGCGATAGGTAACATACACGTAAGGACTCATTCCATGGTTGAAGGAAGCTTCAGTGATAAAATATAACAATGTATAGCCCAACTGGCCTAATATCATGACCAAGTGTGGCTTGAAATCTTTGTCCATAAGTGATGATGAGCTTATTTAGAACCTCTCAACAAGTTCAACACACGCACTTTTATATAAGTACTGACTGATTGAAGAGTATATTTTCTTTAGTAAATTATTTGTGGTCGAATTAACCATAGAGTCACTGCATTTTCCCTTCATTTGCAATTGGCTGTGCATGAAGTTGTTGTATTTGAATCTATGTATACCATGTGTCAATGTGTCTCTTGGCACCTCATACTTCATATATAGTATTAAAAATAGAGGGGAAAAAAAGGTAGTACAGTATTAGAATTGCCAAAAGCCAAGACTGCCAATGTTTGGACCAATCATTTGAGGAAGCAAACTCTATATGGGCACCATAAGCCAAAGTAGTGATTTGTGGAAGGTTGCTTCTTACTCCGAGGCCACTATCACTATGCACTTTGAGATTTATGAAGTCCAAGAAACCTACCAAAACATGTTAGAAAAAATATATGATGAGGACCTAGCTGCTCTGAGGGAGTCCCTCACTGTCAAAGGAACATAATGAATCCGTTGAACTAGTGAAAATGAATGGACTCTATAATATGAATCTGAAATCTATTCATAAGGCTTGGTATCATTTCCTTCCACACTATCTTCTTCCTAACACTCACCTAGAATATGTGAACAAATATAAGCGTCTACTACTACTACTATTAATGTTGGAATATCATTTGTCAATAGATAATAAGTTGTTCGTAGAGGGATCAAGGTACAATTTATTTCCATGCCTTCATTTCCACACTGCAAAAGAGATTTCGTATCCGATGATGAGTTGAAAGCTAAAGGAGGAATTGGCTACTGATGATGAGTTGAAAGCTAATTTTTTTTTTAAAAACATATGAATTAATTGAGTAATCAAAATAAAGTTTATACATAAATAAGTCAAATGAGCAACAAAGTTGTGCCCCTATTTTTTTAATGATAAAATCGATTCTCATAAAAAATACATTAATTGATTTAGGAGATACATTACTTTTATGTATAAATCTTTAGACTTTCTGAAAAAATCTATTGTTTCTGATGTTGTGTTAGAAAATCAAAGATGTCAAAGACAAATGGTATGAAAGTATGTTGATTGTCATAACATGTTTTTTCATATTTGACAACTTTATTTGATGCGGCTTTGAAAACCGCTTGTCCCACAGTAAAACCTCCAGTCTCCAATCCCACCAGTGGAGAAACCTCTGTCAAGTCCACGCATGCATATTTCTCTCCTATGCACCGACACTAGAATATCCATTGACTTAAGTGTCAATCTTCCCTCATGCGGGTCAGTCAAGAAGTTCATAGACGTCTCTTTCTTCACAGACACTATGGTCCGCCGAAATATATTAAATATGACATCCCTAACGATGTCATTTAGGTATTTAAAAATTGAAAGCTTCCTACATTGAATTGCGTGTTTCCCAAATATATCCAAACACACCTTGTGACGAATAGGAAAAACCTCATCAATAGAAAATAAGAGAATCATAAGGAAGTATCTTAGGATAGTACAGTACTCCACCAATGATATATGTTAACCTAGCCCATCAATAAGAATAACAAGAAAAAAGTCTTGAGTATGTGCGACTTGCAAATAACTAAAAACTACTTTCTGTGTTATGGTTATGTCAAACTTTACATCCATGTCCTGAACACTTTTACTAAAAAGGACCCTCGCCAAAATATATTATGTTTTAGGAGGGACATTGTTCTTTCTAGTTAAACTACTAAAGTCAAAATCTGGAATTGCAACACTAAGACCATCCAAAGCTCAGTCAAAATCAGAGTCCATATCACATACCTCACCGTCTCTCAATATATGATCCCGTAGCAACCATGATTGAGTCCTAGAAGCCACAAAGCATACGAGGTAACCTCTACTACCGAGTACAAACCCAATCCCCCAACTCTAATAGGTAAAAAAAACCACCATTCATTGAAGGTCCCCTAAGAAAGGACCTCTGCCAACCACGATGTCTTCAACTGTCTTTCATGACTCTTTATCAAACCAAATAGTAGCTTTTTACATATGATTATATTGACACATTCTTAGGCCAAATTTTTTTTTGGCAATACCCATGCATGATCAAAGTAGAAGAAACTCACTTTGAGGATTCCTTAGTTGTAGTAGAAGATGCATCAACTCAACAATCCTAGAAGTTCTCTTTATGGACAACCTCTTGATAAAGCCTTCATCTCGACTAACATATCCTTCAAGAAAATTCATCCCCAACATCACCCTCCCAATGCTCTACGAGAACAAATCTTCACAAAGTTTACTACCATCACACGAAGGCCAAAAGATATCAGTCTTACGAATATTCAATTCAAGACCTAAAGTTGGACCTGTTTCCCGAATGATATCAATGGCATTAGTCAGATTCTGTGAATCCCCTATAATAGTCATGTCATCAAGATATTAGACATGAAGAAGAAGCTTACAATTGTCTCTAACTTGATGAATGAGTAAGTGTAACACAAGAGCAAAAAAGACCGGCCCTAACGGGTCACCTTGTTGCACTCCAATGGCTAACATAATATATACATCCCCAAGGTACAACCTGCTACCAATCACATTTTATTATATTAAATGTGTGATTTAATATAATTGTCAACGTCACGAGAACCAACAGGGTCACACACATAAGGACAAATTGATGAGGGATAGAATAAATAAGGAACACAGTAAGGTACGATGTACTTAGGAGAATTATAGAACATCATAAGGTACTATACACTTAAGTGAACTCTAGAACATCGTAAAATATAATAAAATTAAGTGAAATACAATACATCATAAGGCACAGTTCACTTAAGTGGGGTTTTTAGCTTGCAGTCCACACAAGTGGTTATATAAATAGAATTCTTGTGCATAAGCTTTTACATGTGATGAAATTCAGTTTATGAAACCACGGTCATAATTTCTCACTCTCTCTCTCTCTCTCTCTCTCTCTCTATCTAACACACACTCTCTCCCTCTCTCTCTCTCTCAAAGTCTTCATTCGTAGTGGCTAGAGTTGAGATTGAAGGTATTATGTTCACGTGGACTGAGTATAGGCGTTGTTTTTCATTCAATGCTCGTGATCATTCCTCCAATTCTGCATCAAAGGTGTTAATCGCCACAAGAGATAATCATTCTATCACTCATCATGCATCATTTGTAAGGATCAATTAGAGGGAAATTTTTATTTTCCGATACGCTTTATATCATGACTTCCTTTCACAACCTTGTTGTCTGGCCATAAAGAAAGTAAACCCACAAAGAAATATATGGACATATCACTCTCTCCTCGTGCCATAGGGTTGAAAGGCTATCTAAAATCCTGACTGAAAAAGTGAAGCAAAAGTCACAACACTTTATAACAAATGAAGTTACATAGTATGAGGTCTTTGACCATCCGGTAGTGGTGGAAATAGGTCAAGCTGATCTGCAAAGTGTCATGCCGCGAAAAATACCCGAGCGCATCGCAAACTCGAAATATAACAGAGTCGTCACTAATTTTATTTATTCTGAGAGAAAGAGAGAATATCAATAAAACCCAAGGGAAAGATAAAAAGGGTAAGGAAGTTGGTTATACAAGGGGAAAGTATTAGCATCCTTCACATCTGTTGTACTCAACGGGAATCATTTCGATCATTCTTTGCTCGAATGAGTGTCATTATCTAAAGGTTACTTGCAATTGATCTCAATAAAGGGAAAACATAAGTTTTTAATTAATGTGCTCGCCAATGATTCAAACTCTTGTGCCTACAGATTCTCATAATGCAATGAGAAAATCAGAGCTTCATAGTTTATAGTAGAAAATAAGTATTTGTTGGTTGTTTTTAGGGAAAAATTATAATTGTATTCTAGAAGTGTTTTGACGTTAGCTGATTCTGATCCTCGTTTGTTGCTATAAGTTTTTAGTCTGACTCCTAAGGGACAAATTATAACAGTTCTTTTATGAAGAAAAAAAATATTTTGAAAAGGTTTGTGAATGAGTTGAATTGAGAAAGAGTTTGTGAATAAATGAAAAAAATATCGTAATCCAAATCTCTAACTAATTGACAAGAAACATATTTTGACGACTTTAACCAAATGGTTTAGTTTATGCATGCGTACAAACAACCTAGCACTTAACCCTGGAATGTGTAACTATGTGAGAAGGTTCAATTACAAAAAATAAATCAAACTACTAAGTTTAAAAGTAATAAAACATAAATGGGTAAACCATAAGAAGCAGAGCAATTTCAGTTTGTGTAGAACGAAGAGATCTTAAAGTAATTTTAGCAGCCATTGAGCCTCACATTAAGTGTTGGTCAATTCACTATATTCGACTTTTGAAGATAAGCTTGACACCATATATTATTTCTTTGTTTTCCAGCTAATCAAATTGTTGCCAAGGAATAAAATGAACCTTGTTGTTGATCTTTTGGCAGGTGCATTCTTTATGTAGCGAAGAATTTTATGGCTGCTAGCATATGTGGGTTGGTTGATGCTGCCAAGTATTAACTTAATTTGAAAAAGTTGAAAGTGATGTCAAGTTTGGAATGAGTTAGATATAAAAGTTTCCCAATTAAACTTTTGAATTTGTAGAATCGGGAAAAAGGGTTCATTCTCTATGTCAAGTTTGCATCTTGGATCCATGGAGATTGATGCAAGTTTTATTGTTAGAAAACTTGCATTCTGTTACAGGTAAAGATTGTACTTTCTTTGACATAAAGTCATCCCTTTTGAAGACCTAGAAATCTCAAAGCCTAGAAAACATTTTAGTATGCCTAGGTCATTGATGTTGAACTTTGTGTCCAAAATTTATTTAATGTGAGTAACTTAAGTGAGATCCTTTTATGCAAGAATAAGGTCATAAACATAAATAAGAATGACAATGAAAGAATTATCATTCTTCTTTGTAAATAGAGAGTAATCAGACTTGGACGGGTTAAAACCTAAGTTAAGTAAATGGAAGTTAAATTTTAGTTCCATTGGCGACAGTCTTGCTTTAAGCCATAGAGATATTTGTTTAATTTACAAACCACTTTATTAAGTGTAACACTCCAGTTTTTAAACTATATTATTTTAATAGAGTTTAAATGACTTATATTATTTTATTTGAGTGTTAGAGTGTTTTATTTGATTTATTTGGTATTTTTGAAAATTATTGGATTTTTTTGTAGAATTATTAGAATTTTATAATTAAAATTAATAGAGAAATAGAGGAATTTGAGAATTTAGGAGGAAAATATAACTTTAATACTATTAGTGTAATGAGGAGAGAATTACCATGAGTTGAGGAGGAAGGAATGAAATTAATGAAAATAAAATTAGGTTTTTTATTTGTTTTAAATAGAAAAAGAGGGAGAGAAAATGTTGGTACATGAAAAGTTGTCAGCAGAGTTGGGAAACTCTAGCAAAGAAAGAGTAAAGCCTCCATAGTTGAGATTCAAGGTTTTTGCTGTAAATTTGAGGTAAATGGAGGGTACGGGTGAGATTATTCATCCATGGATATATTATGCATAAAGGATAGAGAGGGATCCTAGCCCTCTTCCTTGTTATTTTTCCTTTCTCCATTAATGAAGTTTTGGATCTTGAGATTGTTATGCAAACCTCTCTAGACCATTGTGTTATGATACTGTTTTTATATTATGTTAATTACTTAATTTCGTATGAATTGATATGTGAAATTCTAAGTTGTGTTGTTCGTGTTTATGTGTTTTTGAGAAGATGAACATAATGATGATTTTGTGATAAATCGATGTTAATATGATTAATTATGTAGTATGATATGTTAAATGATATGTAATTGATATATGATATCGAATTCATGGTGTGAAATGCTTATGCATGTTAGAATATGATTAAATATGGTTTGGGATGGTTAAAGGTCGAAGAAGATGAATTTATAAGTGAGATTTTTGGGAAAATTCCAGGTGACAATCGATTGGTCCCTTGCTAAAGTCGATTAGTTCCTTTCTTTGAGTGAAAAATGCTGGACAGAATGTCCAGAACAACCGATTGGTTCCCCTAGACAATCTATTGGTTCCTTGGTTTTTCCCCATAACTTGGGTTCAGTGACTCAGATTGAGGCGTTGTTTGAAGTGTTGGGAAGTTGACGTGTAGTATTACCTAGTAGTAATGCTTTAGAGGTTAAATATGTGTATGAGGATGTGAGATAGAAGTTTAAATGCGTAAATTGAATGGTTTGGTTCAAACGTTTTTGAGTAGTTTATGACTTGGCCGATAATTTGATGAGTCATTGATTTGAGTTTGTTATGTTTTATAATTATTTTAAATTAAGAGGGTTGAGTTTAACATAATTAGAGTGGAGTCTGAAAGGTTTATAGTGGAATATTAATAGTTAGATTTGAGCTTGATACATTTGGAGTTGTGTGAATTAAATGAGTTGAGTTTTCTGATATTTTCATATTCGAGTTAGAGAGTAAATAAGTTAAAGCTAGAGTACACCTAGTGACTTTTAATTTTGAATAAAAAATGAAATATTTATTAGTGAGCTATGTTGAGTTATGAGTTGACCCTGTTGAATGTTGATGGTTGTGTAATATTGTTTTTTACACTATTGGTGAGAATTATTGAGTAATTATATGATTATATATTATGTTGAGTTATAATTATAGATTATACTGAGTTATGTTGAGATGTGTGGTTCAAAGAGGAACTACTGTGGTGGCCTTATATGGGCAATGTTGTAGGTTCAAAGAGGAACCAGTGAGGATTATTGCATTATTGTTGTTTGTTGCATTTCATAGATCGTGTATATCAGAGATATGTGATGGACTTCGATCTAGCGACGAGTCTCGGGTTCAAAGATGGAACATGTGATTAGAGCTGTAAAAATGGGTTACCCGACCATAAACGGGCCTCGGGTTTTTTAGGGATGGGCAAAAAAAACCTTATTGTAATATGGGCTCGAAAATTACTACCAGAGTCCAACCCTAAATGGGCTTCGGGCTACCCGAAATGGGCTTTTTTAAATAAAAAATTAAAATAAAAACTCCATAATATTTATTATAAATGAAATTAAAAATTATATTATTTTAAACATAACACAATTTTAAGTACTATATTATCTTTTATAAATACTATAATGTATTTTTAAATACAACACATTTTAAAATTATATAAAATAATATTCGAATATTTAACATAAGAGAAACTAATAGAATACGAGGAAAGAGTGTTGATTATATTAATGTATAAGATTTAAAAGAGAAAGATTGAATAGAATAGAGATAAAATTAAGTGGTGTGAGAAAAATCAATGTGTTATTTTGGAGTAAGACAATATAATATTAATATATATTTTTCTAAATTTATAGCTATGCGGACCTAATGGGCTACCCACGACCCATACAGGCTAGCCCTAATGGGTAGCAGGATTTTTAGGACGGGGCTAAAAAAACCTGAAAAATATGGGCTCTAATTTTAAGGCCCAAGCCTTATGATTTTTTGGGCCGGTCCTGGGTTAACTCATTTTGATAGCTCTACCTGTGATGAGTCTGATGGTGACAAACTTCGGTCCAAGGACGAGTTTATAGTTCAGAGAGGGGACCGGTGATGAGTCTGGATTCAGAGAGGAACCATGTTCAGAGAGGAACTGAGTTCAGAGTGGAACCATCAGTGAGTGGATTAATCAGTAACATAACTATGATATCCAAATTTGGTACCACATGCATTGAAATAGAAGAGTTGATTACATTGCATACATACATGCACTTGTGATTGAGGATTGTTGTGAATAATTTATATGTTTGATGTTTACGTGTGTTATCCTTTGTTGTTTTGTGCATCGCTAACATTTATGAATGTATTCTCACCCCCTGTTGTTTTTATGTTGTTCTTCATCCCTGTGATACAAATACTCTGGTAGAGGATCCTTAGTTGTTGTTGAGTTGGAGGATGGCGTAGTGGCCTTCTTTATTTTCTGCTTTTTGAGTTTATTGTAGTTTCTGGATGTCGCTCTGATAGTGTAACACTGGGATGAGTTACATGTTTCTGATTGTGTTTATGAGTTTTTGGATTATTGATTTAAATGAAATTGAATTATATTTTCTTGAGAAAATTAAAGTAATTTTGATGTTTTGAATTTTGTTGCTTTAGTATAATCTTTTTGAGTAAGATGCAAGTTGAGAATGTGTAACACCATTTTTGAGAAAATTGTTCTGCGTATTTTGTTAAATAAAGAGTTTGGGATTTAGGGTGTTACATAGTTGGTATATGAAGCTAGCAGAAATATACCCGAACGTAGAAATAAGTGTTTGGGCACAGTCCCAAACATCTCTTGGTTCACAAGGTGACGCAAGAAGGAGCACAAAGAGGTAGTGTACTTGGCTAAAAGATAATTGGTATATCACATGGAGTGAAGGAAGGTAGAATCTGAAAGTATTGTGGAAATGAATGGAATGAAGTGACCAAGGTCACAGAGTTGAGTATTTGGTGATAAGTGACTGAAGAAGTATTGTTTGAAATCGAAAGGTGAAAGTATATTGGAATCCGTAAAAGGAATGAGATTTGTACCATAGAGGGAAACAACTTTAACCGATATGTGGACTAGCAGGACTGCCACTATAGGGTGATTAGCCAAAAAAGAAGGAATTAAGTGTTTGGACACAATCCCAAACAACTCTAGGGACAAATACGGACTATCACTATATCGTCCTAAAAGGGTATATATGGAATCCCAAAGAAATCTGTATTTCAGTTTCAAAGAAATAATATGTCACTGGGTGAACGATTTATGATCGAAGGTAGATGATGAATGATGGAAGATATGAGTGATGCCCTAAGGCGGAAGAAGGAATAATTAGAAGTATGCTCGCCAAGTATTCGCATCCTCGTGCCTACGTATTCTTATCGTGCAATTAGAAAATCAGAGCAATCGTAGTTCAGCCTACTACGACTGAAAGTAAGATGATTGATAAGGCAATAGGTTTAGCTTAATTGATAACAAACTTCAATGTAAAGCTTGCTCTAATGGTGGTTTGAGCTTTGGTGTAGAGTGAAGAATTGGAGAAGATGAAGTGAGAAAAGTTGAATTTGAAATGAGTAATTTGAGAGTGGTGATCCAATTCTGAGTTTTTGCTCCCCCTTATGTTTATATAGGTTATAGGTTTGGATTAAATGGAGGTTCAGAGTTAGTTTTGATGTGGTTAGTTTGGGACTATTATGACAGTTGAGGGATGTTAGAATAGCTTAAAGTTGATCATTTGAAGTGTTGGGAATACTTGGTTTAATGCATGAATGTTATGGTTAGTTGCTGCATAATTATGTAGAGATTTCAATGTGCATTGATGCAAGCATTGGGACTGGTTTGAAGTGCAAAGGAAACTGCATTATTGCTTAAAAATGTTGTATTTTGGCCCACTGTCCTAGGGTAAATCGATTTACTAAGCATGTAAATCGATTTTTATCATGAAAAATTGTTTTTTTTTGCTATTGTCCTAGGGTAAATCTATTTACCAAGTATGGAAGTCGATTTCCATCATCCAGAAATGCATTTTTTGACTACTGGAGCAGGGAAATCGATTTCCCAAACATGGTAATCGATTTCCATCATCTAGAAATGAAATTTTTGGCTACTGGAGCATGGAAATCGATTTCCCAAACATGGTAATTGATTTCCATCATGCAAAATGGGTTTTTTCCTTTGTTTTGATGCATGGGGTCATGTGTGAGGCATAATGGCTTGGCTTTATTTGAATAAATGAAATTGAATTAATGGGTCACAGAATGACTTGATCAAGTGAATTTGTATCAATGAGACTATAAATCAAAGCATGAATGAATCTTGACCTTTTAATAAAACCATGCAAGTAATGGATGAAGTGGGAATGAAATAAGACTCAGATCAAATGGATCATGATACCATGAGGTCAATGAAACATGAATGCAAACATACCTTGAATCAATCACATAGCACCATGAATTAAGGTTTACTAAGTCGAAGTTCAAAGTTATGTATCAATCAAGAATCTCAAGCCAGGAGAGAAGTCAACTCGGGTGGTGCATCAGTGCCATGAACCACAACTAGGGTTTCCACTACCTCAATGCAAACCATAGGGTTGACAAACCTCAAAGCCAAGGCTAAGGTTTTGATGAACCGTAGATCAGAAAGCCAAACCAGCAAAGCACCTGAATACCACTTATCCCTGATTAGGGTTTCAAACAAAGCCCAAAGCTCTACAGGAAACATCTAAAACCATGGATCCACAATTAGGGTTCAGAAGTCAGGTTAGTTACATAGAAAGTCAAACACAAAATCCCATAGGAGCAAAGTCAAGAATTAGGGTTTCAGCCCATAAGGTGTGCAATACCACCGCCTTCAAGCAAATCCCTTGTTTTTACCAGCCATAAACCTTGAATATATGATGCTTGTTAGCAAGTGTAATCATGAATGAATTATGCACATGAGTGAAATATGAATGAGTGTCAAGCCATAAGTTAGATGAGAAGCGAAAAGGGAGGGGAATTTTTGGGGTACAACAATATCAGAGTAGGTCGGTTCATTAGGCCTAGGTTTTGTGAACTTGTTTATACTCTAGTGTGCGACATGTGTGTGAAACACTACCGATGCTTGTTTTTGTTAACCATTATTTACTTTACTGTTGCAACTAGTTTTAAGGCTCGATGTGCAGGAAGAAATGGTTTGCATCCTGAGATCAAGTTGAGATGTGCTTGAAGAAGGATGATCAGTTGCTCGTGATGTTTGCTTCCTTGAGAGTGGAAGGTGAAGTTGTGATTGCCGGTATGTCTGTTGTGTGTGAGTTTTCTGATGTGCTCCCAAATGACATTAGTGATTTTCTACTAGAGTGAGAAATGGATTTCACCATAAATTTAGTACTTGGTACTAGACCTGTGTCGATGGCACCATATAGTATGCTTGCATCAGAGTTGAGTAAGCTAAAGAAACAGTCAAAAGAGATGTTAGAGAAGAAGTTTGTCAGACCCAATGTGTCATTGTGGGGAGCGCCAATGTTGTTGGTTAAGAATAAAGATGATAGCATGAGGTTGTGTGTTAATTATCGACAACTGAATAAGGTTACTATTAAGAATAAGTATCATCTTCCTAGGATTGACGACCTTATGGATCAGTTGGTTAAAGTTTGTGTGTTTATCAAGATAGATATGCAATTAGGTTATCGTCATATTTAAGTAAAGTCAAAAGATATTCTGAAGATTGTATCTAGAAATCAATGCGGTCATTATGAGTATTCGGTGATGTCGTTCGGTGTGTCTAATGTGCCAGGAGTATTCATAGAATACATGAACATGATTTTTCATCCTTACTTGGATCAGTTTATGGTGGTGTTCATAGACGATATTTTGGTGTATTTCAAGTCAGACGAAGAGCATGCAGGACATATGTGAATTGTGTTATCGGCCTTGCAAGAGAATAAATTGTATGCTAAATTGTCCAAGTATGAGTTTTGGTTACGAGAAATGAGTATACTTGGTCATGTAATCTCCAGGGGTGGAATTGTAAGAACAAAAATTGTTCTACAACAGATTCCATGATTTTGATGATAACAAAGAATGAAACCAAAAATGGCACCCTAACGAAAAGTTTCTAAGTGTGCAGGGTTCTAAGGAAAGAAGGAAGAAATCATCAGATACAGAACCATATCAGATACAAATTTTCAGAAGACAAGAAGCATCTGAAGTAGAAACACGCTCAAGAAAGTCTAACTCTGAGCAAAACAGCAAAATATCAGAAGCATCTGAACAAGAAGTACGCTCTAGAAGTTCTGACTCTGAACAACGGTATGTCAAACTCCAGAAGCTATCAGCGCTATCTGAAGAAACCATCAGAACTTAAAAGAGATCAACATCAGAAGTAAGATTCCAAGATTTCCAGAAACACGAAGACTCTGATTATGGAATTGCCAAATAAGGAAGAGTAACGTTAACTTCAAATAAAGTTTTGGAAATGGATTTCCTAATACAGAAAGAGACGTTAAACTCCAAATTCAAATGAAAAGGAACTGTATTTGGAAAGTAGTCATTCAAGGAGAGAAAGTCATTTTGGCAAGAAGCTATATAAGTTATGGCATTAATTCAAAGCATTGTCCATCAGTTTCAACGACTACTTCACTCTTATATATAAAGGACTGCAAATCAACATTGTGTACATGACACACAAGTACAACAACACAACAAGAACATACTGAAACATCAACACACAAAAACGTTTTATTCTCTCAATCTTCACAAAGCTTTTGCTTAAAACGTGAAACACATTGTTCTTACTGTTGTAATATTTGCTTATCTTAGAAGCACTCTAGATTACATAAGTTTTTATCTTTGTTGTATTTCCTCAAGTGACTCTGTGCAGTCTGTATACTTGAGAGAACTAAGAGATCTTTCTCTTAGACGTTGTTTGTAATCAATCTTTCAAGATTAGTGGATTAAGTCCTTGTTGAAGGCGAAATCACCTTGGCCGGGTGGACTGGAGTAGCTTCGTGTTATAAGCGAACCAGTATAAAATCCTTGTGTGATTTTCATTTTGAAAAAGTGCTTATTTTCCAAACAATTCAAACCCCCCCTTTCTTGTTTTTCTCACCTTCAATTGGTATCAGAGCTCCGGCTCTGTTATTGATTTTCTAATCAAACACTTAACAGTGTAGAGAGATCCAGAACGAGAAAAACTATGGCCCACACAAATGAAAAGGATAGTTACAATGCTAAGCCTCCTGTCTTTGATGGAGAGAAATTCGATTACTGGAAAGATAGAATTGAAAGTTTCTTTCTAGGCTATGACGCTGATCTCTGGGACATTGTCACAGATGGATACAAACCTCCTGTCACAGAGGATGGAGCTGAAGTTCCCAGAAGTAAGATGTCAGATGATCAGAAGCGAGTTTTCAAAAATCATCACAAGGCCAGAACCATACTCCTCAATGCTATATCTTACAACGAGTATGAAAAGATCACCAACAGAGAAACAGCCAAAGACATACTTGACTCTCTGAGGATGACTCATGAAGGAAACACTCAGGTCAAAGAGACAAAGGCTCTGGCGCTTATCCAGAAATATGAAGCTTTCAAAATGGAAGATGATGAAGCCATAGAGGCAATGTTCTCTAGATTCCAAACTCTGATTGCATGTCTCAAGGTTCTAGACAAAGGATACACAACTGCAGACCACGTCAAAAAGATAGTCAAAAGTCTGCCAAAGAAATGGAGACCCATGGTTACTGCTCTGAAGCTGTCAAAGGATCTGAACAATATCAGTCTTGAAGAACTCGCCAGTTCTCTCAGAAGCCATGAGATAGAACTAGAGGAAGATGAGCCTCAGAAAAGGAACAAGTCCGTAGCATTAAAGTCCAGATATGAAAGACGCAAACCTGACAGAACCAAAGCTCTCCAGGCAGAAACTGAAGATACTGATGACTCTGAACCAGAAGATTCTGATGATGAAGAAGAATTGTCCCTCCTGACCAGAAGAGTTAAACAACTCTGGAAAAAGAGGAACAACAACTTCAGAAGACCAAGACCCAGAGGGGATCGATCAGAATCAACCTCAAAAGGTAAAACTAACAAAGATATTACTTGTTATGAATGTAAAGAAACAGGTCACTACAGGAATGAATGCCCCAAGCTAAAGAAAGATAATTCTAGAAAAGAAAGCTTCAAGAAAAATACCTTCAGGACAAAGAAAGGATTAATGGCTACCTGGGATGATAGTGAATCTGGGTCATCAGAATCTGACTCTAATGAAAAGGCCAACGTGGCACTTATGGCTACCACATCCAGGAGCAGCTCAGATGAAGAATCTGAAGAGGTATTTTCTGAACTCTCTCGATCT
The DNA here is from genome assembly GCF_024323335.1 of Lathyrus oleraceus. NCBI lineage: Eukaryota > Viridiplantae > Streptophyta > Magnoliopsida > Fabales > Fabaceae > Lathyrus > Lathyrus oleraceus. Next base: position 235,754,490 of record NC_066584.1, on the reverse strand, counting down.
GATCTAGAATCATGCTTGTCAGAAACTCTTAGCTCATATCAGAAATTAAAACAAAAGCTTAAAAACATAAAAGGCTGTCTTAAAGCAAAATTTGAAGAATGTGGCAAGCTTGAGATGACAATTCTAGCGCGGGAAGATACAATCAGATCTTTAACATTAGAAAGAGATGGAGCAAAAAGAAAAAGCTTAGAATTAGAAGAAGCGTTGTCTCAAGCACCACAAACTTCAAATAAATTAATTTATGAATACGAAGAAGCCTTTCAAGAATTTCTGAAAAATGGAATAGGTAGGAGTATTATGGCATCCATGATTTATGGAGTCAGTCAGAACAATAAAAAGGGAATTGGGTATGATCCTAAGGAAGATAAAACTTCTACTAGTGACCAACTTAAATCTCCATTTTCATATCACTATACACACACACAAGAACAAAAATTTGAAAATGCTAGAAAACCCAAAGTCATAAGAAACTCTGGGAAAACTAATCAGAAAGGACCCAAGAGATTCTGGGTACCGAAAGATAAGATTGTGTATGTTGCAGATATCCTATGCAGCAAAGTTCAGACACCAGTCATGGTACCTGGACTCTGGATGCTCGCGACACATGACGGGAAGAAAGTCTATGTTCCAAAGTCTGGAACTTAAAGACGCTGGATTTGTAGGCTTCGGAGGAGATCAGAAAGGAAGGATCAGAGGCTCCGGAACTATTGGTAATGGTACTCTTCCCTCTATATCTGATGTCCTTTACGTAGAAGGATTAATGCATAACTTGTTATCCATAAGTCAATTAAGTGATAACGGTTATGATGTAATCTTTAATCAAAAGACATGTAAAGCCATTAATCAGAACGATGGCTCGGTCCTTCTCACAGGCAAGAGGAAAAACAACATTTATAAAATTAATCTTTCTGATTTAAAAGAACAAAATGTTAAATGTCTGATGACTGTTCATGAAGAGCAATGGGTATGGCATAGACGCTTGGGCCACATTAGCATGAGAAAACTTTCTCAGCTAAATAAACTCGAGTTAGTCAGAGGCCTGCCTAAACTGAAGTTTTCTTCAGATGCTCTGTGTGAAGCATGTCAGAAAGGAAAATTTTCAAAAACATCCTTTAAAAAGAAAAATGTTGTCTCTACCTCTAAGCCTCTGGAACTTCTCCACATTGACTTATTTGGTCCTGTGAAAACAACATCAGTCAATGGAAAGAAGTATGGACTAGTCATTGTTGATGATTACAGTCGCTGGACATGGGTGAAATTCCTAAAGCACAAGAGTGAGTCTCACTCTGTATTCACTAGTTTCTGCTCCAAAGTGCAAAAAGAATTTGACTCTAAAATTATTAGAGTCAGAAGTGATCATGGTGGAGAATTTGAAAACAAAGATTTTGAGGAATTATTTGACTCTAATGGAATATCCCATGATTTCTCCTGCCCTAGAACTCCACAACAAAATGGAGTTGTAGAGAGGAAGAATAGGACACTCCAAGAGATGGCCAGAACCATGATCAATGAAACTAATGTGGCAAAGCACTTTTGGGCAGAAGCTGTAAATACAGCGTGTTACATTCAGAATAGAATCTCTATAAGACCTATTCTGGAAAAGACTCCCTATGAACTGTGTAAAGGAAGAAAACCAAACATTTCATATTTTCATCCTTTTGGATGTTCTTGCTTTATCTTAAACACTAAAGAACATTTGAACAAGTTTGATTCCAAAGCACAGAAAGGTATTATGTTAGGATACTCAGAACGCTCTAAAGGCTACAGAGTATACAACACAGAAACCAAAATTGTGGAAGAATCAATTCATGTCAGATTTGATGATAAGCTTGACCCTGAAAAGTCAAAGCTAGTTGAAAATTTTGCAGATTTAGAAATCACTCTTGCAGGATCTGATAAAGTTCCAGAAGCAACTGTCACTCAGAACTCTGAAGAAATTAAATCCCCAGAAATCCCAAAGAAAGTTAAAAGTCGTATCAACGTATCTGAAGATTTGATTCTGGGAAACAAGGACGAACCTATCAGAACCAGATCTACCTTCAGGACCTCTGAAGATACTCCTCTGGGACTAGTGTCTCTGATTGAGCCTACGTCCTGTGATGAAGCACTTCAAGATAACGACTGGGTTTCAGCCATGCAAGAAGAACTAGATCAATTCACAAAGAATGATGTCTGGGATCTTGTTCCAAAGCCCAGAGGCACTCACGTTATTGGAACCAGATGGGTATTCAGAAACAAGCTGAATGAGAAAGGAGAAGTCGTCAGAAACAAAGCTCGACTGGTAGCTCAGGGTTACAGTCAACAAGAAGGTATTGACTATAATGAAACCTTTGCTCCAGTCGCAAGGTTAGAATCTATTCGTCTTCTTGTATCTTTTGCTATTAACCATTCTATTAAATTATATCAAATGGATGTCAAGAGCGCATTTCTTAATGGTTATATATCAGAAGAAGTATATGTCAACCAACCTCCAGGTTTTGAAAATCCAAATTTTCCAGAACATGTTTTTAAACTTAAAAAATCTTTATATGGACTTAAACAAGCTCCCAGAGCTTGGTATGAACGCTTAAGCAATTTTCTTCTGGAACACAATTTTATCAGAGGGAAAGTTGATTCCACACTCTTCTGTAAGAACCTTAACAATGATCTCATGATATGCCAGATATACGTTGATGATATTATTTTTGGTTCAGTTAACGCCTCTGTTTGTCAAGAATTCTCTGAGTTAATGCAGGCAGAATTTGAAATGAGCTTAATGCAAGAACTAAAGTTCTTTCTGGGAATTCAAATTAACCAAACTTCAGAAGTTACATACGTTCATCAAAGCAAATATATTAAAGATGTTCTGAAGAAATTTGATATGGCTGATTGCAACTCTGCAAAAACTCCCATGCATCCAACATGCATTCTTGAAAAGGAAGAAGTAAGCGCAAAGGTTTGTCAGAAGCTCTATCGAGGTATGATAGGCTCTCTTCTCTATCTGACTGCTACTCGTCCTGATATTCTCTTTAGTGTCTGTCTCTGTGCCAGATTCCAATCATATCCTAGAGAATCTCATTCAACAGCAGTTAAGAGAATTCTCAAGTATCTGAAAGGAACTCCTAACCTGGGCCTTATGTATGAGAAAACATCAAAGTATAGACTTTCGGGTTACTGTGATGCAGATTATGCAGGAGATAGACTAGAACGAAAAAGCACATCTGGAAATTGCCAGCTTCTGGGAAACAATCTGATATCCTGGGCTAGCAAGAGACAGTCAACTATTGCTCTATCTACTGCAGAAGCAGAATATATCTCAGCATCACTATGCACAACTCAGATGCTCTGGATGAAGAATCAGTTAGAAGATCTGCAAATCTTCGAGAGTAACATTCCTATCTTCTGTGATAATACTGCTGCCATTTGTCTAAGTAAGAATCCCATTCTACATTCCAGAGCTAAACACATTGAAATAAAACATCATTTTATCAGAGACTATGTTCAGAAAGGGATAGTAACATTGAAGTTCATTGATACAGATCATCAATGGGCAGATATCTTTACTAAGCCTCTAGCTGAAGATAGATTTCTTTTTATCTTAGAAAATCTGAACATTCAAAATTGCCCAGAATGAAGTGTGGCTCTGAAAATGTAAAATGAGACTCTGACATAAACAAATGTGGTTCTGCCTCTGACTCTGATACTTCTACCAAGTTAAGAAGATATTTGAGTTAGAAATCTCCAGGAACCAATCCTTTGGTATTCCTGAAGATCAGATACATTAAAACACGTGGAGCACTTAGCGTCTAACTTTAGAACTTCTAGACAGCTGTCCAGAAGAAATTCAAAGGTCAGACGATTGAGATCTCCTCGAGCAGTGTGCATACTGTTGGGATTAGACCCTCATTAATGAGCCTTAATCATGTCTCCCCCAAGCGTGCTAACTTGATTCTTGTGCTAACGCTGAAATGTGTGTCGTTTTGCATGTGTTTTCGCTTAGGGTATTTAAACACTTCTCTCACATTTCACACACTTATCACTCTCACTCACTCTCAAACCCTCTCTGAAGCATTTCTTCAAACTCTTCTTCTTCATCTTCTTCGTCTTCAACTATGGATCCTCAACAACAACAAGTTTTCAACTTTTCTCAACAAATGGAATCCAACACCACTACCCAAAGTTCAAGCATTCCAACTCCAACGGTTACAGGAGTCTCCATTACTCCAGTGTACAAGGAACCTCATGTTCTTGATCGTGAACCCCACATAAACCTAGCAACTCCCTTTGAGGGACTGGAAGTGTTGTGTGAAACTCTAGTGGACTTCGACAACATGAAGAGAAATGGAGTAGATCTTACTGAAGAACTCCGTCAACAAGGATGGGAAAACTACTTCCAAAGGCTTTATGGCCCTGTTTACCCAAATCTCATCAAAGAATTCTGGAGATTTGCTGACGTTGATGACCATTTCATCGTCTCCTATGTTTTGGGGGTAAAGATAGTGATTACTGAAAAGTCAATTGCTTCTTTACTGAACATGGAGAAAGATGGAGGAAAAAGGATTTACAACATCAACCCTAGGTCAAGGCGCATTGCTGAAGAAATCAATCCAACCATCTTCAAACTCAACACTGAAGGAAATCCTTCAAAGAACAAAGAACTTCATCAGAACCTCAGAGTATGGCTCAAGATCATTCTGGGAACCATTCATCATCGCCCATCATCAAACTCCTCTGACTATATCAATACAGATCAGAAGTGCATTCTGTATTGCATTCACAAGGGTGTGAAGCTCTGCCTTCCTGCACTTCTCTTCAGATATCTCAGAGACTCTGTAAGGGAGACCAGAAACCACATGAAACCCAGAGCCTACATCCCTCTAGGAAGGCTTTTGTCTGATGTCTTCATAGAAAATGGGCTGGTAGATCATCTGGAGAAGAACAGACTGATGGAAGATCTGGCAATAGATACTGGAAAGTCTCTGAACGCCAGAAATCTAAAAAGCATGGGAATTCTGAAGAAGATTCAAGTCAGACCCACTATGGATACCTCCTGGGATGCCTTGAAAGATCAGAGGAAGCTGCCCCATGGTCTTGCAAGGTTCTTCAAGAATGAACCCGTAGATGCAATCCTCCACTACATGCAACGTCTGAAGGATGAAGGAGTCGACATATCTGACTTCAGATTGGACGATTGTCTAGATTCAGAAGAAGACTTTGTCAGATTCAAAAGAGGTCCCTCTAAGAATAAGTCTTCAAAGGCGAAGAGAGCAAGAATAGGAGAAACTTCTGGAACCAGATCTCTAGCGCCTCTGCAAGAAACTACTGGTACGTCTGCTCCCTCTATTCCCTCTGAACAACTTATGGCTTCTTCTAATCCTCTCCCAACACCACCCATATACACATCCTCTGAAACCCCACCTTCTACAACCAGAACCTCACAACCTCTACCCAAATTTAATCTTGCCCATACAACACTACCTTTATCTGAAGCTGAAGAAATGAACCAAACCAGTTCCTCTTCATCTTCAGCCCCAGAATCTCCTCCATACCTTATCCTCTCCTCTGACCCAGAACACTCTGACCCTAGCTCACCAACCTTAGCCCAACTTCAGGCTCTAAACCAAAACTCTCAACAACCACAACAACCTCCACTTGAATCTGAAGTCACCTCACCACCCGCAGAACAAACAACAAACATCCCTTCTGAAGACCAACCTTCTGAAACTCCACCCTCTGACCTCCACACCTCTGATATCACCCCTCCAAACATATCAGCTGAACCTGAACCTGAACCTGAAAGTGAACCTGAACCTTTAACATTAAATCTCAGCCCTCAAACCTCTTCACCTCAAACCTCTGAACCTAACCTTTCTGTACCTACCCTTGAGGAAGCCATAATGCTGGTCGCAGGGGCTTCAGTACAAAAGGTCAAGTCTCTGACCATTAACTCTGAAGTCAGTGATGATCCTGACTCTGTAAGGACACACTGGAACTGAGTCATTGGCTGGATGACCTCTGAGGCTTTTAAACTGAAGAACATCTCTGAACAAGTCAGAAATGGCTACATCAGCGATGCTGAGGCAAGACTCCAGGAAAGACTTGCAAGAGAAGCTGAAGCCAGAAGGCTGGAGGAAGAGAGACTAGCAAGAGAAGCTGAAGAAGAAGCCAGAAGGCTAGAGGAAGAAAGGGCAAAGGAAGCTGCAGCTAAAGCTCTGGCCGATGCTGCTGCTGCTGCCGAAGCTGAGGCACAGGCTGCTGCTGAAGCTGAAGCAAAGGCCGCTGCTGAAGCACAGCAGGCTCTGACTCAGGGGGAGTCCTCATCTGTTATCCCTATGGTTCTCCAGACGCTGGAAGAACTTAAGCAAGATCAGAAGGAACTCCGTGCCAGAATGGATAAACAAGACTCTGTCAACAACAACATTCAGGACATGCTGGCTCAATTGCTTCAGAGATTGCCTCCGCCTCCCAACCCCTAGGCACTTAGGATTTTGTTTGCTTGTTGTTTTGCTTCTGATGTTTACTTGTTCTTTTTGACTCTGTTGCCTTTTTTTATCTGAATACAATGTTTTTCTCTTGATTTATTATTTTTACTGTCTTTTTGATTCTGACAAAAAGGGGGAGAAGTCATTAATAGCTCTGATGAAAATATTGGTCTAAATACCTTAAGCATTCTGCAACATACTTTTCTTAAAATATAATAATTTTATCTAACATTAGACTTAAGAAATTGCAGAAGGTATCAAGAGACCTCATTGCTTGGAAGCTCTGGTAAGAACTTCTGAACTCCCTAGCCTATCTCAGGGGGAGCTCTTGTCTATCTGATCTGATATTTTTCATGTTTCATCTGCTAATTAAGTTTGTTTTGTCATCATCAAAAAGGGGGAGATTGTAAGAACAAAAATTATTCTACAACAGATTCCATGATTTTGATGATAACAAAGAATGAAACCAAAAATGGCACCCTAACGAAAAGTTTCTAAGTGTGCAGGGTTCTAAGGAAAGAAGGAAGAAATCATCAGATACAGAACCATATCAGATACAAATTTTCAGAAGACAAGAAGCATCTGAAGTAGAAACACGCTCAAGAAAGTCTAACTCTAAGCAAAACAGCAAAATATCAAAAGCATCTGAACAAGAAGTACGCTCTAGAAGTTCTGACTCTGAACAACGGTATGTCAAACTCCAGAAGCTATCAGCGCTATCTGAAGAAACCATCAAAACTCAAAAGAGATCAACATCAGAAGTAAGATTCCAAGATTTCCAGAAACACGAAGACTCTGATTATGGAATTGCCAAATAAGGAAGAGTAACGTTAACTTCAAATAAAGTTTTGGAAATGGATTTCCTAATACAAAAAGAGACGTTAAACTCCAAATTCAAATGAAAAGGAACTGTATTTGGAAAGTAGTCATTCAAGGAGAGAAAGTCATTTTGGCAAGAAGCTATATAAGTTATGGCATTAATTCAAAGCATTGTCCATCAGTTTCAACGACTACTTCACTCCTATATATAAAGGACTGCAAATCAACATTGTGTACATGACACACAAGTACAACAACACAACAAGAACATACTGAAACATCAACACACAAAAACGTTTTATTCTCTCAATCTTCACAAAGCTTTTGCTTAAAACGTGAAACACATTGTTCTTACTGTTGTAATATTTGCTTATCTTAGAAGCACTCTAGATTACATAAGTTTTTATCTTTGTTGTATTTCCTCAAGTGACTCTGTGCAGTCTGTATACTTGAGAGAACTAAGAGATCTTTCTCTTAGACGTTGTTTGTAATCAATCTTTCAAGATTAGTGGATTAAGTCCTTGTTGAAGGCGAAATCACCTTGGCCGGGTGGACTGGAGTAGCTTCGTGTTATAAGCGAACCAGTATAAAATCCTTGTGTGATTTTCATTTTGAAAAAGTGCTTATTTTCCAAACAATTCAAACCCCCCCTTTCTTGTTTTTCTCACCTTCAGGAATAACAATTGATCCATCTAAGGTAGACACAGTTTTGCAGTGGGAGACTCCTAAGTTGGTCACAAGTTTTATGGGTTTGGCTGGTTACAATAGAAGGTTTATAGAAGGATTTTAGAAGTTGGCTTTAACTTTGACTTAGTTGACATGGAAAGCGCAAGCTTATGTATGGAGTGTTCAGTATGAAGAAAGTTTCCAAGAGCTGAAGAAGAGGTTGACGTCGGCGCCAGTTCTGATCTTTACTAGATGTGAAGGAATCTTTTGTTGTGTATTGTGATGCCTCTAAGACGAGCTTATGTGGTGTGCTTATTTTTGGGTTGAGTTACCATCTTGGTAAAGCCAATATGGTATTATATGCACTGGGTAGGAAGTCCTTGCATATGTCGGTGCTTATGATTAAAAAATTAGATTTGTTTGAGCAGTTCAGAGATATTAGCTTGATGTGTGATATAACGCCAGGAAGTGTGAAGTTTGGTATGTTGAAGTTGACTAGTAGTGTGCTCAAAGAGATCAGATAAGGTCAGAATTTGGATTTGAGATTGATTGACCGGTTGGTGTTAATTAATCAAGGTAAAGAGGCGGACTTCATAGTAGATGATAATGGGATTATAAAATTTTGGGTCAGAGTTTGTGTGCTAGATTTTCCAAAGCTTAAGAAGAGATTCTTGAAGAAAGTCACAAGAGTAGTTTGAGTATTCATTCCGGAGCCACAAAGATGTATTAAGACCTTAAGAAGATGTTTTGGTGGCTAGGTATAAAAAAGAAAGTTGTGGAGTTTGTGTATTCTTGTTTGACTTATTACAAATCGAAGATCGAACATCAAGAGTTATTTGGATTGATGCAGCCTTTGAGTATTCCTGAGTAGAAGTGGGATAACATCTCTATGGATTTTTTTCATGGGTTTGCGAATGACCTTGAAAGGAAGTGATTCGACTTAGGTTGTGGTGGATAGACTAACTAAGTCGGCTCATTTTTTATGATAAAGATCAGTTATCCGTTGTATAAGTTGGTAGAGATCTACATCAGCGAGACTATGATATTGCACGGTATTCCTTCGAGTATTGTTTCAAATAGAGATTTGAGGTTCATGTCAAGGTTATGGGAGAGTGTCGAAGAAGATTTGTGAACCAAGTTGAGGTTGAGTTTTACTTACCATCCGCAGACAGGCGGTGGGACAAAAAGGACTATCTAATCCTTGAAAGATTTGTCGGGAGCTTGTGTTTTAGAATAGGGGGTAATTAAGACAATTACTTGTCATTTATTGAGCTCACTTATATCAACAATTACCATTCTAGTATTGGGATGACACCTTTTGAAGTTTTGTATGGTAGAAGGTGTATAACACCTTTGTGTTGGTATTAATCCGGTGAAATTGTTGTGCTTGGACCTGAGATTGTTCAATAGATTACTGAGAATGTTAAGATGATTCAAGAGAAGATGAAGACATCTTAGATAAGACACGAGATTTATCATGATAAGAGAATGAAGGAACTTAAATTATGAGAGGGGGATCATGTATTTTTGAGAGTCACTTTGGTGACTGGTGTTGGTCGTGTACTGAAGTCTCAAAACCCACACCTCGTCTTATTGGTTTGTATCAGATCCTTGAGAGAGTAGGAGAAGTGGACTACAAATTTGCCTTACAACTGTCTCTTTCAAATATTTATAGTGTTTTTCATGTGTCTCAACTTTGAAAGTATATTCCTGATTCATCGCATGTGATCCAATTGGATGATGTGCAAGTGAGAGAGAACTTGACTGTTGAGGCATCACCCTTGCAAATTGAGGATCGAGAAGCAAATCACTTAAGAGGTAAAGAGACTGCTTTGGTTAACTTATTATAGGGAGGACCTGCTGGAGGTAGTGTAACATGGGAGCTAGAGAGCCGAATGAAATAGTCTTATTCGAAGTTGTTTCTTTTAGGTAATTTTCGAGGGCAGACATTCTTTAAGTTGAAGAGAGTTATCACACCCCGATTTTTAAATTAAATTATTTTAATTGAGTTTAAGCGCCTTATATTATTTTATTTGGGTGTTAGAGTGACTTATTTGATTTATTTTGTGTTTTTGGGAATTATTGGATTTTTTGTAGAATTATTAGAATTTTAATTAAAGTTAGAAGAGAAATATAGGAACTTAAGACTTTAGGAGGAAAATATAATTTTAATATTATTAGTGTAAGACCCCAAATTTGACCCTAAGATCCCTCATGCAATTTCATCATAAGCATTAGCATTGAGATCATACCTTGGCATTCTCTTTCCCCCTCTTTCATTGGGTTTGTTTTGGGAGAGATCACCAAGCACTATGTGATTGTATCATATTTGTATATTATCATTTTACTAACCAAAATACAAAAATATGTCTTTGCATTTGCCTAACTCTTTTGTAGGTAAGGCATGATCCCATTGATTTATCAAGTTCATATCTAGGGTGACCCTCATGACAAAGAGAACAACCATGAATTGATCCAATAATGGTTATGAGCATCATATATGAGTTCCATTGATTCCTACATGTTATATTGATGAAGTTTTCTTCAAGAGTTTGAAGGTGATTTGCCTTGGAAACCCTAGTTTGACTGGGTATCTTGAGTAACTTCTCCAACAAGCTATCTCACCAATTGATAAAAAATTTCTCAAGGGACACTTCAAAATTCATCATATTATGCATATATGATCTACCATGAGCCAATAAAGTCCAAAGAATTCAAGGTTAGCAAGTTGGTTGATGGTGGTTGGCCAGGTGAATTCATCTGATCAAAACTGGGTCTCCCTAGACCCTATCTCCTACAATTTTCACCATATGAAAATGATTCCAAGAGAAAAGTTACTCTAAATGACATTCTAAACAACTTTCATGTTGATACCTAGATCTAGTTTTTCTTGAAAAATCATTTTCTATGTTGAAACATTATAGGTCATTTTGTCTAAACCCTAATTTGAAAGTCAACTTCCCAAGGCCATAATTTGCTCAATCTTTATGAGATGAAATATTTCCAAGTTTCAAAATCAAATTAAAGGTGTCTACTTCAACTTTGATGTTTGGAGTGAGAGCTAATTCAACTTTTATGAGCATGTGATATGAGGTTACATTAATGGTCATTTTTGACCTATACCATTGAGCAAGTGATTTTTCCAAACTTCAAAAATGCATAACTCTATCATTACAAATCCAAATGACATGAAATTGGTGACCATTTTTAAGGTATTTGAAATAGATACAACTTTTATGAAGACATGTTTCTCATTTGAAGCTCACATACAAAGTTAAGCAAGGTGAAATATTGAGATATATGGCTTGACACAGAAAAAAATTCAATATGTTGAAATTTCCAAACTTCCACCTCAAAATTATTCATGTTCCAATATCCAAATGAAAAAGTGTTGAACATGAAAGTTGTTCCTCTTGATCAAACCTTTTGAAAACGTCCAATTTTATCCATTTTGGACAAGATTTGCTAGGGTTGCGCATGGCTGGAACATTGCATCATCAATTGGCAAAGATCAAACTTCAAGTTTCCATGTACAATTGCCTAGCACTCCAATTTGATTTCAGACTTGTTCACACTTAATTGTGAATCAAATGGAATGATATCATGGGCCTGTACACGCCCACATACACATGCATCACTCATTGCCAATTTTGGAAACTCATTTGGAATGTGCAAATATCATCTGATCCAGCTATAAATAGAGCTCAATATGCTCAGAACTAGAGACCCCTTCGCGCCAGATTTGATCCCAAACACCAAAACCTTCCATTTGAGAGGATAATCCTGAGAATTTCCTTTGGAAATTGAGTTTGAATCTTACTGTTTTGAGATTCAAAACTCCAGGGATCCAAGACCTTTTGTGCATTCTAATATACTTCTGCAAGCATCCTGAGCAAGATCAAGAACGAGCCAAAGCAAGAACAAGTGAATCCAGACCTACATTGAAGGTATTTTCCAGAAAATTTCATCTCTTCGATTCTCTCTCAATTCCACTCAATTCTATTGGATCTTTGGTTGTCTGAAGTCCTACCAATGTAGGCAAGACGATTGAGTTGCTTAGACGTCAAATCGAAGCAACTCAGTTGGCACACCTCAAAATTCAACTCCTCATATCTTTCTATATATGTGGAGTTAGTTAAAATTGAGGTCAGATTCGTGCTCTACGCCATTTTTTCTTTCAGATCATGTCCTTCTTTTTCATTTTCTTGATGGTGATGAGTGAACCAGTCCGACCAGGGTCACCGGAGAAGATGACCGGCCTTTGGACGCCGGCGATGCGCTGGAACTGTTCAGAGTCGTTGATCTGGTTCAAATTGTTTTAATCTCGTGTGTTGCCTATGCTGCGTTGACTGCAGTGCACCATGGAACGCGCGCTTCTCACCACTTGATCTGCCACCTCAATTAATGAGGGAGATCAAGTGGTCCACGTTTTTTTGTTATTTTCTAATTTTCTTTTATTCTTTTTATTTTCATTAATTCATATTAATTTTAATATTGATCTAAAAAATATGAGAGTTTCACCAAAAAAATTCAAAAAATTTCCTCTTTCATATTCTGAATTAAAATTATTTTTTTGATCATTATTAATATTTTTCATGATTTAATTGATTTTTCATTTATTTTTAGTGGTTTAAAAATACTTTTTAAGTCTTTAAAAATTCTGAAATTTTTTCTCCAAGGTCCCTTGACCTTGTTTGACCTATGATAAATCTCATGGCCATTTCTTTGGTGTTTTGATGAGGTTTTAGGAATTTGACAAACCATATTTAATTTAAATGCCTTATTTTAGTATTTTTAATTTGAATAAATGCCAATTAATTTTGTTGACCAATTGTGATGACTTGTTTGTGTTTGACTCTTGTTGTTGGGCCTTGGTCAAGGTTGATTTGACTTTGTCAAATTAATATCATTGGATTTAGGGGATTGATGGAATGTACATTCCATCTCCCAAAATGAATTGATGATATTAATTTGGTAAAAGTCTTCCTTTGACCAATTTGAGTTTTGATCCATTCCCTTCCCTCTTCATCTCATTCCCCTTCTTTATGCATCCATCTCAGTTGGCCTATGATATCTCAAAGTCCTAAAGCTAGTTGGTTGAAAAATTAACATGAGTATGGATGAGATTAGGTCACCTATTTTGCATATTCTTTTTGTGTGTGGTATGTTTCATGAGCATAATCCATTATACTATGTCTCTAACATGCATTAACACCAAAATTCTATTGTCTGGCCTCAAATAGTTGTGACTTCTACATAAGTCCAATTACAATTGTTTAACATAGCGCTAAATTTGTGACATAAAAGGCATAACATTCTAGTTAGTGAGATTGTAAGTCTCCCCTCTTTCATGGTATTGTGTGGAAACTTGGCCTTTTTTCCTTCCTTTGGAAGATGTCCTGGCTCAAGGATCCATGCTTGTGATAAGTGGGTTAAGTGTTATCCAAAGAATGTCTTAAAATGAAAAGCAAAAGCAAAACAATACTAACTTCTAACCCATTAACAACTAACTTTTGATTTCAAGTCATTTACTTTAATGTCATTTAATTCTAGCCTTTATTTATTTATCATTGTTCATATCATTCTAATTGTTTATGATAATGCAATTTTCACTTTGTCCACTTGGACCATATTGTGTGATATATCTTGTTTGTATATACTTTACTTGTTTGTGTGGTCTTTGACCATTAATGTACATAATAACAACAAAAATCCTAAAAAAACTTTTGTGTGGACTGTTGGCTTGATCTTGAACAAATGGACTTAGAACTTAGGCAACATTCCTATGCTAAAGGACTTGACCAATGCCAACTTATTGAGAAACCAAGTGCTTGCAATTTGAAACTTCATCCGATACATCATTCAAGATCCCTCTGAGTTCATCTGCAACATGATCATTGTGAAGTTGTTATCTTGAATCTATGACTTGTGGAATTCATCTGCTACATGGGCTAATTTTGAAGATCATGGAATGACTAAAGCTTGGATGTGGCTATCTTTATTTGATGCCTTTGCTCTTCAAGATAATATAATTGTGCATTTGTGTGTTGCTTGATTCTAAATGTCCAAAGTGAATTCTGGGTTTCTATTGACATTCTTGTCTATTGGATTGCTACCCATTTGGTCAAATCTTTTCAACTCTTTACTTTTAATTTTGTGCATAGGATTAGTCCCTTCATCTTCTCCCCATTTCTTTAATTTCAAAATCTCTCCCTCCCTTTTCAAAATCTTCTTTGTTTGAACTCATTTTGTTCTAAACTTTGACCACTTTGCAAAAAGATAGAAACTTCGGCCTTATGCCATTGCATTTTCAAACTTCTTTTCTTAAATCAAATTTATAAATAAACTTAACTATACTTGACTTAAACTTTCAAAAGGCCAAAAAGAACTAACTCATTCAAACCATTTTTAGGCCTTTGTGCCTTTCAAACTTAATTTTTATTAAAAGCAATGCATCCACTTTGAAATTTGTATCACGAACTACGAGATTTTGATCCCTCATTTTTATGTTGGTACGTAGGCACAAGACCGAAAGACTTGTCAAACACAAAAATATTTTTCTCTTTTCCCTTGGAAACAATAAAAGCGTGGTGGCGACTTGATCAGTGCATTTTGATGCACGTTCTTCCATGATTGTACTTAAGCATTTCTTCGATTTGCTTTGCTTATTTTTATGTTTTAATGTGTTTTTACAATTTATTTTATTTTTGCACTTATTTGTTTTTCGCATTATATTTTCAGCATTAGCAGCTTTCGCAAGAAAAATCATATCTTGAGCTACGAGTATCAGATTGAGGCTTGTGAGTATGCGTTGGAAAGCTAAGGAAAAGATCTACAATTTGTGTTCAGAAGTCGAGAGCTGAATCGGACTGTAGCAGGGCCAGAAAGTCTGTTGAAGTTGCAGAATTTTTTTTGTATTTTTGTTGGGTCATTTGTAGTGGGCTGGGTCGACCCAGTTGAGTTGTAAAACGGGTCTTTGTTTTCACCTAGGTTAGGCAGCCAAAAACAGGATTACATTTTTCGGTTCATGTATGATTTTTTGAGAGCTAGCAAGATGACTATGGAGAACTAATCCTTTTTGAATCAACCTGCTGTAATTCAGAATCCGCTTTGAGGTTTTTATTAATTCCAATTTGTTTCCTTTGAATTCTTCTTATAATTCCAATTATTTGCTTAATCTAATTGTTGCTATAGGATAGAATCCTTAAATTCGATTGATGAATGATGATCCCGAATCAATTTCGTGTTAACATAGCTTTTATTTTATCACGAACGATCAAGTTGCGTCTGCTTAATTCGCAATAGTTTTTAATCCGTTTGCTTAATTCGGAATTTGGGAATATTACTCGCATAATTTCCTTTACGCTTGTTAATGGTAATTATAATCGAATAGGAGCAGACCCGTTAGGGATTTGGAATTTTATAAGAATCAATGATAAGTCGGAAGATGATGCAGTAGGTTGGTTCGTGTCAGCTTATTTTATAATCACTTTTAAAAATCACTTTTTCGAATCTAAACCAACCAACCCCCCCCCCTTTTGTTCTATCGGTAGGTTAATTAAACAAGAATCCTTGAGACGATATCCGAGTTTAATTGTCGTTGTATTACGTTTTTACAAAATTACTCGTTTTGATCCGCGCGCGACAGCTTATCACGACTCTTATTATTTGATCTCTAGCTTACCCATAGCTTGATGATCATGAATTTACCGCTACAATTAGTGTGGTGATGAGAGAATTACCACGAGTTGAAGGGGAATGAATGGAATAAATTAAAATAAACTAGGTTGTTTATTAGTTTTAAATAGAAAAATAGGGAGAGAAAGTGTTGTTGGTACATGAAAAGTTGAACCCTAGCAAAGTAAGAGTAGATCCTCCATAGTTGTAGATAAAAGGTTTTTCTGAAAATTTGAGGTAAGGGTGGGGGGAATTATTCATCTATGGGTGTGTTATGCATAAAGGATAGAGAGTGATCATAACCCTCTTCCTTATTATTTTTCCTTACCTCCATTGATGAAGTTTTGGACCTTGAGGTGGTTGTGCAAATCTCTCTAGATCATTATGTTATGATACTATATTTATATTGTGTTAGTTATTGAATTTCATGTGAATTGATATGTTAAATTCTGAGTTGTGTTGTTCATGTTTATGTGTTTTTGAGATGAAGAGCATAATGATGATTTTGTGATAAATCGATGTTAATATGATTAATTTGTTTAATATGGTGTGTTAAATGTCATGTAATTCATGTATGATGTTAAATTCATGGTATGAAATGCTTGGGCATGTTAGAATATGATTGAATATGATTTGGGATGGTTAAAGGTTGAAGAAGATAAATTTAGAAGTGAAATTTTTGGCAAAATTACAGGTGACAGTCGATTGGTTCCCTGCTTCGAGTGAAAAATCCTGGATAAAATGTTTAGAATAAACGATTGGTTCTCTTAGACAATCTATTGGTTCCCCTATTTTTCGCCATAACTTGAGCTTCGTGACTCTGATAGATGCATGATTTAAAGCATTGGGAGACGCGTAGTACTATCTCATAGTAATGCTTTAGAGGTTAAATTTGTGTATGGGGATGTGAGAAATAAGTTTAAATGCTTAAATTGAGTGGTTTGATTCAAACGTTTATGAGTAGTTTATGACTTGGCCGACAGTTTGATGAGTTTGATGAGTCGTTGAGTTCGTTATGTTTTAGAATTGCTTAAAATTAAGAGGGTTTAGTTTAATATAATTAGAGTGGAGTCTGAAAGGTTTATAGTGTAATATTGATAGTTATAGTCGAGTTTGATACATTTAGAGTTGTGCGAATGAAATAAGTTGAGATTCAAACCTTGTCACTCCATGAGTGTAAAATCACAGTTAAATAGCTTGATTGTAATGCAATGTTTTTTTCGTAAATATAAAAAAAAAACAAAGTGCGTACAAAAATGAGATATTATCACGGTTAACAGGCAGATAGTTGTAATTTAGTGTTACGAAAGGTCTATTTTATAGTAGTGTCAGTCTCAACCGTGTAGAATACACTATCTACCTGATATGGCCATCGGTACTCCTAGCCTCCACTATGTGGTGATAGCCAATCCATCAGATATGGCCAACGATAATCCTAACCTCCACTAAACAGATCACACAATCTATTAGATATGGCCAATGATACTCCTAGCCTCCAATGAATGGAATGCACTAAAGCCTTTTCCACCACATATAGCCGACGATAGTCCTAGCCTCTACTGAATGGGTACACAATATATTAGATATGGCCAACGACACTCGTAGCCTCCATTGAATGGAATACGCTTAGCAGAGTTACAGTCATCTGTCTCAATGATTCACCTTTCCCGCTTACTACTCTATATAAGTCTCGAACTAGGGACAAGCATGAATATGGGTTATTTTTTAATACATGATTAGTATCAACAATCTCCATGTGGCTATATCACAACCACCATGGGACAATACACATTTCCATGTGATTATATCAAAATCACAATATAACATAACATATTGCCACACAAGCTCGTTGAATCGCACCTATGACATCGTTCCCCATCTATGCATCTGACATTCTCGTGGATGGGACGACTCATATTTAGTGATTACTCGCTCATGATTCACGCCGAGGTACCTCTTACATTCTATTATCGCAATCTAAGTTATTCTCCATAACCTAAGTTATCTTTCTAATTCAGTCACCTAGTTACAAACCTATGTTTAGCCTTACTTTTCATCATAAAATTTAATCAATTATTATGCACTCAACACAAGTAATCAATCCATAATATGTTTTATAATACACACATGTTAACTCATACACATACACATCGCAACATGATACAAGAAATACACATAATAGTTTATCACCAATTAGGATTTTCGGAACAAATGTTCCTCACCAATACCCAACCAATTACATTTTAAATTCATAAAAGTTTTCCACACAAGCTCTTAACTTTATTTGTTACATAAACCTTAGGCGAAGCTTCCACGCAACTAGTTTCGACCTAAATTATTCCACTTATACGCCGCATAGTAAGCGTACGTCCGGTCATCCTATAGTGGGGATTGCCCTGACCAAAAGGAAAAATTTGAGTCGGATAAGAACATAAAAGTTCTAATATGTTATAGCTCTCTGTGTTAACTTTCAAATGCATCTGATCTCGCATAAATCAGAGCTACCATTCCCATTTTATGGTGGAAATAGGGAACGAGGTATTTAACCAACTTTAACTTCATCATATCATACATGATAGTTTATCATCACTATCCTATCAATCATTGACATAAAAATCATATTTATACTTCACTGTCTATTAGAGTATTAAAAGAGTTTTCCAATACAACTGACTGCATCTTATTTCGAATTATAAAACCCAAGCTATGACGAAAACAGAGTTTTGAACATAATTTTCCTTTCAATTCGAATCAAGTATAAACTGTGATTCAAATCAAATCAGTCAAAGGATACCCAAAAGTGATTGATCTGAATCAATCTCACAGTGCATATCTTCTGATTTGAATCAAATCAGTCATAATTGTTTTTCTGCATAATTTCTGCTTCTTAATTTGAACCAGACCCTGAAATTTCCAGTTTTTCACTTGTTCTTCATGCTTTTCTCAATCCAAAGACATGGTAACTCGCCCTATCAAACCCTAACATCAATTAACATCCTAGGAGGATCAAAATCCATAAAAAAAACACATGCAAGACAACAATACATGAACCCACAAGCTTTCATCAAGTTTCTTCATTTCTTAACATCTCAACACAACAACACATCATCATATCATCAACATGGCATCACATTAAGCAACAACAACATAGTTTCATCATCATGTACCAACATCAATTTCATGCATCAAGTAGGATTCACACACAAAATCCTAATTTCCTTTCTCATGAATATACCTCCAAAAACTAAATCTAACTAGGAACTCACCTTTGATAGATGAAGTTTGATGATGAAATTGAAATGCTTTGCTTATTGACTCGAGCTCTCTTTTTCTTCTTCTTCTAAATTTTCTCTTTTCCTTTTCTTTCTCTTCTCCTCTCATTTCTATTATTTCTTCTCTTCATACCCCTTTCTCTTTTCTACCCACTTTCTTCTTTCTCACTTACTATAAATATAGTAAGTGGTGGGCAAGAGAGAGATAAGAAAATACTTTAGGATGAGATATTTATTTTCTAGTGAATAATTTATCATTCATTAATATTATCAAAATATTCAATTTTTTTACTTATTAATAAAGACCGTTGAATTGAATAAAAGAGTAATCTCTTATAAATTTATTTATTATTCTATTTGTCTTTAATGGCAATTCACAACTAATAGAGCATTTAAATATCTATTTAATAGTTATGATTAATGTGTGGGGATGGAACATTGGTGTTGGAGGGATTTTTTTGATGAATTTGTGGAACGTGGTGGATTTGTAGGTTGTGGTGTGAATCTTAAGGCGTGGATTTGTAGGTCGTGGTGTGAATCTTAAGGCGTGGTGTCGTGGATGAGGGTTTGCAGTGAGAAGGAAGATGAAGAAAGGACGAGAGGAGAAGTGGAAAACGCACTGCGTGAGTTTGAAGAGAAAGAAAGAAAAATAATAAAAAAAAATTACAAGGAAAAGGTTGATAGCCATCTAATAATAAAATAGAGATTAGGTTGAAATCTCCACGACCAATTAATTGAGGACATGCACATGACAAATGAAAGAAAGAATCTTGCATAATACCATATTAACATTTGACAAGAAGCATGTAAATCTTGCATAATGAAGAGACAAAAAAAATCCAAAGACTTATTCAGTACACAGGATGGGATCTTGGTTTATACAGTGTATTACTAAGTTCGTTAGAGAAAATTGCTCTACAAGATTAGTTTAAAATTTTACCTAATTAACAAAGTATTAGAAAATTAGTTATAATTACAATGCAAATAGAAAATTATATTGTAACATCTTAAAACTCTTTGATTGAGTTTGCCGTTCAGGGATTAAAAGATTATCCTACGCAATTGCTTGCTTATTTAATAAAAAAACTCCATTGCACTTATCACCTAATAAAAATTTTCAAAGTTGAGTAAGCCATATAAGAAATGAAGATGCAGCAAAATGAGTAAATGAGAATAAGGACTCATTAATCTGTAATTAAGAGCATAGTAGTCAACAAAAGCATCATCACAAGTAGAAATTAAGGAAGTACTTGTAACTTATGGATCACTATTAGTAACACATCAAACCGAATATATCAGATAAACATCAAACTGTATTTAAAATTAAAACAAACTAATTATTTTCTTAATAGAAATAGAACCAAAAGTGTCTTAGGCAGCAATGGTGGCAGTTTCTGCAGGCTTGTTCTCAGGCTCAGCAGAGACAACAGGTGCAGTTTCTGCAGGCTTGTTCTCAGGCTCAGCAGAGACAACTGGTGCAGTTTCTGCAGGCTTGTCAACAGGTTCAATCTCCGTTGTTGCAGTAGTTTCTGTGGGCTTGTTTTCAGGCTCCACCCAGAATGCAGTCTTCTTTCCAGTTTTGGAGACAGTCTCATAAACTTGCTCTGCCTTAACATTTCCTTTCACAGTCACCTTTTGTTCCTTCATGTCAATGTCAAATGATTCAACACCTGCAAATATCAGTTGCTGTAATTTAGATACAATATTGAAAGACATTGTTCGGATTGCAAATAGAAGACATACATTGAAAAGAAAAAAAATTGGTAATTAGATTGTGGAAAGTGCGACATATCATGATCAACAAAATTAACAAAAAAAAATAGGTTAAGATCTATTTAGCACCGAACCATTTGAAAAAAAGATGTTTCTGTGTTCGTGACAATGCCACACATCTGTACCGACACTTGTAGTTACATTTAATTTATTCATTTTTTAATTATAATTGCTCACGACGTCAATGTCGGGGTGGTGTCTGGTATGTCCATGCTTCATAGATTAATATATTAAATTGAGACAGTTATTAATTGGAACTGACAAGCATAAATAGTTTGGTTTAGAAATAAAATTACCTTCCATTTTTTCCAAAACCCTCTTGACTGCTCCGGAACAGCCTTGGCAGGACATTGTTACTTTGAGGACAACAGTCTGCAATCAAAATGTGATAATTCATATTGAGAGAGCATAGATTCATTATAAACTTATAATAACCACAAACCCACAGATTCATCCTTTTCATTCAATTTAAAAGGCAAATAAATGGAAGATTGATAGAATAAGAGAAAAGCAGTCAAAAACAGTCATTCTTGGTTTCTTGATGTTGGATTTGAAGTTGCAGTAAGTAATTTGTTGCATGCAATCGCCATTTTTATAGTCAGAGTATACCATCATAAACAAAAGGCATAGATAAAAAAATAGGAAAGGAATATCAATTCATCGGATATATTAGAAATGAAAAACCCGCTGAATCAAAGGTTTTGGTCGATGAAAACTATGCATGCGCCCAAAATAAGCCACTAAAAGCACTTCTAATTTCCAACTCTTTTTTTGTCTAATTTTTTGTCAGAAACTCATCAACTTAATCAGAAATCAAGGAGATAAAAAACAGTAGAACGAGAATGAGAATGATATAGCACAAGAGGAAAAGAGAACTAAAAAGATTGAGTACCTGAGAAGACATGGTTATAGAAGAGAAAGTGAACAAAAGAAGAAGAAAAAATGTATTGTAAATTGGGTGGTTATGGAATGAGAAGGGTTGGGTTGGGGTAATGTAATGGGAGTGGTGCCTTTATAGAAAAAGTGAATGATTCGCCAACGGAATACATCATCGGAACTTATTCCGTTACAATTTTTTTTATATTTTATTCGGATTAAGTTTTTTTCATTTGAAAAAAAAAACATTTAGTATTAAAAATAAGAAATTCACTATCAATTTAAAATTATTTATTACAGTCAAACAGTTACTAACTCTTCTTATTGTCATCTTTAAGAATCTAAAAAACAAGCGTATGCTACAAATAAAAAAATAACTTGTTTTTGGGTACAAATTAAGAAACCTACCAATAAAAAAAAAATATTAAAAAAATAATAAAATCATCAATTATGAATTTATATTAAATTCACTTCATAAATTCTAAAAAAAAAATATTTTATTTATCTTTTAACTTGTATCATTGGGTCACAAGTTAGCATTATAAAAAAAAAAATAATATTTATTATTTTAGTTTATTTTTTATTTTCTAAATATTTTGGGTATTTAAAAAGACTCTGGACCATAAAGTGATGGTGCTAATATTAGTACAATGTATTTAATAGAGTAGTTACTTAGAAGTAGAGTTTTGCAGTACAAGAAATACAATGCTTCATTTTCAAGCTAAACATGTTGTACTTGGCAATTCAATCCAAACTCTTGCGGTACGAGTTCAACGAGTATTCCAATTTCCAATACTTCTCCACTAAAACGATGACATATGTGTAACCCACCCAACTTTTTAAGCAACTAATATTAGTTAAATGTTAAAATTTAAAATGAAAAAAATTATATATATATATATTATATTAATATATATATATATATAATATATATATATTATATATATATATATATATATATATATATATATATATAATTTTTTTAGACAATCCCTTTTCCAAAATTTAAAATAAAACAGGATGTAATCAAAATGAAATAGTTTTGAAGTTTTCAAATTTTTCATTTGTTTAATTAAAAAAAATTGAAAAAATAAATCAAATCTTAGAAAACACAATTTGAATGTTTCCATAAAAAAGTTTCAAAAAACTTAAAACTCCATAACTTTGAAATAGTATTAGAATTTAATTGAGATATCATGACATAAAAAATAATTTTATATCGTCAGTTAATCATAGACGTTAGATTTAAAAAAAATTGACTTTTATTTTAACCACCTATAAAGTAATGCAAATAGATGATGGTAATTAATTGACAGAGTAAAAAATTTACACAGAAAAACACTTAGTTTACTTAACTTCCCTGAGACGTATTTTAGGTAAAGGAGATATTAATGATAGATTTTTGCCAACTATTTAATTTTAAATAAAAACTACTATATGTTATTTTTGCAATTTTAGATTAATTGAAAAACTAGAATGTTATTGAATTTAGATATTTTGGCTAATCACCTGAACCTTATAGATTTCATGTTTGAAAGATTCTGGATTGAGATATCTAAAGGTGTGGAAAATATACACAAGAATTGGGTTGAATTGTGTATGTGAAAGTTTACTTCTTTTTCTTAAACTTGTTTCAGAATCTAAAATGTCAATCTCAGATTCAAATCCAAGTAAGAGTCTGAATCAGATCAGAGTCTGACTTTAGAGTTTGTTGCATAACAGAATATAAAAGTAGAAGTAAATAAAGAGACACACATATACCTTGGTTCCTCTCAACCCGAGAGTGATCTAGTTTCCTTGTAGCACAAGAGATTTTCACTATAATCAACAAATTATATTATGCTCAATCAAACTAGAAAGAGACTTCTTCTCAAGCCCTCAAGCACGAGACTTTCTTGCCTAAACAACCTGTTTAGGACTTCCTGCTCAATCCCACGAAAATAGACTTCTTGCTCAACCATACCAGATCGAGACTTCATGTTCTGTCTTCAAGCATGTGACTCCAATGCTTAAACACTCGTGCAAGAGACTTATTTGCTCAATCTAACCAGAAAGAGACTTTCTTACTTAAGCCAACTGCTCAAGACTTCCTGCTTAAACACTTGGTTCAAGACTTTTTTGCTTAAGCACTCAACAAGACACTTTGCTTGTTCAAATACTAAGTCAGAGACTTTTACATATTCTAAACATCAGTTTAGGATAGTAAATACAAATTCACTTGATACTCATATTATTGGTGCACAGTTACAACACAAATTTCAATTCTTTAAGATTTATAAGATAAACAAATATAAGAAATCTTAAGACCCAATTGTACAAGCTAATAAATATACAAAAGTGTTCCTGCTTATATCAGATCCTTTTTGTGTTGTATGGTTTTATTGATAACTTATTCAAAGACTTCGTAGTATTTGAATCTTTAGCACTTTCAAAGTTTTCAACAATAGTTAGCAACCCATATTGATCAACTTGACCAACATATCCACACACTTTTCATACATTGAACTTCCATTTATAGACCAGAAAAATAGTCGTTGGAGGATTTGAACATAACGAGCAAGCTTAGTGAAGAATTATGCCAAGAGAGATGTTTGAGACTAGCATCTGGTCAGAAGCTTTGTCCATTGAATAGTAGTAACGCTCTCGGTACCTCTCAAAATACTATATATCTACCAAAAGGTAGAATAGACTAAAGATGTCACATCTCTATTTCTTGAGTGTTGCAAAACGAAACCCTAGTTGACTTTGTCCAAAAATCTAGGGCTTTTATAAGACAAGACTATTTTTATGCAGTGTACAAATCAGATACCTTTCAACCTTTCAGAATTTGAGTTGTCATCAGAAGTTGGATCGAGACCAGAGTCTGATGCCTTCATATGCTGATGAACTACTACAGGTTTGGATCAATCAGAATTTGAGTCACTTCATTTTAGAACATAGTCTTTTGATAGGCTTGAAACCTTGATATAGTTTTACTTCAGAACCTGTAGACTTGAACAACTATTAGAAAACCCTATTGTTCTTTAATAATATCTTTGGTCAAAGTTTAAAGGACTTGACCTATTAACTCTCATGCTCTTAAGTAACGTGCGAGATAAGTGGATAGTAAGCGATGAGGTCATATTGTGATTGATCCTGACCCATTTTTATATATGATGTATCTCGTCGGAGGATGAATTAAGTCATGTGTTAAGCGATTTGAATGAGATTTTTTTAATGGATAACTGAATTATTTGTTAGATCGGTCTCACTTCCAATATAAAAGGATGATTTGCCCTAGTCATTCCTCTAACGAGTCAAATATAAGAGACATATAGTCAGTTTTGTAGGCATGAGAACTGATCTCTCCAATGGTTCCTCTATCATATGCTCGCATCCATAAATAACCAATTAGGAAATTTGGTGAATTCATTCACTATTTACATATCAAAACTAAAAAACTCTCCTTGTTGACCAAATGACTTCAAACACAAAGAGGGGTGTGTTGTATTTTTTTATTTTTGAAAAGTTTTTGCAAAACAATTGATTTTACGTTGATTGATTTTAAGAAATGAGAAAAAGAAAAAAAGATTAAGCAACAGAAAATAAATACGAAATTAAAGAGATGGAGATAGAAATATCACACCAAGATTTATATTGATTTGTCCTTAAACTACACAACCTAATTTAGTCCCAAAGAGTCTTCCATTGAGATTTTCACTAAAACAACTTGAGACTTTACATCGGGATCAACCCCACATCCTTACACCAAGATTTTTACCATGCTTAGCTCGCAACCTCAAAGTTAGTGACAAAGATACAAGAGGACATTAAATTACAATTTCAGCATAACAACATAATTACATAACTCTCAATATAAGTTTTTCACTTTCTCAGCACTAAAGCGATGCATAATGAATAAATTTTTTATGAGAAGATAGTTGAAGAGAGATGATATAAAATATGATTTCGGGCGTTAGAAGAATGCACGAGACTCCTTTATATATGAGAAAATAAGTTGCTCAAAAAGGAAATAATTTTGAGTTAAACTTGCTCTCTAATCGAATATATTGTCATTCTAATCGATTAGACAATTGTTACAATCAATTAGACCTGGAAAAAAGGAAAGAATTAATGGATTTTATACCGAAATATTCACAAGGGGACCATAAGAGGAAGTATATGGGCCTTAGGATATGTGATTCAAATACATCGCCCCTGCTAGTTTCCTAATCACCCATTTATGGGAGCATCCTCCCATTATTTGTAATGGTCTCTCATTGATTGGATTACTCACTCGTTTGGTGATGTGTACCTATCCATAAGGTTGTGAGAAAATGAGTTAAATGGGGGGAAGACAAGTTCTCCCATATAAGAGGGGGAAATAACTACACATTCCTCACGCTCCTAAATAGGGAAAGTGTTATTACTTCTTTCTTGGAACCTAAGATCGAGGTCCAAGATGTTTCCATAAATACCTCGACCCTAAGATTGAATAGGACATTCAATTCACTCTAAAAATACTATAGGTTGTCACATATTACACTTTTAGAAAGTACAATTGATGCCACCACGAGGCTTGATAAAACCAAATTAGGTCACTATTGCATCAGGCAGTCATATTGTTATTCACATCTTTAACCTTTCTATCCAATATGGTGAACAAGATGGTAGCAACTCTGACCAACAATAGTACAGACAATGAGGATGCAATGACAAAAATGTATGTTTTCATGGATGACCTACATCTCTAGAGTCAAACCTTGTAGGACAATATCTTTCACATGCTACAGTGCTTGCAGAAGGCTAACCCTCTTGAGGAGACTGAAATACTAGACCTATAACCTCTCTCTAATGAGATATTAGAAGGGGGTACCATAAAACTTTAACAACTCGTTGGTCAAGTTTGATGGACACAATGACCAGTATGAGCATGTTCCCTCCATTAACATACATATGGAAATTATTGGAGCCCCTTATTCCTTAAAATGAAAGCTTCTATCTGGCACATTCAAAGATGCAACATTAAGATGGTACATGATCCTGACGCGTATATCGGCCACCACCTACCAGGACCTTGTGAAAAAGTTATTCCATCAATTCGCAGTAAGCAGATATTTAAAGATGTCTACCACAAGCATCTTCACCATTCTCCAAGGCCCCTTTGAATCTTTGAATGAATATCTAGTCTACTTTAATGAGACGACTATCAAAGTCGTTCATCCCAACCAAGAGATATTCGTGGGAGCATTTCAAATTTTCACCATGTTCTTCATCGAGGGTTTTATGTTAGCAAACCAATCTTTCCTACCAGTCATGTGTGATGAGTATCCTGAGTCCAAGTACCATCGGTCCTCGAATCTTTCTTTATCTCTTGTTGTGACCATCAACAACATCTTTTCTCTTCATGCTTTATGAACTTTGTATCATTTTCTTGATTATTTTATCTTTAAGGATAATCACTAGAGTAGTGACCATACTTCGAACAATTGAATGAATCTGACTTTTGTCAGGTTTTCGTCCACCACATCTTCCTCTACTTGTAACACCAACTATGTGGTTGCTTTGGTATGAAGGTCTTCTTTGATTTAATGAATTTCCTTCTTGCTGGTTTCCTATACCGTTTGAATTGTTGTAACCTCATCTACCTTTATTGTCGAACCACTTTCTTTTGCCTTTCTTTTCTCTTGTTGATTGCGCTTGCAAAGCCACATCACTCTTGGACTTTCTTGTCGCTCTTTCATCCATTCTTTGTTCATGAGATTCAAGCATCCCTTTAAGCTCTTCCTTTGTCAATGTTGACAAGTCTTTCGATTCTTCTACGGATCTTACCACGTGATCGGATTTTGGGGCCAATGACCTCAAGATCTCTGCGACAATCGATCTTTATGTTAACACTTCTCCACATACCTTGATTTGATTTACCAATTTCATAACTCTGGTGAAAAAAATTAGTTATTCTTTCACTTTCTTCCATCTGAAATAATTCATACGTTCTTTTGTGAGTTTGTAGCCTCACCTCTTTCACCTACTCAATGCCTCCAAACAATTTATGCAAAATTTCTCGTGCTTCTTTTGTTGATTCAACACCACTCAGCTTTTCAAAATTTTATGAATCAACACATCGTTGAATTATAGAGAGAACTTTATAAACTTTCTTCTTCAATTCTTTGTGCGCTGCCTTTTCTTCATTCGTCACGTTTTCTACAAGTGGCGTTACTCCTCCTTCACAAGATCCCACATGTTTTGATAATAAATTATCATAAGATCTGCGTCTGCTTACACCAATTATCATAATTTTTACCATTCATAATTGGAAGACTTGTTGGAGAATGCACGTTCGGATGATTCACTGTGCTACGCTTCCCAAGAATCACACAGCTAGTGCGCTAGATACTAGATGTTAGAATTTCGATGAATTCTTAATGTTGGAATTTCACCCAAACTTGGAGAATTCTGAATCAATCTTGATGAACAAGAATCAATTTTTCATATTAATTTTGACTTTTGTTCTTCACTTTTCACTCGAGTGAATCAATCACTCATTGGTTGCAAGATGATTTTGCTTCACAACGATTATTAAAGAAGAAAAGTATAAAAAAAATGAATTGGGGAAGAAAATAGAAATTAGGATTTGAGAGAAAAGGGAGAAGAAGGAGAATACTTTCTACAGAGTTTCTCTCTACCTTTAAACTAAAGTTTATTCAAATTTTCTCTATACAATTGCATTACAACAATGATAGGGTACCTCCCTATTTATAGGATGGGATTGCTTTCACACCAAGCAATCTCCAATTAACCTAACTTAGTTAAAACACAAAATAAAACTAAGTCTAAATTTATGTCAAAAACACACTTCTTTGACATTACGACAACTATACATTTTATGCGCAGAGCATTCCGACAACAACATACTCTTCGAAATGGTACTTTGACACAAAGAATTATATTCTCAGTAGGATTAATTTGGTCGAGTAAAACAAATTACCAGTCTAGTTAAATTGTTTTTACTTTTAGAACCAAAGTTTAACTCATTTAGATTTTTTTTCACTTGTCACTTAAACCAACTTTGTACCGTTGCAAAATTTAGACAGAACAATAAAAGTTTGACAAAGTTGTATCCCTCAATAACATAAACATACATTATTGAAGATCAAAACATAGTCAAAATCACAATTTTTTTTAAAAATTGTATCTCAAAAATGATTTTTATGAAAAGTTATTTGAAATGATTTTAAAATTAAGTGATTTTTTGAAATTTTGATATCCAAAAATAGTTTAGGTAAAATAGTAAAATATCTAAAATAACATTTTAAAAATGACTATTCAAACCAAAAAATTTTAATTTTTTTTTCTAATTTTACACCAAAAATATGTAACATTATAAAAAATCATTACAAAATTAAATGGACCCTCACTTTTATTATTATGTTATGATTGTTGAATTATAATTCCTTATGTCGAAACAGATTGCTCGACAGAACAAGGATGCGTCGAGTTGTATTAGTATGTCGATGTGTCGAAGCATGTTACTTCACACATGATTTCAACTTAGGCCTATTTTTAGTAGTATTAACTATTTTGGGATTTTATAGTTTTGGATTTTGACTTAGGGAGTAAGCTAACCTAAATCTATAAATAGAGGGATTAACCCTTATTATTGTATGAAGAGAAGAAAGAACCCATAATATTGTATTCATAGAATTTTGTAGTTGCAAAGTGAATAAAGAAGTTTTTCACAGGTTGTGGGCAGAGAGAAAACTCTATAAAAATATTCTTCTTCTCAAATGTTTCTTTCTTTCTTTCTCAATCGTTCTTTTCTTTTCACTGCCATTGTGTGGCTGATAACAACCTTGTTCATCAAGATTGATTGAAATTCTTCATAGGTTATTGTGGATTTCCAACATCTGGTATCAAGAACTCCGGTTTAAGCGATTCGTGGGAAGAAAATCACAATGGCAACGAATCATCCAAACAAGCTTTTTCCAGCGAATCTTCTGATTCTCAAGAATAATAATTATGAGAACTGATGCAAGCAGATGAAAGTTATGCTTTGCTATCAAGATCTTTAGCATCTTGTGAAGGAAGGAGTAACAACACTTGCAAAAAATGCGAAGGATCAAGAAAGGGATGCACATAAAGAATTGAAAAAGAAAGATTATAAATCTCTCTTTATAATCCATCAATGTGTTAATTCAAATAATTTTGAAAAGGTTAGTGATGTAGAGTCAGCGAAAGAAGCATGGGAAATTCTAGAGAAGTCGTTTGGAGGCACAGAGAAGATGAAAGACGTGAGGTTACAAACTCATAAAAGGACATATGAATTGCTTCAGATAGAAGACAATGAAAGCATAACTGATTTCTTCACTAAGGTTACAAAACTGGTGAATCAAATCAAGGTATGTGGAGAAGTGTTGACATCAAAATTTATTGTCGGAAAGATCTTGAGGTCGTTGGCTCAAAAGTTCGACCACATGGTAGGAGCCATAGAAGAGTCATAAGATTTGTCAAAACTTACAAAAGAAGAGCTTAAAGGGACGCTTGAATCTCATGAACAAAGAATGGCTGAAAGAGCTGCAGGAAAGTCAAGGAGTGATGTGGCTCTGCAGGCGCATTCAGCAAAAGAAAGGAAACGCAAAGGAAGCTAGAATGGCAAAAAAAAAAGAGGAGGCTACAACAATTTGACTAGTCGAAATCAACAAGACGGAAACTGGTCGAATCAGAGAAAACCCTGGAACCAAGGCAACCAAAGAGGTGGTGTTGCGGGTAGAGGAAAAGGTGGTGGTCGAAAGCCAGACAAGAGTCACATCCAGTGTTATAATTGTCAGAAGCATGGTCATTATTCTAGTGATTGTTCAGAAAAGCAGAAGAATCAAGAAATTGATGCAAAGCTGGTGGAAAATGAAGAAGAAAAGATGTTGTTGATGGTTACAACAAGAGATGAAGAGAGATTCAAGGACCAATGGTACTTGGACTTAAGATGCTTATCACACATGTCTGGAAGGAAATATTGGTTTGTTAACATAAAACCCTCAATGAAGAACATGGTGAAATTTCCAAATGACGATACTCTAGCAGCTGAAGGTGTTCGTGATGTTCTGATTATAAGGAAATATGACAAAAGGTCAGTAACTTCAAATGTGTTATACATACTAGGCATGAAAGCAATTTACTCAGCATAAGACAGTTAGTCGAAAAGAACTACAAGGTATCGATCAAAGACAAGATGATGAGAGTTCTCGACTCAAATGGAAGGTTGATATTAAAGGATCAAATGTCTCAGAATAGAACCTTTAAGATTTAGCTTAATGTGATGGAGCATAAGTGCCTTGCAACAGCAGCCAACAGAGATGAATGGATATGTCATTATAGACTTGGTCATCTCAATTTCAAAGACATCAGATATTTGAAGAGAAGAAATACGGTTTCAGGATTATCAGAAATTGACATTCCAAATGAAGTGTGTGAAGAATGTGTGCAGGCGAAGCAACACAAGAACAACTTCAGTAAAGATGCAGGAAGCAGGTCAAAGGAAATTCTTGAAGTCATATACTCTGATGTATGTGGTCCTATCCAGGTGGATTCAATTGGAGGTAAGAGATACTTTGTTACATTCATAGATGATTTCAGTCGAAAACTGTGGGCTTACCTGATCAAGAAGAAAATTGAAGTGATCGAGGTATTTGCCAAGTATAAATCTATGGTCGAAAGACAAAGTGGTCGAAAGCTCAAGATTCTGAGTATTGGTGGTGGTGGAGAATATGTGTCGAAAGACTTCGACGCATTATGTGTGAAAGAAGGGATTGTGCATAAGGTGGTGCCACCCTACACTCCATAGCAGAATGGAGCCACTGAAAGGAATAATAGAACCATCATGAATATAGTTAGAAGTATGTTAAAAGGCAAGCATCTACCCAAAGAATTATGGGGAGAAGCCGTGTCGACTGCAAGATATATCCTGAACAGATGTCCGATGAAGAAGCTAGAAGGAATCATGCCATAAGAATGTTGATCTGGTGTCAAGCCTAGCTTGAGTCATCTGACGGTGTTTGGATCTATAACACATAAACATGTACTAGATTAGTTGAGAACAAAACTTGATGACAAGTCGAGTTAAATGATCCTGATAGGATATCATTCAACTAGAGGATACAAGTTGTTCGACCCAGTGAACAAGAAAGTGGTGATCACCATGGATGTAATCATAGATGAGCTTAAGGAATGGGATTAGACTGAGAATGTTAAGAAGGATTTTAGTGAGAATCTTATGTGATGAACCAACTAGTGAAGTCGAAAGAGAAGTTCGACAAGAAGTCAGAAGTGAAGCAGATCCAAGCAGACCTCAAAGAACTAGACACATGCCTGCAAGGTTGCAAGAATGTGTGATTACATAGGATGATGTGGTTAATGAAGAAGGTGAACTGGTACACTATGCTTTCTACACATATGTTGAATAAATCAATGTAGCTGAGGCATTTAAAGATTCGAAGTAGGTGAAAGCAATGAACGAAGAACTGAAGTCAATCAAAGTCAACAACACTTGGTCACTTGTCGAATTGCCCCAAGACAAGAAGGTAATCGATGTGAAGTGGATGTACAAGGTGAATTTGAATCCCAAAGGAGAAGTGACTCGATACAAGGCGAGACTTGTGGCGAAAATATTTCTTCAGAAAGAAGGAATCGACTTCGACGAAGTTTTTGCACCCGTGGCTAGGATCAAAACAATCAGGTTGGTTGTTGGTCTAGCAAACATGAACAACTGGAAGATGTTTCAGATGGATGTGAAATGTGCATTCCTAGGCATGGCAACATAACTCGTACCTATGGGTACCCACCCGAACCCGCCCCGAAATTGACGGGGGAAACCCGCTTTGAATGGGTTTGGGTTTGGGTTTGGGTTTTCCCCGATTATAAAATATGGGGACGAGTCGGGTAATAGGGACACTAATACCCGCCCCGTCTATTTCATTATGCACATTATTATTTAGTTTTGATAATTTAGAATATTTAATATGTGATCAATATTTTGATATTTTAATTTGAATTTATTATTTAAAATATTTGAAATATATGTATAAAATTTTTTTAGATTGATTTATTTTATCATTTGTAATGTAATTTTATTTTGGAAAAAATATTTTTTTGATTAAAAAAACTGATTTCACTGAATGAATGGTGACAGAGTGGGGATACCCGAACCCCTTTGGGATGGGTTTGGGTTTTGATTCTCCATCCCCGTTTGGGTTTTAGGCGGGGAACGAAGACTGTTTAGGGATTCTGATTTGAATTTGGGGGATGTAAAAACTGTCTCCGACCCGCCCCGTTGCCATGCCTAGCATTCCCAAATGACCCATTAGAAGAAGAAGTTTATGTTGCATAACCAGCTGGGTTTGTGAAACAAGCCAAATAAAGAAATGCGTATAGACTACATAAAGCCCTGTACGGACTTAAACAAGCTCCAAGAGCTTGGAACTAGAAGATAAATGACTTTCTAAGGAAGAAGGAATTTGTAAAGTGCAAAACTGAACATGGAGTATATGTAAGAAGAAGCAAGCGTGAATTGCTTATATTATGTCTCTATGTCGATGACTTGTTGATAACAGGTAGCTGCAAGAAAGAGATCGAAGACTTCAAATGTGATCTTAACAAGGAATTTGAAATATCAGATTTGGATGACATTTTATATTTCCTTGGCATCGAATTCTACAAGAGCGGTAGAGGTTTGATGATGCATTAAAGAAGATATACAGGCGAAATACTCAAGAGATATGAGATGCAATATTGCAACCCAACTACGACTCCAACTGAGCCCAAATTACAGTTGTCAAAAGATTCAAATGAAGATGATGTCGATCCAACCCAATATAAAATACTTATTGGGTCACTTAGATACATTTGTCATACAAGACCTGACTTAGCATACAATGTAGGTATGGTGAGTAAATTCATGCAGAAGCTAAAGGTATTACATCTAGCAGCAGCGAAGAGGATACTAAGGTGTCTGAAAGGAACTCTCGACTATGACATTTTTTTCCTGCAGCTGATGAAGGAAAAGAATGCAAACTAGTGGGATACACCAACTCACCTGGTTATGTGTTTATGCTAGGAGGTGCATTAGTTGCTTGGAGTTTGATAAAGGAGCTAGCAGTGGCATTATCGTCGTGCGAAGCAGAATATATAACTACTTCCCTATGTGCATGTCAAGCAACATGGATGGTGAATCTGGTCGAAGAGATAACAACAAAGAGTCATGGAGCAACTACCATGAAGATCAACAACATGTCAGCTATCAATCTGGCAAAGAATCCGATAGTACATGGTCCAAGCAAGCACATCGAAATGAGGTTTCATTATCTTTGAGAGCAGGTAGCAGATGTGAAGATGAATTTGGAACACTACAGAACTGAGAATCAGATTGCATACATCATGACGAAGGGAGTGCATGTCAAAGTATTCAGAAGACTAAGAGCTATGATGAAAGTAGATAGCTTAGACACAATGAATTAGATGGTGTGTTGAATTGTAATTCCCTGTGTCGAAGCAGGTTGTTAGACTGAACAAGAATGTGTCGAGTTGTATTAGTATGTCGAAGTGTCGAAGCATGTTACTTCACACATGATTTCAACTTATGCCTATTTTTAGTTGTGTTAACTATTTTAGATTTTTATTATTTTGGATTTTGACTTAGAGAGTAAGCTAACCTAAATCTATAAATAGATGAAGTAACCCTTATTCTTGTATGAAGAGAATAAATAACTCATAACATTGTATTCACAAAATTTTGTAGTTTTAAAGTGAATAAAGAAGTTTTCCATAGGTTGTGGGCAGATTGAAAACTCTGCAAAAAAATATTCTTCTTCTCAAACGTTTCTTTTCTTTCTTTCTCAATCGTTCTTTTCTTTTTACTATCATTGCGTGATTGATAACAATTTTGATAATCAAAATTCATTGAAATTCTTCATAAATTATGATGGATTTCCAACAATGATCATCAATAATTAGGTTTGACATTTTTTTCTCTACTACAAACAACTCATAAAACCACGGAAGATTTTTTCCTATGCTACAAACAACTCATAAAATCACGGAAGTCATATTGTGTAGTACAATGTCATTATCAATCAATCTATTGTTCATGTCTTTTGTTGATAGAGGTTGATAATATGCATTTCAAATACGTTGTCATTGGACTAGTGTCCCGTTTTTCATTATTTAGCTACTATATAATTTTTTTTATAAGAGCTTGAGATATGAAACACTTAATTGTAGAATGTAATAAATTCCACCGTACCACTTTCATTTCTAGAGCTAAAACATAAAGGGCCTGTTTGAAATGCATCTTAAAAACTCTTTTTTAGTTTTTGAAAATTTAAAATTTAAAAACTTGTTTGAATATAATGTTTTGCAAAAGTGTTTTTAAAAACTCTTTTCTATTTTTCAGTTTTTAAAAGCAAAAAAGTGAAACAGTTTAGTTGTATTTTGCTTCTTACTTTTTAGTTTTTAGTATTATAAAACTTGAAGAAAAAACATAAAAATATATAATTTTCATTAATAGCATTAATGTAATTTTAATTATTTTAATATTTTAAAATTAAAATAGAAAAACGTGTTTGAAAGAGTATGTTATTTCTTTTATTTATGCTCTTTTTATGTATAAGTAACCTTTTCAAATATGTTTATTTATTTTACTTAATTTTTTTGTGTTTCTTAATTATTTTCACTATATAATTTTTTTTTCTATTAAACGTGGAATCCCATTTTTTACTTGTTTTTTTCTTATTATTATTACAAACAAGTGTTATGTGATTTGTAAAATTAAAAATTGATTTAATCCAATTATTTGTATTCGACCAAATATCAATTAATTTTCTTAAGTTTGTAATATTTTATACAATAAAATAGATTTTAAAAGTAAATGACAAAATATGCATTTTTATTCTCTTCTTAAAATACTATTAAAAGATTAGATTATCAAACAAGTTTTTTCATTTTCATATTTTCAAAACAGTTTTTAAAAATTAGTTTATCAAACAACTTTTTTTGTTAATTTTCTTCTTAAAAATAGTTTTTTAAAATAGATTTGAAAAACAAATTTTAAGAACTAAAATTAAAAAGTGTTTCAAACAGACCCAAAGTCTTTATATTAATTTAGTTTTATTATGTTCTAACTATTCTTTCAAATATATAAGTTTATCTATTTTTCAATGATAAAAATCGAGAGAGTTCAAATGGAGAGACTAATAGTAAAAATTGAGAGAATTTAAATTTTGGGGATTGATATAGATGTTAAACAACAACATAATTTATACTTCTGTAGTAGATAAAAAATGAAAAAATTGATTGTAAATTTCAAATTTCAAATTTAATCAAAATTAGAATTGGTGTACTACTACTATAATTCAATCGACAATATCAACCTATATTGAATAATAATTATTAATTGAAAATAAAAAATATAATTGAAATATATAATTTACTTGAATGTTTTTCTCTATAATAAAAAACTTCTATGAGAGAATGGATGATGCACTTGTTAGAAATTCATTTAAATTTATGAAGAATTTCTATCAATCTTGATAAACAGGATTGTTATCAACCACGCAATGACAATGAAAAGAAAAGAACGATTGAGAAATAAAATAAAAGAACATTTGAAAAGAAGAAGAATATTTTCTGCAGAGTTTTCTCTCTGTCCACAACCAGTGAAAAATTCTTTATTCACTTTGCAACTGCAAAATCATGTGAATACAGTGTTATGAGTTCATAATAAGAATAAGGGTTACTCCTTTTATTTATAGATTTAGGTTAGCTTACCCCTAAGCCAAAACCCAAAACTATAAAATCCCAAAATAGTTAACACTATCAAAAAATAGACCTAAGTCAAAATCCAGTGTGAAACAACATTCTTTGACACTTCGACACACTAATACAACTCGATACACTAGGCTATTTGACGAATCCTTATCCTGTCGAGCAACCTGCTTTGACACAAGAAATTACAATTCAATACACCACCTAATTCATTGTGTCTAAGCTATCTATATTCATCATAAGTCTTAGTCTTCTGAACACTTCGACCTGCATTCCCTTCACCATGATGTCTACAATCTGATTCTCAGTTCTACAGTGTTCCAAATCCATCTTTCCATCTGCTACCTGCTCTCGAAGATAATTGAACCTCATTTCGATGTGCTTGCTTTGACCATGTGCTATCAGATTCTTCGCCAGATTGATAGCTAACATGCTGTCGATCTTCATGGTAATTGCTTCACAAGATGATAATGCCAATACTGGCTCCTTTCTCAAACTCCAAGTAACTGGCGCACCACCTAACATAAACACATAGCCAACCGTGGATTTTCGATCCTCAACATCACTCCACCAACTTGAGTCGATGTATTCCACTAGTTTACATTCTTTTCCTTCATCAGCTATAGGAAATAAAATTCCATAGTCGAGAGTTCCTTTCAAATACCTTAGTATTCTCTTTGCCGCTACTAGATGTGATACCTTTGACTTCTGCATGAATCTACTCACCATACCTACATTGTATGCTAAGTTAGGCCTTGTGTGACAAAGGTATCGAAGTGACCCAGTAAGTCTTCTATATCGAGTTGGGTCAACATCATCTTCATCTGAATTTTTCGATAGTTGTAATCTAGGCTCAACTGGAGTCGAAGTTGGGTTGCAATCTTGCATCTCAAATCTCTTGAGTATTTCGCCCGCATACCCTATTTGATGCATCATAAAACCTCAACCACTCTTGTAGAATTCCATGCCAAGGAAATATGAAATATCACCCAGATCTCATATTTCTAATTCCTTGTTGAGATCATCTTTGAAGTATTCGATCTCCTTCTTGCATCTATCTGTTATCAATAAGTCATTGACATAGAGACATAGTATAAGCAATTCGCTCTTGCTTCTTCTTACATATATTCCATGTTCATTTGTGCACTTCACAAATTCCTTCTCCCTTAGAAAGCCATATATCTTCTTGTTCTAAGCCTTTGGAGCTTGTTTAAGTCCGTACAGAGCTTTATGCAGTATGTATACCTTTCTTTCTTCGCCTTGTTTCACAAACCCATCTGGTTGTGAAACATAAAATTCTTATTCTAATGGGTCATTCAGGAATGCACATTTCACATTCATCTGACACAGTCTGCCAGTTGTTCATGTTTGCTAGACCAGTAACCAAGTTGATTGTTTCGATCCTAACAACAGGTGCAAAAACTTCGTCGAAGTCGATTCCTTCTTTCTGAAGAAATCCTTTCGCCACAAGTCTCGCCTTGTGTCGAGTCACTTTTCCTTTGGGATTCAAATTTACCTTGTATACCCACTTCACGTCGATTGCCTTCTTGTCTTAGGGCAATTTTACAAGTGACCAAATGTTATTGACTTTGATTTACTTCAGTTCTTCATTCGTTGCTTTCACCCATTTCGAATCTTTCAATGCCTTAGTTGCATTGACTAGTTCGACATTTGCGTAGAAAGCATAGTGTACTAGCTCACCTTTTTCATTGACCATATCATCATATGTGATCACACATTCTTGCAACCTTGCAGGCATGTGTCTTATTCTTTGAGTTTTGCTTGGGTCTGCTTCACTTCTGACTTCTTGTCGAACTTCTCTTTCGACTTCACTAGCTGGTTCATTGCAAAAGATTATCACTGAATCATTCTTAACATTCTCAGTTCAATCCCATTCCTTAAGCTCATCTATGATCACGTCCCTGCTGATCACCACTTGCTTGTTCACTGGGTCGAACAATTTGCATCTTCCAGTCGGATGATATCCTATCAAAATCATCTGACTTGACTTGTCATCAAGTTTTCTTCTCAACTGATTTGGCACATGTCTATTAGCTATAGATCCAAACACCTTCAAATGACTCAAACTAGGCTTGATACTAGACCAACATTCTTCTGGCGTGATTCTTTCTAGCTTTTTCGTCAGACATCTATTTAGTATATATGTTGCAGTCGACACAACTTCTCCTCATAATTCTTTGGGCATATGCTTGTCTTCCAACATACTTCTCACCATATTCATGATGGTCATATTCTTCCTTTCTGCGACTCCATTCTGTTGTAGAGTGTAGGGTGGCACCACCTCATGCACAATCCCTTTTTCACACATTATGCATCAAAGTCTTTCGACACATATCTTCCACCACCATGAGTCCTCAGAATCTTGAGCTTTCAACCACTTTGTCTTTCACCATAGATTTAAACTTGGCAAATACCTCGATCACTTCACTTTTCTTTTTGATCAAGTAAGCCCATAATTTTCTACTGAAATCATCTATGAATGTAACAAAGTATATGTTACCTCTAATCGAATCCATCTGGATATGTCAATATACATCAGAGTATATGACTTAAGAATTGCCTTCGACCTGCTTCCTGCATCCTTACTGAAGTTGTTCTTGTGTTGTTTCACCTGCACACATTCTCCACACACTTTGTTTAAAATGTCAATTTTTGGTAATCCTGAAACCATATTTCTTCTCTTTAAAACTCTAAAGTCTTTGAATTTGAGATGACCAAGTCTATAATGCCATATTCATTCATCTCTGCTGGCTGCTGTTGCAAGGCCCTTATGCTCCATGACATTAAGCTCAATCTTGAAGGTTCTATTCTGAGACATTGAAGCCTTCAAGATCAACCTTCCATTTAAGTCGAGAACTCTCGTCATCTTATCTTTGATCGACTCCTTATAGTTCTTTTTGACTAGCTTCCCTATACTGAGCAATATGCTATTCATGCCTGATATGTACAACACATTTGAAATTACTGACCTCTTGCCATCTTTCCTCATAATCAGAACATCACTAACACCTTCAACTGCTAGAGTATTGTCATTTACAAAATTTACCATGTTCTTCATTGAGGGCGTTATGTTGGTAAACCAATCATTCCTTCCAGACATGTGTGACGAGCATCCTGAGTCCAAGTACCACTGGTCCTTGAATCTCTCTCCATCTCTTATTGTAACCATCAACTGAAGGAGAATTGCGATCCAAAATGAAACGGAAATTAAAATTTTCTCCTTTAGAGATCCTTACGAATGATCATGATCAGTGATAGAATATTTACCTCTTGTGACGATTGAAACCTTTGGTGTAGATCTCTTGTGACGATTGTAACACCTCAAAATTTGCCCTCCTCTCTTGGGACTAGCTTAGCATATTGCATTTCATCTTGTAGGACATTAGTCATTGCATATTTGCATATCATGTGGAAATGATAAGCAAGTCATCCTCCTAGGTCTTTCTCAGAAGATAAAGAGGTTAAGAGATGCAAGCCTGAGGGTCTTATTGAATTGATCACTAATCATCTGAGGGTTTGTGCTTCAATTAGGGTTTATTGGTTCGTCAAGGAGATTGATCATTATCTTGGTTGAAATGGTACATCACCATCATCATGGTCTTATCATCACCAAGAGGTTCATTGTGCCTGATCATTCCTTGGGATTAGGGTTTTGACCTCTGGTCAACCCTAATCAGTTGCATTGTGCCAATCAGGGTTTTTCAAGGAGATGAGGTCTTCATTGAGATGGGGATCATCATGTGGTTTTATTGAGCTTGTGAAAGCTAGGGTTTCATTTTGGAGCCATTTCATCAGGAGATTGAGGCTCAGATTCATCTGTGCATGACCAAGTCATCTATCAGTCAACAAAAGTCAACCAAAAGTCAACTGTTGGATTTGGAGGTGGGAAGTGGTTAGAAATACTTCATTCATGTTCAAACAAGTCTCATTTGACATTTCAAACATCAACATTGAAGAAAATAAAGTCAGGACAAAACTTTCCAAAAATAGAAAGTGACTTGTAATTCAAAATTGCCAAAAATGGAAAGGTTTTCTCCTCAAGATTACATGATCAAGCAAGATTCAAATGAAATTTTTTCCAACATGAAAGTTGTATATCTTGTTCTCCCATTTCCAAAAAGTCCAAGAACATGAATTTCTCATGTATGGTTGAAAAGATATGGATCAATCTTTGCCAAGTGAATTTGAACTTCAAGAAGGCATAACTTTCAAACCATAAGGCCAAATGAGATGGTTCTTTTTGCAACATTTCTCTCTTGACATGCACTATCCAATTCATGCATCATAAGACATGCATTTTGATC
This sequence comes from Lathyrus oleraceus, assembly GCF_024323335.1. Taxonomy (NCBI): domain Eukaryota; kingdom Viridiplantae; phylum Streptophyta; class Magnoliopsida; order Fabales; family Fabaceae; genus Lathyrus; species Lathyrus oleraceus. The sequence goes on along the minus strand of NC_066584.1, from coordinate 235,713,831 downwards.
ACAAAAATATTTGCATTTTCATTTGAATTTTGGAGGGAAATTTCCAATTTGAAAATGGTGCATTGTTTTTACATTTTAACACTTGCCTTGGCTCTAAAACAACATTTGAAATGATTTCCAAGCCAGATTCGTGTACTGTAGCATTGGCATGCATGCATAAGGGGTGAATTTGCAAATTTGCATTACACTTGGTTTTCTCTAATCCACTTGCATTTGCTTAATTGTGATTAACAAGCATCATTAGCACATCATGTATATAGCTAAGCATAACAGAATTCATGATTAACACCTTATAATTCTCAGATCTAGATCCATTTTCACAATTTTCTTCATTTGGTTCTCTCACTTTTTCATCAAATTTCTTCATAAACATTGCCTTGTTCTTGATTAATCCTTCATCCACAAGCATAATTGAACACTTTGGAAGCAAGATCCATCAAGTTTCATGCAGATTTGAGGACTGTTGAAGCTCACATCCATTAATGGCAGTTGGAGATTTAAGCAATATCAAGCGCGATTGAGCATTAAGCCTTCATCCAAATCATCATACAAGAGCTGAGGAAGAACTGTTTGTGCTTAGCAAGGCTTAAATCAACCTGTTTCACTTCTGCATTTCCATTAAGGTCAGAATTCGACTCTCATGATTCACGAAATTGATAGATGCATGTTGTAGATCTTTCGTTGGTGATTAATCTGAGCTTTGTTTCATTGATTTTCATGAAGTAATGAATTAGTTATGAGGATTTTAAGTTTGGCATGTGAAAATTCTTTTGTTCGAATCTTTTTATACATGTGGAATTAGGTTAAATCGGTTATGGATTGTTAATGTATGTGGAAAGATCTATCCAATGGTGTACTGGTTTTTGATTTCTGGACACATGTGTTCTTGAGCATATGAACACGATGAACACGTATGAATGCTAGGGTTTTATGTTTCCAGATCGTGTTTGATCTTCATGAGCGTCTTTCTGCATGCGTTTGAGTGTTAGTCTCCATGTATTGGTACGCGTGGCATTGATGTGTCAAACTAATTGGTCCAAATTGATTCCCGTTGCCACATATGCATAAGTGAAACGGTGCGTTTCACATAAGACGCGCCACATTCAAATACATTCTCACTTCGATTCCCATCCGGTGCATTTCCAAATTGGCCTTTTGCATTTTTGTTCATTTTATGCTATCCATTCATGTATGCTTCATCTTTCATTTTTTAATTTTCTCTCCACTTCCGAAAATCATAACTCTATGAATATTGATCCAAATGACCTGGGAATTTTTGCATCTTGATCCTCATCATGTCTAGTTTTTTTTGAATATTTTTCCAGAAATTGTGCACGTTTGGAATTTAATTTGGCCTAGGGTTTGTGTATGCATGTCCAATTTGAACATTGCTTGCCATTTGCTTTGTGAAATGATGAATTTTAATCCAATGCCTTTGAAACTTTGCATGCTTAAACTAGACATCTTTAGGGACCTTTTGGTGTTGAGTTTGTATTTTTAGAATGTCTGGTTGTTGAGATATGCTCATGTTAATGTAGGTGTGACAATGTGTGTCACACCTTTGCTTGCTTGGTTTGATGATTTTCTTTGCCATGCCAAATAAATGCCTAATGATGTGATTTTTTTGCATGATGCTTCTTCTGGATGTTGATAGTGCTCATGAATTTTTGTGGAATTTTTGGACTCATTTCTGATTTGTTTGAGATTTTTCTTTCTGGATTGCCATTTGTGCACTTTTGTATAGTCATGAACTTCAATGATTTGTGAAATGATGGTTGTTTATCCTATGAATGTAAAATTTTGTACATTGTTTCTATACACATTGAAGTTTATTTTGGATTTGGTTTGAGGTCTTTATCATGTACCAATTCTGTTTTAGGCTTGTGCTAAGTTGATGTATCAAATTGTGTCCTATTTGAGCTTGTTTATGCTTACCTTGCCTTATGGAATTTGATTTCCTTGCCTAAACTTGTCCAAATGCCTTGATTTTTGGTGTGTTGATCATGTGATGTGTTATGTTTAGCCATGATTTTTCTTGGAATTTATTGAGCCATTTTGGAATTATTGTGCATTTGTTCATTCTGTTGCTTCAATGTGTTTCCAACTTGCATGCCTTGCCTTATTTGCTTTGTGAAATGAACTTGGTTGATGCTATTGACATGAGACCTTTTGGATGATGTTCTTGATTGATTGAGCTTGATTCATGTCAGATTTCATGTTCTGTTTTGGATTATTTCTCCATCTTTGACCCTAGGCCTTGTCCTAGTGGTTTGTGCTTATGTTTGAGTTTTGTTTTCAGGATGAAAAGCATATGGCCATGAGGAGATTGATTCACATTGCTTGAGTTGGATTATTTGGTTGATGTTTACTAACCTTGACTTGTTTTGTAGGTGGCTTTTAGCTCATTTGAGTTGAGCTTGTGCCTTGCACATTGTTGCTTGTCTGTTGGACTATGTCTGTTGACTGTTGACTATTAACTGTCTGATTGACTTTGTGAGTTGTGTACTGACTGAGTTAGATTGTTTTCAGGTACATTAGTTGCTTAAGTTCTTTGAACTTGCTTTTGCTGTTGCTTGGTTGCTTAACCATTTGAGGTATAACTTCTCTGACTTCATGTAGTCTGGAAGACCTGTCCTGTTACTTGGGCAGGCACCTGTCTGAAGCCCTCCTTAAGAGGCAATGCTTGTGTTTGTTTATCTTTGTGCCAAGCAGGAAAAGACCCCTATGAGGCAATTGGCAGATAAAAGAGATGTGTAATCCATCTCCTGCTATTCAGTGTGTCATCCACTTTGCTCACACACCTTGTGTTGATGCATTGTGGATATTAACCCAAGATCTATGTTGTGTCAGTCATATGTGGAGAAGAGTTCCTACTTTCTGAACTCCCACACTTTCATCTGTTTAAAAGCTCTCCCAGGCCAGGGATAAGAGTTGTGAGGTCTTACCCTCACTTCCCATTTCATCTGCTTCACCCTAACTCTCAATGTTAGGGTTAAGAGCTAACATCACCCGATTCCAGTTGGCTTGTGTTTCACAGTCTAACCTTGTGTGAGCCCACTTTGTTTGTATATAGTGCGTGCTAATTGTGTATGTTTGCTTTGCTTTGCCTGTTTAGGATAGCTTGCTGCCTGTGCAAGTTAGATAGAAACTTCAACCTAGGACCATGATGGATTACATGATAACTATTAGGCTCGAGTCAGTCTCCCTTCTAGTTTGTCATTTCCCAGTCTCTGGTTAGGAGAAAGTTTCTCCCCTGTTAAGGGGAACTACGTTGCCCTGATCCTCATACCAGATGAGGTACGTAGGCAGGAGATCGTACGAGATCTCTCCGGGCACCCTTTTTCTTTTTTGTGTGTGTTGCTTGACAGTTAGCAGGCTCGAGTACCAGACTCCCTGTTAGCTTGTTTGTTCAACTTCTTTGTTGCTTTTGACGACTCAGCGTCCGGTTAACCTCTTGTTTGTGTGGAGTCTGACGTAAGTCCAGTGATTGGTGTAACACCCTTCTAAAATACCCCAAATATTTAATTAAAATAATAAAAATATCAATCAGAGTAATTATGCCCCGAAGGGTGTCACACAACATATTCACACCATGTTCCAAAATATCCTGTCATGCTCATTTATTTAATCAAATAAAACATTTGCATAATTCGCAGCGGAATAAAAATCCAATATCAATACAAAACATGCAACACAATACATGTAAGCTTATTCAACAATCATCAATGAAAACAAGTAGAACATCCCGTCCCGATGTTACATCTATCAGAGCATGACCCATAAGAACTACTCTAGACTCCAAGCATTAGCTTCTACTCAACTCATTTCTCGTTACCTGAAAAATAGGCGTAAGGGTGAGTTCCTCAATCAATATAATAAGCATTATAGGACAACATGTAATGCCAAGTAATTAACACATTAATTCACCCTAATCAGATTACGCATTCAGCAACAACAATATTCGTTCAAATATCATACTCAACAGTAGATTCTCAACCATATTCAACATCAATAACACAACACACAATACACATATAATACTGGAATACATCCATTCATATTATATGCCATACATTCATTATGCAATGAGACTCTATGCATGCGGTACCGACTATGTTGTGAACATATAGTTCAACCTCACCGTCCAAATCCAGGCACGGCTACCAAGCTCACTAGTCCCACTCATTTGAGACATAGTGACTCACTCACTAATTCCTCACCATGGGAATTAGCTACCACCCCAAATGGGCCATGAAATGCACGCTAATCACCTAGCATGCAAACATCAGCAACAACAATCAAATGATATACTCACTAATTCCTCACCATGGGAATTAGCTACCACCCCAAATGGGCCACAACATGCATGCTAATCACCTAGCAATGCAACATCCACAATAATCAAGAATAGACACATGCTCACACTCTAAGCCATAATACAGTCTATTCACAAACGTATACATTCACATCATCATGTATACCATCACACATTATCAACATAATTAATCACAAAAGCACATCATATCATGCCACATAATCAACCACAGTATTAGCCCGCTCTACTAATACCTATACCACTCAAAACAACGGAAAATGATCCCTACAACATCATATCTCAGCTAAGTACATCACTCAGCCTAAACAACCAAAAACTGCACAACAACAGTTCAGGAAAATCCCAACTCTGCCCCTACGCGTACTGTCCATGCCATACGCGTATTGCCCAAACCTGGCCAACTCCATACGCGTATTGCCCACTCTCATACGCGTATTGCGCATTTCCTCGCCCACTCATACGCGTACCACCTATCCCATACGCGTACGCTACGCGTAACAACTTCCCATTACGCGTACCAACAGAGACCAATTTACGTTCAAAATATCATCTCTTTCTCCCATACGCGTAAGGCTTCCCCCCATACGCGTACCAACATCTCATACGCGTATTGCCTAGTGCCATACGCGTATGACCAGAAGCCAGATTTCCAGATCTGCTATGGTTTTTCCTGCTACGAGTTCTATTCGATCTAACCTTCCACAGTCCACATTTACTCAGAAATCACTCATATCATCTAACCCGATCATTCCCTATTCTATTTCACAACTCCTAACATTATCACATACAATTCCTACGAGTTTCTTTCGATTAGCACCCAATTTCGTTCATCCCAAAAATTCAGATTTCCAGCATACAACAATCTAATCAGAGGTAAAACAATGGTCTATCACTACCCATGACATATTATCATATAATACCCGTTAACCGATGATAAACCCCCCTTACCTGAGTTAATCCGGCAGTCTCTGAGCTCCAAGCTTTCCTTTCCTTCAACCTTCGTTCTTTTGCTTTTTGCCCTTTCTGCCTCTTTTCCCTTTTCACGTGAAATTAACCTTTTTACCAAAAATTGGGACTTTTTATTATTCCAGCTTATATACTCCAATAATATTATTCCACTAAATAATTATCCCAATAATTATTATTCCAAAATAATAATAATAATTCAAATATTCTAATTAAATTAATAAACATATTATTAATTTAATTTAAATAAATACATATTATTATCGGGGTGTTACAACTCTCCCCCACTAAAAGAGTTTTCGTCCTCGAAAACATACCTCAAGCGAACAACTCCGGATAAGACTCCTTCATCTGACTCTCGAGTTCCCAAGTCACATTGCCACCTGCTGGTCCTCCCCAAGCTACCTTCACCAAGGCAATCTCTTTACCCCGCAACTGCTTCAACTCTCGATCCTCAATCCTCATAGGTGATGTTTCAACAGTCAGGTTATCTCTCACCTGTACATCATCTACTTGGACAACATGCGACGGATCATGAATGTATCTCCTCAACTGAGACACATGAAAAACATCATGCAAATTCGCAAGCGACGGTGGTAAGGCGATACGATAGGCTACCTCTCCTATCCTCTCCAAAATCTGATAGGGACCAATAAATCGAGGTGTCAACTTCTTCGACTTCAAAGCTCGACCAACACCAGTTATCGGAGTGACACGAAGAAATACATGATCTCCCTCTTGGAACTCAAGTGACTTCCTTCTCTTGTCATGATAACTTTTCTGACGACTCTGAGCAATCCTCATCTTCTCCCGAATCATCTTAATCTTTTCCGTAGTTTGTTGAACAATCTCCGGTCCAACTACAGCACTCTCACCGGACTCATACCAACATAAAGGTGTCCGACATCTCCTACCATACAAAGCTTCAAACGGTGCCATACCAATGCTCGAATGAAAACTATTGTTGTAGGTAAACTCAATCAAAGGCAAATAACCGTCCCAAGCACCTCCCTTCTCCAAAACACAAGCTCTCAAAAGATCCTCTAACGACTGAATCGTCCTCTCAGTCTGACCATCAGTCTGCGGATGATATGCAGAACTCAATCTCAGCTTAGTTCCCAAAGCCCTCTGCAAACCTTCCCAGAACTTTGATGTAAATCTAGGATCTCTGTCCGAAACAATACTCGACGGAATACCATGCAAACTTACAATCTTCTCAATATACAACTCGGCTAGCCTCTCTAACGGATAATCCATCCTGATCGGAATGAAATGAGCCGACTTCGTCAATCTATCAACAATCACCCAGATAGCCTCAAAATTCTTACTTGTCCTCGGTAAACCAGAAACAAAATCCATACTGATACTATCCCACTTCCACTCTGGAATAGCCAACGGTTGCATTAGCCCAGACGGCTTCTGATGCTCAATCTTTGACTTCTGACAAGTCAAACAGGAATAAACAAAACTCGCAATTTCTCTTTTCATTCCCGGCCACCAAAATAACTTCTTCAAATCATGGTACATCTTCGTAGCTCCAGGATGAATACTCAAGCCACTACGATGTCCCTCTTCAAGAATACTCTTCTTAAGCTCAGTAACATCCGGAATACACACCCGACTACCAAATTTCAAAACACCATTCTCATCAAATCTGAATTCACCACCTTGACCTTGATTTACTAAAGTCAACTTATCAACCAAAAGCATATCGGATTTCTGACCCTCTCTGATCTCATCCAGAATATTACTCGTCAACTTCAACATCCCCAATTTAACACTATTGTGAGTACTCTCACACACCAAACTCAAATCTCTAAACTGCTCAATTAAATCCAACTCTTTAACCATTAACATAGACATGTGTAAGGATTTCCGACTCAATGCATCAGCCACTACATTTGCTTTACCCGGATGGTAATTCAAACCAAAGTCATAATCCTTCAGAAATTCTAACCATCTTCTCTGTCTCATATTCAGCTCTTTCTGATCAAACAAATACTTTAAACTTTTATGGTCACTGAAAACTTCAAATCTTGACCCATACAAATAATGCCTCCACAACTTCAGAACAAATACCACAGCTGCCAACTCTAAATCATGCGTCGGATAGTTCCTCTCATGAACCCTCAGCTGTCTCGAAGCATAAGCTATAACCTGCTTATTCTGCATCAACACACCACCTAAACCCAACAATGAAGCATCACAATAAACCTCAAATAATTCCGACGAACTCGGTAATATCAGAATAGGAGCAGTAGTTAACCTTCTCTTTAACTCTTGGAAACCTTCTTCACATTTTGAATCCCAAACAAACGCTTGCCCCTTTCTAGTCAACATTGTCAACGGTAACGCCAACTTGGAAAATCCCTCAATAAATTTCCTATAATAACCTGCAAGTCCAAGAAAACTCCTTATCTCCGAAACTGACTTCGGAGCTTCCCACTTAGATACCGCTTCTATCTTAGAAGGATCAACAGCAACACCACCTCTTGAAATCACATGACCAAGAAAACTAACCTCTTCTAACCAAAATTCACACTTGGATAGTTTAGCGAATAACTTCTTTTCTCGTAGAACTCCCAAAACCACTCTCAAATGCTCAGCATGCTCTTCTTCAGATTTCGAATACACCAAAATATCATCAATAAACACCACAACAAATTGATCTAGGTACGGATGGAAAATCCTATTCATATACTCCATAAACACTCCAGGCGCATTAGTCACACCAAAAGGCATTACAGAATACTCATAATGTCCATATCTTGTTCTGAAAGCAGTCTTCTGAATATCCTCATTTTTCACACGTATCTGATGATACCCAGATCTCAAATCTATCTTGCTGAACACACTTGCACCAACCAACTGATCCATCAAATCATCAATTCTCGGCAAAGGATACCGATTCTTGATCGTCACTTTATTCAGTTGTCTGTAGTCCACACACAACCTCATAGTACCTTCTTTCTTCTTAACCAATAACACTGGTGCACCCCACGGTGACACACTCGGACGAATAAATTTCTTATCCAACAAATCTTCCAACTGACTCTTCAATTCAGCTAACTCAACAGCAGACATACGATATGGAGCCATCGATATCGGTCTAGTACCAGGTACCAAATCAATCGAGAACTCAATTTCACGCTCTGGCGGTAATTCATTCACTTCTTCCGGAAACACATCAGGGAAATCACACACCACAGCTAGATCGCCAATCACCAGTTTATCTTTAGCCTCCAAAGTCGCTAACAGCATAAACAACTCTGCCCCATCTGCTACTTCCTCATTCACTTGCCTTGCTGATAGAAACAAACTCTTTCCTTCCTCAATCTCAGGGAATATCACAGTCTTATCAAAACAGTTGATATAGACTCGGTTAAACACCAACCAGTTCATACCCAGAATAACATCAATCTGCACTAATGGAAGACACACAAGGTCTATCCCAAAATCCCTACCAAAAATACTCAAAGGGCAACTCAGACAAACAGAAGTAGTAGTCACTGAACCCTTCGCAGGAGTATCAATCACCATACTTCCAAACATCTTAGATATCTCTAACTTAAGCTTCACAGCACAATCCAACGATATAAAAGAATGAGTAGCACCGGTGTCAATAATAGCTACAAGAGGAAAGCCATTAATATAACACGTACCTCGGATCAAACGATCATCTGCAGAAGTCTCAGAACCTGATAAAGCAAAAACCTTGCCTCCTGACTGATTCTCTTTCTTTGGCTTAGGACACTGCGGACTGATATGACCTACCTCTCCACAGTTGAAGCAAGTCACAGTCTTCAACCGGCAATCTGCAGCCAAATGACCACCTTTTCCACATTTGTAACACTTCTTCTCATTACTGGTACACTCATGGATACGATGTCCAGCCTGACCACATCTGTAACACTTAACAGGAGCACTAGAATCTCCCCCACTAGTCCTCTTCGTCCCACTCTGCCTCTGAAAACCTTTGCCAGCTGCATACGGTTTTCCACGATCCATCTGATTCTTGCCTCTCCTATCAACTCTTTGCTGATAGCTCTCAGCTCTTGCCTTGGAATCCTGTTCGAAAATCCTGCAACAGTCAACCAAATCAGAAAACACTCTAATCCTCTGATATCCAATCGCCTGCTTGATCTCGGGACGCAACCCGTTCTCAAACTTCACACACTTGGAAAATTCCCCAGCAGCCTCAGCATAGGGAGTATAATACTTAGACAACTCTGTGAACTTAGCAGCATACTCCGTAACAGACCGGTTACCCTGCTTCAATTCCAAGAACTCTATCTCTTTCTTTCCTCTGACATCTTCGGGAAAATACTTCCTCAGAAATCTCTCTCTGAATACAGCCCAAGTAATCTCAGCATCTCCAGCAGCTTCCAACTCAGTGCGGGTAGCAACCCACCAATCATCAGCTTCTTCTGACAGCATATGTGTATCGAACCTGACCTTCTGGTTATCAGCACACTCAGTTACTCTGAAGATCCTCTCTATCTCCTTCAACCACTTCTGAGCACCATCTGGATCGTATGCTCCTTTGAACATTGGAGGATTGTTCTTCTGGAACTCACTCAACTGACGAGCAGCTCCCATTCCCACAACATTTGGATTCCCTCCAAGTACTCCAGCTAGCATACCCAGAGCCTCAGCAATCGCAGCATCATCTCTACCTCTTCCAGCCATCTCTATTCTGAAAACCCAACAAGCTAAAACAATAAGTACTGATAGGGTTACACAACACCTATCCCGTACAGGGGAAACAGAAAAATTACGACTCGACTCGACCGACTATGCTCTGATACCACTAATGTAACACCCTTCTAAAATACCCCAAATATTTAATTAAAATAATAAAAATATCAATCAGAGTAATTATGCCCCGAAGGGTGTCACACAACATATTCACACCATGTTCCAAAATATCCTGTCATGCTCATTTATTTAATCAAATAAAACATTTGCATAATTCGCAGCGGAATAAAAATCCAATATCAATACAAAACATGCAACACAATACATGTAAGCTTATTCAACAATCATCAATGAAAACAAGTAGAACATCCCGTCCCGATGTTACATCTATCAGAGCATGACCCATAAGAACTACTCTAGACTCCAAGCATTAGCTTCTACTCAACTCATTTCTCGTTACCTGAAAAATAGGCGTAAGGGTGAGTTCCTCAATCAATATAATAAGCATTATAGGACAACATGTAATGCCAAGTAATTAACACATTAATTCACCCTAATCAGATTACGCATTCAGCAACAGCAATATTCGTTCAAATATCATACTCAACAGTAGATTCTCAACCATATTCAACATCAATAACACAACACACAATACACATATAATACTGGAATACATCCATTCATATTATATGCCATACATTCATTATGCAATGAGACTCTATGCATGCGGTACCGACTATGTTGTGAACATATAGTTCAACCTCACCGTCCAAATCCAGGCACGGCTACCAAGCTCACTAGTCCCACTCATTTGAGACATAGTGACTCACTCACTAATTCCTCACCATGGGAATTAGCTACCACCCCAAATGGGCCATGAAATGCACGCTAATCACCTAGCATGCAAACATCAGCAACAACAATCGAATGATATACTCACTAATTCCTCACCATGGGAATTAGCTACCACCCCAAATGGGCCACAACATGCATGCTAATCACCTAGCAATGCAACATCCACAATAATCAAGAATAGACACATGCTCACACTCTAAGCCATAATACAGTCTATTCACAAACGTATACATTCACATCATCATGTATACCATCACACATTATCAACATAATTAATCACAAAAGCACATCATATCATGCCACATAATCAACCACAGTATTAGCCCGCTCTACTAATACCTATACCACTCAAAACAACGGGAAATGATCCCTACAACATCATATCTCAGCTAAGTACATCACTCAGCCTAAACAACCAAAAACTGCACAACAACAGTTCAGGAAAATCCCAACTCTGCCCCTACGCGTACTGTCCATGCCATACGCGTATTGCCCAAACCTGGCCAACTCCATACGCGTATTGCCCACTCTCATACGCGTATTGCGCATTTCCTCGCCCACTCATACGCGTACCACCTATCCCATACGCGTACGCTACGCGTAACAACTTCCCATTACGCGTACCAACAGAGACCAATTTACGTTCAAAATATCATCTCTTTCTCCCATACGCGTAAGGCTTCCCCCCATACGCGTACCAACATCTCATACGCGTATTGCCTAGTGCCATACGCGTATGACCAGAAGCCAGATTTCCAGATCTGCTATGGTTTTTCCTGCTACGAGTTCTATTCGATCTAACCTTCCACAGTCCACATTTACTCAGAAATCACTCATATCATCTAACCCGAATCATTCCCTATTCTATTTCACAACTCCTAACATTATCACATACAATTCCTACGAGTTTCTTTCGATTAGCACCCAATTTCGTTCATCCCAAAAATTCAGATTTCCAGCATACAACAATCTAATCAGAGGTAAAACAATGGTCTATCACTACCCATGACATATTATCATATAATACCCGTTAACCGATGATAAACCCCCTTACCTGAGTTAATCCGGCAGTCTCTGAGCTCCAAGCTTTCCTTTCCTTCAACCTTCGTTCTTTTGCTTTTTGCCCTTTCTGCCTCTTTTCCCTTTTCACGTGAAATTAACCTTTTTACCAAAAATTGGGACTTTTTATTATTCCAGCTTATATACTCCAATAATATTATTCCACTAAATAATTATCCCAATAATTATTATTCCAAAATAATAATAATAATTCAAATATTCTAATTAAATTAATAAACATATTATTAATTTAATTTAAATAAATACATATTATTATCGGGGTGTTACAATTGGCAGTCGGTTTCCTGTGTATTGTTGTGTGCTTGGAGTCTGATATAAGTCCAGCAATTGGCATTTGGTTTCCAGTGTGGGTTTGTTTGGTTCGGAGTCTGATGTAAGTCCAGCGATTGGCATTCAGTTTCCATGTTTGCCTGTGTGCGTGTGTTTTGTTTCGGCGTGCGTGAGCCGAACTACGGTAGCTCTGATTCTCATTCCAGATGAGATACGTAGGCATAGGATGCGATATCCTAGCGAGCCCTTTCCCCTCTTCTCCCACCTGTGTTGTTCTCAGTGTGTGTGTGTGTGCATTCTTTTGAGCAGTTTTAGCAACCTTTCTTCTATCTTTTTGTGCGTGGATCCCGTCGAGTACGACGAATGCGTAGGGGTGCTAATACCTTCCCTTCGCATAACCGACTCCCGATCCCATCTCTTTGGTCGCGAGACCATGTCTTTTCCAGGTTTACTTCGAGCGTTTCCTTTCCCTCTTTGGGATAAATAACGCACGGTGGCGGCTCTGTTTGTTTTGTATTTAGCCCGCCGGTTGTTTTTCGCGGATGCGACAACGATCAAAACCTTTGATGCAGATCCACTGAGCGATCACGAACGTTGAACAATGACAACGTCTCTACTCAGTCCACACGAACGGATTCCTTCAATCTCAGTGCTAGCTGGTACGAATGAAGGCTTTGAGTGAGAGAGAGAGAGAGAAAGAAAACGAAAATAATGCAACCGTAATCAATGCTTTTGCATAAGGGTTCTATTTATAGAACCACTTGTGTGGGCTTTAAGCTAAAAAGTCCACTTAAGTGTATTTTGGCCCATATCTTATAATATGCCCAAAATCACTTAAGTGTGTGGTACCTTACCATATTTCATATTCTACTTAAGTACACTGTACCTTACGATGTTCTATAATTCACTTAAGTGCACCGTACGTTATGGTGTTCCTTAGTTACTCTATCTCTCATCAATCCGTCCTTTGTGTGTGACACTGTAGGTTTTCGCGGTGTTGGCAATTATGTTAAATCACGCATTTAACATAATAAACAGTGAGCGGTATCTAGCAACACATCACTGCTACCCAAGACACGAAAATGTCATGTGATCTGACAAAACCTTCTGTGATAATACTTATGTGTATAATTACCCTTTTGCCCTTATGTCTATATTGAACACAAGGCATAAACCGTGTCATCCTTGTCCAGTTCAATATTGGGCCCATAGACATTTATCCTGTTACGCAGGATGGGCAAATTCCATCTAGGTCACTCATATCCCTCAGCATGCTTCGTGGAGTACCCATCAACTGTCTTTATGGTTATCCAGTTACGGACAATGTTTGATCAGCAATAAAGCACTCGACTCTACATCTAGGGTCCATAGTGGTTTCAGGTCGAAGAGTGGTATACACCATTATCACCATGAGAATAACTTATGACACTTTGCATAACTTTCTATATAGTATTCTCATAGCTGGTCAATCCGGTATAAATATTACTCTTAATATTCATACCTATGTTTAAGACTTGATAACTCTTTATCCATGATCCATGAGATGTGATCATCAGTCTATATACATAATAGTCTTAATGCTTTAATGTTATCCCACTTCACAATAAAGCTCGACTACAAATGCTTTAAGAATAGTGTCCTTATGTTTAATGTGATCTCATGATTAAGTCATACTTGATACATTAAACGGACTAGCTATTCTATGGACTTTATTAAACAAACGTAATAAAGAAAAAGCCTTTTATTATTAATAAATAATTCGATACAAGTACCAAAAGTATTGGCCTCTAGGGCTTATACCAACAATCTCCCACTAGCACTAGAGCCAATCAAGCATACCCCTAATACCCATAGATCTAGTATGACCATCATGCTTCTGCTGCGCAAGAGGCTTTGTCAGTGGGTCAACAATATTGTCAAGTGTAGGTACTCTGCATATTTTCACATCTCCTCTATCTATTATCTCTCGAATGAGGTGATAACGCCTAAGTACGTGTTTGGATCATTGGTGAGATCTAGGCTCCTTGGCTTGTGCGATAGCACCATTGTTATCACAGTATAGACCAATGGGATTCACAATGCTAGGAACTATGCCAAGTTCACTAATGAATTTTTTGATCCAAACAACTTCCTTTGCTGCACTTGAGGCAACAATATACTCAACCTCGGTTGTAGAATCAATAACTGTATCTTGCTTTGAACTTTTCCAGCTCACAGCGCCACCGTTTAAGCAAAACACATAACCAGATTGCGATCTAAAGTCATCCTTATCTGTCTGGAAGCTAGCATCAGTGTATCCAATTACAGCCAGCTCTTCCTGACCCCCATATATCAAGAATGAGTCCTTAGTCCTTCTTAAATACTTAAGGATATTCTTGACAGCTACCTAGTGAGCATCACCAGGATCAGATTGGTACCTACTCGTTGCACTTAAAGCATACGAGACATATGGTCGAGTACATAACATGGCATACATGATAGATCCTATTGTAGATGCATATGGAATCTTATTCATGCGATCCCTTTCTTCCTTAGTTGAAGGGGATTATGTTTTTGATAGACACAGGCCATGTTGCATAGGTATGAATCCTTTCTTGGAATCATGCATATTAAAGCGTCTCAGCACTTTATCTATGTACGTACTCTGACTTAGGCCAAGCAGTTTTTGTGATATATCTCTATAGATTCTGATTCCTAATATATAGGTTGCTTCACCTAGGTCCTTCATAGAAAAGCATTTCCCCAACCAAGACTTTACTTGTTGCAGGGTAGGGACATCGTTTCCAATGAGTAATATGTCATCTACATATAATACCAGGAAAACGATCATGCTCCCACTAACCTTCTTGTAGACATAAGGCTCATCTTCGTTCTTGATGAATCCATATTGTTTTACTGTTTCATCAAAACGAAGATTCCAGCTTCTGGAAGCTTGCTTCAATCCATAGATTGATCTTTGTAACTTACATATCTTTTGGGCTTCTTCTGGTATGTCAAATCCTTCAGGCTGTGTCATGTACACATCCTCAAGAAGACTCCCATTAAGGAAAGCAGTTTTGACATCCATCTGCCATATTTCATAATCATGATATGCAGCGATAACAAGTAAAATCTGAACAGATTTAAGCATTGCAACTGGTGAAAAGGTTTCATCATAGTCAATCCCATGAATTTGTTTATATCCTTTTGCAACCAGTCTTGCCTTATAGTTATGTACGTTACCATCCATGTCAGTCTTCTTCTTGAAGACCCACTTGCATCCTATAGGGTTAACTCCTACAGGAGGCTTTACCAAGGTCCAAACTTGGTCCGTGTACATGGAATCCATTTCAGATTTCATGGCTTCTAGCCACTTCTCAGACTCGGGACCAGTTATGGCCTTTTGGTAGGTCACAGGCTCATCTTGACCCATGAGTAATACATCACCTTGATCAGTTATGAGATATCCATATCTCTCAGGTAGTTGACGTATCCTGCTTGACCTACGCTGGTCTTGTTCTACTTGAGCAGGTTGCTCTTCCACAACTACTTGTGTTTCCTGCTCTAATTCCTCCATAGGTGTATCTATGCTTTGTGATTCTTGAATTTCTTCAAGCTCTACTTTCCTCCCACTGGTTCCTTTGGAAATAAAATCCTTTTCTAGGAAAACTCCAGTTCGAGCGACAAACACTTTGCCCTCAGAAGGATTGTAGAAATAATACCCTCTTGTTTCTTTAGGATACCCCATAAATAAGCATTTGTCAGATTTGGGCTCAAGCTTAATTGAAATTTGTCGTTTCACATAAACTTAACAACCCCAAATCTTCATGTAAGACATATGTGGTTTCTTACCACTCCATATCTTATATGGTGTCTTCTCAACCTTTTTGGATGGAACACAGTTAAGTGTGTAAGCTGTTGTCAATAGTGCATGTCCCCAAAAGGAGTTTGGAAGATCGGCGTGACTCATCATGGATCGGACCATGTCTAACAGGGTTCGATTTCTTCTCTCAGATACACCATTCCATTGGGGTGTTCCAGGAGGAGTAAGTTGGGATAGGATCCCACACTCTTTCAGATGGTCATCAAACTCTATGCTTAAATACTCACCACCTCGATCTGATCGAAGAGTTTTAATATTCTTACCTAGTTGGTTTTGTACTTCATTCTTGAATTCCTTGAATTTTTCAAAGGACTCCGATTTGTGTTTCATTAAATACACATAACCATATCTACTGAAATCATCAGTAAATGTGATGAAGTACTGAAAACCTCCTCTGGTTGGTATGTTCAGTGGTCCACATACATCAGTATGTATGAAGGCCAAAAGATCATTAGGTATTTCACTTTTTCCTGTGAATGGAGACTTTGTCATCTTTCCAATTAAACAAGATTGCATGTCTTATATGATTCATAATCAAAAGAGTCCAAGAGTCCATCTTTATGGAGTTTCGAAATGCGTTTCTCATTTATGTGGCCTAATCGACAATGCCAAAGGTAAGTTGGATTTAACTCGTTGGGTTTCATCCTTTTAGTATTAATGTTATAAATAGGCATTTCGAGATCAAGGACATATAGTCCATTGCTCATTTGTGCAGTAGCATAGAATATATCATTCAAATAAATTGAGCAATAATTATTCTTTATTATAAATGAAAAACCAAACTTGTCCAAACAAGAAATGGAAATAATATTCCTGCTAATTGCAGGTACATAATAACAGTTCTCTAACTGAATTATTAAACCACTAGGTAAAGTCAATACATAAGTTCCTACGGCTAAAGCAACAACCTTTGCTCCATTGCCAACTCGTAGGTCAACTTCACCTTTTGCCAAATCTCTACTTCTTTTTAGCCCCTGCACATTTGTACAAATGTGAGAACCACATCCAATATCTAATACCCATGATGCAGAAGTAGATAAATTTATTTCAATAACAAAAATACATGAAGTTGAAGTCTCTACTCCATTCTTCGTATCTTTCAGGTACTTTGGGCAGTTCCTCTTCCAGTGTCCGGTTTTACCGCAATGGAAGCAGGTGCCTGCCTTTGCTATGCCTCCACTAGGCTTCAAAGCAGCAACAATGGGTCTGGGTTTGACAACTTCCTTTCCTTTCCCTTTATCACCCTGCTTGGTGGGCCTTTTGTTCTGTCTCTTTCCATTTCCGATCATCAGAATGGATTTCCCTTTTGTCTTCAGATTCTGCTCAACTTTTCTTAACATAGCTAGCAGTTCAGGAAGAGATTTGTCCATATCATTCATATTGAAATTTAGGATAAATTGACTGAACCTATCTGGCAATGATTGCAAGATCAAATCAGTCGCAAGTTCCTTTCCGAGGGGAAAACCCAACCTTTCAAGGTTTTCCACATACCCAATCATCTTGAGCACATGGGGACTTACAGGGGCTCCCTCAACTAACTTGCTTTGAAAAAGGTCTTTTGAAACTTCAAGCCTCTCATGCCTTGCTTGCTCTTGATAGAGCATCTTTAGGTGTTCGATCATATCGAACGCTGTCATGTTCTCATGTTGCTTTTGCAATTCTGAGTTCATGGTAGCTAGCATGAGACAAGCAGTTTCATTGGCATCATTGACATGCTTCTTATAAGCATCTCTTTCTGCCTTAGGTGCAGAACTAGGAGGTTCCTCTTCAGGAACAGGTTTCTCCAAGACATACAACTTTTTATCATGTTTGAGGACAATCCTCAGGTTTCGGTGCCAATCCAGAAAATTTGCCCCGGACAATTTTTCCTTGTCAAGGATTGATCGCAAGATGTTGTTAGAGGTGTTTGTTGTCATGGTAATCTACATAAGAATTAATGAAAATATAAGTATCAATAACATATTTAATTAGGCCTTTAATTAAATATGCTCCCACTATTTTACTCAAAACAAATGACCCTCATCATTTGATTCGGAAAATCCCGTTGGAAGATTTTCTAGTGGGTCGAGATCCACATTTCACTTTGTTCTAAGTCCGCGTAGGCGGATTACATAAAACTAGGTTATTTAGGTAGGAACTCCTTCCAATTGTATCTAATACAACTCTCGAAAATTTCAGTTGGGTGAATAACTCCTTATTCCAATCCATCATGTGGATCATTCCCAACTCTTTCTTCTAAACATATATAATCTTATTATAATTTGTTTAGTTAAGTTTGACCCATTGTTTTAGCAATTGGATATTACAATTATCCAATTGCACCTTACTAATATAGAACATGCACCTCGCGTAGGCGAAACCTACATTATCCGATACTAGTCTTGATGAGTACTAAAACTTGGAAAGCATAAACTTAATATTTAATTTGAGGGAATTGTAATTGTTATGATCTCACCGGCTTATTTATCATATAAATCGTCTCTCATATGCATCAACGTATATTCACATGCATCAACATACATACACATGCATCAACATACATAATGAAACAGTTATGGCCCCTAGCGCAATTGTTCTCCCAAACCAATGAGAGAACCTAAGCTAACCTAATAACGATCTAAGCTTCTCCAAGCAAGATCTTCAAGGTTATCCTCCTTTGATATTGAATTCTTCTCCAAGCAAGATCTTCAAGGTTGTCCTCCTTTGATATTGAATTCTTCTCTTTCTTCATAACATTGTCCTTACAGAAGAAACTCGTTTTACATACGAGGGATTGAGATGAGAAAAGAAGTTACATTAAGAGATTAAAAGGAGAGGCACGACACGCAGGTCGTATTTAAAAAATCCAAAACAAAATAAAGGAAAACTAAGGCCATAACCGATCACCACAAGACAATAATAAACACATTATTATTATTATTAGTTTTAATTCCTTTAATTAATTAAAACCAAATTAAATTTCGGCGACCGATCACACTACGCAGAGTTAGCCGGGGGTCCGCTGCCCGGTCAACGGGAACGGGGTTTCCGCTGCCCGGTCAGCGGACGGTGGTTCCGCTGACCGATCAGCGGACGGGGGCAACTCTTGTGCAGTCACAAAACAGAAACCCCGAGAATTCTAACTCTGTGAATGTGACGACCGTCACAAGCATGTTACGACCGTCACGTCCAGCTTGTTACGACCGTCACAGGCCCATGACGAACGTCACGCGGCCAAAATAACAGAAACGCCTAGAATTCTGGATCTGTGAATGTGACGACCGTCACGTCCAGCTTGTTACGATCGTCACGCAGCCAAAAAACCAGCGCTTTGAAACAGTCAACAGACATGTTCCAACAAGTGTAACACCCTTCTAAAATTCCCCAAATATTTAATTAGAATAACAATATATCAATCAGAGTAATACGCCATTAAGGGTGTCACACAACCATTTCACACCATTCATCATAATAACTGTCATGCTCTTTTATTATATCAAAACATAAAGCATTGCAAAATACGCAGCGGATAGAGATCAAATCGATCATTCAACACATGTAACACATTACATGAGAATTATTCAACAAGGTGAAACATCCCGTCCCGATGTTACATCTATCAGAGCATGACCCACTAAGGAGACTACACTAGACCCCAAGCACTAGCTTCTACTCAATCACTGCTCGTTACCTGAAAAATAGTTGTAAGGGTGAGTTCCTCAATCGATATGATAAGCATTATAAAATATCATGTCATGTTAAGTAATTTGACACATTAATCACCCTAATCACATCACACATTCAGTAACGGCACATCAACTCAAACGTCATACTCAATATCAACACAAGCACCACTGCTCAATTAAATTAAATACTCATACAACAAACCAACAAAAATGCAACTCTAATGAGACTCGACTCGTCATGCATGTGGTACCATTTGGAGTAAAACTCCCAACTTAAAATTTGCCAATTTAACGAGGCATCAAGGCTTAAGCCTTCAACTTTCAACTTTTGCCAATCCAGGCCAACGTGGTGTGAGCAAAGCTCCGACTTAATGCATATGAATTCCGACAACATGATAACAATAGCAACACAACAATGTCTTCAACATAATCAACTTATAATCAACTTTGACATACACGACTTTAAATTCCGACCACAGGATAATAAATGCAACACAACAATGTTTTCAACGTAATCGACTTATAATCAACTTTGACATACACGACTTTAAATTCCGACCACAGGATAATAAATGCAACACAACAATGTTTTCAACGTAATCAACTTATAATCAACTTTGACATCAACTAAGTACTATATAATTCCATTCCAAAACGTACACAAGATTTAATTATCAATTTTTTTCTCTTTTCCCACAGTGTTAACCGGTTAACGCCCTGGGTTAACCGGTTAACGCAGACAGAACACGCTTTCTGGCAAAACTCAACAGTGTTAACCGGTTAACGCCCTGGGTTAACCGGTTAACGCAGACAGAACAGCAATATTTCCACAACTCACAACAGTGTTAACCGGTTAACGCCCTGGGTTAACCGGTTAACGCAAGACAGAAAGTTGTTCCTGCGCTAACACGAAGCAGAATGCAGAATTCTCCGCATTTTCCGCCGTTGGAGGACTTCCGGACCTCCGATTCCAATTCCGTAAAAAGCGATACGCTCGGGGAATCACGACTCACACATTTACCGATTCAATCACAGCTTAAACACAGTTTATTCATCACAAATTGTCAGCACTCATCATCCCAATTAGGGTCAATTCAACGGTTTATCACTACCCATTACATGTTAATCTATAATACCCATTAAACGACGATAAACCCCCCTTACCTGAATTAATCCGGCAGCCTTTAGCTTCAAGCTCTTCTCTTCTCCAACCTTTGCTCTCTTGCTCTTCCTCTTTGCCCTTCCTCCCTTTTCAGCCGCTTCTTTGCTTTCACGTAAAACCCTTTTTACCAAAAAATGGAACTCTTTTCCTTATTCCAACTTATATACTCCAATAATAAAAATCCAATAATATTATTCCAATAATAATAATAATCCAATAATTCCAATTATTTAATTAAATTAATAAATATAATATTAACTTAAATTAAATAATTATCTTATTTTTATCGGGGTGTTACAACTCTCCCCCACTAAAAGAGTTTTCGTCCTCGAAAACATACCTCAAGCGAATAGCTCCGGATAAGACTCCTTCATCTGACTCTCAAGTTCCCATGTCATGCTTTCGCCCGCAGCTCCCAACCAAACAACTTTAACCAACACAATCTCTTTTCCTCGAAGAGTCTTTGTTTCACGATCTTCAACTCCTACAGGTTTTGTCTCCATTGTTAAATTATCCTGCACTTGCACATCATCCATACTAACCACATGAGACGGATCTGAGACATACTTCCGAAGCTGCGACACATGGAATACATCATGCAAATTCGAAAGATTAGGTGGTAATGCCATCCGATAAGCAACTTTTCCAACCCGTTCTAAGATTTGATACGGACCAATGAAGCGAGGAGTGAGCTTTTTAGACTTCAAAGCCCTCCCAACACCGGTCACAGGCGTGACTCTCAAAAACACATGGTCACCAGCTTGAAATTCTAATTCCTTCTTCCGCTTGTCATGGTAACTCTTCTGCCTACTCTGAGAAGCTTTCATCTTCTCTCGGATAAACTTCACTTTCTCGGTAGTTTCTCGAACTAACTCTGGTCCCAGTACTACACCCTCACCAGATTCGTGCCAACACAACGGAGTTCTACATCTACGACCATACAATGCTTCAAAAGGCGCCATTCCGATACTAGAATGGTAACTATTATTATATGTGAACTCGATCAATGGAAGATAAGTGTCCCACGAACCTCCTTGTTCAAGAACACAAGCTCTCAGTAAATCCTCCAATGACTGAATAGTTCTCTCAGTTTGGCCATCAGTTTGAGGATGATATGCCGAACTCAACCTCAACTTAGAGCCCAACGAATCTTGCAGACTTTTCCAAAATCCCGATGTAAACCTCGGATCTCTGTCCGACACAATACACAGAGGAACACCATGCAACTTTACAATTACTCGGATGTAAATCTCTGCCAACTTCGCAATTGGGTAAGTGATGTTAATAGGTATGAAGTGAGCCGACTTCGTGAGCCTATCAACGATCACCCAAATCGAATCATGCCCTCTTAAAGTAGCAGGCAACCCCGTTACAAAGTCCATAGAAATGCTATCCCATTTCCACTCTGGAACTTCCAACGGTTGCATCAACCCAGCAGGCTTCTGATGCTCAATCTTCGAATTCTGACAAGTTAAGCACGCATACACAAAACGAGCCACATCTTCTTTCATTCCGGGCCACCAAAATATTTTCTTTAAATCCTGATACATTTTAGTAGCTCCTGGATGAATACTCAAACTGCTTCTATGACCCTCTTCTAGAATGCTTCTTTTCAAAATCGCGTCATCAGGAATACAAATTCTTTCCCCTAATTTCAACACACCTCTCGCATCAATCTTAAAGTCACTCTTCTCTGATTGACCACAACGATTAAGGATATCTACTAATTTCACATCCAATTTCTGTGCCTCTCGGATACTATCCATAAAATCATTATTAATCTTTAGCATTCCTAGCATTACACTCTGCGGGGTTACTTCGCAAACCAAACTCATATCACGAAATTGCTCAATTAATTCCAACTCCTTAATCATCATTGCCGACACATGCAAGGTCTTTCTACTTAAAGCATCGGCCACAACATTTGCTTTTCCTGGATGATAATTCAAACCGAAATCATAATCCTTAAGCAATTCTAACCACCTACGTTGTCTCATGTTCAGCTCTTTCTGATCAAATAGATACTTTAAACTTTTATGATCGCTGAAAACTTCAAATCTGGAACCATAAAGGTAATGCCTCCAGATTTTTAGCACAAACACCACAGCAGCAAGTTCAAGATCATGCGTAGGATAGTTCTTTTCATGAATTCTTAACTGTCGCGACGCATAAGCAATTACTTTATTATTTTGCATGAGCACACCTCCCAAGCCCATCAATGAAGCATCACAGTAGATTATAAACGGTTCCTCCGGATTTGGCAAAGTCAAAACTGGCGCCGACGTCAATCTCCTTTTTAATTCATTAAAACTCTCTTCACACTGAACATCCCACACGAAAGCTTTACCCTTACAAGTTAATTTAGTCAACGGAAGTGCTAACTTAGAAAATCCTTCAATAAACCTTCTATAATATCCAGCTAACCCCAAAAAGCTTCTAATCTCGGTAACCGACTTAGGAGTCTCCCATTGCAATACAGCTTCTACCTTGGAAGGATCTACAGCAATACCTTTTCCTGAAATTACATGGCCGAGAGAACTGACTTCTCTTAACCAAAATTCACACTTGGACAGCTTCGCATACAATTTCTTATCTTTCAAAACATCCAACACTAATCTCAAATGTTCCTTGTGCTCTTCTTCGGACTTAGAGTAAATCAAAATATCATCAATGAATACTACCACAAAATGATCCAGATAAGTATGGAAAATACGATTCATGTATTCCATAAATACTCCCGGCGCATTAGTCACGCCGAAAGGCATCACAGAATACTCATAATGTCCATACCGAGTTCTGAACGCTGTCTTCTGGATGTCTTCATCTTTCACTTTGATCTGATGATAGCCCGATCTCAAATCAATTTTACTGAACACACAAGCACCCACTAATTGATCCATCAAATCATCTATTCTCGGTAGTGGATACTTATTCTTGATCGTTACTTTACTCAATTGTCTATAATCGATACAAAGCCTCATACTACCATCTTTCTTCTTTACTAGCAACACTGGAGCTCCCCACGGTGACACACTTGGTCTTATAAACTTCTTCTCAAGTAAGTCTTCCAATTGCTTCTTTAATTCACACAATTCAGATGCCGACATTCTATACGGTGCCATCGAAACAAGCCTAGTACCAGGCACCAAATCAATAGTAAATTTAACTTCCCTCTCTGGCGGCACACTAGGAATTTCATCAGGAAAAACTTCAGGGAATTCTTTCACCACTAACAGTTCCTCTATCTTAGCTTTACTCTCAACCGACAACGTCGCCATCAAAGAAAACATCTGAGCTCCCTCTTTCATCAATTTTCGCAATTCTCTGAAAGGTAATAAGTCAACTCCTTCCTCTTCAGGAGTGGAAAACCTCACCGACTTATGATGACAATTTATATGAACATAATTATACTCCAACCAGTTCATACCAAGAATTACATCCATCTCACCCAACGGCAAACATACTAAATCAACATAGAAATCTTTATCGAAGATCGACAAAGGACAATTTAAACATACCAAAGAAGTAGTTATTGATCCCTTAGCTGGGGTCTCAACAATCAATTCACCATCCAAAGCGGACAATTTTAAACCCAGTCTTCGAGCACAGTTAGCAGAAATAAAACAGTGTGTGGCACCGGTATCAATAATAGTAATTAAAGGAGTACCATTTATGAAACATGTACCTCGGATAAGTCTGTCCTCACTGGAGGTTTGAGTTCCGGTCAATGTGAACACCTTTCCAGTTTGAGATTTCTTTGGCTTCTGACACTGACTTCCAATATGCCCTTCTTCGCCACAATTAAAACAAATCATTTCCTTGTGCTTGCAATCAGCTATTGCATGGCCAGTCTTACCACAACGAAAACACCTCTTTACTTCAGCAGTGCATACATTACTCTTATGACCAGCCTGACCACATTTGAAGCAAACTATACCAGCAGGAGCACCTCCCCTACTAGTCCTCTGAGCCGGAGCAGCTCCTTGTTTCCCTTTTCCCACTGGAGCATCATACGGCTTGCCACGATTTTGATGTTGCTTGCCCCTGCGGTCACTGACAATCTTGTAATGAGCATTATTGTCTTCTTCAAATATCCTGCAGCTATCCACCAATTCAGTAAAAATGCGTATCTTCTGATACCCAACAGCCTTCTTAATTTCAGAGCGCAGTCCGTTCTCAAACTTGATGCACTTTGAAAATTCAGCACCAGCACCAGTGTAATGAGGATAAAATTTGGACAACTCCACAAATTTTGCAGCATAATCAGTGACAGACAAGTTTCCTTGCTTCAGCTCAAGGAACTCAATTTCTTTCTTACCACGGACATCCTCCGGATAATACTTTCTCATGAATTCCCTACGGAATACATCCCAAGTAATGACTTCACCTGCCACGGTCAACCTCTCGTGAGTCTCTAGCCACCAGTCATCAGCTTCGACTGCTAGCATGTGAGTACCATACCGAACCTTCTGAGCTGGAGTGCAATCCATAACACGGAAGATTCTCTCGATCTCTTTCAACCATCCCAAGGCTGCATCTGGATCATGCTTCCCTTTAAACACCGGCGGATTCTCTCTTTGAAAAGTCGCCAAGCTACGTGATCCAGCATCTCCACCAGCATTTGGCAAGTTCTGCACAGCTTGTGCCATCGCTTGCATTGCGGCAGCCATTGCAGCGTCATTCCTTCCAGCCATTTCAACTTATCACCACAACACAACTTAAAAGTTAGATTAGTAACAATACACAATTGTTAGACAGTAACGACACGACAACTGGCCGGACAGACCAACCAGGCTCTGATACCACTAATGTAACACCCTTCTAAAATTCCCCAAATATTTAATTAGAATAACAATATATCAATCAGAGTAATACGCCATTAAGGGTGTCACACAATCATTTCACACCATTCATCATAATAACTGTCATGCTCTTTTATTATATCAAAACATAAAGCATTGCAAAATACGCAGCGGATAGAGATCAAATCGATCATTCAACACATGTAACACATTACATGAGAATTATTCAACAAGGTGAAACATCCCGTCCCGATGTTACATCTATCAGAGCATGACCCACTAAGGAGACTACACTAGACCCCAAGCACTAGCTTCTACTCAATCACTGCTCGTTACCTGAAAAATAGTTGTAAGGGTGAGTTCCTCAATCGATATGATAAGCATTATAAAATATCATGTCATGTTAAGTAATTTGACACATTAATCACCCTAATCACATCACACATTCAGTAACGGCACATCAACTCAAACGTCATACTCAATATCAACACAAGCACCACTGCTCAATTAAATTAAATACTCATACAACAAACCAACAAAAATGCAACTCTAATGAGACTCGACTCGTCATGCATGTGGTACCATTTGGAGTAAAACTCCCAACTTAAAATTTGCCAATTTAACGAGGCATCAAGGCTTAAGCCTTCAACTTTCAACTTTTGCCAATCCAGGCCAACGTGGTGTGAGCAAAGCTCCGACTTAATGCATATGAATTCCGACAACATGATAACAATAGCAACACAACAATGTCTTCAACATAATCAACTTATAATCAACTTTGACATACACGACTTTAAATTCCGACCACAGGATAATAAATGCAACACAACAATGTTTTCAACGTAATCGACTTACAATCAACTTTGACATACACGACTTTAAATTCCGACCACAGGATAATAAATGCAACACAACAATGTTTTCAACGTAATCAACTTATAATCAACTTTGACATCAACTAAGTACTATATAATTCCATTCCAAAACGTACACAAGATTCAATTATCAATTTTTTTCTCTTTTCCCACAGTGTTAACCGGTTAACGCCCTGGGTTAACCGGTTAACGCAGACAGAACACGCTTTCTGGCAAAACTCAACAGTGTTAACCGGTTAACGCCCTGGGTTAACCGGTTAACGCAGACAGAACATCAATATTTCCACAACTCACAACAGTGTTAACCGGTTAACGCCCTGGGTTAACCGGTTAACGCAAGACAGAAAGCTGTTCCTGCGCTAACACGAAGCAGAATGTAGAATTCTCCGCATTTTCCGCCGTTGGAGGACTTCCGGACCTCCGATTCCAATTCCGTAAAAAGCGATACGCTCGGGGAATCACGACTCACACAATTACCGATTCAATCACAGCTTAAACACAGTTTATTCATCACAAATTTTCAGCACTCATCATCCCAATTAGGGTCAATTCAACGGTTTATCACTACCCATTACATGTTAATCTATAATACCCATTAAACGACGATAAACCCCCCTTACCTGAATTAATCCGGCAGCCTTTAGCTTCAAGCTCTTCTCTTCTCCAACCTTTTCTCTCTTGCTCTTCCTCTTTTCCCTTCCTCCCTTTTCAGCCGCTTCTCTGCTTTCACGTAAAACCCTTTTTACCAAAAAATGGAACTCTTTTCCTTATTCCAACTTATATACTCCAATAATAAAAATCCAATAATATTATTCCAATAATAATAATAATCCAATAATTCCAATTATTTAATTAAATTAATAAATATAATATTAACTTAAATTAAATAATTATCTTATTTTTATCGGGGTGTTACAACAAGCCCTCAATCCATAACTCTTTGACGGCACAACCCTTGCGCTGTCACTAACCCTAATGCACAAATTTCAGACCATCAAACACACCTCGATTGTTGATTCAGTATGATTGATCAACAGGTCATTGCTTCACCATACTAATGTCGGATTCCGAAGCAAATGACCATTGATCGCTCAAAGGAAAACAACCATTTAGTGTTTGAATGAACGAAACAGAAACAATATATCATATATACCGTATTTTGCATTAGGATCACTTATATCATATATAAGTTAATCGGTCTCAATTGCGTAACCTATGGACGATCGATGTATCGCTGCTTCACCATACTAATGTCGGTTCCGAAGCATAGTCAACATCAATCATCCAACTCGTACACTCATGATGCCAAATTTAATTACCAGTTTAACTAATTGATTCATTCTGTCTTTTAATCATATTAATACAAAAAATAAACAACTATCTGATTCATGGTTTCGTAAGTGGCTCTGATACCACTGAAGGAGAATTGCGATCCAAGACGCAACGGAAATTAAAATTTTCTCCTTTAGAGATCCTTACGAATGGTCATGATCAGTGATAGAATATTTACCTCTTGTGATGATTGAAACCTTTGGTGCAGATCTCTTGTGACGATCAAAACCTTTAATGCAGATCCACAGAGCGATCACGAACGTTGAACAATGACAACGTCTCTACTCAGTCCACACGAACGGATTCCTTCAATCTCAGTGCTAGCTGGTACGAATGAAGGCTTTGAGTGAGAGAGAGAGAAAGAAAATGAAAAATAATGCAACCGCAATCAATGCTTCTGCACAAGGGTTCTATTTATAGAACCACTTGTGTGGGCTTCAAGCTAAAAAGCCCACTTAAGTGTATTTTGGCCCATATCTTATAATATGCCCAAAATCACTTAAGCGTGTGGTACCTTACCATATTTCGTATTCTACTTAAGTACACCGTACCTTACGATGTTCTATAATTCACTTAAGTGCACCGTACGTTACGGTGTTCCTTAGTTACTCTATCTCTCATCAATCCGTCCTTTGTGTGTGACCCTGTAGGTTTTCGCGGCATTGGCAATTATGTTAAATCACGCATTTAACATAATAAACAGTGAGCGATATCTAGCAACACATCACTGCTACCCAAGACACGAAAATATCATGTGATCTGACAAAACCTTCTGTGATAATACTTATGTGTATAATTACCCTTTTGCCTTATGTCTATATTGAACACAAGGTATAGACCGTGTCATCCTTGTCCAGTTCAATATTGGGCCCATAGACATTTATCCTGTTACGCAGGATGGGCAAATTCCATCTAGGTCACTCATGTCCCTTAGCATGCTTCGTGGAGTATCCATCAACTGTCTTTATGGTTATCCAGTTACGGACAATGTTTGATCAACAATAAAGCACTCGACTCTACATCTAGGGTCCATAGTGGTTTCAGGTCGAAGAGTGGTATACACCATTATCACCATAAGAATAACTTATGACACTTTGCATAACTTTCTATATAGTATTCTCATAGCGGGTCAATCCGGTATAAATATTACTCTTAATATTCATACCTATGTTTAAGACTTGATAACTCCTTATCCATGATCCATGAGATGTGATCATCAGTCTATATACATAATAGTCTTAATGCTTTAATGTTATCCCACTTCACAATAAAGCTCGACTACGGATGCTTTAAGAATAGTGTCCTTATGTTTAATGTGATCTCATGATTAAGTCATACTTGATACATTAAACGAACTAGCTATTCTAGGGACTTTATTAAACAAACGTAATAAAGAAAAAGCCTTTTATTATTAATAAATAATTCGATACAAGTACCAAAAGTATTGGCCTTCTAGGGCTTATACCAACAGCAACAACATCCCTTCTTCTTCATGTTTCGCCAACTTTGCATCCGTTTCTTGATTCTTCTGATTTTTTGGACTATCACTAGAATAATGATCATGCTTCACACAATTGTAACACTGAATGTGACTCTTGTGTGACTTTTGACCACCATCTTTTCCTCTACCTGCAACACCACCTCTTTGGTTGCCTTGGTTCTAGGGTTTTCTATGATTCAACCAGTTTCCTTCTTGCTGATTTTGACCAGTCGAATTGTTGTAGCCTCCTCTTCCTTTGTTGCCATTCTAGCTTCCTTTGCTTTTCCTTTCTTTTGCTGATTGCGCTGCAAAGCCATACCACTCTTCGACTTTCCTGCAGCTCTTTCAGTCATTCTTTGTTCATGAGATTCAAGTGTCCCTTTAAGCTCTTCTTTTGTAAGTTTTGGCAAATCTTTTGGCTCTTCTATGGCTACTACCACGTGGTCGAACTTTGGAGCCAACGACCTCAAGATCTTTCCAACAATAAATTTTGATGTCAACACTTCTCCACATACCTTGATTTGATTCACCAGTGTAGTAACCTTAGTGAAGAAATCAGTTATGCTTTCATTGTCTTCCATTTGAAGCAATTCATATGTCCTTTTATGAGTTTGTAACCTCACGTCTTTCACCTTCTCCGTGCCTCCAAACGACATCTCTAGAATTTCCCATGCTTTTTTCGCTGACTTTACATCACTAACCTTTTCAAAGTTATTTGGATCAATATATTGATGGATTATAAATAGAGCTTTATAATCTTTCCTTTTCAAATCTTTATGTGCAGCCTTTCTTGACCTGTCACATTTTCTGTAAGCGTTGTTACTCCTTCCTTCACAATATCCCAAAGATCTTGATAACAGAACACAATCTTCATCTGCTTGCACTAATTCTCATAATTATTATTCTTGAGAATCGGAAGATTCGTTGGAAAA
The DNA here is from genome assembly GCF_024323335.1 of Lathyrus oleraceus. Classification (NCBI taxonomy): domain Eukaryota; kingdom Viridiplantae; phylum Streptophyta; class Magnoliopsida; order Fabales; family Fabaceae; genus Lathyrus; species Lathyrus oleraceus. Next base: position 235,683,516 of record NC_066584.1, on the reverse strand, counting down.
TGCTTGTTTGGATGATTCTTTGTTATCGTGATTTTCTTCCCACGAAACGCTCAAATCGGAGCTCTATATACCAGATTTTGGAAATCTACCACAATCTATGGAGAATTTATATCAATCTTGATAAACAAGATTATTATCAACCATGCAATGACAATGAAAAGAAAAGAATGATTGAGAAAGAAAAGAAAAGAACGTTGGGGAATAAGAGGAATATTTTTTGCAGAGTTTTCTCTCTGCCCACAACTTGTGAAAAACTTCTTTATTCACTTTGCAACTGCAAAATTTTGCGAATACAATGTTATGAGTTCATAATAAGAATAAGGGTTACTCGCTCTATTTATAGGTTTAGGTTAGCTTACTCCCTAAGTCAAAGCCTAAAATTATAAAAGCTCAAAATAGTTAACACTATAAATAATAGGCCTAAGTCGAAATCATGTGTGAAGCAATATGCTTCGACACTTCGACACACTAATACAACTCGACATACTAGGCTATTCGGCACATCCTTATTCTGTCGAGCAACTTGCTTAAACATAAGAAATTACAATTCAACAACACTCAGTATACATTTATTTTACACTGTTAATCAATGATGATCATGCATCCCACCAAATAGACTAACAATTTTAAACTACTTGTATGACATGACAAAATGATATATTCCTATTTATTTTACACTGTCAGAATATCATCATTAAACTCTTATAATATTTATAATTTTTAATAGTTATAATTAAAAAATAATATTTAAATTTTCAAATCAATGTCCATTAGAGTCATGAATTTTAATGACTCTAATATATGTTGTAATTTATTATTTTAAAAATTTCTAATGTCAAGTATAATTTGAATATTATGATTATTTGTATTTAAAAATATATAAAAATATATTAACTAATTTATATTTTATTAAGAATTACTTTTTAATTGAAAAACATCTTAAAAAGTTACTATTTAAAAATACTATGGTATTTTAGACAGAGAAAAAACTTTGCAGGGCAAGGGATATGTCCTCCGTACTAAATCAATTTTCGACATGTTACTTGAAAAGAGTGACGACAATGCTCTTTGTGCTAATAAATCTAATATTGATATTTTTTTAAATGAGATAGTTTCATATTAAATTTAATATCGAAATGATACTAAAAAGTCCGGCAACCTTGCTCCTAGTACATATTAAATGTAATATCAATATTTATGAAACTAAGTAATTATATACTAAACTAATATCAATACATTATTAGTGTGACACCATCCCTCACTGATGACACAACACGAATATGTATATGTAATTGAATAATCTCACACTTTAAAGAATTTAATTGAAATACACTGACAATGTAAAAGAATTTTACACTGTCAGTTAATCATAGTCATTGAATGTTGAAACAAGTTTGACTTTTATTTTAAAAATCTATAAAGTAATACAAACGGATGATGATGATGAATCTATAATTTATTTATTAAGTCCTATGAATCAAATGAGAGAATGTAAGAATATTTGATAATTAAATATATAATTTGACTCATGTGAAAAGGTATTATGAAAGAGTGTTATTTAAATAATATGAAGTGGTGTTATTTAAAGAAGTATTGTTCAAATAACATAAAGCGGTGTTATTTAAAGGACACGAAAGGGTGTTATTCAAATAACATGTGAATTGGTGTTATTTAAATAAAAAGAAACGACAAATATTCTAAGGGTACTAATCATAAGTAATTTAAGTAGTTTGTCGTTATAGAATAAGTTCAGAAACAAAGAGTGTCGATTTATCATATCACACAAATTCTTGAACCCATTAAACACTTCACAACTTAAGATTATATTATAGAGAAATATCAATTAATAGTACATGAAAATAAATATGTCGATTGAATGATATATAATCGAGCATGACTCTTATTGGTTTGTATTATTATATATGAATAAAGATGAAGCCGACGCATGTGCGGTTCATTAATGCACGTTATAATTTATTTATTATTAAGTTCTATGAGTCAAGTGGAAGAATGCAAGAAAATTTGATAATTAAATATATAATTTGACTCATGTGAAAAGGTATTATGAATGAGTGTTATTTAAATAATATGAAGAAGTGTTATTTAAAGAACATGAAAGGATATTATTCAAATAACATAAAGCGGTGTTAATTAAAGGACACGAAAGGGTGTTATTCAAATAACTTGTGAATTGGTGTTATTTAAATAAAAAGAAACGACAAATATTTTAATGGGACTAATCATAAGTAATTTAAGTAGTTTGTCGTTATAGAATAAGTTCAGAAACAAAGAATGTTGATTTACCATATCACAAATGTTATGATTGGTGAACGTTTGACGAAAGAAACAAAGAATGTCGATTTACCATATCACAAATCTTATGATTGGTGAACGTTTGACGAAAGGGTTAACACCCAAAGTATTTATTAAATACGTACAATACTAAATATAATATCGATATTTATTAAACGGGATAATTCTATATTAAATTAATATCGATATATTATTACAAAAAAAGAGCAGAAACATAATTAGTCGACATATTTATATAACTGAATAGTTCTATACTAAACTAATATTAATATATTATTAACATGTTATTAAGAAAGAACGCCAAAATATAATTGCCAATAAATACTAAATATAATATCGATATTTATGAAATAGGATAATTCTATACTAAACTAATATTGATATATTACTTTAAAAAAAAAAAAAAAAGGAAACGTCACTCTTTGATATGTTTATATAATAAGATAATTTCATACTGAATTAATATAATCATATTATTAAAAAAGAAAGCAACACCGTACACATATATGTTGTACACAAGAATATGTTGCTAGTACGATAGATGAATGTCGTATAAATTACACACCCTTAATTTTACTTTTTTAATGATATTTTAGCTCCACTTTATATTTAATATTTAAATAAATATTATTTATTTCTCTTGTAGATAGACAAAAAAATGTGCGTAGTTATTTGCACAATATGTACATCATGTTCATTTTACTATTTTTGTTGTTGATTTAGCTTTTTCTTATTATATTTTCTCTACCACTTAACATAGTTCCAACCCGAAACTTTAAGTGAAGTATATTTTCAAAATTCAAGTCTTTACCACTAAGTGTATAAGTTTCAACTTCTGATTATTGAGTTAATATAATTTCATTCATTTAAAAGAAAAAAAAAACTTTAGTCAATTGAAATTGACAGTACAGTAAAACATTTAGTTTAGTAAGGAAAAACAATAGAAAGAAAAAGAAAAGCAGAAAAACGCCGGCACATTTGCTTGGTGTGTTTGGGCGTAGATACAATCAAACTCCAAAACAGCGTTGCTGTGCTTACTAGGAAATTGTCGTCCAGCTTGCAACATTCGGCAACGATAATCTCAATTCTCAATCTAAACCCAATAGATACTACTATTCATTTTCATTCTCTATTCTCTCTCTTTTGCCACTCCACTAACCACCCAAACCCCTTTTTCTAGCCGGTAACCTTTTTTCTCTCTACTCATTATTACCTTTCTTTTATGTCTTCAAATCTAACAATGGTTTATTTGTTGTTGTTGTTGTTGTTAACTTTATTAAGATCTCTGGTTTCTTCTTTTCCAATTTTGGATTAATATCTTGTTTATGCTTCTTCATTGTTTTCTTTTCTTTCTTTTTATATTGTGCAAGTAACACCACGAGTAATATAATGTGCAATTAATGATGCATGATTGTTGTTTTCTTTGATTTGTTATTATATCTTGCAAGTGATATAAAGGAGAGGAAAAAAATCACTTTTGTTAATCTCTTGACCTAGGTTTTAGTGTTTGTTTTCTACTTAGTATAACTTCTTCAAAATTTCCAGGTATTCATGTGATCATGGATTTAAAACCAAAGAGGAGAAGTATTGCGGAGAATGCTGATGCTGGGGACGATTTGCTCCTTGCAAATGGGGATGATGTTGCTCCGCTTGTTAGGCATGCATTTCAAACCGGGCGCCCGGAGGGCCTTCTTCGCCAGATGAGTTTTGTAGTTAAGGAAAAGGAAGCTGAAATCGAGGAGATGTGCAAGACTCACTACGAGGAATTCATCCTTGCAGTTGACGAGCTTCGTGGCGTGTTGTTTGATGCCGAAGAGTTGAAGAGTCAGCTCCACGGTGACAATTTTAAGTTACAGCAGGTTGGTAGCGCCCTTCTTGTCAAGCTTGAAGAGCTTCTTCAGTGTTATTCTGTTAAGAAGAATGTGGCGGAGGCTGTAAATATGTCAAAGAACTGTGTACAGGTGTTAGAGCTTTGTGTCAACTGTAATAGTCAGATTTCTGAGGGCCAGTTTTATTCGGCATTGAAAACTGTGGATGTACTTGAGAAAAATTACCTGCAAAACATTCCTCTAAAGGCTCTCAAAATGGTTGTAGAGAGGAGAATTCCTGTGATTAAATCGTACATTGAGAAGAACATTTGCGGTCAAGTGAACGAATGGATGGTTCAGATAAGGAGCTCTGCTAGAAATATTGGGCAAACAGCAATTGGTCGTACTGCAACAGTTCGCCAAAAGGATGAGGAAATGCTAGAACAGCAGAGGAAGACTGAGGAGCAATGCATTTCAGGAGTAGGGAATCTAGCTTACACTTTGGATGACGAAGAATTAGACGAAGATCCTGTTATCAAGTTTGATCTTACACCACTTTATCGTGCTTGTCATATTCATGATTTTCTAGGAATCCGGGAGAAGTTTCGTGAGTATTACTATACTAATAGATTGTTACAATTGAATTCTGACCTTGAAATGTCTTCCGCGCAACCTTTTGTTGAATCATACCAGACATTTTTTGCTCAAATTGCTGGATTCTTTATAGTTGAGGATAGAGTCCTCAGAACAGCTGGGGTCCTCTTGGTAGCTGATCAAGTTGAAACAATGTGGGAGACGGCTGTGGCTAAAACGACATCCCTGTTAGAGGAGCAGTTCTCCTCTATGGAGTCTGCCACACATCTTCTCCTGGTGAAGGATTATGTGACTCTGTTTGGATCCACTCTTAGACAATATGGACATGACATTGGCACACTTCTTGATGTGCTTAATAGCAGCCATGACAAGTACCACCAGCTTCTCTTAGAAGAATGCCGACAACAAACTGTTGATGTTCTTGGCAATGGTTCATATGACCAAATGTTGATAAAAAAGGAAAGTGACTATGAGAATGTTGTTCTTTCATTTAATCTTCAAACATCAGATATTATGCCTGCTTTGCCATATGTTGCACCGTTTTCCTCCATGGTTCCCGATGTATGTCGCATCGTTAGATCCTTTATCAAAGGCTCTGTTGATTACTTGTCGCATGGTATTGGCATACATATGAATGTCTTTGATGTTGTTAGGAAGTATTTGGACAACTTCCTGATTGACATATTAAATGCAACAATACTTGATACAATCAATAGCGGCAATATTGGTGTACCTCAAGTTATGCAGATTGCTACAAACATAGCTGTCCTTGAAAGAGCCTGTGATTTTTTCCTTCGACATGCAGCCCAACTATGCGGCATCCCATGCCGACCAGTTGAAATGCCTCAAGCAGCTTTAAGTGCAAAGGTGGTGTTGAAGACATCCAGGGATGCGGCTTATATTGCCCTACTGACCATGGTAAAGAAAGAAATAGACAAGCTTATGACTCTTACTGTCGATGTTAATTGGACTCCCGAGGAGACAAATCAGAATGGAAATGACTACATACATGAAGTGATCATTTACCTTCATTCTATTTTGACCCCAGCACAACAAATTTTACCCCTGGATGCCATGTACAAAGTTGGGAGTGGTGTTTTTGAGCATGTATCTAATGTCATAGTAGCTGCTTTCTCTAACGATGGCGTGAAAAGGTTTAATGCAAATGCAGTTATAAATATCGAGTATGATCTTCAGATCATAGAGAATTTTGCAGATGAAAGGTTCTATTCTGCTGGTCTCGGTGAAATTTACAATGAGGGTAGTTTTAAGAATTGCCTGGTAGAAGCAAGGCAATTGATTAATCTTTTGCTAAGTAGTCAAGCTGAGAACTTCATGAATCCTGTTATAAGGGAGAAAAGTTACTATGCATTGGATTACAAGAAGGTGTCTGCCATCTGTGATAAATTCAAGGATTCACCAGATGGAATATTTGGAAGCCTTGCTAATAAAAACGCCAAGCAAAGTGCAAATAAGAAATCAATGGACGTGCTCAAAAAGCGCCTTAAGGATTTCAGTTGACAAGACTTGCAAATATTCTTTCGTTGACAGTAGGGTATAATTGAGGTGCTCTTTCTTCTTATTCTATTATGGATGTTTAACTTAAGAATAAATTGTGTTTCTATATTGTTTAGACTTGTTTAATTAGGCCTTAAATTTAAATGAATTTGTCATGGAACAGTGCGTCGTAATTGCACAGTCAAAATTTTACCACCCCAAGGATTTGATATGCTTTCTTCATTTGACTTTGTTGTTTCTGCACCATTCAGCTACTGGAGTATATATTTTTATGGATCTGGTATGCATATGCATACATGGCTGAATATAGATCATGCTCCACTAGTTTGCTTGCAACTTTCTCATTTGAATGTCCTTTCACACTTTTTTGATTGTAGTTCTAGTTTAAACTTTAAACAGTTTCCTTGTGGCCATTGAATACATTGTTGTATATTATCATAGATATTATGCAACAATGTTCCTCTAACAGGGGAATAAAGAGTAAATACCTAATTTGGTCCTTCAAATTTGGTACATGTATCAACTTCGTCCCTCATTTTAACGATATATCATAATAGCCGTGACTTTTCAAATTTTTTATAAAGTTAGTCCCTTTTTTTAGTTTCTGTCTGTTAGAGGGTTATGTGTCACGCATGTTATGATATTCACAGAAGTTGTAGTGCAAGTAGGCAGTAACCAGGGGCCAAATTGATATGAACTAGAAATTTTAATTGATGATGGGTGGTAACTTTTGAGAAAGATGCAAATCTGGATTATGGAGCTTGCTAACTTTTTTTTTTGTTGTAATGATGTACATGGTGGTGAGCTACTACTTACTTTTTAGAAGGATTTAGTTTATAGATATGTGATTAGTAAATGTAATCATCAATGAAAAAAATGAATGAAAAAGTTGATTTTAGGATGGTTTAGCATCTTTTAGTGTATTGATAGCAAAAAAAACATGTTCATAACAAAGGGTGGTTTCAACGAGAGGAAATCTCTCCTCTACAATTACTACCATCATCAATGTTCATACATTGTTGAAATCACAATCCTATCAACGTTCAAGTCTCATAACTCACAACGTCATCCCTGCTACCTTCTTATCACGCACCTTAACTCCCAACGTCATATCCCGTACTACAGAGCAATAACATGAATATGTTTTGTATAATTGTTTCCACCATCAACAACCTCGTGAAATTTCAACTCCTCAGCTTCATCATCGCCACACACCATATCCCTTGTGGTAGTCCCACACTATTTTCTCAACAAAATCCAACAAACATCCCCCATCATTGGTCATTCCCACCATATTCATTATCCATTATTCTTGGATTCGATCATGAATGCTAAGAATAAAATCGAAAATCACAACTCAATAATGAAGGGAATTATAATTAGGGGTGACAAACGGGCATGTCCGCCTCGCAAAAGCCCGTAGAAAAATGGGACGGGGTGGGGCGGGGGCAGTCATATTGAGGATGCGGGCCTAAAACTTAGGCCCGTCCTGCAAAAAAGTGAGGGCGGGGCGGTAAAAACATGCGTGCACTGCATTTTTTAAGTCTAAAAATGCAAAATTTTATGTAAATTCTCGTGCTCGCAAAAGCCCACGAAAAAAATGGGATGGAGCGGGACGGACACATTAAAGGGTGAGGGCCTAAACCCTTGACCCACCCCACGCTAAAGTGCGGGCAAAACGGGCATGCCCAACGTGTCGGATCCGTTTTGCCACCCCTAATTATAACACCCACATATAGAAAATATATTATAGATAGTATAATACTGGTACACATAAGTGTTTATCGACATCATTATATACATGTCCAAAAGAATAATATACAATATGTCACATGATATACAAAGGTGCCTAAACAAAACTAAGGTCTAAGTACAATATCCACATATGCGCATAAGCCACAATGGAAGGTCACGAGCACAAAAAGTCTTCGAAATATCATCAAACAAGCTTACCCTTGCCTTTACCCAAATTGCCACCATAAGCAAGGTTATTTGCAAATATAACACTACAAAGTTCATCTTCAAAGACATAATCAAAAGAAATCTATCTATTCATAGTTAAATAATGAAATATCATCAGTATATATGAATAATACATGAAAATTAACGAAGAAATATGTTTACAATGACTCTAAAGCTCTCCAATACGTGTTTGAAACTTTCTTGCCATCATTTTCTCGCATATAAAAATCAGAATCCCTAAAAAAAGTAGCATATTTATCTATTTAAAGCTGTCAAAATAAGTCAGAATTCTGCTCCGTTGTGACCACAATGAGTTGTATCGTGATCGCGATATTTTTCCAACGTGCCCACAATGAGAGCATAGCGATCGCAAGAAATATGGATTTTTTTCTTCATTTCTTCTTGTTTTTTCTTCGTGTTTCTTTTACAAATCTCCAATATTTCTTGAGTTTGCTATTTTATTCACTTTTTTTCCATCATTTATCGTAAATACTCGTAAATATTACGTAATGTCAGAGTGACATCAACGACCAAAACACATTGATCCGTTACTGGTGAAATCGTGAGAAACACTCATGAGCCTTGAGATTGACACATTTTATCATCTATGAGTGTATACGAGATGAGTTGGCATAATCTGTTACTCAATCCATTCACACTCATTGGATTTGGTTCATTGTCCAACCCGCAATTTCACCGTCAAAATGAAATAAAATCATCAATTATGGATTGGGACAAGTTTTACTAATTATGTTTCAAATAAAATATATATTTTGTTTTATAGTTTTTCATTTATAACAAAATTGTAATGCAGTTCTATACAATTATGCACGTTGGCAACACTCAAATTTGATGAACTTATCTTATAGTCTCTAATAAAATTCACAATGATACAAAAATAAAATAAAAATAACAATTAGTCTTAAAATGGTGTAAATTCATTAGCCTATTAGTAATATTGATGCTGGACAGAAACTATATATATTGTTGAAGGTTGGGTCATATATATTTTTAAGGGTTCGTTTGGTTCAACGGATAGGAGGAATTTTAATAAAGAGGAGGGGAGACAAGGTTAGTTAAATGTATGTTTGGTTCAAAGGAGGAGGAGAGAAGGGGAGGAAGAAGTTTTAAATAAAAAATAAGTTTGATTTATAAAGGGAGGTGTTTTAAAACTATTTTACCTTTTTATCCTTAAAATATTATAACATTTTTGCTAAATAAAATAAAAACAAAATGATATTAAAAAAAAATTGTTAATTCATAAACAAAATAGATAATCAAACACAAAATATTTAATATTTCAAATATTCTGAAATATATTAAAATAATAAATATCACAAAATCATTATATGATCAATCTTCAAATGAATGATTTTATCATCTTAGTGATCTATTATGAAAATAAACTCTAGATAATATATAACCCATCTACTACAATTATATATTGATATCTAATACAACACAATAACTTATCAAAAATGAAATTATTACAAATAAAATAATAAATAAAAATGAATAAAATAAAACACATGAAAAAAAAAAGGTTGAATCATAATAATACAAATAAAGGAGTCGTCGTTAAAAAAATGGAGAAATTATAATAAGGTGACAAATTAACATATAATATTTATTAAGGACAAATTAGGATTATAATTAAAAAATGAGGTAATTGTGTCAATATAACAAAAATAGATTTTATTATATCTCCTCTCTCTCCCCCTCACCTCCAAAAATCCCCATTATTGAGAACAAAAAATTACTCCAGGAGAGATTCAGATTACCTCCTCTCCTCTTATAAAAAATTGAATCAAACCTACTTAATTTAAAATATTCTCTCCCCTCCCCTTCAAAATCCCTCAACCTAACGGACTCAATAAACAAGTTCAAATAATTTATTGATTGGTTCAATTTAGATCGAAGGATTTCAAAAATGAAGAAGAAGAACAATATCATGGATGAGAAAACATAATTACTTTATGCAATTATTCTTTTATACCTTAACTTCTGATTTTTATTGTGATTCATAACTTATTATTCTTTTGTTGAAAAAATATAAGTTATACAAATCAAATTCACATTTTATTTAAATTTGAAAGATTAGCAAATATGAGTTTTTAGTTTGAAAATGTGATTGGATGATGAAGGTTATGGACGAAGATTGAAGGGATTTTGTTGGTGATATTTTGGATTTTAGTTTGAAGGTTCTGGGTTTTGGGCTGATGTTTTGAGTTTGATGATTGTCGCACCTCGAAAAATGCGATCCCTCGCGATGGTCGCGGAAAAATTAGTTCGAACAGAGTCGCCACCGAACTTTATTCATTCCAATGAAGGAATAGGAAAATATCTATAAAACCTTTAAGAAAATAGAATAATGGTCGTCGCAACCATATTCGGGTTCGGGAGTCGATTACGCAAGGGGAAAGTACTAGCACCCCTCACGTCCGTTGTACTCAACTCAACGGGAACCTTTTAGTCTAATTTGTTATTTGAATGTTAGTTGAATGTTACTTGCTTCCCTCGAGTGATAAAGATCGATAATAAAGATGGACAAAAACCTTAGAAAGGGGGAAAATGAAGGTTTTTTATTAGTGTTCTCGCCAAGATCTCGCAATCTCGTGCATACGTATCCTTATGGTGCAATAAGGAAATCAGAGCATTCGTAGTTCGGGGACTATGGTTGGTTGGTTTTTTTTAATGAACGACTGTTTAGATCGTGCTCTAAAGGCTAAATGTTGGCTTGTCTACTCTCGGCGGAGGCTTAAACACTAGTTTGTTGTGCGCATTAGAAATGATTAAACAATGTTCTTTTGAAAAGAGTTTTGATCACGCGGGGGTGGCAAGTTGAATTAATATGTTAGATATTTTGTTTGATTGGTTTCGATCGCATGGGGGCGAGAAATTGGGTTTAACTTGTTTGGTATTTTTTAAGAAGAACGATAAAAGATTGAGCAATATGGTGTACACTAATCGTTCAATTATTTCGAGGAATAATAAGGCGAACTCCTTCTACCCCTTTTTTCGTTTAAATTATTATTGAAAGTGTTTGCGGAAGTTGAATGTGCGCGGTAGTGAGGCGTGCGCCTCCCACTTGTTTATTCAAGGAACAACGAGGTGTGCGCCACCTATCCCTTATCCAAATTTAATTAGAGTGTTTTAATCGGAAGTTGATAAATTGAGCAATGTGGCGGGCGTCAATCGTTCAATTATTCGCGAGATGGTGAGGCGAACGCGTCCCATCCTTTTTCTCCGAAGTTTAAATTGTTAAAATAAAGTCTTTTAGAAATTATATTGATTTGAAAAATGATTTGAATTTGCACGATTAATCGGATTTAGTCGGGTGACAAGAATTCGAGCAATATGGCGTGCGTCAATCGTTCGAGTACTTGAGGAATAGGGAAGCGAACGCTTACTATACTATTTTTCATCCCAAGTTTAAATTATAAAAATGTTCTTTTGGAAAAGGATTTGAGTTCGCACAATTAAGATTTTAATCGGAAGTCGTCAATTTGAGCAATATGGCGAGCGCCAATCATTCAATTATTCAAGAGATGGTGAGGCGAACACCTCCCATTCTTTTATTATCCGAAATTTGGGATTAAAAATATCTTTAGAAATTACGTTAATGAGAAGATTATTTGACTTTGAATTTGGTAAAGTTTTGACCGAAAGTTGATTATTTGAGCAATGTGGCGTGCGCCACTCGTTCAAATAATCAAAGGATAGTGAGGCGAACGCCTCCCATTCTTTTCATTTGAAGTTTAAGTTGTAAATTTTATTCTTGAGAAGTAAACCTTTATATTAACCTTTTCTGTTAAATCTTTTCTCAATAAAATGTGAAGAAAAAGATTACCTGGATGAAATATCCAGCTGTAATCACGAATATTAGGCCAAAGTTGTAAGAGCTTGCAAGCCATAAATATTCATATTCTCTTCAAGACACTTTCCAATATTCAAATCATTTTCGTAAGTAAGTTGGAAGAAAAAGATTACCTGGATGAAATATCCAGTCGTAATCCCGAATATTAGGCCAAAGTTGTAAGAGCTTGTAAACCCTTAGTGTTCGTCTTCCCTCTAAAACACTTGTAAGTATTCAAACCATTTTCATAAGTAAGTTGGAAGAAAAAGATTACCTGGATGAAATATCCAGTCGTAATCCTGAATATTAGGCCCAAGTTGTAAGAGCTTGTAAGCCCTATGTATTCGTCTTCTCCTCTAAAACACTTGTAAATATTCAAACCATTTTCATAATTAAAATTGGAAGAAAAAGATTACCTGGGTCAAAGGTCCAGATGTAGTCCCGAGTATTATACCCAAGTTGTAAGAGCTTGCAAGTCATAAATACTCGTCTTTCAAACCCCAAAAATACATTCAACCAATCAAACTTTTTTCGCTATCGTGTGATTGATCAGGAAAACCTTTTCATAAACGAAAGAAATCTTGTCTTAAGATGATGTTAAGCAATGCTTCGTCCATAATTGTTGAGTTGAGATAAATGACACTTTTCCGAATGTTGATTTGTAAATCCATTCGATGTGTGATATGTTTTCACTCCTCATTTGTTTTGGGTAAAACAATGTTCTTCGTCGATTAATACAAGATAGCTTTCACTAAAATCGATCAACAAACAAACATTTTCTATCCAGAACTACGTAAGCCTTGAGTTCTCTATTGCACCAGGAGATACGTAGGAGTAAGATTTGTAAATCTTGTCAGACCCATTAATAAAAAACTTAGGTTTAGCCCCCTCTGTTGCAAAAATCCAAAAACATTTTCTTTTTTCTACTCTTATTTCCGTCATAATAACTCGAGAAAGCCTGACATTTCAAGCTAACACTAACGCGCACAATTAACCTAATGGTTCCCGTTGAGTACAACGGACGTGAGGGGTGCTAATTGTAACACCCCTTTTCTACCCCAAAATACTTAACATATAATCAGAGTAAATAAGCACGCATATAAGCAAAAGGGCGTCACATCGACGTTTTCAAAAACTAAAAGCTTTCAAAAACCAACATTATTCATCATCAATATACAATACACCTGGTCATTTAAAATAACACATTTCAATTATCATGAATATTCAAGAATATGCGTTCACAGCGGAAAATAATGAATATCCATGCATTTCATAAAATGATCTATGTCCCATACCATGATCATCTCTCAATAATCTCTTCAATTAAACATGTTCACAAGTAATAACATAAAACGTATCCAAATCAGATATGAGTTCAATACTACCAATCTACCCTGTGTTACATGACCAGAGCATTGACTCACTACTTAGTCTCTAAAACAAAGCACCGGAGCTCTCCAGCTAATCTCGAGTGAACTACCGTCCACTTACTTCAGCAATACTACTCTGGAGTATTTGCACGATGCCATGTAAAGCATCATTCCAACAGAAGGGTGAGAATTCAAATCATTATGAAGAAGTATAATAAGGCACAATGATTAAATCAACAATTAACGGAATTCATCACACCTTGTATAACCATGTAAATAATACTAACCAATATTTATTTCACAGGTTTCAAGCATACATCAAAACTCAAGGAGTATAATATTCAAATCCAATATTATATTCCCAAATATACACAAAACTACAATTATCACATAATCATATACTTTGCTAAGTTATGTATCCAAACATCATCAAATTCAATTACCATATCTCATACACGCATCACAATCACAATAATGCATACACTCAATTATCACATAACTCTAATGTGACTCAGTGCAAGACATGTGACTCTATGCATGTGGTACCGTAATGTGAACCCAACGTTTCACCGCTTTCCGATTCAATATCTAGAATCCAAGCCACGCTTCCGATCCAGACAAAATCAAAGCCACTACGTTTATTTCCAATTAAGGATCAACGTCTACTACGTCTATTTCCAATTAAGGATCAACGTATGCTACGCCTATTTCCATTCAAGGATCAACGTCTACTGCGCCTATTTCCAATTAAGAATCAACGTATGTTACGCCTATTTCCAATTAAAGATCAACGTCTAATACCATGTGAACCCACGGTTTCACCGCTTCCACCATGAAGCCGACCATGCCATGAATGAATATACAATACCAGCAACATATGCAATTAAGATCATCTCTACAATCTTAACATTCCACATATCACCATAATTCAACTCTATGAATTATCCACTAATGGTACATATACACATTCATAACAATATACTATTCACATATATAAACTAATTATCAAATACGCACACTTACATTTCACTTCAAGATGATTACAGCATTTAAAATCTCAAATTTTCATTTTTTACAGCAAGTAACCGGTTAACGCTCGGTGGGTAACCGGTTAACATAAAACAGAATCAATTTTCCTGCACAGATTTTCAAGCAAGTAACCGGTTAACGCTCGGTGGGTAACCCGTTAACGTAAAACAGAATCAGCAGATTTTCAAGCAAGTAACCGGTTAACGCTCGGTGGGTAACCGGTTAACGTAAAACAGAATCAGCAGATTTTTAAGCAAGTAACCGGTTAACGCTCGGTGGGTAACCGGTTAACGTAAAACAGAATCAGCAGATTTTTAAGCAAGTAACCGGTTAACGCTCGGTGGGTAACCGGTTAACATAAAACAGAATGCAAAATTTTCTGCGTTTTTCATCGTTGGAGGACTTCCGGACCTCCGATTTCGATTCCGTAAAAAGCCAAACGTTCAGAAAATTATGACTCATACAATACTCTAAGTATATAACGTTAATTTGCAGTTTTAACACAATCAAATCACCACAAATCAAGAATACTCATCAAAATCTAACAATTTCAAACAACCATACAAAATTAGGGATTTTAACCTAAACATACTTCTACCCATTGACCCAATCATACTAACCCATAATAATAAGGATTCTCCCCCTTACCTCTTCAATTATCTGGAAACCCTAGCTTCTCTCTTGTTCTTCCCCTCTTCTCCTTACTTTTCCTCTTCTCTTTCTCTATTGCCGTCAAATGATAAAAAATACTCCTACTCCTCACTCTCCTCACCTCTTATATACTAGTATTCTATTTGGGCTTAAAGAATGATACCTCTAATTTAATTATTAGGCCCAATAATACCTAGTATTATAATATCTCTATTTAATTCAAATAAATTAAACCAACACAATATGCACACCAAGTTAATTAATTCAATTATTCATTATATCTCATATCAACTAAATAATTAATTAATACACCAAATTAATTAATATAATTGATTATTATACTACCTAACAACCAATTAATTAATTAACACTCCAAATAAATAAAATAAAATATCGTAATAATAATATAAGGAATAATTACTAAAATTGGGTTGTTACAACTCTCCCCCACTTAAAAGATTTTTGGCCTCAAAAATTTACCTCAAACGAACAACTTCGGATATGATTCCTTCATCTTATCCTCGAGTTCCCAAGTAATATTGCCATTAGCGGCTCCGCCCCATATCACTTTCACCAAAGAAATCTCCTTACCACGAAGCTTCTTCACTTCTCGATCTTCAATTCGCATAGGTGATGTATCAACCGTCAAATTATCCCGCACTTGAACATCATCTAATGGAACAACATGCTATGGATCCGCAATGTACCTCCTTAATTGAGACACATGGAACACATCATGAAGATTAGAAAGTGACGGTGGTAATGCAATTCGATATGCCATTTCACATATCCTCTCGGAAATCTGATAAGGACCAATGAAATGCGGTGTCAACTTACGCGACTTCAAAGCTCTACCAACACCCGTTATTGGCGTAACTCGAAGAAACACATGCTCATCTTTCTCAAACTCAAGAGCCTTCTTCCTCTTATCATGATAACTCTTTTGACGGCTCTGAGAAGCCTCCATCTTCTCTTGAATCATCTTAATCTTATCCGTAGTCTCTTGAATCAACTCGGGTCCAACCACAACACTCTCTCCCGATTCATACCAACACAAAGGAGTTCTACACCTTCTATCATAGAGAGCCTCAAAAGGTGTCATTCCAATACTCGAATGAAAACTGTTTTTATACGTAAACTCGATCAAAGGCAAGAAACTATCCCAATTTCCTCCTTGTTCCAAAACACAAGACCTTAAAAGATATTCAAGTGACTGAATAGTCCTCTCCGTTTGACCATCAGTTTGCGGATGATATGCCGAACTCAAACGCAACTTCGAACCCAAAGCACCTTGCAAACCTGCCCAAAATCTCGAAGTGAACCTCATATCTCTATCCGAAACAATGCTCGACGGAATACCATGCAAGCACACAATCCTCTCGATGTACAACTTAGCAAGTCTCTCCATCGAATAATCCATCTTCATCGGAATAAAATGAGCATATTTCGTCAACCTGTCCACAACGACCCAAATCGCCTCACAATTACTCGATGTTATCGGCAAACCCGAAACAAAATCCATAGAGATACTATCCCACTTCTACTCGGGAATAGATAACGGTTGCATCAAACCAGACGGCTTTTGATGTTCAATCTTTGACTTTTGACAAGTCAAACATGCATACACAAATTCCGCTACCTCCTTCTTCATACCTTGCCACCAAAACATCTTTCTCAAGTCTTGATACATTTTAGTAGCACCAGGATGAATACTCAGACCATTTCTATGCCCTTCCTCGAGAATCCTCTTTCTCAAATCCGCAACGTCCAGAACACAAACTCGATCATGACACCTCATGATACCATTCTCATCAGTCCGAAAGTCACCACCTTTTCCTTGATTAATCAATGTCATAACATCGACTAATTTCAAATCTGACTTCTGACCTTCTCTAATCTCGTCAAGAATGCCACATGTAAGCTTCAACATACCAAGCTTAACATATGAAGGCGTCGCTTCACAACCAAACTCAAATCTCTAAATTGCTCCAACAATTCAAACTCTCGAATCATCAACATAGACATGTGCAATGACTTCCTACTCAATGCATCAGCTACAACATTCACCTTTCCAGGATGATAATTCAAACCAAAATCATAATCTTTCAAGAATTCCAACCATCTCCTTTGCCTCATATTCAATTCTTTCTGATCGAACAAGTACTTCAAACCCTTGTGATCACTAAACACATCAAACCTCGATCCAAACAAATAATGTCTCCAAAGCTTCAACACAAACACAACGGCGGCCAACTCTAAATCATGCGTCGGATAATTCCTCTCATGAACTTTAAGTTAACTTGAAGCATAAGCTACCACTTTCCCTTTTTGCATCAAAACACCTCCTAAACCCAACAAAGAAGCATCACAATACACAACGAAAGTTTCTAATGGATCCGGTAAAATCAAAATAGGAGCCGTAGTCAATCTTCTCTTAAGCTCTTGAAAATTCGCTTTACACTGCGAAGTCCAAATGAAAGCTTGACCTTTCCTAGTCAACTGCGTCAATGGTAACAACAACTTAGAAAATCCTTCAATGAACTTCCTATAATAACCAGCCAAACCAAGGAAACTTCTAAACTCAGCAACAGACTTAGGAGCTTCCCATTGAGATACAACTTCAATCTTCGTAGGATCCATAAAAATACCACCACTCGAAATCACTTGTCCAAGAAAACTTACTTCACTCAACCAAAATTCACATTTAGAGAGTTTAGCAAACAACTTCCTCTCTTTCAACACCGATAACGCAACCTTCAAATGCTCGGCATGATCCTCTTTACTCTTAGAATAAATCAATATATCATCGATGAACACAACAACAAACTTATTCAGATAATCATGAAAAATTCTATTCATATACTCCATAAATACACCAGGTGCATTAGTCACCCAAAAGGCATCACGGAGTACTCGTAGTGACCATACCTTGTCCGAAAAGCAGTCTTTTGAATATCCTCAGCCTTTACACGAATCTGATGATACCCAGACCTCAAATCAATCTTGCTAAACACACAAGCTCCAACTAGCTGATCCATCAGATTGTCAATCCTCAGAAGTGGATACTTGTTCTTAATCGTCACTTTGTTCAGTTGTCTATAGTCAACACATAATCTCATAGAACCTTCTTTCTTCTTGACCAACAGAACAGGTGCACCCCACGGTGACACACTAGGACAAATAAACCTCTTCTCGAGTAAGTCTTCAAGTTGACTCTTCAACTCTTTCAACTCAGAAGCAGACATTCTATAGGGAGCCATCGATACAGGACTAGTTCCAGGAACTAAATCAATCGAAAACTCAACCTCACGTTCCGGCGGTAAATCACTTATATCATCCGGAAATACCTCTGCAAACTCATAAACTATTGGCAATTCTTCAATCGTCCACTTCTCACGAATATCCAAAGTTGCCAACAACATAAACAACTCGATACCACCTTGCACCGATTCATCAACTTGCTTAGCAGACACAAACCAATCTTCCTTAGCACCAACCTCATGAAAAATAACCGTCTTCTCAAAACAGTTGATATGCACCCGATTAACTTCTAACCAACGCCGTCCTCGAATCCGACCTCTCTTCGGGTTCAGGAAAAGCACAACATTATCAAAACAGGTTAACTGGCCAACACTGTACTCTTGCAGGCAACAACATAATGTCCAAGCTCGATACAATTGGAACATCCAAGAGAAGTAGACGCTTCTCCCCCACTTATTTCATTCCCAACATGCAATGGAGAATAAAACAAGCATCGACAGTGTTCTCACACACCTGTCGCATACTAGGGAACTGTAGCGGTGTATTCATCACTTTATGATTTATTGACTAAATCAAAAGTAAGCATACAGAGATATAGAGTCGCCACCGCACTTTTATTTATCCGAAGGAATGGCTAAAAAGCGAACAAAAGCCTAAGAAGTTTTACACATAGAAAACTAATGAAAAGGTCAGAGATCTGGGTAAGGGGGTAATTATGCAAAGGGAAGGTGTTAGGCACCCAATGCATCCTAGGTACTACTAGGGAACCCTTTTCACGACTTGTTATGAAAAGATATTGTTTATGAAAAATATTTATTGTGCAAACATGAATGAGGGGATGAGAAAAGAATATACAAATTTTTATTATTTTTGTGTTTGGATGGACAACCATTGCCTACGTACCTTTACAGGATCAAAACCTCGTAGTTCGGCTAAAAGATTTCCAAAAACATGGATGAATTCATTTTAAACAAAATCCCTAAGGTCTTTCGTTATCCACGGGAGAAAACTCAACCTATACAACAACAAGTCCACCATATGAGAAAAGCTTCAACTTGCTAGTGAGGGGTTAACCCTATAATAAGCAAGGAAGTCTTACAATTCAATCACTAAGGACAAAAGGTGAGATTAACATCAACCAACTAGGATAAATCAAACCTATGGCTAATGTATGAAAACTTATCAAGAAAGTGGACTTGAGCCACAAAACAATTGAATAGGTGAAATTAACCAATTAGGATTATTCACAAAAACGAAGTCAAAGTATGATTAGAATTCAATTCAAAAGAAGTATTATGAAAATGGAGTTTGAAAATCAAAGGCTTAAGGCTTAGGTTTCTAATTTGAAAAGAAATGAAAATGTTTGCACAATATTTTTCTGGTTTGAGTTAACATGCGAATGGAGGTTTAGAACAAAAAGGGTGTGAGGGTTAAGGGATGCAAAACTTCTTAGATGTTCACCTCTTGAGATCATATGTAGATGATCCAAGTGATTCCTTTGGAAAAAGCAACAAGTGATAACAAATAAACAAAGTATCAGACAAAGCCAACAAAGATGGATACCGGATGCCAATCAATGGACTTATACTAATCTCATGAAACAAACAAAACATGGATACCGGATGCCAATCAATGGACTTACACCAATCTCTCAAAACAAAGAGAACATGAAACCAGATACCAATCAATGGATTTATACTAGCCTCACAAGACAAAGATGGATACCAGATGCCAATCTATGGACGTATACTAGTCTCCAAGGAATGATCATAGGAAACAACTGCCAATAAATGGACTTACAATTGACTCCTCACATAAACAAAACAAAGAGGATGTGGATTGCCAATCAATGGTCTTATGTCCACCTCCACAAATGATCATATGAAACAAATACCCAATCAATGGTATTACATCTGACTCCTCACACAAAACAAACAAAATGCAATAAGCAAGAGGAAACAAGTTGCCAATAAATGGTCTTACACTTGACTCCAAGGAAATGGGATGCCAATCAATGGTCTTAGTCCCAACTCCTACCAGATCATAGGAAACAACTGCCAATAAATGGACTTATAATTAACTCCTCAATGGACAAACAAATATGTCACAAAGATATGAACAATGGTCATGAAATGATGTACAATTAATGCTCAAGGATGAAAGCAATGCACAAAGGCACACACAAACAGATATGCACATATGGGCAAACAAGCCAACAATCATTCAATTAGCACACACTATACACAATCAATTAGGCTCAAGCAAGGTTAGGCTTTACAGCCAACTTTAATGGGGTATTTTGAGCTCTTAACCCTAACATTGAGAGTTAGGGTGAAGCAGATGAAATGGAGATGAGGGTTATGCCTCATAGCTCTTATCCCTGGCCTGGGAGAGCTTTAAACAATAGAAAGTGTGGGAGTTCAGAAAGATGGAACTCTTCTCCACAAATGATTGACTCTATAAGATCTTGGGTTCTTATTCACAATGCATCAACACATTGTGTGAGCAAAGTGAATGACACAACTGAATAGCAGGGGATGGATCACACATCCCTTTTATCTGCCAATTACCTCTCAAGAGGTCTTTTCCTGCTTGGCACAAACTTAAACAAACAAAAACATGGCCTCTTAAGGAGGGCTTCAGACAGGTGCCTACCAATAACAGTAGGTCTTCCAGACTACATGAAGATTAGGGATTATACCTAAGTGGTATGCCAACCACAAGCAAAAGCAAAGCAAAGTTCAAATGAACTTAAAGCAACTTAGGTACATGTGAAAACAACTAAACCAATCAGTTCAACTTTTAGGCAAACAGATAACAGTCAATAACCAACAAACAATCCCAATGTACAAGACACAAGCCATAAAGCAAACTCAAATGAGTTATCAATACAAAACACACAATGTTAGTAATCAAAAGCAAACATCAATGTTCAAGTGATGAAGCATCATTAACCATGGCATTTGGATGCTTAAACCTGAAATCAAAGCTCACATGTAAGCAACAAACCACTAGGTCAAAGCCTAGGGTCAAAGGTGAAGAAAAAATTCAAAACAGGAGCTGAAATTTAACACAGTACAACTTCAATCACATATTGACAAGTCCAAAAAAGGCTCACATCAAAATCATTAAGCAAATGCATTTCATGATCAAAAGAAGTCAAAGGCAATTTTAAAGCTCATATATAGACATCATGAATGAAAATTTCAAATCAAAACAGAAATAATTCAAATAATTCTGGAAACATTCATGAGCATTCAAGATATCTAACATGATAAACATACAAAAAATCAAAAGCATTTGAGGTCATTTGGCATGGCAATTAAATTGCACAAGTTGGATAATCAAATGTGTGACACAAATTGTCACACCATGTTAACACAAGCATAAAACAGAATTGGTACATGAGAAAAATACCAAACTAAGCCTAAAACATCCATCAATGTGTCTAGAATCATCATGTAAAATTTCAAGTCCATTGGATGAAAATCAAGCATTTCACAAAGGAAAGAGTAAGGCAAGGTCATAAATGGATACATGTTCAATCAACCTAGCACAAACAGAAATCCAGCCATGCACAATTTTTAAATTCATGATCAAAAAATAGTAGACAAATAGAGGATCATTGTGAAAAAAATTGATTTGAGTCATTTTTCAATTTTATGTGGATTTTAGAAGTTGATGGAAAAAATAAAAAGCAAGATGATCATGGCATGGCAAAAGTGGAGGGAAAAGCAAAAATGAAATGAACAATTTGAATAAGTTGCATCACCCGGATTCGAACTGAGTAGAAATTTGAAAGAGCGCGCGCCTTGCCATTCAAACGCTGCGTTTCATTAAATGGCGTGGCAGTCAGCGCTGAAGTGGCATGGTCAGAATGAATGGAGCCAATCAATTTGCACACAAGGCAACAACATGGACCAATCATAGCGAAACCCTAAGCCACGCATGCAGAACCAGAGATCAGTCGCTACTGAAGCATATCCGACGCTAACACATGCATCTTCATCTTCTTCATGAGGAAGAAGATGAACAGTGAAGAACATTCATGCGTTTCCAGAAATTTTCTCCAGAAAACCACAAATCATACATCATTTTAAAGCTCTTTTCATGGTGAATACAAATCAAGCAATAGCTAAGCTTAAATCATCAAGATAAAAGAGAATCGAGCAAAAGAAAGATTGTGCACAAAACTTGAATCACTCATATCTTGCTCATTAATGCATCAATTCACACAATTTTTCCACCAGATTAATCAGCATCATGAGATCTACAAGAATACATGCATAGATTTGAGAATTAAGAAATTCAAAAACTAACCTCTTGAAGAGCAGAGTCTTGGTTTTGCACGATCCAGCACTTGTAATGGTTCCAATCAATTCCAGAAGGTTTGTAGTGATGATTGATGAAGAATTGGAAGCTTGAAAGGTGTTAGATCCAGCTCAAATCAGAACCTCCATGTCAAGGTTCTTGAACTTCAAGTGCTCGAAAATGGCTCCAAATCTTCAAACCAATGATGAATTCACACTCAGACACACTCTCTGATCATCAATCTTCAACAAAAACAAGGTGTTATGTTGAAGAATTTTGAAATTGAATTGAAGAAAAATTTGGAGGGAGAGAGAAAAATTTGAGATCTAGATCCAGAATTGTGATTAACCTCTTTCATTTCTGTTAGGATTAGAGTATATATATGCTTTACTAATCAACTTGCTAATCCATGTTTAGTTTAATTAAGTGAAATAAGGTGTTTTTGCAAATTTTGGAAAATGCATGGTGCATGTAGTAATTACACGTGAACAGTACCAATCCCTTCATCAAAGTCACTTAAAATGATCTTTTAAACACATTGGCAATGGTAGAAAATCCATACAATGCACCATTTTTGAATTTTGCAATTTCCCTCCAAAAAAAGCATGGAATAGCAAGTGATTATGTGATGAGATTTCATGTAATGTGATGCATGATTTGGAAATTAGAGGTCAAGAGAAGAATGTTGCAAAAAGAACCACCACTTTTGGAGCTTTGGTTCAAAAGTTATGCTCATTTGAAGTTCCATGTACACTTGGCAATGATTGGATCATATCTCCTCAACCATTCATCAGATGCTCTTGATCTTGGACTTTTTAAAAATGGGAGAGAGAGAGATCTTCAACTTTCATGTTGGACAAAATTTCATTTGAAGCTTCTTTGATGATGTAAGATTGAGTTGAAGTTGGTCCAAAACCCTTCCGTTTTTGGAAACATCAAATTATGTGTCACTTTCCAAATTTGGAAACTTTTGACTTGACTTTAAATTCTTCAACCTTGATCTTTGGGATGATGAATAAGCATGATTGGGGCATGAATGGGATGAAGAAACTCAATTTCTCACTTCAAAATCCATAGTTGACTTTTCAGTTGACTGCATAGGCCCTTAGTTGACCTGAAATTGTTCTGATGAATTTGGGGACTTTGTCACTTGGGAACTTGCTCCAAAATGAACCTCTAGCTCATATAAGCTCAATGAAATGATCAAATGATCCATATCTCAAGAAAATACCATCTGCTCTTTGCACTATGAATTCATTTGATGCCTTGACTGGTGATTGCTTAAGCTGCAAGTAACAAGGGTTAATGACATATTTTTGTACATTTTGGTTGGTAAACAAATGAGATAAGCAATAATACACAAATGCAAACATGCTTGGTGATCAAGAACCACTCTAAAAAAGATATCCCACCCACAGGGAAGGAAGCAAGGTGTACAAGGATCCTTGAGGCAATGCAATGATATGCTATGATACCATGAGGGATCTTAGGGACAAAATTGGGGTCTTACAGATGCCCCTATTTAAGGTCATTCTAGCCGAAGAAGTGAAGGTTAAAATCTTCATCTCGACGTGGTAGAATGGGCTTAAATAACAATAATGAGACAAATTTTGGTCCCTAAGAGACCTCATGATGCAAATGTATGAATGCAAAACAAACAAATTCTGTGGGGAATATGGGTCCACAAAGAAGAAAAGACGATCCATCGGAGTAATACACTCACCAGGAGCAGAGACTCTAACATGACTCTCATGGGGTGTCGCAACCTGAAAAATATAGTGTGCGAAAAAAAACAACCGGCGAAGGAAAAAAGACAGAAGAGTCGCCACCGTGCGTTATTTATCCCAAAGGAGGGAAAGGAAACGCTCGAAGTAAACCTGAAAAAGGAAAGGACAAGACGGGGTCTCGCAACCAAATCTTGGGTTCGGGAGTCGGTTATGCGAAGGGAAGGTATTAGCACCCCTACGCATCCATAGTACTCTACGGGATCCACTTCTGTGGTTTTTGTCTAAAGGGTGTGGGTTTACCTAATGTGTTTATTTACTAAAAAGGTTTAAGAGAAATGACTCGCGCGGATGTCGCATCCACTGCATACGTATCTCATCTGAATATGAGAATCAGAGTCTTCGTAGCTCGGCTGACCTATGGGTTGGGGGATGTGTGCTCGCTAAGACATCGCGTCTTATGCCTATGTATCTCATCTGGAATGAGAATCAGAGCAAGCCGTAGTTCGGCTAACTACGGGGTTGTGGATTGGGTTTTGGAAGAACGACATCACTACGCAATCTACCGGATGCTCGACCTTTGGAGACTTACTCGCCTGTAGTAGAAGGAGTACACGTGTTGCTTTGGGTTTTAGGGTTTGGGATGCTCGAGGGCAAACAGGCAGCCCTTGACGAAGGAACCGCGCTACATGTGGGGATATGAATACAAAACACAAAACATGTATCTCAAAGTAAAATGCCACCAAGGGGCTCAAACATTGCCTTCTATCGAGGTCTTCCAGCTAAGAAAGCGATAAAGTACGAGAAAAGGAAAAAATTACCACACGGATAAAGATCCGAAGTTATAGCAATTAAAGGATTAGCAACCCTGAGATCTCTCCAGCTAGACCGTCAAAGAAAATCAGTCAATACGATTAATCAGGATAAACCTCTGGATGGTATCCCTGCAAGAGTATGTGAGCCCTCACGAAAACTCAACAGAAAGGTTAGACAAACAAGGTGAAATCCAGGGAAAATAATGCCATGGCAACACAAAGACAGGTTAGAGAAACAAAATAGGGTAACCAAGAGTTGCCCCTAAATCAAAATGTAACCACATGAATAATTCCATCAAAATTCACAAAAAAGCTCACAAAAAGCAGTCAAGGGTAGGAGGCCTAAACCTCTTGTCAAACACATGCATCAAAAGGGTATCAAATTCACCCATAATACCTCATACATTTAGAGCATTCAAATTAAAGGCATAAAGATGATGGATATATGGCAAACCTGATTGGAGAGATTGATTAAGATTGAATGGTACGGCCGAATCTGCAAAGTAATACTAGGGTTTGTGTGAGGCGGAGTGAACTTCTCAGGGCTGCCTGAAGGTCGCTGCAGAGTAGTTCCTAGGTTTCCTTCTCTCAAAATCTTTCTCCAGTGAATCTCCCAGTGTAACTCCCAGTGTGTTTTCCTCTACTGAAACTTCAGTATTTATAGACTGATTTTCGTGGGTAGTGGGCTCAAATGAGGGAGACCCAAGTCCAAAAAAATTTGTTATATTTTATTTATTTATTTAATTAATTTTATTTATTTATTTATTTTTAACTTTTTTTTTTAAGTTTCTTGGATCTAATTCTGATTGACATGATGAAATGCAATGTATCTAATGTTAAATGATCTAAAAATGAATGCATGCATGAGGTGTAAAGCGTATGCTTCCAGGAAAAATGAAGGGTAAATTTTGGGGTATTACAGCTGCCCCTATTCAATCAACTGGAGACCCGGAAAGAAGAGGGCAGCTGCTTTCGTACTTTCGAGGTATCAAGGGATTGAATACAATAAAAGCCCAAAAATTTGCACTGAAGTGAAGTGAAGTAACAATGTCTGTCAGAATCGGCAAAGAGGTGGTCTTGAAAGAAGAATCCGTCTGGTACGGTGAGAGTCAGTCTGAATACCGAAAAAGAATGTTAACTTGGATACCAAAATAAATGGTAACACAGAAATAACCATGGCCTGAATGTCGCTCATCAGTCTGAATACTGGAAATGACTTCGATCTGAACATCGGAAAATTGGCCTGGATGCCACAAGTCGCATCGACCTGAACGTCGGAAACTTCTTCGATCTGAACATCAGAAAGACTTGGCCTGAATGCCATTTCGATCTGAATATCGGGAAAACTGGCCTGAATGCCACTTCGATCTGAATATCAGAACACTGGCCTGAATGCCACAAGTCGCATCGACCTGAACGTCAGAAACTTCTTCGATCTGAACATCGGAAAGACTTGGCCTGAATGCCACTTCGATCTGAATATCGGAAAACTGGCCTGAATGCCACTTCGGTCTGGATACCGGAAAACTGGCCTGAATGCCACAAGTCGCATCGACCTGAACGTCGGAAACTTCTTCGATCTGAACATCGGAACACTGGCCTGAATGCCACTTCGGTCTGGATACCGGAAAACTGGCCTGAATGCCACTTCGGTATGAATACCGGAAACTGGCCTGAACGCCACTTCGATCTGAATATCGGAAATTTGGCCTGAATGCCACAAGTCGCATCGACCTGAATGTCGGAAACTTCTTCGATTTGAACATCGGAAAGACTTGGCCTGAATGCCACTTCGATCTGAATATCGGGAAAACTGGCCTGAATGCCACTTCGATCTGAATATCGGAACACTGGCCTGAATGCCACTTCGGTCTGGATACCGGAAAACTGGCCTGAATGCCACTTCGGTCTGGATACCGGAAAAACTTCATGCCTGTCAGCATCGGCAGAAATAGGGAAAGATAATAGAGGCGGCGAATGGGCCAATGACACTTGCTGGGGATAACAAAGGTAAGTCATGAACAATCTTCAGTCTGAGTACTGGAAACAACTTCTAGCTTATCACTTGGGATACCGAGAATGTTTTATGCTTACATGCATATGTTTGAATCTTTCAATGGCGTAATGCTCCATGAAAATGGAAATGCTACGTGATTTGGAAGGATGCAATGCAATATGATTCTACATGCAGGGATGCGAAATGCTGGGTAGAATGCCAAGCTGAGGCAAGGGGATCTGCTGGGGAAAAGATCACCATCTTCTGGACCCTGGCAAGGCTGTTGGAGATGCACAGCGCAAAGAATTCTGTGGGGAAATGACCCGCCACACGGTGTTCTAGCAATGACGAAATACCGAGATTCTGACTGGGGAGAGAACGACACTGAAAACCTGCTGTTGGGGAAAGCGATAGTGGTTCTGGCAACCACGATTTGCGAGAGATGACTCAGCAAGGGAAGCAAACACTGATACGGTACCGAGGTTCTGCTTCAAGGAAAGAAACCATGGATCTGGCATTGAGATTATCGATCTGGCCTCGAACTCTAAGGAGCAGCCACTTCTGCTGGGAAGATACAGTCTGGCACTGTCAACTCCGCTGGGGGTATACAATCTGGCACTATCAACTTTACTGGGGAGTGTATATTCTGAAACAACTGCTTGGGGAAGTACGGTGGTGAGAACCTGCTGGGGATTGAAGAATCCAACACTCTGATCAGCTCTGCAGGGATAAGATACCGAATTCGTCTGTTGGTGACTTCACTGGGGAAGATATTCACGATCATCTGCAGGGGATTTTAAGGAAATGCCCCGAGGGTATCTGTTCTGAATAGGCGATCCAAAGAACTTAAAATTTACAGCAATTTTAAATGTTTATTAAGCATGTACCTGTAAGGCCTTTATGTGTCATGATGCAATGTTTATCAAAATTCGGACGTCATTTTTGCAAACAAAACAGTAAAATGAAAATGAAAACAGAGATATACTGAATAACATGATTTTATTGATTGAATGGCCTCTGAATAGACATTTACATCGGGAAGTAATCCCTGAAAAGAGGTAATTGCACAAAAGATAAAACAGAAATTAATCTAATGGCAATGTGAAATGGATTTCTATTGGGTTCCAATTCTGCTATGACTTGCCCGTCTTTAAGATCCTCCAGATAATCAGCCTTCTGAAAAGGTGATTGGACTGTTTCCTACCTTTCGAAAATTTCCAGTCATCGACATGAGATGAGACTCAGAACTAACTTAGAACGCAGTCATTCGCTTAATCCCTAACTTTTGCCTGGATCGCCCTTTTCGGGTTTTCAATCCACTGGGATACCCATTTTTGCCTAAGTTGCCTTTTCAGGTTTTCAACTTACCGGGTGTACGATCTTTTCATTTTTAATCCCTAATTTTTGCCCGAACCTTTTCATTTTCTTGGTTCGTCGGGATGCCCATTTTTGCCTGGACTATTCTTTTTACTGTCCAGCAAGTCTATTTTATGCGAAGTATTTTTTAACTGCGTCTGAGTTCACAGGGGAAGTGACGTTTTCACCATCCATAGTTGCAAGCATTAAGGCCCCACCATCAAAAACCTTGGTGACAATATACGGTCCATCATAGTTAGGAGTCCACTTGCCCCTGTGATCTGTCTGAGGAGGAAGGATCCTTTTCAACACTAAATCTCCGACTTGGAAACAACGAGGACGCACTTTCTGATCAAAGGCTCTCTTCATTCGACTCTGATACAACTGCCCATGACAAATGGTTGCCATTCGCTTCTCTTAGATAAGACTCAACTCATTGAACCTTGTCTGAATCCATTCGGCTTCGTCTAACTTGACATCCAACAGGACTCTTAGAGAAGGAATCTCCACTTCAACAGGTAGGACTGCTTCCATACCATACACCAGGGAGTAAGGGGTTGCCCCGGTCGACGTACGTACTGAAGTACGGTACCCATGCAAGGCGAAGGGTAGCATCTCATGCCAATCTCTGTACGTGACGACCATCTTCTGCACAATCTTCTTTATGTTCTTATTTGCCGCCTCAACCGCGTCGTTCATCTTAGGGCGGTAAGGGGAAGAATTGTGATGCTGAATGTTGAAGTTCCGACACAACTCCTTCATCATTTTGTTGTTGAGATTAGAACCATTATCAGTAATGATTCTTTCGGGAATCCCATAGTGACAAATGATTTCTTTCTTGATGAAACGGGCAACCACATGTCTGGTGACATTCGCGAACGACGCTGCTTCGACCCACTTGGTGAAATAGTCGATGGCAACAAGGATGAAGCGATGCCCATTGGAAGCAGTCGGCTCAATCTTTCCAATCATGTCAATGCCCCACATAGCAAACGGCCACGGCGAATTCATCACATTCAGAGGATTTGGCGGCACATGCACCTTATCAGCATAAATCTGGCATTTATGACACTTCCGATCATATTTGAAGCAATCTGATTCCATGGTCATCCAATAATAACCCGCTCTCAACAATTTCTTAGCCATTGCATGTCCGCCGGCATGAGTACCGAAGGAACCTTCATGAACTTCCTGCATTAACATGTCCGCCTCGTGTCTGTCCACGCATCTGAGCAAAACCATGTCGAAGTTCCTCTTATACAGCACATCGTCTTTGTTCAAGAAGAAACTGCCTGCCAATCTTCTCAAAGTCTTTCTGTCATTGTTGGATGCCCCTGCAGGGTACTCTTGATTCTTCAGAAAGCACTTGATATCGTGATACCAGGGCTTGTCATCGACTACCAGTTCAGCAACAAACACATACGCGGCCCTGTCAAGGCGCATCACATCGATCCTGGGAGCATGGTTCCAACGAATTACCTTGATCATGGAGGATAGAGTAGCAAGTGCGTCTGCCATCTGGTTCTCATCACGAGGTATATGATACAATTTTACTGTTGTGAAGAAAGTCAACAGTCTTCTCGTGTAATCCCTGTAGGGGACCAGAGTGGGTTGGAGAGTATTCCAATCACCATTCACTTGATTGATCACCAGAGCTGAATCTCCGAAGATGTCCAGAGTCTTGATTCTCAGATCAATGGCTTGCTCAATACCCAAGATACAGGCCTCGTACTCAGCTTCATTATTTGTGCACTCAAAAGTCAAACGAGCGGTGAAAGGCATGTGGGCACCTTTCGGAGTAGTAATGACAGCGCCAATTCCGCTTCCTCTAGCATTGACAGCCCCATCAAACAACAAAGTCCACTTTTCATTTGGATCAGGTCCCTCCTCAACAACTGGCTCTTCACAGTCTTTCATCTTGAGGAACATGATGTCTTCATCAGGGAATTCAAACTTCATCGGCTCATAATTATCAATCGGCTGCTCGGCAAGGTAGTCTGGCAGAATACTACCTTTGATGGCCTTCTGTGACGTGTACTGAATATCATACTCTGTTAAAATCATTTGCCAACGAGCGACCCTTCCGGTGAGAGCTGGCTTCTCGAATATGTATTTCACTGGATCCATCTTAGAAATCAACAAGGTAGTATGGTTCAACATATACTGCCTCAGTCGGCGAGCAACCCAGGCCAAAGCACAACAAGTTTTCTCAAGCTGCGAATATTTGACTTCACAGTTGGTAAACTTTTTGCTAAGGTAGTATATGGCATGCTCTTTTCGACCAGACTCGTCATGCTATCCCAATACACACCCCATCGAGTTCTCAGTCACTGATAGGTACATTATCAGAGGTCTCCCAGGAATTGGAGGTATAAGGATCGGAGGTTTCTGTAGATACTCTTTTATCTTCTCAAAAGCCCTTTGACAATCTTCATTCCACCTGATAGCCTGATCTTTCCTCAGCAATTTGAAAATTGGCTCACACGTGGTTGTTAGGTGAGAGATGAACCTTGCAATGTAGTTCAACCTCCCTAAGAAACTACGGACTTGCTTCTCTGTTCTTGGCTCTGGCATTTCCTGTATCGCTTTTACTTTGTCGGGATCCACCTCAATCCCTTTTCCGCTAACGATAAAACCCAGCAATTTTCCCGATCTCACCCCGAAAGTGCACTTGTTCGGGTTAAGTCTCAGTTTGAATTTCCTCAAACGCTCAAACAGTTTCTGCAAATTCACCAAACGTTCTTCTTCTGTCTGAGATTTGGCAATCATATCATCCACATAAACCTCGATTTCATGATGAATCATATCATGGAACAGAGTTACCATAGCTCGTTGATATGTTGCTCCGGCATTTTTCAGACCAAACGGCATCACCTTGTAATAGAAGGTGCCCCATGGGGTTATGAAAGTTGTCTTTTCCATGTCTTCTGGTGCCATCTTGATTTGGTTATAGCCAGAAAAGCCATCCATGAAGGAGAATACCGAGAACTGAGATGTATTATCCACCAAAACGTCGATGTGAGGTAATGGGAAATCATCTTTAGGGCTAGCTCTGTTCAGATCCCGGTAGTCGAATCACATCCGTACCTTTCCATCCTTCTTAGGTACTGGGACGATGTTTGCAACCCATGGTGGATAATTGGTGACTGCTAGAAACCCTGCATCCAACTGCTTTTGTACTTCTTCCTTTATCTTGACAGCCATCTCTGGTCTTGTTCTTCTGAGCTTCTGCTTGACCGGAGGACAACCTTCTTTGAGAGGCAAGCGGTGTACCACGATGTCTGTGTCCAGCCCAGGCATGTCCTGATAAGACCAGGCGAAGATGTCAACGTATTCTTGCAGCAATTCAATCAGCCCTTTCTTCACATTGTCTTCTAAAGCAGCCCCTATCTTGATTTCTCTCTTGGCGTCCTCGGTGCCGAGATTAATCACTTCAACAGACTCTTGATGCGGTTGAATAACCCTTTCCTCTTGTTTTAATAACCTGGTAAGCTCTTCGGGGAGTTCACAGTCTTCATCATCCTCTTCTTCAGCTTGAAAGATTGGATTTTCAAAGTCGAAGCGAGCCGTAGCAGAAACGCTATCAATAGGATCCGGTGATGTGCATCTGCATGAGTGATGGTATGTGCTTATGAGTGTGAAAAAAAAGTGGAAACTAAACAAAACATTGCCATTTTTTTTATTTTGAAAAACTGCAAAAATAGAAAGACAGGGAACGAAATATTTGAATGCAAAAATACGTCCTTTATTTATGATAAAAATGCAAGTGTCACATAGACGGGCCCTACAATGAGTCATTACGCCCTGGGCGGAACGTAAGACTTGGATATGCATGAATAAACAAAGAAACGCCGGCTTTTGAATCTATGAGGTCCTGAACTATGTGCTTAAAAGCTTTGCAGTTCTCAATGTTATGGCCAGGTGCCCCAGAGTGGAAGCTACACCTAGCGTTGGCGTCGTAACCCACTGGAAGTCTACCAACAGGAGGAGCCAGAGTGCGCAATTGCACAAGTTGTAGCTGTTGAAGACTAGAAAGCAACTGAGCGTACGACATAGGAAGAGTGTCGAAACGCCGGTCCATCATCCTTTGCCTCTGTTGATAGGCGGGTATGTTACTCGGTTGTTGCTGCTGTTGGTACTGAGCTGGTTGATGCTGCGGTTGTTGTTGTTGTAGTGGTGCTGGAGCTGGAATGGTCACAGCCGCAACATATGGTTGTTGACGATAATCCTGGAAACTGTTCCTTCTAACACCTCTGTTCTGATAGGAAGTCAAAGAATTCACTCCCCCCTCTCTCTGCCTATGCCCTCCAACGAACGACTTTTTTACCCTTGATGAAGATCCAACTCCATTTTGGATCTTGCAGGTCTTCAGGTAATTCTCCACCCTCTCTCCGGTAGAGACCACATCAACAAAGTTGGAAGCATTGCACCCCACCAGACGCTCCAGATAAGGTCCAGGCAGCGTATTCATGAACATGTTGGCCATTTCCTTTTCTAACATAGGGGGCTGAACACGGGAAGCTGTCTCCCTTCAGCGTTGAGCGTATTCCCTGAAGCACTCATTGCTTTTAAGAGACAGATTCTGAAGTTGAGTTCTGTCCGGAGCCACGTCTGCATTATACTGATACTGCTTCACGAAAGCCTCTGCCAAATCCCTCCAGCAACGAATATGGGCTCTGTCTAGCCTCATGTACCATTCCAAGGATGCCCTAGCTAGGCTGTCCTGGAAGAAGTACATAAGTAGCTTCTCGTCATCAGAGTATGCAACCATTTTATGGAAATAGGCTTGCACGTGAGTTTTGGGGCAAGAGCTGCCCTTGTATTTGTCAAATATCGGTACTTTGAATTTCGGTGGCACTCTCACACCCGGGACCAGCCCCAAGTCAGCAACATCTACTCCCAGAGGATTCTGTCCTTCTACTGCCTTCAACCTCTCTTCCAATCTTCTAAACATGGGGTCCATGCCATGGCCCATGCCAAAGTCTTCATGAAGTGGGGGGAACTGATCGTCCTGATCATCATGAACGGGCTGTTGACCGGAGTTGGCATGCGGGATCGGGGTGGGCCCCGGTCCACTGGGTCCATTAACCTCTCCAGCTGGAGGATCAGTCACCGTCTCTGGTTGAGCAGGAGGATTCCTTTGCATCATCTGCCTGAGGTCTTGCTGTCCCTGAGCCACCCCTTGAACCACATCCATGAATTGGGTCATGCGGGTCCTCATCTCGGCGAGCTCTTCTTGTACACCTTCCATTGCTCTCTGTTGATTCCTTCGGGTACCGTACCGGTGAATTCCTGAATCAGCTATCCTGCTAGTGGAACACCAAACAAACTGAGAACACTGTGGCGGTACCTGTTATGCAAGACATGATATGCAAATGCAATGACATGTTTATCAATTCCAAAGGTATTTTACCCCCTTGATTCCAGTCTCTCAATAGATAAACGATGTAAATAAAAAAAACTAAGCCGTTGATGAGAACCAAGAAAATTCTGACTAGAATCAAGTAGAAGATATAAACCCCACAGAAATGGATAAACATGTGTGAATGATTATGAATGCAAAATGATGTGATGATGTGAATGCAATGCAGTGGTATGTCAATCAGGATTGCTGTATCTGCTTGAACATCTGTCGGGTTACACTGTCTGAAGAGAAAACCACTGAGGAATATAATACAAGATCAGATCTCTGCTCCAGAAAACTGGGTTGGTTGGAGGTTAAGGTTTCCTGAATTTAGCCCGCCCCTCACTGGTAGGTTCTAAGAACAAAAGTTCGTCAACTTCAGCCCTTCAGTCGCGAATAATACGTTTACCACTGAAGGTTTGGCATTATTACGGGATAAAAGACCTCCACTAACTCCCCTCAGCAGGACATCCTAAAGCAAGTTCCCAGTCTCGGGGTCCTCGGATTGATCAGCGAGAATGCGCCCACCAGAGCTAACATAATCACGTCTCGGAGGAGAGGCCTCGACTGAGTTCTCGGGAAATGGTCACCAGAGTCGACGATTTCTAAAGGAACATCATGTCGTTACGGAACATCCGTAGGACATAATATATCCAAAAGAAACCTCGTCTGGGTGTGGTTCTTCACGAACGACTTAACGTAGCAACATGTCACGCAAGCCTCATGATCATCCACTCTAAAACCTGTGTGTACACTCAAGCCTGGGTAATGGGCTTATCTCTCATAGAACATCCCATCCCAACAAACAAACAACAGCTCCAACAGATACAACAGATGAATGCAAGCAAGTAAGTAAATAAATGTACAAAAGCATGAACACCCAATGAACAAGAAATCACAAAAGCTAGGAGGGACTCGCTTAGGGAAGATGGACCAGCAAGAGGTCAACTTCTTAGTGTCCCCAACAGAGTCGCCAGCTGTCGCAATTGAGAAATACAGTGCGCGAAAAAACAACCGGCGAAAGAAAAAGACAGGAGAGTCGCCACTGTGCGTTATTCATCCCAAAGGAGGGAAAGGAAACGCTCGAAGTAAACCTGAAAAAGGAAAGGACAAGACGGGGTCTCGCAACCTAATCTTGGGTTCGGGAGTCGGTTATGCGAAGGGAAGGTATTAGCACCCCCTACGCATCCATAGTACTCTACGGGATCCACTTCTGTGGTTTTTGTCTAAAGGGTGTGGGTTTACCTAATGTGTTTATTTACTAAAAAGGTTTAAGAGAAATGACTCGCGCGGATGTCGCATCCACTGCATACGTATCTCATCTGAATATGAGAATCAGAATCTTCGTAGCTCGGCTGACCTATGGGTTAGGGGATGTGTGCTCGCTAAGACATCCCGTCTTATGCCTACGTATCTCATCTGGAATGAGAATCAGAGCAAGTCGTAGTTCGGCTAACTACGGGGTTGTGGATTGGGTTTTGGACGAACGACGTCACTACGCAATCTACCGGATGCTCGACCTTTGGAGACTTACTCGCCTGTAGTAGAAGGAGTACACGTGTTGCTTTGGGTTTTAGGGTTTGGGATGCTCGAGGGCAAACAGGCAGCCCTTGACGAAGGAACCGCGCTACATGTGGGGATATGAATACAAAACACAAAACATGTATCTCAAAGTAAAATGCCACCAAGGGGCTCAAACATTGCCTCCTATCGAGGTCTTCCAGCTAAGAAAGCGATAAAGTACGAGAAAAGGAAAAAATTACCACACGGATAAAGATCCGAAGTTATAGCAATTAAAGGATTAGCAACCCTGAGATCTCTCCAGCTAGACCATCAAAGAAAATCAGTCAATACGATTAATCAGGATAAACCTCTGGATGGTATCCCTGCAAGAGTATGTGAGCCCTCACGAAAACTCAACAGAAAGGTTAGACAAACAAGGTGAAATCCAGGGAAAATAATGCCATGGCAACACAAAGACAGGTTAGAGAAACAAAATAGGGTAACCAAGAGTTGCCCCTAAATCAAAATGTAACCACATGAATAATTCCATCAAAATTCACAAAAAAGCTCACAAAAAGCAGTCAAGGGTAGGAGGCCTAAACCTCTTGTCAAACACATGCATCAAAAGGGTATCAAATTCACCCATAATACCTCATACATTTAGAGCATTCAAATTAAAGGCATAAAGATGATGGATATATGGCAAACCTGATTGGAGAGATTGATTAAGATTGAATGGTACGGTCGGATCTGCAAAGTAATACTAGGGTTTGTGTGAGGCGGAGTGAACTTCTCAGGGCTGCCTGAAGGTCGCTGCAGAGTAGTTCCTAGGTTTCCTTCTCTCAAAATCTTTCTCCAGTGAATCTCCCAGTGTAACTCCAAGTGTAACTCCCAGTGTGTTTTCCTCTACTGAAACTTCAGTATTTATAGACTGATTTTTGTGGGTAGTGGGCTCAAATGAGGGAGACCCAAGTCCAAAAAAATTTGTTATATTTTATTTATTTATTTAATTAATTTTATTTATTTATTTATTTTTAACTTTTTTTTTTTAAGTTTCTTGGATCTAATTATGGTTGACATGATGAAATGCAATGTATCTAATGTTAAATGATCTAAAAATGAATGCATGCATGAGGTGTAAAGCGTATGCTTCTAGGAAAAATGAAGGGTAAATTTTGGGGTATTACATGGGGATAAGAAAAGAATGCGTGAATAAAACACGACTCTGAATTAGGGAAAACAAGAATTAGACACTACGTGAGCAGGACACGACTGGACTAGAGACCTCATTGGAGAGTAAAGGACTCAAACTGGGGAAAAAGAAGAAATTTCCAAAGGGAACAAATCCAATGGAAAGACTCAAGCTGACTCAAACATTCCACAAAGGATACTCCGGATAAAAATCCGGACTTAGGCTTGAGAAAGATTCACACAGAACCTCCCCGCCGGGAAAAATTTGCATATATTGGGGAAAACGCCAATACAGCAAAAGGGGAAAATCACAACAAAAACTCCACCGGGGAACGTCTAACAAAGAGACTCTCCTGGAGAAAAAACTGCAAGATGAGGTGTTACCGGTTACTGGGTAACAAGCTCAAAGAGACATGTGATCTAAACACCGGTATAAGGGTGAAAGAACAACAAGCTCAGGAAGAATGAATATCTAAGACCGGTATAAGGGTGAGAGATATCAATCAACCAACATCTGAGAAAGACCTGAAAAAGGTACATCAACTCAGGGAAATTTGACTCCACAGGGGACCAAGGTCATAATAGGGAGCAGAAAGGAAGGAACACCAGGGATACCGGTTACTGGGTATATAATAGGTGACCGACCGAAGCGTGAATTGGTATGCCAAAACACTCATCATCTGAAAGGAGGGCTTGAAAAAGCAAATCGACTTACAGGATGGACATTCGAATCCACAACGGGAAGACGAATCTTACTCAAATGAGGAAGGACAAAAGACTTCAACCAAAGAGTGCATGAGATATAATATCCATTACCGTCAGAACGTGGATAGTATACTCGCATGGAGGGAACACCAGGGATACCGGTTACTGGGTATATAATAGGTGACCTACCGAAAAGAGAAACAATCGTTACCAACAACAACAGGGTAAACGAAAGATAACTCATTGGGGATAAATTGCAAGCATCCGGCAATTATCCAAGAAACATATCACCGACTACTAGGAGATACGCTCAAAAAGGAGAACAAAGAATATTCGATTCCGCAAAGGAACACGAACCTTACTCGACTGTGGAAACACAACAGGCTTCGACCGAATAGTGCATGAGATATATTATCCATTACCGTCAGAACATGGATAATACACTCGCATGGAAGATTATCCACAACCGGCTACTGGGTTAATAAAGGATAAATCAACCGAAAAGAAAGGCATTGGGATACCAAAACTAGGTATATAATGATGACCGATCAAAGGGAGCAACAATCATTACCAAGCAAACGGGTAAATGAAAGAGGACTCACAGGGATGCATTGATAAAACATCAATGATCCGGGGAACAAATCACTGGCAAACGGTGAAAGGACCCACTGAGGATAGAATTGCTAGCATACGACAATTATCCACAAGAAACTTACTGGGAAAACAAGTGCTTACTCAAGAGCAAATACCCAAACAAGGGAATATCAACCATCGAATACTGGATGAAGATAACCAACAAGAGTAACCATCACCGGTTAGGATGAACAAAAAGGTTAACTCTGCAAAGGGGAGAACAAAGGATTTACAACTACCGAATACTGGGTAGAAGACCAAAGATTCTGGCTGAGGAAACAAGAGGTTTATCATTACCGACTACTGGGTAAAAAACCAAAGACTCAGCTAAGGATAAAGTGAATTATTGCTGAATACTGAGCAAATCCAACTATTCCATAAGGCACAAACTCCGATAGGGAGACAACAACAAAATGGGATTTACAACTACCGACTACGGGGTAGAAGACCGCCAAAATCCACCATCAACCAGAACGAACCACAACGGTTACCTCTGCTAGGGGATAAAAGTAGGATTTATAACTACCGAATACGGGGTAGAAAACCATCTCTGATGAGGATGAAAAGAATTAGGGTTTACATCTACCGACTACTGGGTAGAAGACCACAAACTGCTGGAGAGCAGGAAAATAGGATTTTACAACTACCGGATACAAGGTAGAAAACCAATAAAACTCTTGCGGAGGAACACAAGGTTCACACATACCAAACTCTGGGTAAACAACCACAGATTCCACAGAGAGGGAAAAAGGTACACAGGATTTACAACTACTGGTATAAGGGTAGAAAACCAAAAGGATAGGACTTATAACTACCGGTTACTGGGTAGAGGCCCGCAACATCCGTTGGGGATAAGATGAACAATTGCCGGTTACTGGGCGAATATTCATTTATTCCACAGGGAAGTGCAAGAGACAGTTGAAAAACGGCCAATTCAGGATCAATCCAAAAAGGCAAACTGAATCAAGACTCGTCCTAATGAGGAAAGAAACTCAATAGGGAAAACCCATCCCAATATTTGTGTTGGGAGGAAACGGAAAAAACCGTCATCCACGAGGATATATCTCAGTGGGGAACTGCAGAAGGAAAGACAGACACTTTCTGCTTATGGAGATTAGACACATTCATAACAATATACTATTCACATATATAAACTAATTATCAAATACGCACACTTAGATTTCACTTCAAGATGATTACAACATTTAAAATCTCAAATTTTCATTTTTTACAGCAAGTAACCGATTAACGCTCGGTGGGTAACCGATTAACATAAAACATAATCAATTTTCCTGCGCAGATTTTCAAGCAAGTAACCGGTTAACGCTCGGTGGGTAACCAGTTAACGTAAAATAGAATCAGCAGATTTTCAAGCAAGTAACCGGTTAACGCTCGGTGGGTAACCGGTTAACATAAAACAAAATGCAAAATTTTCTGCGTTTTTCATCGTTGGAGGACTTCCGGACCTCCGATTTTGATTCCGTTAAAAGCCAAACGTTTAGAAAATTATAACTCATACAATACTCTAAGTATATAACGTTAATTTGCAGTTTTAACACAATCAAATCACCACAAATCAAGAATACTCATCAAAATCTAACAATTTCAAACAACCATACAAAATTAGGGATTTTAACCTAAACATACTTCTACCCATTGACCCAATCATACTAACCCATAATAATAAGGATTCTCCCCCTTACCTCTTCAATTTTCTGGAAACCCTAGTTTCTCTCTTGTTCTTCCCCTATTCTCCTTACTTTTCCTCTTCTCTTTCTCTATTGCCGTCAAATGATCAAACATAATCCTACTCCTCACTCTCCTCACCTCTTATATACTAGTATTCTATTTGGGCTTAAAGAATGATACCACTAATTTAATTATTAGGCCAAATAATACCTAGTATTATAATATCTCTATTTAATTCAAATAAATTAAACCAACACAATATGCACACCAAGTTAATTAATTCAATTATTCATTATATCTCATATCAACTAAATAATTAATTAACACACCAAATTAATTAATATAATCGATTATTATACTACCTAACAACCAATTAATTAATTAACACTCCAAATAAATAAAATAAAATATAGTAATAATAATATAAGGAATAATTACTAAAATTGGGTTGTTACACTAATACCTTCTCATTGCGTAATCGACTGCTGAACCCTGATTTAGTTGCGACGACCATAATTATTGTCGTTCTTTCTTGGGTTTTATCGATATTTCCCCTTTCCTTTTTAGGAATAATAAAGTTCTGTGGCGACTCTGTTTCGTCTATCATGCGGGCGTGCGATTGCGCTTCGCTAGGTCGTGTTCTCATTTTTCGAGGTGCGACACACATGTATGCTGTAATAAAACCCTCTTTTATTGTTTTCGAAAATCAGATTTTAACTTGGTACATGATTTCTATTTTGCTTGACTCAAAACTTGGCCTCGTGTCCCTCTGGTTTCCGCCAAGGTGAGCATTTAGAATGTAGAAAATTAGACTTGGGGTTGTACTATTGATGCTTTGTAAGTTCTATTTTCATGCTGACCTTGCAATTTGGAATTCTTTATCCGCCCCTGTGACTCCTTTGTAAATTACTCTGTTATGCGCTTTGAGTTCAAACCATAACCTATGCATGATTCCCTCTTTTAATTCATGCATTTGTGCTATTTTCAAGTCACAGGGCACCCATTGGTTCGTGACTTTGTGAATACGTTGCTTACTTGACCTATTTTAGTGCTTGGTTATTTCTTGATGACAGGATCACTAATTTGAACCGATATGTCATGGTTACAAATCTTACTACTGCTGAAGCTTTGCCGAATGTAGCAATGAACTCAAGCATTGATGTAACCTTGTTGATTGTTGTAGGTTCTTTGGCATGACATGCAGGAACGAAAGCAGGAAGCAGGCTAGGAAAATGCTTGAGTGGGTATATTTGCAAGTCCTGAAGCTTTTCCTTCAGACTTTTAACTAGCTTGCATTTTAGGCTAGGTCTCAAATGTATTTATGACACCCCTTTGTAAAAGTCGATTGGCTTAGAACACTATGGCATTTAAATGAAATTGTAGTTGACTTAAATTACACTTGTAACATGATGCCGTGTTTGGTTTTGGTATCGTATTTTGTGGATCAGCTTGGTAGGTTACAAACTTATGACCTTATAGTCTTGCAGATGCAAAATGCCTTGCTTTCCGCAGCATGGATTCAATGGGCTTCATAATGTGAGTATCCTGCCTGTGAGTTATGATGCGGACATGCGACAACATAGGGCTTGTGTTGGGAGCTTGTGAATTGCTTCATGTCGTGATTTAGATTTCAGGCTTATGATGTTGCCTTGCTTTTGTGAAGTGCAGACTTTGGTTATGTTTTAAGTTTGATTGTGGGAGCACATAACGATAATGCTTTGTAAATATCATTTGGTTTGGAATATTATGCAATCGAAATGAATATGTAATTGATTTAAGTTATGTTTGTAATGCAATGGTGTATCCGGTTCTAGTGCGTCTTCACTTCATGCTGGCTTAGTGTATATGCAAGAAGTTTATGGTACTAGTTTTATATCATGGTTTTTATGATAAGTAACTCAAATTTTGTTGGTTGTTTTGCTCATGTTTCAGCAGGTACGGACCATTGGACATGTTCTTGACTAAAGCTTCAAGTAAAGTTTAACTTGGTCTGCAAGTTTGTCATGTTTTTGCAGTTGGTTCTAGTTCAACAAGCGCTGCCTTGTTGTTAGTTTTAAGCTCATGGATTGTGGTTGCAAGATGATTAATGTAGATCTGTTCATGATGATGCATTTGGAGTGGCAACATTCTTTATGAAGTACATGTTCTTTAGTCATATGTGCATATTGTTTGGACAAATCATGATCATGTTTGCTGTATGTAATAATGCATTGACTTGGTTAATTGGTTTTGTAGGTATGTCATACACAAGTGTAACTTGCCTTTGAAGAAATCGAGATGGAAAGAAGTAGGCATGGAATTGGATGATGAATCAAGACAAGATGGATTAGGTTGAGTCTTAGGGTGACCAATGTAGGTTAGCTGACTTTGCTCAACCGGGTTGACCGAAAAGTCAATCGTTCATAAAAATAGTCAAACTTGTAATTTTTGTACGTACGAACTTTGAATGATCAATGAAATTTGGTATTTGGTATTCGTTTGCGAATGAATGGATTTGAATGAAATCGTATGGAATGGAAATCTTAACATGACCACATTGAATCAGACCAAAGTTCCATGAACAAACCATGAGAGAACCATGACCAAACCAATGGATGTGTATGGACGACACAAGCCATAAATGAATCCTTAGACTTTAGCAAGGACAAAAACGGAAAATGACTATTACCTATCTAAGGGTCCATGGGCAAAACATTTAGGCATTATGAATAGCGTAAAACGGGTTTGAATCAATCAAATGAAATTGGCTCTAGATAAAGTAAGACCTTGAGCTAATCCTGAGGATAACCAGATGAAATGGGCATAGGAAGGCCACAAACCAGGTATTAGGAGACGATTAGATGCAATGCCATGGGCGAATGACAGTAAATGAAGGTTATGGGACCAAAAGCTTATACTAGAACCAAGAGTTATGAATAAGTGAATATTGAGCGAACTTTCGACCAAGCAGATGAAACCAAATACCATGGAAGATGAAAAGCTAGATGAAGTTAAGGTTAGGAGGCCACACAATGAATGTTATGCCTAATAGGGGTCTACAGATCTTTGTTGAACATGGGTTGGGGTCATAACAAGAAAGACCCTAATTTCCTCTTCTAGTAAGATCCCTCATGTTTGAAGCTGGTGTACCATGCTGTCATACGGTGAACTGACTTGGGGTATTTTGCTTTTTATCGCAATGTCGCGGATAGCAAGATTCGCCACCGACTTTTCTTTTATCCAATAAGGAAAGGTGGAAAAGAACAGGAAATACCTTAATTTAGATTCTTAGGTTCGGGAGGTACATTATACAAAGGGAAGGTATTAGCACCCTTTGTATCCAT
The DNA here is from genome assembly GCF_024323335.1 of Lathyrus oleraceus. Taxonomy (NCBI): domain Eukaryota; kingdom Viridiplantae; phylum Streptophyta; class Magnoliopsida; order Fabales; family Fabaceae; genus Lathyrus; species Lathyrus oleraceus. The sequence goes on along the minus strand of NC_066584.1, from coordinate 235,640,504 downwards.
GGTTATCCATGGGCTCTTAATTGCTGGATCACTTATATTTTTGTCTGAAAAGTGTTGGTGAATTGTTTAAAAATGTTTCGAAAAGAGAGTTTAACTTTGTAATGATTCTCGTATGAATGTATACAAAGTACTTATCTCGTTTGATTTAGAAAAAACAGTTTAGAAAAATGTAACTTGGTAATGATTCTAGTATGAATGTATACCAAGTGGTGATTTTCTAGGATTTGTGAGGTGTGAGGGGTGGGAAATGTTTTAGGTTATGATCCAGCAATTGAGAGTTATACCTTCCTAAGGTCGTTATGAACGTTTCCTATCCTTATGAGGGTAAAACTGTCCTTACTATTGAGAAGTAAGTAATTTTACCCTTTGGATATTTAAGGATCATCGTAGGGTCATCGATAGGTCATTGAAGGCAACAGTTGTAAGGATACCTTAGCATTCGAAGGGACGATCATCATTTAACCGTAGGCTACACCGAAGGGTCATCGAGGGACAAAATCGTATTTTCGAAGGCAACATCCGAGGGACTATGATGATTTATGATGAGTTAACCGAAGGGCCGTTGCTAAGTGTATCCCTACATTCGCGGGACATGACCGTAATACTGTAATATCGTAAGGCAATAAAGAGAGGTCCAAGATCACATATTCAAAGGCCATGTTTTACAATTAATTAAGTATTTAAGATGGGTTTCCATCTTATAGTCATTTAAATAATTAAGATACATATCCACATTAAAATTGATTAGGCAATTAGGATGAATCTCATCCTTAAAATTAATTAGGCAACATTAAAAGTGATCATGTAATTCCAAATCCATCTCCATAAGGGGTATCCCACAAGTAAAGCGGAATACCTAGCCGGCCGCTTCTTCGAGAATATGCAAGCTTTAACACAATTTAAACACACGGGTGAGAATACCAAGTTAAAGTGCAATTGAGAATTGCACTACAGAATGAACCCAATAGTCATAAGGCCAAATAATGCATGATTACAATAAGGCAAACATAAAACGAAACATAAGAACAGCTACTGGTACGTTCGCCTCTGCTTCGCCTAGCGAAGGCTTAGCGAATATTCGCTACAGGCTCGCTTAGCGATGTGCTAGCGAGCGGCCACGAATTTTGAATTTGGCAATCGTACCGTCTCCGGAACCTTGAATTTTATGACATTGAATTACAGGCACAGCATGGATAGCATTCATGATGTTCAGGCATACTTAAGTCTACATGCAGAACCTCAAATATATTTATGAATTCAATTATGGTATCACACGGAACATAAAGCGGCGATAGTAACGCAAACCTGTTTGCAATTGAATTGCAACCTTGAATTGGCACTCTTAGGGTTGATGCCGGATTGAGTTGGGCGGAGCCGCCGGCTTTTCCTTCAGGGTTTCCTTTAGGGTTACCCGGAGTAAGTTAAACAGTAGTCCTGAACACTCCACCACAAGCCGGTAGGATTTGTTTTTGGATTTTTCAATTAAACAACAAATTAAAACGAAGGAAATAAACTAGATCCTAACGTAAGGTTAGATTCGGTAAAAAGGTACACAATAGTTTCCGTTGTAGAAACTATTGTGCGAAAAGAATTAACCAAATGCTAAAAAGGAAATGGGAAATTGCAAGGGAAGTAGTGTAGAACTCGTAATAAACAATGCCTAAGCTGCTGGAAAAGAAACTATGCAAAAGCGAAAACGGCAAAAGGGAAAAAATGTGGAAAAGCCCCCCCCCCCCCCCCCCCCCCCCCCCCCCCCCCCCCACTTTAGGTTTTCTTGTGGCTATTTATATTGGTACCATTAAGTAACTACTTGCTGCCAAGAGGTCTTCAACGTGGCTAATTTCATGGCATGGATATAGGACCCAACACTCCTCAACGTCTCTTCAAGTCTCTGAGGCGTTACTTGCGCCCAAAAAGTAGGGGAGTGGTGTGACGCTCGTCACACCATGTGTGACGTCCGTCACAAGGCTGTTTTGCGTGACGCTCGTCACGCCCTCTGTGACGTCCGTCACAAGCACATCATTTGTGTCTTGCGCTTTGGGCTGGGCTTTGCTATTTGGTTCGCTTTCTCTCCTTTTTGCACCTCTTTTCCTCCATTTTTACTTGTGCTTCCAAATAAGCCACCTGAGACAAATAGGAAGAAAATACCGCATAATATCTAACAACATAAAGTGAACTGAAATAAATAATGATAAAATTTAATTGAATTAAGTCCTAAAATATGATATAATTTCATGTTATCACTAGGCGAGCGTGTAGCGAACAGGCCAGTTTGGGTCATTCGTGAGCTGGGCCTTCGTTCCTTTAAGATCAGTGTCATAAAAATGAGTCGGAGTGCCCTGAAAAATGTCTTGAAATATTAATGGGCAAATTTTGGGGTATGACAGCTGCCCCTGTTCAATATTCTTGAACCGAGAGAGTCAGAATGGTATGTACGCCATTCGTGGTCTGGAGGTGGAAGATTATTGAACACTTAGAACGCCCCAAAAATTTGCGCTTGTCAATTAGTTAATCTTGATGGAGATGGGCTTAAAGATGCCATCTAGGAAGTTTGATGATGAGAGCTTCAGAGTGCGTCGTACGTTAGAAGATATCTGAGGTCACGGGTGTCACTGGGTCATACGCTAGACCGTATAGTGGTCATTCATTAGGCCGTCGACTTCCCTGGGGATTTAGAATGGGTCATACGCCGCTGGGGATAAAGGATCAGAATGGATCGTACGCTAGATCGTATCTGAGTTGCAGAATGGGCCGTCTGTTAGGCTGTATCTGACGAAAAGTAGTCGTACGCTAGACTACACCTCGGGATGTACCGTACGCTAGGTAGTATCTGAGGAATGAACACCCGAATGGGTCGTACGCTAGACCGTATTGTTGGAGGAGTAATATGTTGTGCCGAATCAAAATGAGATAAGAATCCGAATGAGTCATACACTGCTGGGGATAAAGGATCAGAATGGATCGTACGCTAGATCGTATCTGAGTTGCGGAACGAGCCGTCCGTTAGACTGTATTGTTACTGGGGGTGAAGGATCAGAATGGATCGTATGCTAGATCGTATCTGAGCTGTAGACTGAGTCGTCCGTTAGGCTGTACCTGATAATGAAGGGGGGTAGTCATACGCCAGACTACACTTCGGAATGTACCGTACGCTAGGTAGCATCTGAGCAGATGAAGGTCTAACTTGGTCGTACATTAAACCGTATCTGAGCAGAATGAGCCGTCCATTAGGCTGAGTCTGCTTATAAAAGGGGTAGTCGTATGCTAGACTACACTTCAGAAATGTACTGTACACTAGGTAGCATTTGAGGAGATGAAGGTCTAACTTGGTCGTACATTAGACTGTATTTGAGCATAATCTGAGGACTTGAAGGTCTAACTTGGTCGTACATTAGACTGTATTTGAGTGGTTGAAGATCAGAATGGATCGTACGCTAGATCGTATCTGAGTTGTTGAAGGTCAGACTGAATCGTACGCTAGATCGTATCTGAGTTGAAGGAGCCATATGTTGAGCTGAATCAGAATGAACCGTACGCTAGGCTATATCTGCTAGTATTTGTATATGTTGTATTTGCAATGAATGTCTGGGATGTACTTATAGATGCCACCGTTAGGAAGATGTCAGAATGAATGCTGACACGGAGTATATCTGAAAGATGTATCTGAAGAAGAGAGTAGTCGTACGCTAGACTGCCCCTCGGAATATACCGTACGCTAGGCAGTATCTGAGGGATATAGTTAAATCTTGAATGTAATAGATAAAGATGCCCGTCTGAATGGACCTTGTTTTGACTGTGTCAGGAGGGTAATTGACCTGAAAAATAAAGTTAGCTTCATGCTATGTCATGATGCATGAGATGTTTTATGCCTGCGAACATAACTACGAACGATGCATGCATGCGTATGCTGTGAAATGATGTAATGAATGAATTATGCATCTGAAAAGTTCTTCCAGAGGACTCTACTGGGGAAAACAAATCTCAATCTTCGGGTTGGGAGATACTGGTATCGATGACCCTTTCTTAGCCGGGGATGCTTGATTTCTGTCTGATGGTAGAAATGTTCGACAGAAGCCTGGCCGGGGGGTGGAAGAGATGACCCATTTGTCTAGTAATGCCACTCTCTTCTGGGAATGACTGGCTTTGCTGGGGAATAGGATTAGCAACGGATTCATTGGAAAGCATGATTAGACCTTCTCCTCGATCCTGAAGCCTCGTAGTAATCGCTATTTCTATTTTAGGCACGCATTTTTGGTAAACATCGATCATATCCAAATGCATATATTAATTCGAATTAAATCAATGGACGTTTATGCAAACAAAACAGAGAAAGTAAAACAAAAGCATTTTTTTTTTGAAACTAAAATTATATTGATTTCGAAAGAGGGCCTATAAACAGGCAATTTGTGTACAAGGAGACAAAAATCCTAGTAAGAGGAAATTGTCAAGAAAACAAATAGAAAGTTATGCCGAAAACGTCCTATTGACTTTAATTTCACTACTGCCATTATGTCTTCAAGCCTCTCATCTCCTGCTGTCGGATAGAAGTGATTAGCTTGTTCAGTCCTTTGAACTTGGATGAAGCTGTCTGAGAACGAGACATAGTCATACGCTTTGATCCTTAATTTTTGCCTGGACCGCCTTTTCAGGTTTTCAGTCCACCAGGATACCCCTTTTTGCCCAAGCCGCCTTTTCAGGTTTTCGACTTGCCGGGTGCACATTTTTTTATGTTTATCCCTAATTTTTGCCCGAACCTTTTGGTTCGCCGGGATGCCCTTACTTTTGCCTAGGTACGTCGACCTAGCAGGTCTCTTTTATGCGTAGTATTTTTGACTATGTCTGCGTTCACGGGATGCGGGAAGTCTTCGCCGTCCATTGTAGTAAAGCATCATGGCTCCACCAGAGAATGCCTTCTTAACTACAAATGGCCCTTCGTATGTGGGAGTCCATTTGCCTCTGGGATCACCTTGTGGTAGTGATGCGCTTTACCACCAAGTCGCCAATTTGATACACCTGTCTCTTGACTCTTTTGTTAAATGCCTGGGTCATGCGCTTCTGATATATCTGTCCATGACAAACAGCCGCAAGTCTCTTCTCATCGATCAAGTTTATCTGGTCGAGTCGAGTCTGAATCCATTCATCTTCATCTAAGCCCGCCTCTTTCATGATTCGTAGAGAGGGAATCTGAACTTCCACTGGTAAAACGGCTTCCATTCCGTAGACTAAAGAGAAAGGAGTTGCTCCTGTCGAAGTGCGTACTGAAGTGCGATAACCGTGGAGAGCAAACGGTAACATCTCATGCCAGTCTTTGTACGTCACCGTCATCTTTTGTATGATCTTCTTGATATTCTTATTAGCAGCTTCTACAGCGCCATTCATCTTTGGTCGGTACGGAGAAGAGTTATGGTGCTTTATGTTGAACTGCGTGCAGAGTTCAGTAATCATCTTGTTGTTCAAATTAGTACCATTGTCAGTGATAATTCTTTCAGGGATGCCATACCGACAAATGAGATTATTCCTGATGAATCGTGCCACCACATTCTTGGTGACAGAAGCAAATGAGGCGGCCTCTACCCACTTTGTAAAGTAATCAATAGCGACAAGGATGAAGCGATGTCCATTAGAAGCAGTAGGTTTAATCTCTCTAATCATGTCAATGCCCCACATTGCAAAGGGCCAAGGTGCGGTCAACACGTTCAATGGAGCAGGAGGTGCATGTACTTTATCCGCATATATCTGGCACTTGTGACAGGTTCTGGAGTGATGGTGGCAATCAGCTTCCATGGTAGACCAATAATACCCTGATCTCAGAATCTTCTTGGCCATCGTATGTCCACTAGAATGAGTCCCAAAAATACCGTCGTGCATATCTCCCATAATCTTTTCTGCTTCCTTTTTATCCACACAGCGAAGCAAAGTCGAATCGTGGTTACGTTTGTATAATACTCCATTACTCAAAAAGAATTTAGCAGAGAACTTCCTCAGGAATTTTCTGTCATTGATAGATGCCCCCTCAGGGTACTCCTGAGTTTCTAAATATCTTTTTACTTCGTGGAACCAAGGTTTCTCTTCCACTTCATCAGTATTAAGCTCATAACAATGTGCTGGTTCATCCAATCGCTCAATGGTGATCATGGGAGCTTTGTTGTCCCATCTGACTCTGAACATAGATGACATGGTAGCCAATGCGTCTGCCAACTGATTCTCTTCTCGTGGGATATGTTCGAATGTAATCTCTCCAAAGTATGGGATTAATGTCATCACCCGCTCTCGATAAGGGATGAGATTCGGATGCTTAGTGTCCCATTCTCCTTTGATCTGACTGATTACTAATGCTGAGTCTCCGTACACACTCAAAAACTTGACCCGCCGGTCTATAGCAGCCTTGAGTCCCAAAATACATGCTTCATACTCAGCCATATTATTGGTACAATGAAAACATAGTCTAGCAGTGAATGGCGTATGGTAACCCTCGGGAGAAATGATTACCACACCAACACCATTGCCCAATGCATTAGAAGACCCATCGAAAACCATAGTCCATCGGGATCCTAGTTCGGGTCCTTCATCCGGTCCAGGTTCTTCATAATCAGTAACAAGCATGACATCCTCATCTGGGAACTCAAAATTCATAGATTGGTAATCATCCACTGCTTGATGAGCCAAATGATCGGCTAGCACGCTTCCTTTGATTGCTTTCTGGGTAGTATACTGGATGTCGTACTTTGTTAGAATCATCTGCCATCTTGCTATTCTTCCGGAGAGAGCGGGTTTCTCAAATATGTATTTGATAGGATCCATCTTAGAAATCAATAAAGTGGTGTGATTCAACATATACTGTCTCAGTCGGCGAGCAGCCCAGGCCAAAGCACAACAAGTTTTCTCGAGCAGTGAGTATCTTGTTTCACAGTCGGTAAACTTTTTGCTAAGGTAGTATATGGCATGCTCTTTTCGGCCAGACTCGTCATGTTGTCCCAACACACACCCCATTGAATTTTCTAACACGGTCAAGTACATGATTAAAGGTCTTCCTTCAACTGGTGGCATCAGAATTGGAGGTTCCTGGAGATATTTCTTGATTTTGTCAAAAGCTTCTTGACATTCGTCATTCCATATCATCTCTTGATTCTTCCTCAGTAGTTTGAAGATGGGTTTGCAGGTGGCGGTCAAATGGGAGATAAATCGGGCAATGTAATTCAAGCGTCCCAAGAAACCTCTGACTTCCTTATCTGTACTGGGAACTGGCATTTCTTGAATAGCTCTCACCTTGGCCGGGTCAACCTCAATCCCTTTACCACTGACAATAAAGCCCAGGAGTTTGCCGGACCTTACCCCAAAGGTGCATTTGTTCGGGTTCAACCTCAACTTGTATTTCTTCAACCTCTCAAACAGTTTGTATAAATGATCGAGATGTTCCTCCTCAGTATGAGATCTGGCTATCATGTCATCCACATATACTTCTATTTCATGATGGATCATATCATGGAACAAAACCACCATAGCACGCTGGTACGTTGCCCCTGCATTCTTTAAACCAAATGGCATTACTTTATAACAGAACGTGCCCCATTGCGTCACAAACGTAGTTTTCTCCATGTCCTCAGGTGCCATCTTAATCTGGTTGTAACCTGAGAATCCATCCATGAATGAGAACACCTTGTGTTGAGCGGTGTTATCTACCAGAACATCAATGTGCGGAAGTGGAAAGTCATCCTTGGGACTCGCTTTATTCAGGTCTCGGTAATCTACACACATTCGCACCTTGCCATCCTTCTTCGGCACTGGTACCACATTAGCAACCCATTGAGGATAAGAAGTAACAGCCAGAAAACCTGCATCAAATTGTTTCATAACCTCGGCTTTGATTTTCTCAGACATTTCAGGACGCATGCGACGAACCTTTTGCTTAACAGGACGACATTCTTCCCTCGTTGGCAGTCGATGCACCACTATATCGGTATCCAGTCCTGGCGTGTCTTCATAAGACCAAGCAAAAATCTCTACATAGTCATGCAACATCTGAATCAACCTTCTCTTGACACTGTTTTCCAAGCCTGCTCCTATTTTGACTTCTTTCTTGTTTACTTCAGTACCCAGATTTACAGTCTCAACTGACTCCTCGTGTGGCTGTATAGTCCTTTCTTCCTGCAGTAACAGTCTGGCAAGTTCTCCAGGTACTTCACAATCTTCCTCACTTCCATCCTCGGCTTGGTAGATCGGATTTTCAAAGTCATAATGAACAGTAGTAGAACTATTGTCAACAGGATCCAGAGTGGGTATGGATCTGCAATTCGTTACGTGAGTGTGTGTAAGAAAACATAGCTCGTTTGGAAGATGACAGAAAAGATAAAGAGCGCAATATTTGAATGCAAAAAGTCCATTGATTTATTGAATATGAATATGCTTATGAAGATGACAAAACCCTTAACAAATTAGCTATTGTGCCCCGGGCATGGACACAACGCTTGGAGAAGTTCAATTGTAAAAAAAACAAAAATTTGCAACACTAAAATAGACAATAACAATTACTCCTGACTAAAGGAAATCGGGATAGTGTCTTCAGCCTTCCAATTATTGAGTCCGTCACCAATTGTTGGGAAAATCCAGCTATCCAGGTCGCAATCGCTGTCAGCATCTTCTACAGCATTAATTTGACTCTTGTCAGAGCTGAACCCCAGGCCAAATTTGTCAGACTTGTACGGTACGTTGATCAATTGACCCCAGCCAGTACGACCACCATCTTCAACCACGGCTTGAGCGTCCTTCAGAGAAATCATAGCAGGAGGAGCACGAATAACCTTGGGCACACCGGAAGTTGGCTTAAGGACAGGATTGGTCGGAGGAACTACTTCAAATGACTGACAAGGAGTCTCAATGAATTCACCATCCATCTCGACGTATCTGAAGGTATGCACACTACTGACAATGTACTCTTCTTCTCCACACACGGTGACAATTTTGCCCTTTGTGGGATACCTCAACTTTTGATGGAGAGACGAGGCTACAGCGCCTGCCCCATGAATCCAAGGGCGTCCCAGTAAGCAGGAATAGGCAGGACGAATGTTCATTACATGGAAGGTAGTGTTGAAGACTTGAGGTCCTATCTTGATAGGCAGGACTACTTCGCCATGGACAACACTCTTCGCACCATCGTAAGCACGTACCACAATGTCACTAGGTTTCAGTTCAATGCTTTTACAATCCAGCTTATCCAGCACAGCTGTCGGCAGCACATTCAAGGAAGAGCCATTATCGATCAACACATGAGACAAAGTGATTCCCCTACACTCAATGGAGATATGCAGGGCTTTATTGTGATTCTTTCCGCTGGTGTCAGGTCAGCATCGGAAAAGCCTAGGCCATTGTCAACAGCCAAGTGAGCAACATAATTTTCGAACTGATCGACAGATGTTTCCTGAGGCACATGAGCAGTCTTCAAGAATTTTATCAATGCATTGGCATGAGATTCAGAAGATAACAGCAAGGATAACATCGAGATCTTAGACGGGGTATGCCCCAACTGTTCTACCACATCGAAATCACTCTTGCGAATGATTTTCAGCACTTCTTCCATTTCTTGTTTGGCAACATCTTCGGGAGTAACTTCGACCGGTGTCTCTGACTGAGAAGGATTGACTGGTTCCTTTCCTCGAGTTTCAAGGACAGGAGGTGAGATTTCTGGAGAGAAGATCCTTCCACTTCGAGTAATTTTACTAGTCCCAACGATGCCATTAGTATTAGCAGCATTATCCACTTGCTTCACGCCATGGACGTAAACATCACCGCCACATATTCCACGGAATAGCTTTGCTTGAGGAATACGGGATCGGGCCAGGTGCAGTGATGATTAGGGGAGCAACCCTGGGCTCAGCAGTAATCTTCACAGGCGCCCTGGTAGCGGTAATCTTCACTGGAACTTTGGACCTAGCAATCACAGATATTTCTTCAATAGGGTTTTCCGCCTTAGGAATCCTTTCGAAGAGAACTGTACGATCGTCCATCAGCCGTTGAATACCATTCTTCAATTTCAAACAGTCCTCGGGCCGGAGTATGCAGAGATTGCAATCTTCAGCACAACCTGGAAATAAACCAGCTTGCAATAAATTCCTCTTTATGATCGGGAGAGGAGATGTTAAGTCCGCCACATTGGAAACGTGATCGTCATCATCCACGGCATTAACCGTCTTGTCATGATTAGGCATAGGGGCAGTAATGACATTAGGAGTCTCCGGAGGCTCAAACTCAATTTCTCCAGCTTCGATCATATCCTGAATCTTATTCTTCAATGACCAGCAATCGTTTGTATCATGCCCGGGGCTATCGGAGTGATATGCACACCTGGCATTGGGATTATAACGAGAAGAGGTAGTGTTGGGATTTGTAGGAGGATCTCTGAGGGTGATCAAATTTGCCTTTAGCATTCCCTGCAGTGCCTGTGCCAAGGTCATATTGATCCTGGTAAACTGCCTTCTTGGCCTGTCTTGTTTGGGCTGGAAGTTTTGAGATGGTGGTGCTGCAATCGTAACTGCTCCGATGTCATGGTCACGGTTTTTCTTGTTACGACCCTTTTGACCGTACACAGCATTTGATTCATTCCTCCCCTGATAGGACCTTTTGGTGCTTGCAGAGGCAGCCGCCTGTATCTTTCCACTTCGGATGCCGCTTTCAACACGTTCACTTGTCAATATAAGTTCAGTGAAACCTGATGAAGAACTTCCCAGTAGATGGTTGTAGAATGGGCCGGTCAGTGTGCCCATGAACATGTCCACAAATTCTCTGTCAGTCATAGGGGGTTTGACTCTGCCAGCCAAATCTCTCCACTTTTGAGCATATTCTTTAAAGCTTTCTTTAGATCCCATAGTCATATTCTGCAACTGTAGCCGGGTAGGTGCTAGTTCAGAGTTATACTGGTACTGTTTATAGAAAGTTGTTGCTAAATCAGTCCAGGTGCGGATGTCAGAGCTCTCGAGCTGATAATACCATTCCAACTGTGTGCCAGACAGGCTCTCTTGGAAGAAATGGATCCATAGCTTCCTGTCAGTGGTATGCGGCTGAATCTTTCTCACATAAGCTCTCAGATGCATCTGAGGACAAGACGCACCATCGTACTTAGTGAAAGTGGGGATCTTGAATTTGCGAGGAATGGTCACATCGGAGACCAGACCCAAACTTTCGAAGTCCAGACCGGGCGCCTTCTGACCCTCCATAGCTAGCATACGTTCTTCCAGCAATTTGTACTTATCATCTCTCGGAGAGTACTGTTCATTTTCATAATCTTCATCGTCATCCTCAGGGTTGGAGAAATCAGCATTCTCTTCCTCTGAATCATTCTCCGCCCCCTCTTCTGGACCATTCGGGATTCCAAACTTGACTCCTGTGGCCTGTCCTTTACGCCTTCTTCCCGGGTTAATGAAACTCACAACTTTCTTGTCTTTCTTCTTTTCGAGCAAAAAAGCCTTCAGTTCCTCCTGCCCCTTGGATAAGCTTAGCATCATCTCCTTGAATTGAGCATTCTGAGTCTGGAGATCTTTGACAGTTTGTTCGAGATCCATTTTTCTGTTTGTAATCGAATTGTGAGAACATTGAACTTGTAAAATACCTGTTATGCAGTGTTATGTTATGTTATGCAATGCATGAAATGTTTTCAAGGACTTTTGGAATTTAACTTTGCGTAAATCACCAACGAGAGAGAAATGTTTATTGCTAATTTCTTTGATCAATGTTCATTACAAAAGGAATAATAATAAAAATACAATGAAAACTCAAGTCTCCCAGGGGCGACTTCTTTTTGGGCGAAGATACGCATTGAGTCTTCGTTCCTCATTAAGCTGACTGGTAAGTTCTAACACTTTCTCCCTTTCTGCGACGAACTGAGTCTCGAAAGTATCCCTTTCTTCTCTCAACTGGATCCAGGATCTCTTTAGTTCCTCAACATTGGTAGGCATATCTGGATAAGGAATGATCTGAGGAGCACCTCCTTCAGCTTCAGGTTCGACAATCTGAGGTCCGATTGCAAGATATGGCATGACAAGTTCACGAGCTCTGGCGTGTACCCATCTGAGATAAGGTTCCATAGGAATAAAATTTTTCTGTCCTAACGTACCTCTCTTCACCATGCCCCAAGCTCGTACAAATCTTTGACGGAGGCCTTGGGAATCGTTGTCATAGTCGAACACAATGCCTTCGATGATCATTTCATGTGGACCCTCTCTTCGAGCACAGCCAAACTGTCGCAGAGCTAAAGCAGGATTATAAGTAATACCTCCTCTTATTCCTAGGAGTGGTACATTAGGGAACTCGCCACAACGGTCAATGATGGTAACATTTTCCTTGAACTGAGGACACCAACAGATGTCTGGGTGGGAGAGCGACATTATCCTTTGAGACCATTTCAAATTCTGCTCGTTCTTCAAGACTGATTGAGGAAGGTGCGAAATAAACCACCTAGACAACAAAGGTATGCAGCACATGAGAGTCCCTTGCTTCTTCATGGTACGAGCGTGGAGGGAATGCAAAATGTCTCCTAGCAAGGTAGGTACAGGGTTATGAGTGAGAAATATCTTAATAGCATTCATGTCTATGAATTGGTCTGGATTAGGGAATAACACCAAGCCATAGATTAGCAATGCCAGGATGTCTTCGAAAGCACAGACATTCATAACTTTTAAGAATTCTCGGGCCTTATTTGTCAGGAATTTGGCAAGTAAACCCTTAACTCCACTCCTTGTTACCCAATTAGCTTCAATGTCGGACTTCGTCATGTGTAAAGCTGCGGCAACTTCTTCAGCTTCGGAACCTTTTCTAAACCACTGAAAGGTATTTGATCAAGGATAGGTATCCCAAGCAGTCTGGAGAATTCTTCCAGTGTAGGTACCAACTGATAATCTGGGAATGTGAAGCAATGATGTTTAGGGTCGAAGAACTGGAATAAAACTCTCATCATATCTTCTTTGAAACCAGTGGTAACCAAATTGAGGAGAGAACCGTGTTTCATGATGAACTGGGCATGATCGGAAAGTTCTGACACTAAGTTCTTGAGTTGAGGAGAGATTGCTACAAGATTAATCTGGATGGTCTTCCTGGGAGCCATAGCTTTACAAAACAGAGCAAAGTTAAATCCCTAAGTCCTTGAAATGGTTAGTACAATGTTATGATGTCATGATGTTATGATGTTATGATGTTATGAGGTTAAATAAATAACAAGCGCAAGCAAGTCACACAACCATCATTCCTAGGTTTTAAGGCTTGCATGAGTTCCATAGGTAAGTACCCTCCCCACTGAAGTTTGGTTGGTTCAACCTGTCCTAGAATAGTAACCGGGTTCTAAAAGGATCTCAAATCATCGACCTTTCCTTAAGTCCACTTCAGTGCAACACCAAGTGGTTGACCGAAGCTTCCCTAAAGTCCAATCTCAAAGAGTGTAGTATCGAGTCTCAACCAACCCCAGTCGGAACCGAAGTCAGTTATCTCACTACTTTCTAATGGCCAGGATGAGTCAATTAGGGTTCTAAAGGTCTGGTTAATGCTTTAATGACACCACGCGGAAGCCAAATTTTTCCTCAAGTGAACATGAGGAACATCAGGACATCCAAAGTGTCACATTAACCGTAGCCATCATTTTAACCATTCCAGTATACGCCGGATAGTCGCGATGATCTATTGCTACTTACCTAAGGTACACTAGATCCGGGTGTAGGATCTTTCACTCAAAAATACCCAAGCAATCCCTTAAAAGTAAATCAGACAATTTGGAATAAGTGATCTTGTTTTTAAGGTAACCTCTCTTTTTAAAGTGTCCCCAGCAGAGTCGCCAGTTCTGTCATACGGTGAACTGACTTGGGGTATTTTGCTTTTTATCGTAATGTCGCGGATAGCAAGAGTCGCCACCGACTTTTCTTTTATCCAATAAGGAAAGGTGGAAAAGAACAGGAAAGACCTTAATTTAGATTCTTAGGTTCGGGAGGTACATTATACAAAGGGAAGGTATTAGCACCCTTTGTATCCATGGTTATCCATGGGCTCTTAATTGCTGGATCACTTATATTTTTGTCTGAAAAGTGTTGGTGAATTGTTTAAAAATGTTTCGAAAAGAGAGTTTAACTTTGTAATGATTCTCGTATGAGTGTATACAAAGTACTTATCTCGTTTGATTTAGAAAAAACAGTTTAGAAAAATGTAACTTGGTAATGATTCTAGTATGAATGTATACCAAGTGGTGATTTTCTAGGATTTGCGAGGTGTGAGGGGTGGGAAATGTTTTAGGTTATGATCCAGCAATTGAGAGTTATACCTTCCTAAGGTCGTTATGAACGTTTCCTATCCTTATGAGGGTAAAACTGTCCTTACTATTGAGAAGTAAGTAATTTTACCCTTTGGATATTTAAGGATCATCGTAGGGTCATCGATAGGTCATTGAAGGCAACAGTTGTAAGGATACCTTAGCATTCGAAGGGACGATCATCATTTAACCGTAGGCTACACCGAAGGGTCATCGAGGGACAAAATCGTATTTTCGAAGGCAACATCCGAGGGACTATGATGATTTATGATGAGTTAACCGAAGGGCCGTTGCTAAGTGTATCCCTACATTCGCGGGACATGACCGTAATACTGTAATATCGTAAGGCAATAAAGAGAGGTCCAAGATCACATATTCAAAGGCCATGTTTTACAATTAATTAAGTATTTAAGATGGGTTTCCATCTTATAGTCATTTAAATAATTAAGATACATATCCACATTAAAATTGATTAGGCAATTAGGATGAATCTCATCCTTAAAATTAATTAGGCAACATTAAAAGTGATCATGTAATTCCAAATCCATCTCCATAAGGGGTATCCCACAAGTAAAGCGGAATACCTAGCCGGCCGCTTCTTCGAGAATATGCAAGCTTTAAACAAATTAAACACACGGGTGAGAATACCAAGTAAAGTGCAATTGAGAATTGCACTACAGAATGAACCCAATAGTCATAAGGCCAAATAATGCATGATTACAATAAGGCAAACATAAAACGAAACATAAGAACAGCTACTGGTACATTCGCCTCTGCTTCGCCTAGCGAAGGCTTAGCGAATATTCGCTACAGGCTCGCTTAGTGATGTGCTAGCGAGCGGCCACGGATTTTGAATTTGGCAATCGTACCGTCTCCGGAACCTTGAATTTTATGACATTGAATTACAGGCACATCATGGATAGCATTCATGATGTTCAGGCATACTTAAGTCTACATGCAGAACCTCAAATATATTTATGAATTCAATTATGGTATCACACGGAACATAAAGCGGCGATAGTAACGCAAACCTGTTTGCAATTGAATTGCAACCTTGAATTGGCACTCTTAGGGTTGATGCCGGATTGAGTTGGGCGGAGCCGCTGGCTTTTCCTTCAGGGTTTCCTTTAGGGTTACCCGGAGTAAGTTAAACAGTAGTCCTGAACACTCCACCACAAGCCGGTAGGATTTGTTTTTGGATTTTTCAATTAAACAACAAATTAAAACGAAGGAAATAAACTAGATCCTAACGTAAGGTTAGATTCGGTAAAAAGGTACACAATAGTTTCCGTTGTAGAAACTATTGTGCGAAAAGAATTAACCAAATGCTAAAAAGGAAATGGGAAATTGCAAGGGAAGTAGTGTAGAACTCGTAATAAACAATGCCTAAGCTGCTGGAAAAGAAACTATGCAAAAGCGAAAACGGCAAAAGGGAAAAAATGTGGAAAAGCCCCCCCCACTTTAGGTTTTCTTGTGGCTATTTATATTGGTACCATTAAGTAACTACTTGCTGCCAAGAGGTCTTTAACGTGGCTAATTTCATGGCGTGGATATAGGGCCCAACACTCCTCAACGTCTCTTCAAGTCTCTGAGGCGTTACTTGCGCCCAAAAAGTAGGGGAGTGGTGTGACGCTCGTCACACCATGTGTGACGTCCGTCACAAGGCTGTTTTGCGTGACGCTCGTCACGCCCTCTGTGACGTCCGTCACAAGCACAACATTTGTGTCTTGCGCTTTGGGCTGGGCTTTGCTATTTGGTTCGCTTTCTCTCCTTTTTGCACCTCTTTTCCTCCATTTTTACTTGTGCTTCCAAATAAGCCACCTGAGACAAATAGGAAGAAAATACCGCGTAATATCTAACAACATAAAGTGAACTGAAATAAATAATGATAAAATTTAATTGAATTAAGTCCTAAAATATGATATAATTTCATGTTATCACTAGGCGAGCGTGTAGCGAACAGGCCAGTTTGGGTCATTCGTGAGCTGGGCCTTCGTTCCTTTAAGATCAGTGTCATAAAAATGAGTCGGAGTGCCCTGAAAAATGTCTTGAAATATTAATGGGCAAATTTTGGGGTATGACACATGCTTTTAAAGTTATAAACACTTATGAAAGCTCCACACAGTCCAAAACAAATTTGGGGTATGACAATAGTCTTTATCCGTCATGGGCAAAATTTCAGTGTACAGGAAATAATGAAACACAATGAGGGGACGCCAAATTTATCCTATGCTGTTAAACTAAACAGAAGTTGGTGTGATTGTGGAAAGTTCCAGGCCTTCCGTATTCCTTGCTGAAGGAGAATTGCCATCCAAGGCACAACGGAATTTAAAATTTTCTCCATTTAGTGATCCTTACGAATGGGCATGATCAGTGATAAAATCGTTACCTCTTGTGGCGATTCAAACCTTTGGTGCAGATCTCTTGTAACGATCAAAACTTTGGATACAAATCCACGGAGCGATCACGAACGTTGAACGATGACAATGTCTCTACTCAGTCCACACGAACGGGTTCCTTCAATCTCAGTGCTAGCTGGTACGAATGAAGGCTTTGAGTGAGAGAGAGAGAGGGAAACGAAATTCCAAGTCTTCACTTGAGTTTTAGTCTGAGTGACAATGCTTCTATCCAAGGGGTTCTATTTATAGAACCACTTGTGTGGGCTTCAAGCTAAAAAGCCCACTTAAGTGTATTTTGGCCCATATCTTATAATATGCCCAAAATCACTTAAGTATTTGGTACCTTACCATATTTCATATTCCACTTAAGTGCACCGTAGCTTACGATGTTCCTTAGTTACTCTATCTCTCATCAATCCGTCCTTTATGTGTGACCCTGTAGGTTTTCGCGACGTTGGCAGTTATATTAAATCACACATTTAACATAATAAACAATGAGCGGTATCTAACAACACATCACTGCTACCCAAGTCACGAAAATGTCATGTGATCTGACAAAACCTCCTGTGATAATAATTATGTGTATAATTACCCTTTTGCCCTTATGTCTATATTGAACACAAGGTATAGATCGTGTCATCCTTGTCCAGTTCAATATTGGGCCCATATACATTTATCCTGTTACACAGGATGGGCAAATTCCATCTAGGCCACTCATGTCCCTCAGCATGCTTCGTGGAGTACCCATCAACTGTCTTTATGGTTATCCAGTTACGGACAATGTTGGATCAACAATAAAGCACTCGACTCTACATCTAGGGTCCATAGTGGTTTCAGGTCGAAGAGTGGTATACACCATTATCACCATGAGAATAACTTATGACACTTTGCATAATTTTCTATATAGTATTCTCATAGCGGGTCAATCCGGTATAAATATTACTCTTAATTTTCATACCTATGTTTAAGACTTGATAACTCTTTATCCATGATCCATGAGATGTGATCATCAGTCTACAAACATAATAGTCTTAATGCTTTAATGTTATCCCACTTCACAATAAAGCTCGACTACAAATACTTTAAGAATAGTGTCCTTATGTTTAATGTGATCTCATGATTAAGTCATACTTGATACATTAAACGGACTATCTATTCCAGGTAGGGGTGGCAAAACGGGCTCGACCCGCGGGGAAAGCCCGTTTTGCCCGCACTTTTATGCGGGGCGGGCCAAGGATTTAGGCCCTCACCCTCAAATGTGTCCGCCCCGCCCCGCCCCGTTTTTTTCGCGGGCTTTTGCGGGCACGTGTATTTACATATATTTTTGCATATTTAGGCTTAAAGAGTGCAGTGCCCGCGGGCTTTCCCCGCCCTGCCCTCACTTTTTTGCGGGGCGGGTCTAAGTTTTAGGCCCGCATCCTCAACTATGACCGCCCCGCCCCGCCCCATTTTTTTGTGGGCTTTTGCGGGGTGGGCCTAAACGGGGCGGGCATGCCCGTTTGCCACCCCTAATTCCAGGGACTTTATT
The DNA here is from genome assembly GCF_024323335.1 of Lathyrus oleraceus. Classification (NCBI taxonomy): domain Eukaryota; kingdom Viridiplantae; phylum Streptophyta; class Magnoliopsida; order Fabales; family Fabaceae; genus Lathyrus; species Lathyrus oleraceus. Next base: position 235,622,299 of record NC_066584.1, on the reverse strand, counting down.
AAACAACCATAATAAAGAAAATGCCTTTTATTATTAATAAATAATTCGATACAAGTACCAAAAGTATTGGCCTCTAGGGCTTACACCAACACTTGCTCCCATGTCATTGCGACATGCACACATACTCGCCAGGACGCTTACAACCATCTATCTGATGTTTACAAGGCCATTACCGCCATGAATGTGTATAACAAAAACTTCTCAGTGCTACCAATGGAGGAATACTGACCTCCATATGAAGGTGACATAGTTTGACACAATGATGAGATGCGAAGAAAGAAAAAATGACGGTCAAACAACACAGGTATTAGAACAGAAATGGACATGACTAATAAAATGATAAGACTATGTAGTATATATCGTCAACCAGGACACAATAAGAACAACTGTCTCAGTCTAGGAGCAACATCTGCATCATAAGATAATATCTCCTTTCAATTTTTATAATCTTGGATTTTTATATATCATTATCTTTTTGTTACAACCAGGTTAACAACAAACATCACTACAACATAAGAAAACTTAAAATAAAATATTTTTAACTGATTAAAACAATCAAACTGATGTCATCTCGTCCAAACATCATTTTCCTAACATCCTTATCAGTTTTGACTCGCATCCAACCAAATATACTATCGAGTCTCTCAATACTTCTAATTTTTTCTCTTATGGTATTTTTCCATCTAACCAACAAACCAACTCCCTCTTCAGTTGATCGAAACTATAGATGTTCCAGAAGAGCATCAACATCGGAGACTTATCTCTCGAATAAATCACTTTTTGATAGCGACGACAAACACCAAACATGTTTGCAATATGGCGAAATGAGATGTGAAAAAATAAATCACACAACATATTTATTTATAACCAAACAATTTCAAATTACACGGAGGCGCCCGACCAATTGACGCCTCTTCTTATAAATAACACATGGGCGCCAATTGGATTGACAGCACCGTGTACTGTAGCCAATCCAATTGACGCCTCTACTTAAAATTTAAGGGTAGACGTCAACTGGTCTGACGCCTATGCCTTACTTTTTTTTAAATGGGATAATTTGGATTTTTTTTATAAAAATAAGTTATTTTATATTAAAAAAAAAGTATTTGAGTAAATTTTTTAAAGATATTAGTGTACAATATCATTACTCTATTTTATTACTTAGTCCTCTAAAAAAAATCCATCATTGAATAGGGTATGGAATGGAATATTTAAAGGCTAGACCTGTCTTTCCACTAACCAACCTTTAGCCGCTATTACGTGTCCTAAAGATATCGACTCCCACTCTCCCTCTTCTTTCTTTACGCTGTCTTGGGAAACAAGAAAAACGCTCTTTTCTTTTGGAACAAAGAACGACCCTTTGGATTGCGCGCTCAACAAATCCTAACCGTCCACCTTTTCAATCCGACGCCTCCCTCCACTTTCTCTCTCTACTGAAAAACTCAAAACACTCTCTCTCCTTTTTCTCTGTCAATCTGCAGTTTTTTCATCATAAACCCTAGTAAGCCAAAACACTGAATCTCTCTCTCAATCTTCATCGCACGTTCTTTCCCCTCCGATCTCACTCTTTGCGCTTTGCTTCCAATTTATCGTCTTTCTCTTCGTCTAAGGTTCGATTTTTATAATCTTTTTATCTCACTATTCACCCGATTCCTCTTTTTAAATTTTTATGTATGTTTCTTTTATACTCGACGCGATCGTCGTTCAGAGTAACGATGATTCTTGATTCTATGTGAGAAATAGAAAAGGTTAACCCGGTTCGATTCCGGTTTTCTTCGCCTCAGTTTTTGTGCTTCCACTCAATTTCTCAAAAAGAACCGTACGGCAATGCCGGCGGCAGGTATGAAGCGGTCTACTAGAGCATTCGGAGTAGTCATGAAGGGATCCGACTCGGGTCGGGTTCTCCGGTCCGGTAGACGGTTATTTCCTGAACAATCAGTCGAAGAAAATACCAAGAGAGGGAACGTAGGAGACGATTGTCCAAAGCAGCCGCTTCCATCTAAGGAAACGGCTGTGCCCCCAAAGACTGATGAAAGCGAAAGGGCGGTAAGAAAAGTCAAGAGGGTTCGAAATGGTGACAAGGTTGATAGGATGTATGGTATTGTGTATAGTAGAAAGCGGAGAAGGACGGCCCGTTCTTCAAGATTGGAACTTTATAAAAAGAAAAGAGAAGAAACGGTTGAGAGTGGTGTGGGCAGTGTGCTTTCTGTTGTTGTGAAGCACCATGCTAGAAAAAATGGTAGATTTTCGTCTTTGTTGGTCTCTGTGTTGCGGTACATGAAAAGGGTCACAGTTACATTACCTGAGCTTTTGGCCTTTTTTATGTCTGAACCGATTCATGCTGCCTTTGATTCGCAGGGTGTAAAGTTTCTGCAGGTATATTTTTTTCTTATATTGTCCATCTGCATTTCCCCTTCTTATTTATCTATCTGTACTTTATAAATTATATTTATTGAATTGAATTTACTTATTATTACTCCTTAATTTGAGAAAAATTCATACAGTGTCACTGTTACATGATCTTATTTGATATATTTTTTAAACAACATACAGGGTTCTCCTCCTGCCAGCACTGGAATCTGCCGTTTTTTTGGGATCACACAGTTTATTCCATTGGTCTCTGTAGACTTTTCTGCTGTTCCTATTTATTTTGAGTATCTGCATTCTGCAATGCTTTTAGCTTTTCTCTTTAGGTCGTTTTTTATTGTAAATAGTCCAATAAATGCACATAGTGAAGATGGGGATGGTTTGGAGGTAATTGATTTCCCAGAATACAATGATAAACTACAGATTTCGTTTGATACCGTTGAAAGAGAACCTTCCGAGAGTGAAACTGTTATCCCTGATGTTATTGAAATCAATGACAGTTTATCCTTACCTTCCCCTGCCAAGGGAACCAGGCAAGCCCGTAGTCGTAATGGACAGTTTAGATGTGTTATGGGCTCTAGAGGCATTCAGAAGAGGAGGAGTTCACTCCGGAAAAGGAAAGCTAATAGTCCTTTAACTATGAATTTACGCAGAAGTAATCAAGCAGTTGCTTCAAATTTAGTGGATGGTAAAAGAAGCCATAGCCAGTTGTCTGGTACGACCTCCAGCATGAGGCTGAGAAGTTTAACTATTAGGAATACTGCTGGAAGCTTGAAAGAAGCAAGTTCTGCCATAGTAGATTCTACACAAAGTGTAGAGCCTTCTCTCTGTTCTGCAAACATATTGGTTATAGAGTCGGACCGGTGTTACAGGGAAGATGGAGCAGGTGTCACTTTAGAGGTGTCTGCTTCAAGAGAATGGCTTCTCACTGTAAAGAGAGATGGATCAACAAGGTACACCTTCAAAGCCGAAAAAGTGATGCCATCTTGGTCTTCCAGCCGGTTCACCAATGCAACAATGTTCTCATTAGATAATGGTTGGAAGCTGGAGTTTAACAACCGCCGGGACTGGTCTTTATTTAAAGCCCTTTATAAGCAGTGTTTTGATCGAAATATCCCTGGTCCTGTTGCTAAATTTATTCCAGTACCAGGCGTGCATGGGGTCACTTCCTATGCTGAAAGTAACAATTTTATCTTTCAGAGACCAGCTACTTATATATCTGTGCATGGTGATGAGATAACTAGAGCAATGGCAAGAAAGACTGCAAATTATGACATGGATACTGATGATGAAGAATGGCTGAGCAAGCTCAACATTGAGTTGCAAGAATGTGTTTCAGAGGATAGTTTTGAGTTAATGATTGATGCTTTCGAGAAGGTTTACTATTGTAATCCAGATGATTCCTTTGATGTAAAATCTGCGGTTAGTAGCTGTCAGGATCTTGGTAGCAAGGAAGTTATAGAAGCTGTATATACCTATTGGATGAGAAAACGGAAGCAAAAACGCTCTTTGCTAATTAGGATTTTTCAGGTAAATTTATCATAATGTAATTATCATAATATGTGCATGAAGCATGTTAATTAATGTTTTATTATCTTGTTTTTATCTCTTCCCATGTCCCAGCACAATGTTTCTTGGTTGTCTTTTCCATCTGAATCTGAAATCATATAATAATCACTAGTTTAGAACGTGTGGTAAAATAGCAATGTTTCATGTAGGAATATTTTGAAATTTGGAAACCCACACGTATTATAGCTAAGCTTAATATATTGTGCTTCTCTTTGCCTTTGTTTTTGCTAACATAGTTGAGTTCACTTTCAATAAGCATCTTATAGTCCCTTGCGCTCCTTTGTGACAGTTATGTTTCTTCTCGTATGTTAGATTTTACTTGAAATGAGAACCACTAGTGATCCACAATGATGGAATATATATATATTTTCAATCAAACAAATACAAACATCTTGAAATAACACTGGCGTACAGTAGGTCATGTTGTGATCATGGTTCTCATCTCAACCAGAGTGAGGACTATAGCTAGGAGTGGTGTTTATTTCTCCAAGTCTTTTCTCCAAACGTAAAGAGGGATGGAATTCCAATCCAATTCACCCAAAATAAGTGTCTAGGCCATTTTGGTTGTAGTCGAAAGATTTTTGAGGTATTTTGAATGTTGTGCCTGCGACTTGATGTAATTTCCAGTGTTGTAGCAGCCACAACACCAGAAATTACACAGTTTATGTTGTTTGATGGGGCTTGTTGCAATTGATTAGTATGGTTGATACCCATACTAATAATCTGAGGTGGTAGTGTTGTTGTTAAGTACTGTACTGCATCCCTCTAATCTAGTTGATGTGGTTATTTGTCAGAATCATCAATCAAAGAGAGCACCACTTATTCCAAAGCCTTTGCTGCGAAAGAAGAGGTCATTTAAGAGACAGCCAGGTCAGTTTGGCAGAAGCTACCAGCCAAGTCTGCCGAGAGGTAATTTTATACTTTTTGTGCAACCAGATAAAATGATGAATAATTTGATATGATTGCTGTTGAAATTTGATGCACCTGTTTTTATTTATCTTTGTCTGTATCAGAGGGGATAAATGTCTTTATTTTTTTCTCCTTATCTTGCAATACAATACTAGAATAAAGACCAGTTTGTCCAAGCATCTTACAAATATTATTAGTTGAATTTTTAAAATTGAATATATTCGGACATTTCCTTTTTTTTATTGATTTCATTTGATGTAATTTGTCCTATATCTTGTAATTGCATTTCTGTATTCTTCAAATACCAACATTGTATGCGATATGGGCTCATAATTAGTTTTTAATTTTTATGGATTATATTAATATTAATTGGAAAGAGTCTGTTGTTAAATGTTTGTCTCATCTTGTGTATGATTTTCAGCATTTGCAGCTGAACAAGAGGCCTTGGAAGAGAATGCAATGCTTAGGCTTAAAGAAGCTAAAGCCTCGGCAAACGCATCCATGGAAATAGCCATTCAAAAACGCAAAAGGGCTCAGGCTCTTGCTGAAAATGCAGATTTGGCAACCTATAAGGCTGCAATGTTGATTAAAATAGCCGAAGCAGCTGTGGCTACAGGATCAGTAGAAGTTGGGGCCAAATACTTTCTTGATTGATGGTTAAGTACCATTCCGTTCCGTTTGCTAATTATAACACCACATATCTTATTACAGGAATGCTCGCAGTAGATTTGCTGCTGTGTTTCCCCCCTTTTATACTGTAAACAGTGTACAGATTTTTGTTTGGATGTACAATTTGGATGGAAATTAAGACCACACTAATATTTCTTACCTGGAAAGTAGTTGATTTCTTTCCCTTGGAAGAAAGAATTATAAGAAAAAGAATTACAGGATTTTCATGACTCATCTGTGCCTCTGTTTTTGTTTAACTGTGCTATGTTTACACCATTTTATTACACCATATACATACACTTGTTTTGTGTTGCTCATATATCAAAGTGGAATTAAAAATTATAAAAAGAATGAAGAGTATATATCCACTATATCAATTACGATGTAAGTGTATAAATTTAGTGTCACAGAAGCATTTCTCTTATAGAAGTGATTTTGAATTTTCAATAATTTGAAGATTAATCTTCAGTGCTGTCTTTTAAAATTAGAAGTTAATGTGTTTGATTACGAAATATAAATAATTGATAACTATCTTTTGAAATGAGTATAAAAAAATTATTTTTTAAGATGAAAATTTAAACAATTATTCAGTTCTATATATTTTCTTATCTTTGTAACAGATGTTTAACAGATGGAGGAAATTTTTTAAATTAATTATTCTTTAACAAAAGAAAAATTTCCTAAAAGTAGAGTTGACAAGGACTAATGTTTATTTTTTATCAGAATTTGACTTGCCATCCCCGATTATAATGACACCCCTATTTTTCATAGTTTTAAAATTTTAAAACTGTCTTTTTGACAAATAAATTGAATCAAATTTTTGGGTTTTTTTACAAAAATAACCAATTTTTTTAAGAAAATTCCCAAAATATCCCGGATTTCAATTTTTTTTCCAAAATACCTCACTTTTAGAAGGAGTCGCCAATTCAATTGGAGACTCTTCTTAAAACTTGAATGGAGGCGTCAATTGGATTGGCTAGGGCAGGTGCCATAACCAATCCAATTGGCGCCCCTGTGTTGGTTTTAAGAGGAGTCACCAATTTAATTGGAGACTCCTCCTAAAATGCATTTTTTGTCTTATAAATAGATGCGTTGTGTGAGTAATTGTTCCACATCTCATATAATCATTTGGCTATCATGTTTGATGTTTGTCGCCGATACGGAAAAGTGATTTATGCGAGAGACAAACCTCAAATGCTGATGCTGTTTTGGAACATCACACGTTCGATCAACTGAAGAGGGAGCTGGTTCGTTGGTTAGATGGGAAAATACCAGAAGGGGAAAAATCAGAAGTATTGAGAGACTTGACAGTATCTTTGGTTGGATGCGAATGAAGACTGATAAGGATGCTAGGGAAATGATGTTCGGTCGAGACGACATCAATTTGATTGTTGTAATCAGTTAGAAATATTTATGTTTTCAGATGTTTTGTACTGATGTTTGTTGTGAACCTCGTTGTAACAAGAACTTAATGATATATAATGATTGAATGTTACAGAAATACAATGTTACAAAAAGCTTAAGACCTAGATGATGCTCCTAGATTGGGATAGTTGTTCTTATTGTGTCCTGGTTGACGACAGATACTACATAATCTTATCATTTTATCTGTGGAATCCATCTCTGTTCTGATACGTGTGCTGTTTGGCCTTCCTTTCTTCTTTCTACGCATCTCGTCATTGTGCCAAACAATATCACCTTCATATGGAGGCCAGTAATCCTGCATTGGTAGTACTGAGAAGCTTTAAGTATATACATTCATGATGGTGTTGGCCTTGTACACATCAGATAAATGGCTGTAAGCATCTTGACGAGTATAAGCGCATACTGCTATGACATGGGAGCAAGGTATGCGGAAGGCCTGGAATTTTCCACAACCGCACCAACTTCTGTTTAGTCTAACAGCGTAAGCTAAATTTGGTCTCCCCTCGTTGTGGTCCATTGTTTCCTGGACGCTGAAATTTTGTCTATGACGGTCAAAGTCTGTTACAGCGTGTGTGCTAGCTTTGATGCTCTCCTCTTTCATGACCTTCATGCAACACTCACTGAATACTTGCCCGGACATTAACACCGCACTCCATCTTTCACCTCTGGTTGCGAACATAGAAGCCAACCTATAATAGGTTGATCTTACCAAGGCGGTTATCGGCAGATTTCGAATTCCTTTGAATACCCCGTTCATGCATTCCATAATGTTTGTTGTCATGTGGCCCCATCGACAACCTCTGTCAAATGCCCTTGTCCACTGCTCTATTGGTATGTTATTTATCCATCTCCCTGCGTCTTCATTAGACAGTCTAATTTCATCACGATAATATTGAAATGACGGTTGAGTTAAAGCATACCCAGCATTCACCACCTTCTTGCGAAGATTCTTATCTTTTATAGCACGCATGAAGTTTTGTGCAATGTGTCTAATACAGTAGACATGTGTAGAAGGAGGATCATGCCATCCGTTGTCATGGTTGTTGTAGGCACTCTCAATGGCAGCATGTCTATCAGAAATCAAACAGAGATTGGCTTGTGGAGCCACATGCGTTCTGAGATGTCGAAGAAAGAAACCCCATCCACCATCCGTTTCACCTTCAACAAGAGCAAAGGCAATGGGAAAGACATTGTTGTTGCCGTCTTGTGCAACCGCCATGAGCAAAGTACCCTTGTATTTTCCGTACAACCAAGTCCCATCAATTTGAATAATAGGTTTGCAGAATGCAAAACCTTTGATGCACAGGTCAAATGCCCAAAAGAGACGGTGAAATATTCTATTACCTGTAGCACAGCTTCCGTCTGGCATCATCGCTGACACTGTCTCCATAATTGCCACAGTTCCTGGGACATATGTTTTTAGTGCCCATAAAAACCGTGGCAATTCCTTGTATGAATCCTCCCAGTTACTGAAAACTTGTTCAACATCCTTTGTCCTCGCAATCCAGGCTCTCTTGTAAGATGAAGTATAATTATATGTTGTTCTGATATGAGATATAATTATACTCACCTTCACTGACAGGTCTTTATTAACCAACGGCAGAATGTCTTGACATATCAAAGTTGCGCTTAGTTTACGGTGATCTTGTTCAATGTTAGTTGCAATGCAACTGTGCGGTGGGTCTATCTAAGCGATCTCCCAAGAGTCTTTTTTCTTCTTGTAAGACGCAACCAAACGAAACTTACAAAGCATATTACGACATTCGATAACATACCTTCTAGAATCAGTGTGTTTCACTGTAAAGTCAGCAGAGTTGTTCATGTGGAATTTTTTGATTGCCAGAACACATTCTTCTTTGGTACGAAACATGTCTCCCACCTTTAATTCGCCTTCTGATCTCGGATACGGATTATAGAAAACACTGTTGGATGTTTCATCGTCTTGAAGATCCATATTTGTCATATGTTGAGGCGGATTGTAGACATGACTAGGAGGTATTGGTGGTGGTTGATCATCATCTTCATCGTCGTTGTTCAGCATGTGATCAACCTGTATCTCGATCTCCTCTTCTTCTTCATCAACGACATCCACTTCTGCCTCTGCTTCTGGGTTGACGTCATCTGACCATTGTCGATCATCTTCACCAGATTCATCCTGACCGGTTAGTTGAGACTGTTGAGATGATATACATGGTTGAAGAGTAATATACATGGTTGAAGAGTAATGTACAACTCAATACAGTTTCAGCCTGAATGTTCATGACTAACAAACATGTATTCAACATCTTCATCGTCTCGTACCTTAAGGGGGAAATACTTGCATTGACCATTCTAAAAAAATATTGGATTTTGATATGTGATCTTTGACACAATACCCGATCCTATAAAGGATTGTATTCTTTTTTTCAAATGCAAGAAGGTTGCATTTCTCTTGATCGTGATTCTAATGGTATCAGTGTTTCGAAAATAAAAACCATGTAGCTCAGACTCGTATGTTTCACCGTTGCAGTGAACGTTGACACTGTATAATGATGAAGATGACATTGTGCAGATGAAAACTATTTTCTTACTGCAGACGAATGTGAGTGAAGTGTCTTGGATGTTGATAGTAAGACACTTAAATAGATGAGTGAAGTGTCTCACATGCTAGCTAGTTCGGAGTGACGTGTCGCACATGCAAGCTACTCCAAAATGACGTGTCGGACATGCAAGATACTCCGAAATGATGTGTCGACCATGTTGAAGAATTGCGATCCAAAACGCAGCGGAAATTAAAATTTTCTTCTTTAGAGATCCTTATGAATGGTCATGATCAGTGATAGAATATTTACCTCTTGTGACGATTGAAACCTTTGGTGCAGATCTCTTGTGACGATCAAAACCTTTGATGCAGATCCACAGAGCGATCACGAACGTTGAACGATGACAACGTCTCTACTCGGTCCACACGAACGGATTCCTTCAATCACAGTGCTAGCTGGTACGAATGAAGGCTTTGAGTGTGTGTGAGAGAGAGAGAGAGAGAGAGAGAGAGAGAGAGAGAGAGAGAGAGAGAGAGAGAGAGAGAGAGAAAACGAAAATAATGCAACCGCAATCAATGCTTCTGCACAAGGGTTCTATTTATAGAACCACTTGTGTGGGCTTCAAGCTAAAAGGCCCACTTAAGTGTATTTTGACCCATATCTTATAATATGCCCAAAATCACTTAAGCTCATGGTACCTTACCATATTTCGTATTCTACTTAAGTACACCGTACCTTTACGATGTTCTACAATTCACTTAAGGGCACCGTACCTTACGGTGTTCCTTAGTTACTCTATCTCTCATCAATCCGTCCTTTGTGTGTGACCCTGTAGGTTTTCGCGGCATTGGCAATTATATTAAATCACATATTTAACATAATAAACAGTGAGCGGTATCTAGCAACACATCACTGCTACCCAAGACACGAAAATGTCATGTGATCTGACAAATCCTTTTGTGATAATACTTATGTGTATAATTACCCTTTTACCCTTATGTCTATATTGAACACAAGGCATAGACCGTGTCATCCTTGTCCAGTTCAATATTGGGCCCATAGACATTTATCCTGTTATGCAGGATGGGAAAATTCCATCTAGGTCACTCATGTCCCTCAGCATGCTTCGTGGAGTACCCATCAACTGTCTTTATGGTTATCCAGTTACGGACAACGTTTGATCAGCAATAAAGCACTCGACTCTACATCTAGGGTCCATAGTGGTTTCAGGTCGAAGAGTGGTATACACCATTATCACCATGAGAATAACTTATGACACTTTGCATAACTTTCTATATAATATTCTCATAGCGGGTCAATCCGGTATAAATATTACTCTTAATATTCATACCTATGTTTAAGACTTGATAACTCCTTATCCATGATCCATGAGATGTGATCATCAGTCTATATACATAATAGTCTTAATGCTTTAATGTCATCCCACTTCACAATAAAGCTCGACTACAGATACTTTAAGAATAGTGTCCTTATGTTTAATGTGATCTCATGATTAAGTCATACTTGATACATTAAACAGACTAGCTATTCTAGGGACTTTATTAAACAAACGTAATAAAGAAAAAGCCTTTTATTATTAATAAATAATTCGATACAAGTACCAAAAGTATTGGCCTCTAGGGCTTACACCAACAATCTCCCACTAGCACTAGAGCCAATCAGGCATACCCTTAATACCCATAGATCTAGTATGGCCATCATGCTTCTGCTGCACAAGAGGCTTTGTCAGTGGGTCAGCAATATTGTCAAGTGTAGGTACTCTGCATATTTTCACATCTCCTCTATCTATTATCTCTCGAATGAGATGATAACGCCTAAGTATGTGTTTGGATTGTTGGTGAGATCTAGGCTCCTTGGCTTGTGCGATAGCACCATTGTTATCACAGTAGACACCAATGGGATCCACAATGCTAGGAACTATGCCAAGTTCACTAATGAACTTTTTGATCCAAACAGCTTCCTTTGCTGCACTTGAGGCAACAATATACTCGACCTCGGTTGTAGAATCAGCAACTGTATCTTGCTTTGAACTTTTCCAGCTCATAGCGCCACCGTTTAAGCAAAACACATAACCAGATTGCGATCTAAAGTCATCCTTATCTGTCTGGAAGCTAGCATCGGTGTATCCAATTACAGCCAACTCTTCCTGACCTCCATATATCAAGAATGAGTCCTTAGTCCTTCTTAAGTACTTAAGGATATTCTTGACAGCTACCTAGTGAGCATCACCAGGATGAGATTGGTACCTACTCGTTGCACTTAAAGCATACGAGACATCTGGTCGAGTACATAACATGGCATACATGATAGATCCTATTGCAGATGCATATGGAATCTTATTCATGCGATCCCTTTCTTCCTTAGTTAAAGGGGATTGTGTTTTTGATAGACACAGGCCATGTTGCATAGGTATGAATCCTTTCTTGGAATCATGCATATTAAAGCGTCTCAACACTTTGTCTATGTATGTACTCTGACTTAGGCCAAGCATTTTTTGTGATCTATCTCTATAGATTCTGATTCCTAATATATAGGCTGCTTCACCTAGGTCCTTCATAGAAAAGCATTTCCCTAACCAAGACTTTACTTGTTGTAGGGTAGGGATATCGTTTCCAATGAGTAATATGTCATCTACATATAATACCAGGAACACGATCATGCTCCCACTAACCTTCTTGTAGACACAAGGCTCATCTTCGTTCTTGATGAATCCATATTGTTTTACTGTTTCATCAAAACGAAGATTCCAGCTTCTGGAAGCTTGCTTCAATCCATAGATTGATCTTTGTAACTTACATATCTTTTGGGCTTCCTCTGGTATGTCAAATCCTTCAGGCTGTGTCATGTACACATCCTCAAGAAGATTTCCATTAAGGAAAGCAGTTTTGACATCCATCTGCCATATTTCATAATCATGATATGCAGCGATAGCAAGTAAAATCCGAACAGATTTAAGCATTGCAACTGGTGAAAAGGTTTCATCATAGTCAATCCCATGAGTTTGTTTATATCCTTTTGCAACCAGTCTTGCCTTATAGGTATGTACCTTACCATCCATGTCAGTCTTCTTTTTGAAGACCCACTTGCATCCTATAGGGTTAACTCCTACAAGAGGCTCTACCAAGGTCCAAACTTGGTTTGTGTACATGGAATCCATTTCAGATTTTATGGCTTCTAGCCACTTCTCAGACTCGGGACCAGTTATGGCCTCTTGGTAGGTCACAGGCTCATCTTGATCCTTGAGTAATACATCACCTTGATCAGTTATGAGATATCCATATCTCTCAGGTAGTTGACGTATCCTGCTTGACCTACGCTGGTCTTGTTCTACTTGAGCAGGTTGCTCTTCCATAACTTCTTGTGTTTCCTGCTCTAATTCCTCCATAGGTGTATTTATGCTTTGTGATTCTTGAATTTCTTCAAGCTCTACTTTCCTCCCACTGGTTCCTTTGGAAATAAAATCCTTTTCTAGGAAAACTCCAGTTCGAGCGACAAACACTTTGCCCTCAGAAGGATTGTAGAAGTAATACCCTCTTGTTTCTCTAGGATACCCCACAAATAAGCATTTTTCAGATTTGGGCTCAAGCTTAGTTGAAATTTGTCGTTTCACATAAACCTCGCAACCCCAAATCTTTATGTAAGACATATGTGGTTTCTTACCATTCCATATCTCATATGGTGTCTTCTCAACCTTTTTGGATGGAACACAGTTAAGTGTGTAAGCTGCTGTCAATAGTGCATGTCCCCAAAAGGAGTTTGGAAGATCGGCGTGACTCATCATGGATCGGACCATGTCTAACAGGGTTCGATTTCTTCTCTCAGATATACCATTCCATTGAGGTGTTCCAGGAGGAGTAAGTTGGGATAGGATCCCACACTCTTTCAGATGGTCATCAAACTCTAGGCTTAAATACTCACCACCTCGATCTGATCGAAGAGTTTTAATATTCTTACCTAGTTGGTTTTGTACTTCATTCTTGAATTCCTTGAACTTTTCAAAGGACTCTGATTTGTGTTTCATTAAATACACATAACCATATCTACTGAAATCATCAGTGAATGTGATGAAGTACTGAAAACCTCCTCTGGCTGGTATGTTCAGTGGTCCACATACATCAGTATGTATTAGGCCCAAAAGATCATTCTCTCTTTCACCTTTTCCTGTGAATGGAGACTTTGTCATCTTTCCAATTAAACAAGATCTGCATGTCTCATATGATTCATAATCAAAAGAGTCCAAGAGTCAATCTTTATGGAGTATGGAAATGCGTTTCTCATTTATGTGGCCTAATCGACAATGCCAAAGGTAAGTTGGATTTAACTCGTTAGGTTTCATCCTTTTAGTATTAATGTTATATATAGGCATTTCGAGATCAAGGACATACAGTCCATTGCTCATTTGTGTAGTAGCATAGAATATATCATTCAAATAAATTGAGCAACAATTGTTCTATTATAAATGAAAAACCAAACTTGTCCAAACAAGAAATGGAAATAATATTCCTGCTAATTACAGGTACATAATAACAGTTCTCTAACTGAATTATTAAACCACTAGGTAAAGTTAATACATAAGTTCCTACGGCTAAAGCAGCAACCTTTGCTCCATTGCCAACTCGTAGATCAACTTCACCTTTTGCAAATCTCTACTTCTTTTTAGCCCCTGCACATTTGTACAAATGTGAGAACCGCATCCAGTATCTAATACCCATGATGCAGAAGTAGATAAATTTATTTCAATAACAAAAATACCTGAAGTTGAAGTCTCTACTCCATTCTTCGTATCTTCCAGGTACTTTGGGCAGTTTCTCCTCCAGTGTCCGGTCTTACCGCAATGGAAGCAGGTTCCTGCCTTTGCTATGCCTCCACTAGGCTTCAAAGCAGCAACAGTGGGTCTGGGTTTGGCAACTTCCTTGCCTTTCCCTTTATCACCCTGCTTGGTGGGCCTTTTGTTCTGTCTCTTTCCATTTCCGATCATCAGAATGGACTTCCCTTTTGTCTTCAGATTCTGCTCAGCTGTTCTTAACATGCCTAGCAGTTCAGGAAGAGATTTATCCATATCATTCATATTGAAATTTAGGATAAATTGACTGAATCTATCTGGCAACGATTGCAAGATCAAATCAGTCGCAAGTTCCTTTCCGAGGGGAAAACCCAACCTTTCAAGGTTTTCCACATACCCAATCATCTTGAGCACATGGGGACTTACAGGGGCTCCCTCAGCTAACTTGCTTTGAAAAAGGGCTTTTGAAACTTCAAACCTCTCATGCCTTGCTTACTCTTGATAGAGCATCTTCAAGTGTTCGATCATATCGAACGCTGCCATGTTCTCATGTTGCTTTTGCAATTCTGAGTTCATGGTAGCTAGCATGAGACAAGCAGTTTCATTGGCATCATCGACATGCTTCTTATAAGCATCTCTTTCTGCCTTAGGTGCAGAACTAGGAGGTTCCTCTTCAGGAACAGGTTTCTCCAAGACATACAGCTTTTTATCATGTTTGAGGACAATCCTCAGGTTTCGGTGCCAATCCAGGAAATTTGTCCCAGCCAATTTTTCCTTGTCAAGGATTGATCGCAAGATATTGTTAGAGGTATTTGTTGTCATGGTAATCTACATAAGAATTAATGAAAATATAAGTATCAATAACATATTTAATTAGGCCTTTAATTAAATATGCTCCCACTATTTTACTCAAAACAAATGACCCTCATCATTTGATTCGGAAAATCCCGTTGGAAGATTTTCTAGTGGGTCGAGATCCATATTTCACTTTGTTCTAAGTCCGCGTAGGCGGATTACATAAAACTAGGTTATTTAGGTAGGAACTCCTTCCAATTGTATCTCATACAACTCTCGAAAATTTCAGTTGGGTGAATACTCCTTATTCCAATCCATCATATGGATCATTCCCAACTCTTGCTTCTAAACATATATAATCTTATTATAATTTATTTAGTTAAGTTTGACCCATTGTTTTAGCAATTGGATATTACAATTATCCCATCGCACCTTACTAATATAGAACATGCACCTCGCGTAGGCGAAACCTACATTATCCGATACTAGTCTTGATGAGTGCTAAAACTTGGAAAGCATAAACTTAATATTTAATTTGAGGGAATTGTAATTGTTATGATCTCACCAGCTTATTTATCATATAAATCGTCTCTCACATGCATTAACATATATTCACATGCATCAACATACATACACATGCATCAACATACATAATGAAACAGTTATGGCCCCAAGCGCAATTGTTCCCCCAAGCCAATGAGAGAACCTAAGCTAACCTAATAACGATCTAAGCTTCTCCAAGCAAGATCTTCAAGGCTGTCCTCCTTTGATCTTCAAGGTTGTCCTCCTTTGATATTGAAATCTTCTCTTTCTTCATAACATTGTCTTCTTCTCTTCCTTCATAACATTACATTACAGAAGAAACTCGTTTTACATACGAGGGATTGAGATGAGAAAAGAAGTTACATTAAGAGATTAAAAAAAAGAGGCACGACACGCATGTCGTATTAAAAACCCAAAACAAAATGAAGGAAGACTAAGGCCATAATTGATCACCATAAGACAATAATGATAAACACATTATTATTATTATTATTATTAATTTTTAATTCCTTTAATTTATTAAAACCAAATTAAATTTCGGCGACCGATCATACTACGCAGAGTTAGCCGGGGGTTCCGCTGACCGATCAGCGGACGAGGGTCAAGGGGGCAGCGCCCCTGTCCAAATTTTTTTAATGAACAATTCATTTGAAATGGACATCGTTTTGCATCAACACAACTCTTGCGCAGTCACAGAACAGAAACCCCGAGAATTCTGACTCTGTGAGTGTGACGACCGTCACAAGCATGTTACGACCGTCACAGGCCCATGACGAACGTCACGTGGCCAAAACAGAAACGCCTAGAATTCTGGATCTGTGAATGTGACGACCATCACAAAGCACGTGACGACCGTCACATCCAGCTTGTTACGATCGTCACAAGTCCA
The DNA here is from genome assembly GCF_024323335.1 of Lathyrus oleraceus. Lineage (NCBI taxonomy): Eukaryota > Viridiplantae > Streptophyta > Magnoliopsida > Fabales > Fabaceae > Lathyrus > Lathyrus oleraceus. The sequence continues at coordinate 235,605,807 of NC_066584.1, read as the reverse complement.
TGGCGATCGTCATGCGACCAAAAACCAGCGCTTTGGAACAGTCAGCAGACGTGTTCCAACAAGCCCTCAATTCACAACTCCTTGACGGCACAACCCTTGCGCCGTCACTAACCCTAATGCACTAATTTCAGACCGTCAAACACACCTCGATTGTTGATTCAGTATGATTGATCAACAGGTCATTGCTTCACCATACTAATGTCGGATTCCGAAGCAAGTGACCATTGATCGCTCAAAGGAAAACAACCATTTAGTGTTTGAATGAACGAAACAGAAACAATATATCATATATACCGTACTTTGAATTAGGATTACTTATATCATATATAAGTTGATCGGTCTTAATTGTGTAACCTATGGACGATCGATGTATCGCTGCTTCACCATACTAATGTCGGTTCCGAAGCATAGTCAATATCAATCATCCAACTCGTACACTCATGATGCCAAATTTAATTACCCGTTTAATTAATTGATTCATTCTGTCTTTTAATCATATTAATACAGAAAATAAATAGCTATCCGATTCATGGTTTCGTAAGTGGCTCTGATACCACTGTTGAAGAATTGCGATCCAAAACGCAGCGGAAATTAAAATTTTCTCCTTTAGAGATCCTTACGAATGGTCATGATCAGTGATAGAATATTTACCTCTTGTGACGATTGAAACCTTTGGTGCAGATCTCTTGTGACGATCAAAACCTTTGATGCAGATCCACAGAGCGATCACGAACGTTGAATGATGACAACGTCTCTACTCAGTCCACACGAACGGATTCCTTCAATCACAGTGCTAGCTGGTACGAATGAAGGCTTTGAGTGAGTGAGAGAGAGAGAAAACGAAAATAATGCAACCGCAATCAATGCTTCTGCACAAGGGTTCTATTTATAGAACCACTTGTGTGGGCTTCAAGCTAAAAGGCCCACTTAAGTGTATTTTGGCCCATATCTTATAATATGCCCAAAATCACTTAAGCTCATGGTACCTTACCATATTTCGTATTCTACTTAAGTACATCGTACCTTTACGATGTTCTACAATTCACTTAAGGGCACCGTACCTTACGGTGTTCCTTAGTTACTCTATCTCTCATCAATCCGTCCTTTGTGTGTGACCCTATAGGTTTTCGCGGCATTGGCAATTATATTAAATCACGTATTTAACATAATAAACAGTGAGTGGTATCTAGCAACACATCACTGCTACCCAAGACACGAAAATGTCATGTGATCTGACAATTCCTTCTGTGATAATACTTATGTGTATAATTACCCTTTTGCCCTTATGTCTATATTGAACACAAGACATAGACCGTGTCATCCTTGCCCAGTTCAATATTGGGCCCATAGACATTTATCCTGTTATGCAGGATGGGCAAATTCCATCTAGGTCACTCATGTCCCTCAACATGCTTCGTGGAGTACCCATCAACTGTATTTATGGTTATCCAATTACGGGCAACGTTTGATCAACAATAAAGCACTCGACTCTACATCTAGGGTCCATAGTGGTTTCAGGTCGAAGAGTGGTATACACCATTATCACCATGAGAATAACTTATGACACTTTGCATAACTTTCTATATAATATTCTCATAGCGGGTCAATCCGGTATAAATATTACTCTTAATATTCATACCTATGTTTAAGACTTGATAACTCCTTATCCATGATCCATGAGATGTGATCATCAGTCTATATACATAATAGTCTTAATGCTTTAATGTCATCTCACTTCACAATAAACAGACTAGCTATTCTAGGGACTTTATTAAGCAAATGTAATAAAGAAAAAGCCTTTTATTATTAATAAATAATTCGATACAAGTACCAAAAGTTTTGGCCTCTAGGGCTTACACCAACAGACCATGCAAGCTATCAAGAAGTGACTTGTTCAGCATGCAAGAGACAAGACAGCCACGTGTCAGATATGCAGACACACACTCCAAATGGATTGGCGCCTCCACTTATTCCTTGCACATAGGCGCCAATTCAAGTGGAGACACCATGCATTCAGACCTCGAAACTAAGCAATCAGACCTAGGTCTTGCATGCATGTCCCTATGGAGGCGCTAATTTGAATGGCAACCCCTCTTAAAGGTTGTACGTGGTCGCCAATTCAAATGGAGACACCATGCAAGCACAACTTTTCATGCTCCCATCCATTTTCCTATAAATACATCCACTCCATCAACACTTCTCCCACACCATCACTCTCACTACTTCTTCTACAATACTTCTTCTACAATTTCATCAGCAACAATTTCTTGTAGTTTCATCTACACCAACCCCCAGACAAAATGTCTATCCTCACAATGGGCGAAGCACATAGAGGAACGGTTGCAAACATCGCAACATATGTAAGTTTTTTCTTTTGTTAACTTTTTATCTTTCATCTTCACGAACCCCCTTTTATTTTGACATTCCAACTTAGTCAAGTTTTTTACTCTTTCTTTTATAGGATGTATCAAGGTTCCAAACTCGGGTCCACGAATATGTCCATATGGACCCGATGATTCAACCTTATGTTGAACTCGCCGGTTTTGGTCATATTAGCAAGATTTTATCTTGGTCCATAGATAACAAATTCATTCTAGCCTTATGCAAAAGATGGAGACCAGAGACACACATTTTGGTTCCCAACCGGTGAGTGTACCGTGACGTTAGAAGACGTCTACATGCTTTTAGGACTACCCATTGAAGGTAAGGCCGTTAATGGTAAGACCAACTATGCAAATTCAATTTACATGGAGCTCTTAGAGACTGATTTGTTAGATGATAATGCAAGATGTCAAGGTATACTACTCTCACGCCTTAAGTCGTACTATAATAGTTTATACCTAGATGAGCATTCTACCGAAGATGCTCGAATAATAAAAACTAGGTGTTACATTATGCTGTTAATTGGCTCATTTTTATTTCCCGAAGGTAGTGGTTCTAGCATGCATATTATGTACTTACCTCTACTTAGACATGTAGATAGAATAAGAAGTTACAGTTGGGGATCTGCTTGTCTAGCCTATCTCTATAGCTCCTTGTGCAAAAACTCACACAAAGACACATCTACATTTTCTGGATGTGCTGTTTTGCTACAAGCATGGGATTGGTCAAGACTACCGTCTCTAGCACCGGTCAATAACAACCCTTTCACGTTTCCGTATGCACAAAAGTAAGTTGTTTAAATTGCTATATCTTTACTTACTTCTTTAAAGTTTATTACCTCAAACTAATTTTTTTTGACTTTTTGGTGTAAATGGTCAGCACGTGGTATGAGTTACAACAGATGTCCAAGACACTGTATTACTCAGTATCGCAACCTGTTGGATCACCTTCGACCGACAGACGTAAGCAAAATAACTTAATTATTTCGTTATATTTTCTTAACTTTTTCTACATTGATTATAATCCTATCTTCTTTCATATTTCAGTTCATTTGGCGTCCATACCTTAATTTGGATCATGACCATGAGGTCAATGCTGAAGACGCAACCGTATGGACTGCATGCACACCGATAATACGGTTCACAACTGTGGAGATGCACAACAGTGATCGTGTGAAGCTGCAGTTCGGTATGCTCCAAAATATCCCAGACCCCCCATCTAGCCTAGGAGAATGGCATCTGCATAAAGTTAATGACCAATGGAACTTCAATCCATGGCAAAGATTCGCAAGATCGGAGTGTCGCAAATGGAAGCACCGTCATGACCATGTGTTAACTGACGCAGTCATGCCAACTGAGGTAAAACCAAGTCGTACTTATATGGCTTGGTACAAATCGGTTGGTTTTCAGTTCATCGTCGAAGATATGTACCTATACGACCCACGCCAGGCAACTTACACACAAGAAGGATCAACATCTAACCCCCAACAACATTCTCAGCCCGGTTACTCACAACCCCCTATCCGTCAAACTTTCCGTTCCACAAACACACAAACATACAACCAAAACATGTCATTCACCCAACCCTAATACCAAGAGCATACCCCATACCACCACCAACAAATTGACCATCAACCTGAGACCCAACATCGCTTCGCACCCACCCCATCATCCTACCAAAGTCACCTTAGCTAAAACACCAACCGCCCCTCCTCCTACCATAGCCAAGAAGCCCAAACATCACAAAACTAAAACATCCAACAACCCTAACTCTCCCAAACACTCCAACAACCTTTCCAACCTTTCCTCGATGCATCATTCACACCCATGTCTCCTTTCAACCGTCCCGGTCGCCCATCCATGAGTCAACCACATCCCAACTTCTCTGGCATGGGTCATGAGCTCAGCTACGACGGTACACCATTGATGCATACTGAAGACTATGCCGACTTGTCTAAATACCTCAACGGACCTTCTCCTGTAGTTGGTAGTGACGCTCCTGGCCCCTTAGATGATCAAACACCAATGCAGAATCGTCAACGTGGGTTAGGGCCAAGGGTTAGGGTAGCTAGAGGATGTGGGACCGGAGGCCGGTTAGGTGATCCCGGTCATCACCATTAGGTTTCTTTGTGTAAACTCCAAACTTTATTAATATCAAGTCGTCTTATATCAAATTTATCTTTCACTTATACCATAAAACACAAAAAATGCATTTTAGGAGGAGTCTCCAATTGAATTGGCGACTCCTCTTAAAACCTACACAGGGGCGCCAATTGGATTGGCTAGTGCACCTGTCATAGCCAATCCAATTGGCGCCTCCATTCAAGTTTTAAGAGGAGTCTCCAATTCAATTGGCGACTCCTCCTAAAAGTGGGGTATTTTGGGATTTTTTTGAAACTAGGGGTATTTTGGGAATTTCCTTGAAAAAGTGGGTTATTTTTGTAAAAGAACCAAACTTTTGTATAAAATTTTTGAGATATTAATTTTTGGGTAGTGTTTTTTAAATTTCTGGTATACAATAATTTATAATGAAAATTTAAACAATTATTCAGTTTTATATATTTTCTTATCTTTGTAACAGATGTTTAACAGATGGAGGAAATTTTTTAAATTAATTATTTTTAATAAAAGAAAAATTTCCTAAAAGTAGAGTTGACAGGGACTAATGTTTTTTTTAATCAGAATTTGACTTGCCATCCCCATTTATAATGACACCCTTTCATAGTTTCAAAATTTTAAAACTGTCTTTTGACAAAAAAATTGAATCAAATTTTTGTATAAAATTTTTGATAGGCAAATGAGAATTTTTGAGACAATATAATTTTTCGATAGTGTATTTTAAATTTCTGGTATATTATAATTTATAAAATTTTTGTGACTTTATAAAATAATATAGAAAATTCTAAAATTACCATTTTATATCATAAATTTTAACTGAAGTGAAGTTTCTTATAGTGTTATTTGTTTGAAATTTTAAATGCTTAGGATGTGGTCGACAGTTTTGGACGGATGTGATTAGACCAACAATTTTGTGTGGTCTAGAATAAATGCAAAGTTGTATAAATAGGTGGTTACCTGTTCTTTATTAAAACATCTCAAAATGCCTTTACCTCAATTTTTGATTATGTCAGAGGTGAACTTCAAGTAGGACTGTAAATGAGTCGAGTCGAGTCGAGTCGAATTCGCTTCAGCTCGACTCGCTAAGAATTGGTTCATCTCAAGTCTCAATTCGATTTCGACATGATTTTTTTTAGCTCAAACTCGACTCGTTATAAGTTCATGAGCAATTCAGTTCAACTCGTTAGGTTCAACTCACTTGCTTCACGGATTTAAAAGCCATTTTTAAATTTATTTTTTTATTTATATATTTAACATTTTAAATTAATATTTTTTTAAAAAGAAACTATTGAAATAAAATAAAAGTTATCAAATTGGAATTTAACTTTGTCTCAAAAATCTAGTAATTAAAAAACTACACAACTTTCAAGAGATACATTTGAAAGTCTAATTCAAAAACTACTCAATTGGAATTTAAATTTGTCTAAAAAAATCAACAACTTCATCTAAATATTTAGGAACCTTACAAATTTAATAAAAGAGTACACCAAAAATTACTAGAAATTGATACATTTCTATCACATAATGATTTCACCACTTGCAACCTTCATTACTCATGTTATTTTAGCAAATGTCATTATGCCTCCAACAAGGATGACTCTAAAGGCAATTGTCAGCTTTACTGTCATAACTAGTACCGAAGGGACAATATAGGGTTAACATTTAGAGTAAATATTTTAACCTATTCTTAAAGACAATATAATCTTTCTCATATATAATCGAGTTGACTCACAAACCTAATGAGTCAAACTATGTATAGTTCAAGTTCAACTCATTTAGTTAACGAACTTAATTTTACGCTCATATTAATCTCATTTGGTTCATGAACCTAGTTCAACGATTTTATTGTCGAACCAAGTTCCGAACTATTTTCGAGTTGGTTTGGTTCATTTCTATCCCTAACTTCAATAGAGTTTCACCTCCTGTATAGTTCTGACTTCCGGATGACACCACATCTTTCGCCGTCTTGACGTCCAAGTTGAATGAATTGTTGCCTGATACCGAAAATAATAAGGTGAGAAAGATCGAATTTCGTGAAGATTAGATTGATATTGATGGAAGAGTGAAATACAACCTTATTGAGTCGAGGACCGATGAAGATGTGAATAATATGTGGAGATCATTTCACCGTAGGTTAACAAAGGGGCCAATCAAGTTAGATGCTAAGATTTCAAGGTCTGTTAACGATATAATTAAGATGATGAAACATCCAAAATATCTGGTAGTGTCCATATTTTCTTATTTATTATCGTTTTTAAGTTATGTTTAAGTTATGTAATCCATTATCAAATGTTAGTTTATGTTCATGTTGCATCAATGGAAGATAACAAATATTATCTAATACAAAGTTCTGATGAAGATGTCCGAGTAATGTTATATGTAATATACAAATAATATACAAAGACAACAATAATGTCTAAATAGGCCGCCCACAGGCTATGTGTGCAACACAAGATAATCTAGTATAAGCCCATGAGGTTATCAATAATAACTACAATCATTTAGAGGCGCTGCTGGTCATCAGCATCAGCTGTAGGAGGAGGCGGAGACGACACATCATTGATAGGTACCCCAACATCAAAAGACCCAACATCATTTGTATGCTCAACATATGGGATGATGCGAGTGTGTGATACAATGAGGTACCACTTTAAGTAACCATACTCACACTGCGAGGCATGCTGAACCGTAACTGCACGATCTCTAATGGCACGACCAAAGTTGATGATGTTACTTTGAAACCACCCGTGAATGATTGCAAATGGAATACTCGAAACTGTTCGTGGGATGCTATGAACGTAATCAGACTATCGTAGACACCTGTTAGGAAAATGTCTAGCGACCATGGTCTTCCACCCCATATAACCTGAATATAAAGAAGATTCATCAAACTCACGGTGGACTCTATGATCAGTGTATGATGTTCATATGACATCATCTACAGTCAAGGCATCTAGCCTCCTCCTGTACTCAGCAACACCACCAGGATGTGACTGCCTGACCCTCTATCTCCTCGCCCGTGGGACCTCCACTGGGGAATGCTGCACCCTCCTGTCAGAGATGGTGGAGAATTGCTCGTATATCCATCACTGATATCAAAACACATACACAACAAATAATAATTAAGAAATGTTATTCATAACAATTAAATAATAAATCAACAATAAATAATAATTTCAAGTATACATGTAATAGACTCAAATAACCAGCAAGCTGTCTGAACTCAAATACTGTCGCCACTCCAAGTGATGTGTACAAGATGGTCAATGCAATGCATCCCTAATCTCAACTGACAACGTCAAGGATACTGAACAACCATACGTACCCGACGTCAATCTAAACACCCGACTTATTCTCAAAGAGAGTACATGCTACTAGATGTAGCATGTACACCCTAGCGGCAACCTCATAACTCTATGCCATAACAAGCTCCCCGTACCTATCCCGAACATACGAAGGCGAGTCCCCTGTTAAAGCTAAACTCCTCTAGCACGACCTCCTCAGAAACTCCCAAATTTTATGCAGCAATCAAACATGGAAGCGACAGGCTAATAAAAGGAGTCGTCTAGAATCTGTCGGCGACAGGGAGATGGAACAATAAGGAGATATCAACTAGAGTGATAGTCATCTCCCCAAATGGAAAATGAAATAGAGATGTCTCCTTATACCATCTCTAAAAAAAAGTAGTAAGTAGTAGAGCGTCGAGCAGTGTGAGGGAGCATTGGAAAAAATCAAGGAGCTCAAAATCACGTACAATATGTATGACCTCCTCAAGCATCAGAGTCTTCGAGAAGTTCTTCAGCTTCAGCCCATGCGATGCCACCTTCAGTGAGATACAGTCCTGTAAAACCAAATTAAAAAAATTTAGTTGTTAGCTTTCAAGGCAAATAAAGTTAAACATAAAATATATATACTTTATCTTCCATAGTCGGTATGCCACTTGGTCAACATACTCAATCACCACCAACCGGTCAATGGGTCCTCTTGAGAATCCTCCATCAGTGTGCACAGACGGCTCGATCAAAGGAGTCGTAACCTCTATGTCAGCAGTAGCGAAGGAGACTGTATCAGCAACATCGACATCTGGTTGGATGACCAGATTAGCAACAACGACATATGGCTGGACCACCTCATCAACAACCACCTCATCAACGACTACCTCATCAACAACCTCAACAACAATATGTGTCACATCTGTCTCGACTGCTGGGTCATGAACATCCTAAGCATGAACGCCTCAACATCATTTATGGGCTACTCAACTTATCTAACCGGTCGACGTCAGGTACTACAGGGTGCGTGAGACTGCACCTGCTCAGCCAACCGTTTCCGGTATGAACCGGTTGGAACCACTCATCCAACCCACGTCTGGGAAGACTTAGGCTCAATAGCCATGGTTTGGACCGTCGCTCTATCTGTTGCTCTGTCTGCAATATTGTCGTCCCTGCCCCTATATTTCACTGCAAAAAACAGAAAAAATAAAAAAGATTAATAACTACTGAAAATTTCACTAAAATTATAATTTTCCTAATTTTTCTGAAAATTCTGAATTTCCGGTGAAAAACAAAGTTTTTTTAACTATTGGAAATTCTGAAATTCTAGGAATTTGCAGGTCATTTTGTACCGCAAATTGTGAAATTTCTGGGGTAAATGTTTTCACTATTACCGGAAATTTTGAAATATACGGTACATAATCACGCAAATTTCATAATTTTCGATAAATAACATACTATTTTTCAAATTTTTGGTTGGCAAATTGAAATTTCTGGTATCGCCCCATATAATTCAAAAACCGCGCGTGTGAGAGGTGAATTTCAAAAAATGAGTGAAAAACTGTTGCAGAGGCAATATTGTCTATTCAACAGAAATGGGGGATGCCAGGTTCAAGTGGGTGGGTGGGTGGGGGGTGGCGGCAAGTTAAATCCTCTTTCTGTATGCATCTTATATATATATCACATGGTTACAGTTCGATTGGGGTCAGTACACAAAGATTAAAAGTCATTTCTTGAATTTGTTCTCTATTTCTAAGTTAAGTTCGTAGCCTTTGTAGTAGCTACATCGATATTATCCACCAAATAAAAGGCTTGTTCAGGAAGACTATCTAATTATATAGAAATAATCAATTGAAATCCTCTAATTGTTTATGCCAAACCAACATGTTTCCCTGGAGAACTGGTAAAGACTTATGTTACGAAAAAAGGTTGCGATAAAAAATGTTCAATTTTTCGTGCTCTTGCTACGGTTAAGCGATCCTCTTCGGATACTTCGTCCAACTCAAGAATAACTATCATGTCCTGAATTTTTTTTTGTAACGCTGTAATGTTTGTTTAACTCTTTGCGCAATTTCATAATGTTCTTCACTGACAATCTGTGGTTGGAGCATGGTTGACGTTGAATCTAAAGGATCTACTGCTGGATAGATACATTTGGCAGTTAATCCTCTTGATAGTACAATAGTTATGTCCAAATGTGCAAATGATACACACCTTCATTTTGTCAAACATTAATCTGAAAGTGCATCTCCGTAAAAAAATTGGAAGTATACTTCTGTATGCATCCCATGTACACCACATCTCTTCCTAAGTGACTTAATCTCCCATTTTTTCATTAAAAAATCGGAAGTATACTTTCGTAATAATCCTTATGGAGAAAGGTTTGACATTTTTTAAGAAATACATTGATGTAATAAGTATATTGATATAATAAGTATACTATCATAATAAATTTGTTATCAATTAAACCATACACTGATGTTATAAGATTAAAATGACATATGTTAAAAAAAGGACATATATTAGAATCAATCCAAAATCCATAATATTATCAAAATAACAAATAACAAATAACAAATTACAAATTACAAATTATAATACTATCCAAAATTCATAATACAAATACTATTAAATACTATTGGGTATATCTAACCCCTTGTTCCTTCTTTGCTTCCTATACTTCAATGTCATTTGTGCCTCAGATATAATGACATATGTAATGGTCTTCCCAAGAGTCTCTTCTGGAAATCGTCCTCTCTCTCTATATCTGCTTGCGCAATATCCATAATATGACAACATGAAAGTAAAACATCAATGACATGATCTGCCATAACCTGTTTCTCTTCTAATATTTCCTAGTGAGGTGGCTTAGGTGGATACCCATGAGCATATTGTGTAATGTAAGAATATGACACTCTGAAATACCATTGGATGTAGCAGAATACTAGACTCCATGGTTGAGGAGCTGACTCGCTTCATGCTTCCTCTAGAACCAAATAATTATAAAAATCATCAATACCAGGTAGAAATCTAAACTGGCGCATGATTCACACATGCAAACCATCTAGAAGGCTATGTCACCCAAGCAACACATCTAACAGTGATTGTCGTACGACTGATGTTGGACATGTGACTCCACACACAAGAGGCGGGGGTGGGGTAGGGTGTGAATTGTGGGGAGTACGAAAATGGTAGTTTAAAAACTTATTGTTATCATTTTCAGAGTTAAAAAACATTTTGATAAAATCATTTGAGTAATAGCAACAGAAAAAATAAATATGAGGAAAATAAAGAGTTAAGGGTAAGAAATGACACCAAATAATTATACAAGTTTGGCCAAGCAGATCTAAATCATGACCCCAAGATTTGATCTTGAGAGTATTAAGTAATGCTTAAGAAATCTTGTAAGATCCAAACTGTTGTTGCTTTGTGTCATATGGTTGTAACACCCCAAAATTTGCCCTCCTTATTCACGCATTCATTTTTAGGTCATTTAACATTAGATACATTGCATTTCATCATGTCAATCGGGATTAGCTCCAAGAAGCTTGAACATCATCCAGGACACTTTGTGGGTCCTATTTAGATGATCAGTCAACACAAGGGAAAGACTTGAGTTACTTCCAACAAGGGTCTATTCGTCAGTCAAAACGTTAATCTTGAAGGAGCAAAGGTTTGTTCATGAGCTGTCATGCTCGCTAGGCAAAGCCCCCGTGTTTTGAAAAAATAAAAATAAAATAAATAAATAAATAAATAAATAAATAAATAAAAGAAAAAATCTCAGACTTGGACCTCTCTCAAAAGCCCACTAAGCTACCAATATTAGGCTATAAATACTAGAGTTTTCATTGAAACAAAACCCTGGACAAAACCTGGAGAGAAACCTAGATAGAGAGAGTGAGAATTAATCTGCAGCAACCTCCAGGCAACTCTGAAAGGTTCATTCTGACTCACACACTTTCAGCTCAAGCAAACCCTAACATTGGTTTGCAAATCCAGCCGTGCCATTTGATTTCAACCGATCTCTCCAATCAGGTTTGCCCTTATTCCCATTACCTTTGTGCTTTGAAGTTGAATACTCTGAATGTTTGAGGTATGATGGATGAATTTCATTAGGTTTTTGCCCACAGGTTCGTAATTATGTATGAATGTATAAATAATGCCTTGAATGCTTAATCGTTTAATTTCTGAAGTGTATGCCACAGGGTTTGAGGTTTCTGAAACCATACTGTTATCCATGAAAAATCCAAAACCCGCAGGCGCTCGCTAGCACCTTCGCTAGGCGAGCACGCAGCGACACTTCGCCAAGCCTTCGCTAGACGAGACAGTAGCGATCGCGACAGTAGCATTTGCTTTTTTCTGTTTTTCTCTAATTTGACTTACGTTTGTCGTAGCATATTTTCTCCTAATCCTTATCTTGTTTCACTAACCCTTTTGTCGAGTTTTTGTGAAGGCTCACATGACTTTTGCAGGGATAGCTTGCTGGATATTCCACTTTGCTTGTGGGATACCATTTGGGAGATTTATTCTGATTGCCTTGTTAGCACGTTTAGTTTATACATGTTTGTTTTGTATGTGTTCGTATCCCCACAAGTAGCGCGGTTCCTTCGTCAAGGACTGCCTTTTTGCATGAGCATCCATAACCCTACCAACTCATTGATTTTTCTTATCCTAAGAACACGTTAACTCCTTCTACTACAGGCGAGTAAGTCTCCAAAGGTCGAGCATCCGGTAGATTGCGTAGTAACGTCGTTCGTCCAAAACCCAATCCATAACCCCGTAGTTAGCCGAACTACGACTTGCTCTGATTCTCATTCCAGATGAGATACGTAGGCATAAGACGCGATGTCTTACCGAGCACACACCCCCCCAACCCATAGGTCAGCCGAGCTACGAAGACTCTGATTCTCATATTCAGATGAGATATGTATGCAGTGGATGCGTCATCCGCGCGAGTCATTTTCATTTAACCCCTTTTTTAGTAAACAACACAAGATAAACTCACACCCTTTAGACAAGAACTACAAAAGTGGATCCCGTAGAGTACTACGGATGCGTAGGGGTGCTAATACCTTCCCTTCGTATAACCGACTCCCGAACCCAAGATTTGGTTGCGAGACCTTGTCTTGTCCTTTCCTTTTTCCAGGTTTACTTCGAGCGTTTCCTTTCCCTCCTTTGGGATAAATAACGCACGGTGGCGACTCTCCTGTCTTTCTTCGCCGGTTGTTTTTTTTTCGCATTCCATTTTTCAGGTTGCGACAATGGTAAAACACCTTCTTCCTGTGGATAGTCTGCAACTCTACAAAGAGAAATTTTTGAATAAGCCGATTGATCCTGAATATTATGTTTAATCAACATGGTAATGGGGCGGGTAAGAGACGAATTTTACATCCCCCAAACCCAAACCCAAATCCCAAAATAATCCCCATTCCCCGTCCCAAATCCCATCGGAGATGAAGAATTAAAACCCAAACCCGTCCCAAACGGGTTCGGATATCCTTGCCACTATCTATATAATAAAATCAATTTGTTTAATAAAAATATTTATTTTTCCAAAATAAAATTATATTACAAATAATAAAATAAAAAAAATCTCAAAAATTTTCTTGCATACATTTCAAATATTTTAAATAATGAATGCAAATCAAAATATCAAAACATTAACTACATATTTAATATTCTAGTATCCCTATTACCTGACCCGTCCCCATATTTTATAATCGGGGAAAACCCAAACCCAATCCTAGTCAAAGCGAGTTTTCCCCGTCAAATTTGGGATGGGTTGGGTGGGTACCCCTCTGCTGAGGTTGAGTTAAAAGCTAAGTTTCATAAACCTTTTGCTGGTCACAAATTATTGAAGTTTATTGGACTGAACAAGAGATATAACCCTGACTACGTCAAAGCTTTATATTATAATCTTGTGCGAACCTCTGGTGGTATTGAAAGCAGACTTAAGGATAAGATAGTTAGATTCAATTACACATATTTCACTAAATACCTTGGTTTAACTTCTTCTGATCCGAGTGTAACTGGTGTTAAACTGGCCGAGTATGATAAAGTTTGTTTTGTCTTGTCTATTTCCAAGTCTTTGGCTGAGAACATTGGTATGTCAAAAATGGATGGTTGATATTAAGGATAACATGATCCATCCCATGACCTTTGTTTGGTGTGCTTTGCTTGATCCTCTTAATTTCTCTCCAGGCTGTGCAACCTGACAGATGTTCAAGCGGATCCAACAATTCTGATTGACATGCCATTGCATTGCATAACATCATCTGCATATTTGCATCCAACATCTCATGCTTATTCATTTGCAGGGTATTCCCTTTTTAAGGGGGGGCCTTAAAATCGAATAAGCAGTGCATCGCATACCATGCATACTAACCCTTGTTTGTTTTGCAGGTGTCACCGCAGTGTCTAATGTTTGTTCCCTGTTTCAGGCAGTTATTGGTCCCAAGCGAGTTCACAGGTACCCGACAAAGGAAAACTGTCCACGACTAGCAATGGACCAGATACAGAAAGAACTGGCTGATATGCGTGAAAGGATGGATCAGTTCATGACATTGATGACTGGTATGGCAGAAGGCCAGGAAAAGCTGAGGGAATTGGTAGAGCAACCGAGGCCCGATCCAGAGGTAGAGATACCAAATGCTGAGGGAAACCCTGGTAACCCTGGGAACGCTGATAACCCTGTGAACACTGGAAACGCGGGTAACGCAAATGTTGATGGAAACCCGGGTAATGTTGGCAGCACGGGAAATGTTGGGAATGGTATTGGCGGAAGGTACAATGTGAATCAAGGGATTCGGATTAACGGGCGCCCCGTTACTGAAGATTGTCAGTATGATCAATTTTCTTTGCACGACGAGGCCCTCGAGACCACTCGCCGTATGGATGAGCTTGCTGAGAAGCTCAAATCTTTGGAGTATCAAAATTCCTTAGGTTTTGATGTCACCAATCTTGGTCTGGTTCAGGGAGTAAGGATCCCTCACAAGTTCAAACCCCTACTTTTGAGAAATACAACGGGGCTTCTTGCCCACGCACTCATCTCCAATCTTATTTGGGAAGGTTGGGAGCTCACACGGAAGATGAAAAGCTGTGGATGTACTATTTTGAAGACAGTCTAACTGGAGCTTCTCGTGAATGGTATTCTCATTTGTCTCGCACTACCATCAAGAGCTGGAAAGACTTAGCAGAGGCTTTTGTCATACAATATCAATACAACTTGGACATGGCTCCAAATCGGACCTTGTTGCAAGGAATGTCTCAGACTGCCAAGGAGACCTTTAGAGAATATGCTCAGCGTTGGAGACAGATTGCTGCATCCGTCCAACCCCCTATGTCTGAAAGGGAGATGGCGGACATGTTCATGAACACTCTTCAAGGCAATTATATCGAGAGATTGGCTGCTTGCCCGTCAATCAGCTTTGCAGAGATAGTGATTGATGGAGAAAGGATCGAGAGTCTGTTGAAGATGGGCCGAATTCAAGACAACAGTGTTTCCAACTCATCAGTTCCCAAGAAACCATTTGCTGGTAATGGTCAGCGAAGAAGAGAAGGTGAGACGAGCGTTGTATATGCCGGCAGAGGCAGGGGCAGAGGACGCCCTAATTAATATCAAGATCAAGTGGCCGCAGTCACTATTCCAACACCTGTTCCTCAACCGCAGTGTCATCCGCAACAACAACCCAGGTACAACAATCAACAACAAGGAGGTAATCCGGGTCAGTAGAGACACTATCAACAACGTCCAAGGCAGGCAGACCGGGTCATTGAGCCAATCCCAATGCCTTATTCTGTATTACTTCCCAAGCTGATTGACATGAATCTGGTTACGTTGAGAACTCTGGCCCCACCGGTCGATCCCAACAATCTGCCTAGAGGTTATGATGTCAACGCCAGATGTGCTTTTCACTCCAACGCACCTGACCATACTACAGATAATTGCAAGGCTCTCCAGCTAAAGGTACAAGATTTGAGAGATGCCCAGGCCATCAATTTTTCTCCGGTGCCTAATGTTATCCAAAATCCGATGCCAGCTCACGGCGGGCAGAGGATTAATGCTCTTGATAGTGGGGAAACTTTGAATTTGGTTTCTGATGTGGCTAAAGTGAAGACTTCGCTATCGGTAGTTAAAGACCGACTTTTGAAAGGACAGATTTTCCCGGGCTGTGGGGAAGAGTGCGGAAATTGTCAAGCTGCCGAGAACGGATGTGACAGTTTGAGAAAGGGTATTCAGCAACTGATAGATGAAGGTTGTCTTTAGTTCGACCAGACCCGTCCAGTGTAGAATGATGTGTCAACAGTAATGTTTTATTTCACTCCTGAAGAAATATATGTTCCCGAGAGACCCGCTCCGATGACAATATATTTCCTAGAAAGTCCAACACCAATTTACTCTGACAATCCTCAACCGACTTTGATTGGTCCAGTCACCATCACGGTACCAGGACCTGTTCCGTATGAGAAAGACAGTGCTATCCCGTGGCACTATGGGGCTGATATCTACTGCCAGGGGCAGAAAGTTAACAAAGAAGACATTGACATTGGTAGCTCCGCTGTAGAAAATGTTGGAGGAATTGGTGGCTTCACTCGCAGTGGACACCTATTTACACCATCAACATTGCGCACGAATGCTGAAGCTGAGGCAACTGCCAAGGCTAAAGGAAAACAGGTATCCACCGAAGAGGTTACTACCGAGGAAGCTCCTCCTAAGACCGCATTCGAGAAGGAAGTGGATGAGTTTATGAGGATTATCAAGAAAAGTGACTACAAGGTAGTCGACCAGCTAAATCAGACACCCTCAAGGATCTCCATTCTCTCACTATTGATGTGCTCCGAGGCACACAAAACAGCCTTGTTGAAAGTACTGAATATGGCCTATGTTCCACCAGAGATAACTGTTAACCAGCTGGAGTCGGTAGTTTCGAATGTAAACGCTAGCCATGCGCTAGGTTTCACCGATTATGACTTAACATCTGAGGGCAGGAATCACAATAAAGCCTTGCATATCACAATGGAATGCAAAGGGACGGTGCTTTCCCATGTTTTGGTTGATACATGCTCTTCTCTAAATGTTCTTCCAAAGAAAGCCTTGATGAAGTTGGATTGCGATGACGCCACCCTGAGGCCGAGTAATTTGGTTGTGAGGGCTTTTGATGGCTCTAAGCGAGCTGTTTGTGGCGAAGTTGAGTTGCCAGTTAAGATTGGACCGTAGGTATTCAAGAGTACCTTTTATGTGATGGTATCCAGCCTGCTTATAGCTGTCTGCTAGGTTGGCCCTGGATTCATGCTGCCTGCTGTTACTTCTACCCTCCACCAAAAGCTCAAATATGGACTAGAAGGTCAAATCGTCACTGTCTATGGTGAAGAGGATATTTTTGTTAGCCACCTGTCTACGTTTAAGTATGTGGAGATGGATGGCGAGATGCATGAGATGCCGTGTCAGGGCTTCGAAACTATAAACATCAGTGAGGTCGTGCCCGAAGCTGTCTTTTCACCTGAGTCTGAGAAGGTCGGGACTTCTATCTCTTCATA
This sequence comes from Lathyrus oleraceus, assembly GCF_024323335.1. Taxonomy (NCBI): domain Eukaryota; kingdom Viridiplantae; phylum Streptophyta; class Magnoliopsida; order Fabales; family Fabaceae; genus Lathyrus; species Lathyrus oleraceus. The sequence continues at coordinate 235,588,499 of NC_066584.1, read as the reverse complement.
CAAGCAAGCTGTTGAAGTGGTTAAGACTGGTAATGCCCAAGGCTGGGGCAAATTTGTGGAGCCAATCATAAAAGAAGATAAGTTTGGATTGGGGTATACTCCGGGGTCTCAGAAGAATGAAGCCGGTACTTTCTCCAGCAGGGGTTTGGTTTCTCCCCACACCGTCAATGCTGCAGATGAAGACAAGGCTGACAGCGACTGTGACTTAGATAGCTGGATTCGCCCGTGTGTCCCAGGAGAAAAGCTCGACAATTGGTCGTCTGAAAAAGTCGTCCGGTTTACTCTACTGAAGGAGTAATTTTTATTGTTTTCCTTTTATCACATGCATAATAAAGTCTTACACTTTGACCAAGGTGTAATGACTCATCTGTAGGGCCATCCATTTAGTTACATTTCGCAATTATTTTCATCAATAAAGGACAGCTTTTGCAAACAATTTTGTGTTCTCTTTCTTTCAATTATTTTTACTTTTACAAAAACGGCAATGTTTCTTTTTCATGTTTCTTTTTCGTTTTTCTTTCCAAAAAAAACCTCGTAAAACTGATCACCCGGATCTCACTGCTAACGACACTGCTATGGCTAAGTATGACTCCGACAATCCTATCTATCAAGCCGAAGAAGGGGTTGAGGAAGATTGTGAATTGCCTGAAGAGTTAGCCAGGTTGTTGAAACATGAGAACCGAGCTATTACACCTTATCAGAAGGTGATTGAGACCATCAACATTGGTACCGAAGACGACAAGAAAGAAATCAAGATCGGGGCCAGTCTACAGGCTGAGGTGAAAGAACGATTGATCAGTCCTATCAAGATATGCCAGGTTTCAAGAAATGCCTGCACCTAAAACAGAAAGAGAGGTTCGTGGCCTCCTGGGCAGATTGAACTACATTTTAAGGTTCATATCTAATCTTATAGCCACATGCGAGCCATTGTTCAAAATGCTGAGAAAAGAGCAAGAGGTCAGTTGGAATGATGATTGTCAGAAAGCCTTTGAAAGAATAAAAGAGTATTTGCAGGAGCCCGGATTCTAATGCCTCCAGTAGAGGGAATACCGTTGATCATGTACTTAACTGTGTTAGAAAGGTCAATGGGTTGTGTGCTCGGTCAGCATGATGAGTCAGGTCGAAAAGAGCATGCAATATACTACCTTAGCAAAAAGTTTACCGACTGTGAACAAAGATACTCACTGCTTGAGAAAACTTGCTGCGCTTGGGCATGGGCTGCTCGCCGACTAAGACAGTATATGTTGACTCACACGACTCTATTGATATCAAAGATGGATCAAGTCAAGTATATTTTTGAAAAGCCAGCGTTTACCGGAAGGGTTGCTAGGTGGCAAATGATGCTGACAGAGTATGACATGCAATACACTTCACAAAAAGCCATCAAAGGAAGTGTCTTGTCAGACTATCTTGCCGAGCAACCGATTGATGATTACCAACCTATGAGGTTCGACTTTCCTGATGAGGATATCATGTTTCTCAAATCGAAAGATTGCGAGGAACCACTCCCGGAGGAGGGGCCTGACCCTGAATCCAAATGGATTATGATGTTTGATGGGGCGGTCAACGTCAATGGTCGCGGAGTTGGTGCAGTGTTGATCACGCCGGAGGGGGTTCATATGCCATTTTGTGCCAGAATAACTTTTCCCTGCACCAACAATGGAGCCGGACGAAGCAGAATGGGTCCGTTCTTGATACAATCAGCTGAGCCTAGTTGAGGAAAAGAGACTAGCAGCTATATGCCATGGCCAACTATATCGGAGACGGATGAAGAGAGCATTTTATCATAAAGTGCGCCCTCAGGAGTATCAAGTCGGTGAATTGGTACTCAAAAGAATTCTTCCTCCCAACACAGATCACAGAGGCAAATGGACACCAAACTACGAGGGTCCGTACGTGGTTAAAAGAGTTTTCTCTGGCAGAGCTCTGATGCTAACAACCATGGAATGGCGAAGACTTCCCGTCCCCTGTCAACTCAGACGAAGTTAAAAAATACTTCACATAAATTGACCCGCTGGACAAGTAAAAAGAATGGTCCAGGCAAAAAAGGGGCATCCCGACGAACCAAAAAAAAAAGAATGAAGAGGTTCGGGCAAAAATTAGGGATATAAAAATAAAAAATGTGCACCCGGTGAGTCGAAAACCCAAAAGGGCGGCTCAGGCAAAAAACGGTATCCCGGTGGATTGAAAACCCAAAAGGGCGGTCAACGTAAAAGTTAGGGAATAAGCGAATGACTGCAACCTGAGTTCACCTGTGTTATATCACCGTTTCATTCAATCCGGCAATCTTCGAAGGTTAAAGATTGACTAATCATCCACTTCAGAAAGCAAGATGAGCAGAGCGTCTTGAGGACATACGAGCCATAGCAGAGTCGAAACTCAGTGGGACCCCGTTTCCACATTGCTATTAGGATAGTTTCTCTTGTTCAATTTATAGCGATCGCCTCTTTCCAGGGATCAGCTTCCTGATATACTCGCCTATTCCTGGCACAAAATTTTCAACCAACAAAAGTCGAATAATTCAGTTAAAAAGCCTCTTTACTTTTCATTTATCAGTTTGTTTGCAAAAGATGTCTGAATTCTTGAGGAAACATATTGCATCTGAATATAATGGTGGCTTTTGCATATGATTTGCACAGGAAAACATTTAAAATTGCTTTGAATGTGCTTAATCCCGGATGGTGAATTCAAACCGAGTAATCCCCCGGGGCATACGTGTATTTTTTGGTTACAAGTCACAGGAACCGGATGCCAAGTCATGAATCCTCATCCCCAAGCGGTTGACAAAGTCTCTCCTCTGCAGAGCAGGTTCCCCCAGTAGAGTTGACAATATCCAGACTGTATATCCCCAGCGGAGTCCACAGTGCCAGACTGTATCTTCCCAACAACAGCGGAGTAGTCGCATACCCAACAGACAAGAGGGTGGTGTTCCCAGTGTTCATCTCCCCCAGCAGATTATTTCTAACAAATTTGTTCTAATCCCCAGCTTGAGGACGATTAGCAAGTTCATATCCCTAGCAAAGGTCGATTCCTACGACATTTCCCCAGGAAGTGCTTTCCTCACCGACTCTCCTCGCAGAGCCTCACCAAGCAAAGTTTCCATAGTTGATACTTTCCCAGCAAGGTCAACTTTTCAAAAAAGGCCGATTTATTTTCGGTGGCTCCCCGGTCCCGGCAGTTGGATCGTTCCCCACAGAGCATTCAAGGATTGATACAGTGATCCGCTCCCTACCAGAGTTACTTCCCCGAGCAGATTTCTTTTTTCTTTTGCACCATGCATAACATTTGCATTTGCATACATATCATATCAAGCATACACATAAGTTGATAAACAGGTCCTTTAAAGCAGACTGAAGAATTGCCTTACAACCAAAGTCACGAGATCCAGCCAGAGGGTCAAGTGTGAGAGGATCCAGCCTGAGGGTCATTTTTGAAGATTCAGCCTGAGAATCATTTTTCCAGCGATCCAGCCTGAGGGTCATTTTTGAAGATTCAGCATGAGAATCATTTTTCCAGCGATCCAGCCTGAGGGTCATTTTTGAAGATTCAGCCTGAGAATCATTTTTCCAGCGATCCAGCCTGAGGGTCATTTTTGAAGATTCAGCCTGAGAATCGTTTTCCAGTGATCCAGCCTGAGGGTCATTTTTGAAGATTCAGCCTGAGAATCGTTTTCCAGTGATCCAGCCTGAGGGTCATTTTTGAAGATTTAGCCTGAGAATCGTTTTCCCAAGAGTCAGCCCAAGGTTCGTTTTGAAGATTCAGCCAGAGAGTCGACTACGAGCGTTATTTCCCCAGCAAGCCGGCTAGAGGAATAGATTGACAGCTCAACAGAAAATCAGCTTACAAGAGGATCCAGCCCGCGGATCGCATTTAAAAAATGAAGTCTAATCGAAGAGTCGTTATAACATGTTCTAGCCTGAAGAATATGTACGAAGCCCAAGAGTGGGATATTCTCGAAGCTGCATATCTAACATGAAGATTGGGCGCAGATTTCGAAAGAGAGTCAACCAGCGCATGCCTCAAATGCGAGATCCTGATGATGGGAATTTATCATCAAATCAATCCAGATCTAGCCAGAAGATCGAAGTCAGGTCTAGCCCGAAGACCGGAAATAGATTCAGCCAGAGAATCGAAACAATTCAGATCTAGCCAGAAGTTCGAAGTAGATTCAGCCAGAGAATCAAAGAAAATAGATTCAGCCAGAGAATCGAAACAAAGGAGATCTAGCCAGAAGATCGAAGAAGATTTAGCCAGAAGATCGAAGTTAGGTCTAGCCCGAAGACCGGAAATAGATTCAGCCAGAGAATCGAAACAATTCAGATCTAGCCAGAAGATCGAAGTAGATTCAGCCAGAGAATCAAAGAAAATAGATTCAGCCAGAGAATCGACACAAAGGAGATCTAGCCAGAAGATCGAAGAAGATCTAGCCAGAAGATCGAAGAAGATCTAGCCAGAAGATTGAAACCGTATCCAGCCCGAGGATCAAAATTAACATCCAACCAGAGGACTAAATTGAGTATAGATTCAGCCAGAGGATCGAAACTCCAGATTAAGTCAGAAGACTGATTCAGATTCAGCCAGAGGATCGGAAGAGAAATAAACAGCGCGGTGTATTTCAGCATTTTTGCGGTGTTCTCGGAGCGCAAATTTTCGGTATGTCTTTGGTATTCAATCACCGCTCACCCTGTTTGTCTAATAAGCTGTTCGCTTTCATCCTGCTCGGGTTAGCTGATGACTGAATAGGGGCAACTGTAACACCCCAAAATTTGCCCTCCTTATTCACGCATTCATTTTTAGGTCATTTAACATTAGATACATTGCATTTCATCATGTCAATCGGGATTAGCTCCAAGAAGCTTGAACATCATCCAGGACACTTTGTGGGTCCTATTTAGATGATCAGTCAACACAAGGGAAAGACTTGAGTTACTTCCAACAGGGGTCTATTTGTCAGTCAAAACGTTAATCTTGAAGGAGCAAAGGTTTGTTCATGAGCTGTCATGCTCGCTAGGCGAAGCCCACGTGTTTTGAAAAAATAAAAATAAAATAAATAAATAAATAAAAGAAAAAATCTCAGACTTGGACCTCTCTCAAAAGCCCACTAAGCTACCAATATTAGGCTATAAATACTAGAGTTTTCATTGAAACAAAACCCTGGACAAAACCTGGAGAGAAACCTAGATAGAGAGAGTGAGAATTAATCTGCAGCAACCTCCAGGCAACTCTGAAAGGTTCATTCTGACTCACACACTTTCAGCTCAAGCAAACCCTAACATTGGTTTGCAAATCCAGCCGTGCCATTTGATTTCAACCGATCTCTCCAATCAGGTTTGCCCTTATTCCCATTACCTTTGTGCTTTGAAGTTGAATACTCTGAATGTTTGAGGTATGATGGATGAATTTCATTAGGTTTTTGCCCACGGGTTCATAATTATGTATGAATGTATAAATAATGCCTTGAATGCTTAATCGTTTAATTTCTGAAGTGTATGCCACAGTGTTTGAGGTTTCTGAAACCATACTGTTATCCATGAAAAATCCAAAACCCACAGGCGCTCGCTAGCACCTTCGCTAGGCGAGCACGCAGCGACGCTTCGCCAAGCCTTCGCTAGACGAGACAGTAGCGATCGCGACAGTAGCATTTGCTTTTTTCTGTTTTTCTCTAATCTGACTTACGTTTGTCGTAGCATGTTTTCTCCTAATCCTTATCTTGTTTCACTAACCCTTTTGTTGAGTTTTTGTGAAGGCTCACATGACTTTTGCAGGGATAGCTCGCTGGATATTCCACTTTGCTTGTGGGATACCATTTGGGAGATTTATTCTGATTACCTTGTTGGCACGTTTAGTTTATACATGTTTGTTTTGTATGTGTTCGTATCCCCACAAGTAGCGCGGTTCCTTCGTCAAGGACTGACTTTTTGCATGAGCATCCCTAACCCTACCAACTCATTGATTTTTCTTATCCTAAGAACACATTAGCTCCTTCTACTACAGGCGAGTAAGTCTCCAAAGGTCGAGCATCCGGTAGATTGCGTAGTAACGTCGTTTGTCCAAAACCCAATCCATAACCCCGTTGTTAGCCGAACTACGGCTTGCTCTAATTCTCATTCCAGATGAGATACGTAGGCATAAGACGCGATGTCTTACCAAGCACACCCCCCCAACCCATAGGTGAGCCGAGCTACGAAGACTCTGATTCTCATATTCAGATGAGATATGTATGCAGTGGATGCGACATCCGCGCGAGTCATTTTCATTTAACCCCTTTTTTAGTAAATAACACAAGATAAACTCACACCCTTTAGACAAGAACTACAAAAGTGGATCCCGTAGAGTACTACGGATGCGTAGGGGTGCTAATACCTTCCCTTCGCATAACCGAATCCCGAACCCAAGATTTGGTTACGAGACCCTGTCTTGTCCTTTCCTTTTTCCAGGTTTACTTCGAGCGTTTCCTTTCCCTCCTTTGGGATAAATAACGCACGGTGGCGACTCTCCTGTCTTTCTTCGCCGGTTGTTTTTTTTTCGCATTCCATTTTTCAGGTTGCGACAATGGTAAAACACTTTCTTCCTGTGGATAGTCTGCAACTCTACAAAGAGAAATTTCTGAATAAGCCGATTGATCCTGAATATTATGTTTAATCAACATGGTAATGGGGCGGGTAAGAGACGAATTTTACATCCCCCAAACCCAAACCCAAATCCCAAAATAATCCCCGTTCCCCGTCCCAAATGCCATCGGGGATGAAGAATTAAAACCCAAACCCGTCCCAAATGGGTTCGGGTATCCTTGCCACTATCTATTTAATAAAATCAATTTGTTTAATAAAAATATTTATTTTTACAAAATAAAATTATTTTACAAATAATAAAATAAAAAAAATCTCAAAAATTTTCTTGCATACATTTCAAATATTTTAAATAATGAATGCAAATCAAAATATCAAAACATTAACTACATATTTAATATTCTAGTATCCCTATTACCTGACCCGTCCCCATATTTTATAATCGGGGAAAACCCAAACCCAAACCTAGTCAAAGCGAGTTTTCCCCGTCAAATTTGGGATGGGTTGGATGGGTACCCCTCTGCTGAGGTTGAGTTAAAAGCTAAGTTTCATAAACCTTTTGCTGGTCACAAATTATTGAAGTTTATTGGACTGAACAAGAGATATAACCCTGACTACGTCAAAGCTTTATATTATAATCTTGTGCGAACCTCTGGTGGTATTGAAAGCAGACTTAAGGATAAGATAGTTAGATTCAATTACACATATTTCACTAAATACCTTGGTTTAACTTCTTCTGATCCGAGTGTAACTGGTGTTAAACTGGCCGAGTATGATAAAGTTTGTTTTGTCTTGTCTATTTCCAAGTCTTTGGCTGAGAACATTGGTATGTCAAACTTCCCTATTAGTCAAGTGAAGTTTAACATGAAATTGAACTTGATAGCTGTTAAGGTGTTCTACATGAAACCCAAGAATTAAGGCATGGTTGACAAGTTTGACCTCTACCTTTTGTGGGCTCTTCTTACAAATTATGAATTTGATTGGGTAGTCTCATTATTGAACAAATGCATCACTGTAGGGATAATCCAAAGAGACCTTTATTTTTCTCTTCTATTGTGTGGTTGATCCTTGAGGTTAATGGGATTGTTTCCAAAAAGGAAGACCTGACTGAAGCACCTAAAATTCTAGACTATTGCGGAGTTTCTAAGATGAGATACTACATGGACATTGATGATGACTAATATTATCTTGAGGAATCTGGCAGGAAGGTATATGATGATAATATTGTGGAGCCGATTAAGGATCCCTATGACGAGGCTAGTAGATTCTCCTCGTATTTTTTATCCACTGATTTGAAATCCTATCTTGATGAGCTGGTTTGGAGGATTTTGGTTGACAACTAGATTAAGGAAGAAAGGATTATAGCGCATATTGATAGTGTGGCCAAGGAAAGTGAAGAAAGTCGGGTGAAGTTGAAGAGTGAGTTGAAGGCTGAGATGCAAGCTTCTGAAGCTCGAGTGTCTGCTCAAGTGGATTCTGTGTGAGTTGTTGTTTACCACTTGGGTAGATCTAACATCATTCTTAATATTGGTTCTCCTGATATTAATGCAGAACCAGACGTCATAACTATTGCACCACCTTCTGATGATGCAACTACCATTCCATGATGTTTTTTTTTTTTTGGATTTTCATGCATAACATAACATTAGCATTACTTGAATATTTATGTCATTTTAATTGACTGGTTGTTTTGTTATCTTTGACTATATTTTGGGTTATGTACCACGTGTGACAGGTATTTTAGTCACATACCTATGATATCTTTGTGATTCATTTTATGCTATCTTTTTCTTGATATCTTTGTTAAATTGCGTATTTGCAATAATTAATTTCGTATGTGATTTGTATGGTGTTTGTTTAGTTCATTAAGTACGACCTTCTAAATTTGACTTTTGTTTTATCTTGAATTCAACTTTTTGCGCGTGCTTTCTCTCTATCTTTTCTCTCTTTTTGATATTTGTCACAAGGGGATAATGTATCAAGATATTATCAATATTCACACGCATTAAGTTGTTAATACATGGGAAACTTTACAACTTTTACAACTCAAGAGAAGTATTGTACACTAGTTCATCGAATCAATTTCATCCATCAAATTCCAAATAACGCTTTGAATAATTAATAAAAAATAATATCTCAAATTTTACAAACATAAAAAAGGGGGAGACTGAAAGTGCAGTCACGATATCGTATGGTATCGCTTATTTGTTTTTATGTTTTTGTCAATTTAAATATAGTTGTTTTAGTCTATTTGCGTATTTTTAATTTGATTCTCATTTAATATTTATGTGCATGTACTTTATTCACATTTCATTTGTATTGTAATCGCTTAGGCTATTTTGTTGTTGTATCACTAAGAACCCTTTTTTTTCCAATTAAATAAAATTCTTTTGATCCACGATATTGTTTCCTTTTAAGCCTATAAAATTGCTACTTTGTCGTTTCATCAGGCGTGGCTTGAATCACAAGTTAGAAATTTCAAATCTGGATGATGAGTTACTTGACTCGAATCAAGTGTAATCATGATTCAAATCAGAAGCCTTGTGAAAATTGGGAATTTCCTATGGACAAATTGATTCGAATCACAAAATGAACATGATTCGAATCACAACCTCATGTGATCCGAATCAAGTTAAAATCTCAATTTGGATCAATTGTCTCCATGAAGCTATATTTGGGCTCTTCTCAAATTGATTTGAATAAAAATTTCTTCTTGATTCAAATCAAAGCTACACAAGACCCATTTTTCATCCTTGATTTAAATAATTGTTTCTTTGGTGAAAGCAACAAGTGTGTGAAACATGTGGGTGAAACCCATAAAGACAAAAGATGTCAATTTTTATTCTCTCCTTAGAGTGTCTGACCCATCACCATGAATATTTATCTTCTTCTCTAGAACAACCTCTTGAGTGTAATCCATGTCAGCTTCACTTCTTTTTGTTGCATCTTATTCTTGTGCAATTTGTTATTGTTTTTAGTGAATTATAGAGAGCAAGTTGATTAATCTTATTGTGTTGTTAATGATTAATAAAGCTCATGATAGCAATCAAGAACCAAGACTCATTGACCCGGAAATTTGAGAGAACCTTGTATGTGTTCATCATTCATATTCATCTAATCCCTTGACTAACACCTTGTGTTTTTAGATTATTTGTGAGATATTATGGAATTGCTCATCATCTTCACCCTTAGTCTTTTCCCATTGTTGAGGACCTTCATCTCTAAAGACTTAGTGTTTACGGAGACTAATGATACATTAGGGTATCTAATGTTTTTGTGTGAAGTTTTCTATTTGTAACAGGTGGAGGTATAATGTCTTGAATGTAGTTTGGTTATCTATCAATGGGAAAGTTTCAATATACAACAACGAAGATTTTAGCAAGATCAAGTATCAACTGTCTGTAGGGAAGAGTTGAACTGTATCCTTCTTTGGTGGTGTTGGAGAAATATTGCTCATAGACAAAGTTGGGAGTTGTCCAATCAACACTTAGATAATGGAAATCTCCCAGGCAAGAAATCAGTGGGATCATGTAGATTTCCCCACACAAATACTTGGAGCAGGTTATTATGGATAGCAAGGTTATTGGATCAAGATATTTAGAGATCTTGTTTTTGTTAGCAGTTTGAGCGTCTACATCAATAAAGGGAATTATCATGTGATAATTTGTTGTAACCAAAATTCTTCTATCAAACTTATCACCTTGTTCTCATGGGTTGAAGATCGGGGCTTCATGGGGAAGATTCAAATATTTTAATGATAAACATATTCTATGTCTTATTACTTTAAAGTAGATTATTCCATTTGTGAAGTAGATATTTGAGAAGAACATCTTAACCAATGATGGATACACCTTTCTTAGGGGGCTATTAAGGAAGGTGGATAAATTTAACTCTTCAAATATCTTAAAGAATTCACATTCTTTAATAGCTTATGAATCCAAGGTGTAAATTCTTAAGACAGATCTATTGTCACATTCTTGAAGGAATCTTCCTTCTTGTTGTTGAGAGGTGAAATCATCAGAGGAAAGGCTAGAGATGAATCTTAGCCTTCTAGAAGCCATAATGATGATGATGGAGAGATTTGAAGGAATAGTCTCACACACATCTAGATAGAAGGTAAAATATGTAATTCAAAAGAATGAATGAAGGTTACCTATTTATAGCTTAGCTTCTGATGAATTTGAGCGTGTAAACGTTGCAAGTAATCAATTGAGATTGTGCATAATCAAAACCAGAGGAACAACTTTCCAAAAGTGGATGCCCAATCAATTTTGTTAAGGCTTAATTAATTGGGTGATCAAATCTTTAGAGATATTGAGCAATTTTCATCAATTCATGGATTTGATTGACTTGGAGGCGAAGCATTAATCAATTTGTATTTGAAATTTGAGGCGCCAAGTTGCTCCAACTGATTGGCTTAAAGCTTCAATAGATTAAGCTTATGTAATTCAGCCTCCTTGATTGAGCTTTCTCACTTTTTTGCACCTTATCCTAACTTATTTGCACCCTTTATTAAAATCACTAGAGGGATCATCTATTTGGTTAGCAAAATTATTTAAATTGATGAGCAAAAGGTTAAAACCTTTATTTTAAAAGATTAATCAAAGTTTTTTGATTGCTTGACCTTTAAGAATAGTGTTCTACTTGAAATATCAAGAACCTTTGATAAATTTCCCTCTTTCGAGGGAATGCCAACTCAATATGGCATATCCTTCTATGTGGATTGTTGGATCGAGAGGTGGTTAAATAACACGATAAATATGTCTATTATAAATTTATCTACTCAACCTACTATGCGGTTAGACGATAATTAAAGATTAGAGATGATGAGACCATCCTCAACAAAAACCTTGCTTTGATGACCATCGTCAATATACACCATCCGTGATTGTTCTTGGTGAAGCGGAATTGCGATCCAAAACGCAGTGGAATTTAAAATTTCTCCTTTAGTGATCCTTACGAATGGGCATGATCAGTGATAGAATCGTTACCTCTTATGGAGATTGAAACCTTTGATGCAAATCTAAGGAGTGATCATGAACGTTGAATGGTGACAATGCCTTTACTCAGTCCACACGAACAGATTCCTTCAATCTCAGTGCTAGCTGTTACAAATGAAGGCTTTGAGTGAGAGAGAGAGAGAAATGAAATTTCAAATGCACAAATGCTTTTGCACAAGGGTTCTATTTATAGAACCACTTGTGTGGGCTGTAAGCTAAAAAACCCACTTAAGTGTATGTGGCCCATATCTTATGATATACCAAAATCACTTAAGCACGTGATACCTTACCATATTTCGTATTCTACTTAAGTGCACCGTACCTTACGATGTTCTACAATTAACTTAAGTGCACCGTACTTTATGGTGTTCCTTATTTACTCTATCTCTCATCAATCCGTCCTTTTGTGTGTGACCCTGAAGGTTCTCGCGACATTGGTAATTATATTAAATCACGTATTTAACATAATAAACAGTGAGCGGTATCTAGCAACACATCACTGCTACCCAAGACATGAAAATGTCATGTGATCTGACAAATCCTTTTGTGATAATACTTATGTGTACAATTACCCTTTTGCCCTTATGTCTATATTGAACATAAGGCATAAACTGTGTCATCCTTGTCCTGTTCAATATTGGGGCCTTAGACATTTATCCTGTTACGCAGAATGGGCAAATTCCATCTAGGTCACTCATGTCCCTCAACATGCTTCGTGGAGTACCCATCAACTATCTTTATGGTCATCCAGTTACGGTCAATATTTGATCAGCAATAAGACACTCGACTCTACATCTAGGGTCCATATTGGTTTCAGGTCGAAGGGTGGTATACACCACTATCACCATGGGAATAACTTATGACACTTTGCATAACATTCTATGTAGTATTCTCATAGCGGGTCAATCCAGTATAAATATTACTCTTTATATTCATACCTATGTTTAAGACTTGATAACTCCTTATCCATGATCCATGAGATGTGATCATCAGTCTCTATACATAATAGTCTTAATGCTTTAATGTTATCCCACTTTACAACAAAGCTTAACTACAGATACTTTAAGAATAATGTCCTTATGTTTAATGGGATCTCATGATTAAGTCACATTTGATACATTAAACGGACTAGCTATTCTAGGGACTTTATTAAACAAACATAATAAATAAAAAGCCTTTAATTATTAATAAATAATTTGATACAAGTACCAAAAGTATTGGCCGCTAGGGCTTACACCAACAATCTCCCACTAGCACTAAAGCCAATCAGGCATACCCCTAATGCCCAAAGATCTAGTATGGCCGTCATGCTCCTGTTGCACAAGAGGCTTTGTCAGTGGGTCAGCAATATTGTCAAGTGTAGGTACTCTGCATATTTTCAAATCTCCTCTATCTATTATCTCTCGAATAAAGCGATAACGCCTAAGCATATGTTTGTATCGTTGGTGAGATCTTAGCTTGTGCGATAGCACCATTGTTATCACAATAGAGATCAATGGGATCCACAATGCTAGGAACTATGCCAAGTTGACTAGTGAACTTTTTGATCCAAACAACTTCCTTTGCTGCACTTGAGGCAGCAATATACTCGGCCTCGGTTGTAGAATCAACAACTGTATCTTGCTTTGAACTTTTCCAGTTCACAGCGCCACCGTTTAAGCAAAACACATAACCAGATTGCGATCTAAAGTCATCCTTATCTGTCTGGAAGCTGGCATTGGTGTATCCAATTACAACAAGCTCTTCCTGACCTCCATATATCAAGAATGAGTCCTTAATCCTTCTCAAATACTTAAGGATATTCTTGACAGTTACCCAATAAGCATCACCATGATCAGATAGGTACCTACTCGTTGCACTTAAAGCATACGAGACATCTGGTCGAGTACATAAAATGGCATACATGATAGATCCTATTGCATATGCATATATAATCTTATTCATGCGATCCCTTTCTTCCTTAGTTGAAGGGGATTTTGTTTTTGATAGACACATTCCATGTTGCATAAGTATGAATCCTTTCTTGGAATCATGCATATTAAAGCGTCTCAGTACTTTGTCTATGTATGTACTCTGACTTAGGCCAAGCAGTTTTTGTGATCTATCTCTATAGATCCTGATTACTAATATATAGGCTGCTTCATGTAGGTCCTTCATAGAAAATCATTTCCCCAACCAAGACTTTACTTGTTGTAGGGTAGGGACATCGTTTCCAATGAGTAATATGTTATCTACATATAATACTAGGAAGACGATCATGCTCCCACTAACCTTCTTGTAGACACAAGGCTCATCTTCATTCTTGATGAATCCATATTGTTTTACTGTTTCATCAAAATGAAGATTCCAACTTCTGGAAGATTGCTTCAATCCATAGGTTGATCTTTGTAACTTACATATCTTTGGGCTTCTTCTGGTATGTCAAATCCTTCAGGCCGTGTCATGTACACATCCTCAAGAAGATTCCCATTAAGGAAAGCAGTTTTGACATCCATCTGCCATATTTCACAATCATGATATGCAGCGATAACAAGTAAAATCTGAACAGATTTAAGCTTGCAACTGGTGAAAAGGTTTCATAATAGTCAACCCCATGAATTTGTTTATATCCTTTTGCAACCAGTCTTGCCTTATAGGTGTGTACCTTACCATCCATGTCAGTCTTCTTTTTGAAGACCCACTTGCATCCTATAGGGTTAACTCCTACAGGAGGCTCTATCAAGGTCCAAACCTGGTCTGTGTACATGGAATCCATTTTAGATTTCATGGCTTCTAGCCACTTCTCAGACTTGGGACCAATTATGGCCTCTTGGTAGGTCACAGACTCATCTTGATTCATGAGTAATACATCATCTTGATCAATTATGAGATATCCATATCTCTCAGGTAGGTGACATATCCTGCTTGACCTACGCTGGTCTTGTTCTACTTAAGTAGGTTGCTCTTCCACAACTACTTGTGTTTCCTGCTATAATTCCTCCATAGGTGTATCGATGCTTTGTGATTCTTGAATTTCTTCAAGCTCTACTTTCCTCCCACTGATTCCTTTGAAAAAAAATCCCTTTCTAGGAAAACTTCAGTTCGAGCGACAAACACTTTGCCCTCAGAAGGATTGTAGAAATAATACCCTCTTGTTTCTTTAGGATACCCCACAAATAAGCATTTGTCAGATTTGGGCTCAAGCTTAGTTGAAATTTGTCGTTTCACATAAACTTAGCAACCCCAAATTATCATGTAAGACATATGTGGTTTCTTACCACTCCATATCCTATATGGTGTCTTCTCAACCTTTTTGGATGGAACACGGTTAAGTGTGTAAGCTGCTGTCAATAGTGCATGTCCCCAAAAGGAGTTTGGAAGATCAGCGTGACTCATCATGGATCAGACCATGTCTAACAAGGTTCAATTTCTTCTTTTAGATACACCTTTCATTGGGGTGTTCTAGGAGGCGTAAGTTGGGATAGAATCCCACACTCTTTCAGATGGTCATCAAACTCTAGGCTTAAATACTCACCACCTCGATCTAATCAAAGAGTTTTAATATTCTTACCTATTTGGTTTTTTACTTCATTCTTGAATTCCTTGAACTTTTCAAACGACTATGATTTATGTTTCATTAAATACACATAACCATATCTACTGAGATCATCAGTAAATGTGATGAAGTACTGAAAACCTCCTTTGGCTGGTATGTTCAATGGTCCACATACATCAGTATGTATGAGGGCCAAAAGATCATTAGCTCTTTCACCCTTTCCTGTGAATGGATACTTTGTCATCTTTCCAATTAAACAAGATCTGCATGTCTCATATGATTCATAATCAAAAGAGTCCAAGCGTCCATCTTTATGGAGTTTAGAAATGCGTTTCTCATTTATGTGGCCTAATCGACAATGCCAAAGGTAAGTTGGATTTAACTCATTAGGTTTCATCCTTTTAGTATTAATGTTATAAATAGGCATTTCAAGATCAAGGACATATAGTCGATTGTTCATTTGTGCAGTAGCATAATTTATCATTCAAATAAATGGAGCAACAATTGTTCTTTATTATAAATGAAAAACCAAACTTGTCTAAAAAAGAAACGAAAATAATATTCCTGCTAATTGCAGGTACATAATAATAGTTCTTTAACTGAATTATTAAACCACTAGGTAAGGTCAATACATAAGTTCCTATAGCTAAAGCAGCAACTTTTTCTCCATTTCCCAACTCGTAGGTCAACTTCACCTTTTGCCAAATCTCTACTCCTTTTTAGCCCCTTCACATTGGTACAAATGTGAGAACCGCATCCAATATCTAATACCCATGATGCAGAATTAGATAAATTAATTTCAATAACAAAAATACCTGAAGTTGAAGCCTCTACTCCATTCTTCTTATCTTCTAGGTACTTGGGGCAGTTTCTCTTCCAATGTCCGGTCTTACCGCAATGGAAGCAGGTGCCTTCCTTTGCTATGCCTCCACTAGGCTTCAAAGCAGGAGCTGTGGGTTTGGGTTCGGCAACTTCCTTGCCTTTCCCTTTATCACCCTGCTTGGTGGGTCTTTTGTTTTGTCTCTTTCCATTTCCGATCATCAGAATGGACTTCCCTTTTGACTTCAGATTCAGCTCAACAGTTCTTAACATGGCTAGCAGTTCAGGAAGATATTTGTCCATATCATTCATATTGAAATTAAGGACAAATTGACTGAGTCTATCTGACAACGATTGCAAGATCAAATCAGTTGCAAGTTCCTTTCCGAGGGGAAAACCCAACCTCTCAAGGTTCTCCACATACCCAATCATCTTGAGCACATGGGGACCTACAGGGGCTCCCTCAGCTAACTTGCCTTGAAAAAGGGCTTTTGAAACTTCAAACCTTTCATTCCTTGCTTTCTCTTGATAGAGAATCTTCAGGTGTTCGATCATATCAAACGCTGCCATGTTCTCATATTGATTTTGCAACTCTGAGTTCATGGTAGATAGCATGAGGCAAGCAGTTTCATTGGCATCATCGACATGCTTCTTATAAGTATCTCTTTCTACCTTAGGTGCAGAACTAGGAGGTTCCTCTTCAGGAACAGGTTTCTCTAAGACATACAACTTTCTATCATGTTTGAGGAAAATCCTCAAATTTCCGTGCCAATCCAAAAAATTTGTCCCAAACAATTTTTCCCTATCAAGGATTGACCGCAAAATGTTGTTAGAGGTGTTTGTTGTCATGGTAATCTACATGAAAGTAATGAAAATATAAGTATCAATAACATATTTAATTAGGCCTTTAATTAAATATGCTCCCACTATTTTACTCAAAACAAATGACCCTCACCATTTGATTCAGAAAATCCCGTTGGAAGATTTTCTAGTGGATCGAGATCCACATTTCACTTTGTTTTAAGTCCATGTAGGAGGATTACACAAAACTAGGTTATTTAGGTAGGAACTTCTTCCAATTATATCTAATACAACTCTCGAATATTTTAGCTGGGTGAATAACTCCTTATTCCAATCCATCACATGGATCATTTTCAACTCTTGCTTCTAAACATATATAATCTTATTATAATTTGTTTAGTTAAGTTTGACCCATTGTTTTAGAAATTGGATATTACAATTATCCCATCGCACCTTACTAATATAGAATATGCACCTCGCATAGGCGAAACCTACATTATTCGATACTAGTCTTGATGAATGCTAAAACTTGGAAAGCATAAACTTAATATTTAATTTGAGGGAATTTGCAATTATTCTGATCTCACCGGCTTATTTATCATATAAATCGTCTCTCACATGCATCAACATACATTCACATGCATCAACATACATACAAAATGAAACAGTTATGGCCTCTAGCGCAATTGTTCTCCCAAGCCAATGAGAGAACCTAAGCTAACATAATAACGATCTAAGCTTCTCCAAGGAAGATCTTCAAGTCTGTCCTCCTTTGATATTGTGTTCTTCTCTTTCTTCATAACATTACATTACATAAAAGAAACTCGCTTTACATACGAGGGAGTGAGATGAGAAAATAAGTTACATTAAGAGATTAAAAGAGAGGCACGACACACAGATCGTATTTTAAAATCCCAAAACAAAATAAAGGAAAACTAAGGCCATAACCAACCACCACAAGACAATAATAATAAACACATTATTATTATTAATTTAAATTCTGTTAATTAAATAAACCAAATTAAATTTCAGCGACCGATCACATTACGCAGAGTTAGCCGGGGGTTCCGCTGACCGTTCAACGAACGAGGGTCAAGGGGGAAGCGCCCCGACGCAAAATTTTAATGAACAATTCATTTTAAATTGACGTCGTTTTTCGCATCAACACTTGATACTTTAAAGCACAACTCTTGCACAGTCACAACCCTAATTGCATAACTCTTTGACAGCACAACCCTTGTACCGTCATGAACCCTAATGCAACAATTTCATACCGTCAAACACACCTCGATCATTAATTCAGTATGATTGATTAACATGTCATTGCTTCACCATACTAATGTCAGATCAAGAAGCAAATGACTATTGATCGCTCAAAGGAAAACAACCATTAAGTGTTTGAATGAACGAAACAGAAACAATATATCATATATACCGTATTTTGCATTAGAATTACTTATATCATATATATAACTTGATCGATCTCAATTGTGTAACCTATGGACAATCGATGTATCGCTGCTTCACCATACTAACATCGGATTTCGAGGCATAGTCAACATCAATCATCCAAATCATACACACATGATGCCAAATTTAATTACTCGTTTAGTCTTTGATTCATTCCGTCTTTTAATCGTATTAATACAAAAAATAAAGAAAATAAACAGCTATCAGATGCATTGTTTCGTTAGTGGCTCTGATACCACTGAAGGAGAATTGCGATCCAAAATACAGTGGAATTTAAAATTTCTCCTTTAGTGATCCTTACGAATGAGCATGATCAGTGATATAATCGTTACCTCTTGTGGCGATTGAAACCTTTGATGCAAATCTAAGGAGTGATCACGAACGTTGAATGGTAACAACGCCTCTACTCAGTCCACACGAACAGATTCCTTCAATCTCTGTGCTAGTTGCTACGAATGAAGGCTTTGAGTGAGAGAGAGAGAGAGAGAAATGAAATTTCATATGCACAAATGCTTTTGCACAAGGGTTCTATTTATAGAACCACTTGTGTGGGCTGTAAGCTAAAAAGCCCACTTAAGTGTATGTGGCCCATATCTTATGATATACCAAAATCACTTAAGCACATGGTACCTTACCATATTTCGTATTCTACTTAAGTCCACCATACGTTACGATATTCTACAATTCACTTAAGTGCACCGTACCTTACGGTGTTCCTTATTTACTCTATCTCTCATTAATCTGTCCTTTTGTGTGTGACCCTGTAGCTTCTTCGTACATTGGTAATTATATTCAATCACGTATTTAACATGATAAACAGTGAGCGATATCTAACAACACATCACTGCTACCTAAGACACGAAAATGTCATGTGATATGACAAATCCTTTTGTGATAATACTTATGTGTATAATTGTCCTTTTGCTCTTATGTCTATATTGAACACAAGGCATAAACCGTGTCATCCTTGTCCAGTTCAATATTGAGCCCTTAGACATTTATCCTGATACGCAGGATGGGCAAATTCCATCTAGGTCACTCATGTCCCTCAGCATGCTTCATGGAGTACTCACCAACTGTCTTTATGGTCATCCAGTTACGGACAATGTTTGATCAGCAATAAGACACTCGACTCTACATCTAGGGTCCATAGTGGTTTCAGGTCGAAGGGTGGTATACACCACTATCACCATGAGAATAACTTATGACGCTTTGCATAACATTCTATATAGTATTCTCATAGCGGGTCAATCCAGTATAAATATTACTCTTAATATTCATACCTATGTTTAAGACTTGATAACTCCTTATCCATAATCCATGAGATATGATCATCTGTCTATATACATAATAATCTTAATGCTTTAATGTTATCCTACTTTACAGCAAAGCTCAACTACAAATACTTTAAGAATAATGTCCTTATGTTTAATGGGATCTCATGATTAAGTCACACTTGATACATTAAACAGACTAGCTATTGTAGGGACTTTATTAAACAAGTATAATAAATAAAAAGTCTTTTATTATTAATAAATAATTCGATACAAGTACCAAAAGTATTGGCCTTTAGGGCTTACACCAACACTTGGATCCTATATTTTAAACCCACTTTATACTCGAGAATATACTCTTTGCTTTTCACATATTCATTTAACATGCGCTAAAGCTTCATAAAAGTTGCAAAGCATACTAAGATTTCACCTTTGTTACCCATATTCTCTTAGGTCCCAGTGCGTCAGTGCTTATAGAAGATCTAGGGTTACTACCTTTAGACTTTTTAAATTTATAAAAACAAAAGGGATCTAAGTGGGCAAATCTATTATAATGCGGGCGTTCATAAATAGGTTGGTTCATTTTCTTTCTATTTACTTTTTCACTATGTGCTTTATCATATTTAAGCCCTAATCTACTTTTATTTAAGGAATGCCTTTGACTTGATAGAATCAAGTCAAGTTTTTATTTCCCCTTAGTAATTTTTCTTAGGGTTTCATGCAAATTTGTTACTTTCTTTTTCATTGAGACACAAGTCTCATATGTTACAACCGAGTTTCAAATGTTTGCAATTTCACAATTAAGCGCTTCATTACTATTCTCCATAAATTCAATATAGTCCTTAAGGTCTAAGTTATGTTTTTTGATCTTATCATTTTCTTCAATTAACTTAGCACTTAACTTAACTAACTGCTTGTAAGATAGACATATTACTTCATGGTCATCTTCCTTGTGAGATACTTCAAAACGTACTTCATCTTCTTTATTGAAAGATAATTCTTTGAAGTTTCTTCTTGAGGTTGACTCTTCTTCATTTGTAGAGGTTTTACTTTCAATTATTTTCTTGAAAATTCCGCTGGATAAGGCTTCTTCTTCCCGGTATCCTCTAACATATGAAGTTCCTTCATTTGATGTTTAATTCTCTAAAGATTGTTCAACTATGGAGATTGTTCTTTTGGAGAAAACTATAGAAGTTATTTTGTAGGAAGTTGTTGAAGATTCTTCCAGATTTGAACTTTTGCTTTCCTCTTTAAGTAATTTAACTTATTTATTTAACTTTTCTACAATCTCTTCCTTCTTAGATTTTTCTTGAGATTCATAAACACTCCCATATTTTTATTTAAGGATTCAATCATATTACAGATTCCAATTCTTAACTCTTAGATATTTGTCAGTAATATAGGTTCCAATATAATTTCCAATATTTCTAAGTTTATAGAAACATTTGTGAATGAACCATTCATCTTCTTTCCCTCGTGTGTTCATTTTCTCTTATTCGATACATGGAGAAGCTCCATATATTATTTCAAGAGTATCCCGCATCTCCTTGGAGGATTTACAATTATAAACATAAATGAGTTTACTATAATCTAAGGACATTACTAGAAAACTCTTAGTTTTGAAATCAATTTCATTTTTTCTCTTTTCCTCTACGCTCCAAAGGAAATCGAGTTTATCTACTACTTCTCCATTTATTTGGTGAGTAGGGATAAATGCACAGTTGGTTATTGTTTCTCACGATTATAAATCAATACTTTGAATAATTTTTTTAAATCTATCTTTCCATAGTTCAAACCTAATACCATTAAACAGTAGAAGTGTGTTTAGAAAAATATCTTGTTAGAAAAATGATTGGAAGTCATTTTCCTCTTGAGACGATTAGTCTCTAAACATGAGTTAGGCTCTGATATCAATTGTTGGACATGTTAGTCCACACACAAGAGGGGAGTTGTGGGGGTTTGAAAAACGATGGTTTAAAAACTTATTGTTATCATTTTGATAAAAATGCTTGAGTAATAGCAGCAAAAAAATAAATATACTAAAAGAAAAGAGTTAAGGGTAAAAGAAATGAAACCAGAGAATTACATAGGTTCGGCCAATAAGACCTAATTATGTCCCCAAGATTTGATCTTGAGAGTATCTAGTAATGCTTAAGAGCTTTTAACAGGTTAAACTCTTGAACCCCCTTATACAAGGCAAAATGAAGTTTCAGACTAACTTCCAACCAAACAATGAACAACTGAGAGAAGCACTTAGTCTTCCTTCCAAATAGGAACTTGAAGAAGTTAGTATTCAACCTGAACCAAGATTTTTTTATTGACTTATCATGAACCAAAAGCAGAGTTTTGAACTGGCTATCCTCCGAACGAAACTGGGGGTTTACATGGGGTAACCACAATCTGGATTGAGATTTTACACCAAGCTAATCTCAAACGAAATCAGGGCCTTACATAGGCTGGCCATGAACTAAGTTGAGATTTTACACCAGGATGATCTCAAACCGAAATAAGCTTTTACACAGGTTGAGTTTACGAACCAAACCAGTGACTTAAAAACTAAATACCCAAACAAAGCTTTTAACGAGTTTAGATTTGAAACCAAACAAACACCGCCTTATGAGAAATTATTCAACCAAGAAAAATACCTCTTGGTGAATTTATAATATCACCTTGTTCCAGATTACAAAACCTCATGTAAACACAATGACTTTCTCGAAGTGCTATTACTAAAATTATAGTGAGAGAAATTAGAAAATACTTTTCGAGAGAGAGTGAGGAGTGAGATAGATAGCTCACATTCTGGATGTGAAAATATGAAGGGAATGACTTTAATTTATAGGCTAGAGGCACAAAAAAGGAAAGATCCATGGGCCAAAATAAATTATCCAATCGATTGGGACCTTAGGCCAATCGATTGAGTGTGCCAAAGAGTTATTTGAAAATGCTAAAAATGGAAATAGTGGATGTAGAGACATTGCCCTTGATCAATACACTATCACAATCGTTTAAGGATAACATTTTAACTAACCCAATCAATTGGACAGTTTAAAAATTTGTCCAAAAAAAATATGACAGTTCTTGATTCATCTAACAAAGTTTTAAAACATTTTTAGGCAACTTTACAAAGTAGAGGCTTTAAAATATGTTTTAGTGTATGTGTGTGTATGTGTTTGTGTGTGTATGTGTGTGTGATTTAGCCTTATAACTTTATGAAATTTATCTTGTCTTTTTTATAAAACACAGTTCACTTAGACGTGTCTGGGTGAACTTTTGCACTCCCTCTCTTTCACACATTGAAGCTTCAAGACTTTCCAAATAAACCAATCATATCATAACTTACTTGAATCTTCTTGGAGATGAGACTTGAATCTTCATATAATGTGGAAGTGGAAAAACAATCTAGAGGTGGGTGAATAGATCCTTATTAAAAAATTTAGCCGATTTTCCAAAAATAGAATATCATAGGTTTTTCAAAAGTGTGTGCGAAAGGTTTGAAACGAAAATATGAAGATTATACTTTTATTGGAACTTGATCACGTTAATTCTCAGTCAATCTACAAATATCAATTGATGGTTTTATGATGATACACAAATGCATTAAATTGATTCAGTTGTATATTTCATGATGTGTGTTTATACAACAATTCAATATCAATGAATTCTAACCTCAATTGTTTCTCAGAACTTAATCACCAACTCAGCTCAATTAGGCACCAATTCTAACAAAACCTAACCTTACATAATAAATCGCTACCAACGAATAAATGATAAACTATGCTAGAATTGAAATACCTAAGCATGCAATATCCTACAAAAATTTAAATGCAAGAGTAATGAGAGAGAGAGAGAGAGAGAGAGAGAGAGAGAGAGAGAGAGAGAGAGAGAGTACACCGAGATTTATAGCGCTTCCGTGTTCGTTCTCGCTTTGCCTACTTCACTCTTCGATGGTTTCCTATTGTGTTGTACCCCAAAATTTACCTTCCCTTTTCACTTCTCATCTGACTTATGGCTTGAGACTCATTCATATTTCATTCATGTGCATCATTAATTCATGATTAACGCTTGCTAACAGGCATCATAGATTTAAGGTTTATGGTTGGTAAAAACAAGGGATTTGCTTGAAGATTGTGGTATTGCACACCTTATGGGCTAAAACCC
Source organism: Lathyrus oleraceus (assembly GCF_024323335.1). Taxonomy (NCBI): domain Eukaryota; kingdom Viridiplantae; phylum Streptophyta; class Magnoliopsida; order Fabales; family Fabaceae; genus Lathyrus; species Lathyrus oleraceus. The sequence continues at coordinate 235,564,873 of NC_066584.1, read as the reverse complement.
TAATTATTGACTTTGATCCTATGGGATATTGTGTTTGACCTTCTATGTAGCTAACCTAACTTCTGAACCCTAATTGTGGGTCCATGGTTTGAGGTGTTACCTGTGGAGCTTTGGGCTTTGTTTGAAACCATAATCAGGGATAGTTAGTATTCAGGTGCTTTGCTGGTTTGGCTTTATGATCTACGGTTCATCAAAACCCTAGTCCTTGGATTTGAGGTTTGTGAACCCTATGGTTTTCATTGAGGTAGTGGAAACCCTGGTTGTGATTCAGGGCATCGGTGCGCCACTTGAGTGGACTTCTCACCTGACTTGAGGTTCTTGATTTGATACACATATTTGAACTTTGACCTATTAAACCCTAATTCATGGTGTTATGTGATTGATTCAAGGCATGTTTGCATTCATGTCTCATTGACCTCATGGCCTCATGATCCATTTGATTCGAGTCTTATTTCATTCCCACTTCATCCATGGTTTTATTAAAATGTAAAGATTCATCCATGCTTTGATTTATAGTCCCATTGATACAAATTCATTATCCATTTGATCAAGTCATTCCTTGACCCATTAATTCAATTTCATTCATTCATTCAAACATGTTCAAAAATGCATTGAAAGCTTTTGTTTCAAGTTGATTTCATATTGAACAAGAAAGAAAGCCAAGATATTATGCCTCACACATGAACCCATGCATCAAAACAAAGGAAAAAACCATTTTTCATGATGGAAATCAATTTCCATATCTTGGGTAATCGATTACCCTTCTTCCAATAGCCAAAAAACCATTGTTCGTGATGGAAATCGATTTCCATATCTTGGGTAATCGATTACCATGCTTCTAATAGCCAAAAAACCATTTCTCGTGATGGAAATCGATTTCCATATCTTGGGTAATCGATTACCATACTTCCAGTAGAAAAAAAAACCATTTTTGCGTGATGGAAATCGATTTCCATATTTTGGGAAATCGATTACTCATGGGACAGTAGCCAAAATACTGCATTTTTCAGCAATAATGTTGTTTCCTTTGCACTCCAAACCAGTTCCAATGCTTGCATCAATACATATTGAAATCTTTACATGATTATGCAGCAACCAAGCATATCATTCATGCATTGGACCAAACTCATAACACTTCAATTCACCAACCTTCTCAACATTCGTGAGTTACTCATAACGGTCCCAAACCAACTCCAAACCACATAAAACTAACTCCAAACCTCTTCAAACTAATTCCAAACCATTTTAACTAATTCCAAGCCTCATTTAACTAATTCCAAGCCACATCAAAACTAACTCCGAACCTCCATTTGATCCATACCTATAATCTATATAAACTCATCACTCTCATCAAATCAAAAGGGGAATGGCCAAAAATCAGAATCACTCTCAAATTACTCATTGCAAATTCAACTTTTCTCCTCTCACTTCATCTTCTCCAATTCCTCTCCCTACATGAAAGCTCAAATCACCATTGGAGCAAGATTCACATTGAAGTTTGTTATCAATTGATCTAAACCTCTTGCTTTCAACAATCATCCATACATTCATATAATCAACATCAACAACAACAACTCAATTCAGGATTTTTCAGAGTTAATTCTTGAAGAGGTGGAGTTTATAGTAGAAGTAGAATATTAAAGGTTCAAAGTAGCATACCTCTGGTTTTCACTTCTTCTTCTTCATCTTCATCACCTTCAAATTTCAGCAAGTTCCAAGACAATCCTCCGTCTTGCAGGTCGGCGATTTTTTATCCTTGCTTGTTTGTTAAATTTTTGATACCGCAATGTAGCTTGTGTAGTGGAGAATCAAAACCCCAAAGTTTGGTGGTTTGATTCTCCTCCATCCCCATTTAATTTCAAATTTTGTACTTAGGGTTCTTGACTTTAATGGCTAAATTTCCAGAAGTGATTAACTTTTAGTTAGAATAGATGAGAGATTAGGATAGAAGAGGTTGAGAGGAGTAGGTGGAGTAGGAAAGTGGTGCCTTTTCTTGATTCCGGCCAACTCCACCGCCTCCGGGGAGGTGGTGCCGGAGCTCCGGTGGTAGTCCCTTTTTGATATAAAAAATTGAATATGACGTGTAGAGAAGACATAGTGAGTTGCTGAATTTTCTATCATTCCTTTTGCAAATTCTGTTGGGCTTAGCCATTAAGCCCAATATTTTGCTTTCCACACCCTTCTTTCACTAGGGGCTAGCCTTATTAGATCCAACAATATTACTTTGTATTTGGGCTTATTCTGTTGGGCCCAAAGCCCCTCTTGCTAAATTCTGCACTCATGTTCAGGTTCCACACCTCTTTCCTTGGGCTTATTTGTGATCTTAGGATTATTAGATTAGTTTTTTTTAGAAATTTTGAGTTTTGATTAGTAATAGAATTTTCAGAAATGTTGATAATTAGTTTTAATTAGATTTTTAGGAAATTACAAAAAAATAGATTTAATTAATTTTCATTAGGATTTAATTCAATATTAATGATTGTATGAAATGACCATTTTTCCCTTAAGACTTAAAATCTTGATTTCTAATGCATGTTCCCCTAGTTTAGGGCCTTAACCATAATTGTATGATTTTTTATTTAGATAATTAATTAAATAGGTTATTATTGTACATAGTTTCAATTACTATTTTCAATCCCATTGATTAGTGTTGACCAAAGGACACTTTGGTCAACCAAATCCTTTGTAATTGTGCTGTAAGCCCCAAGCCTATTCAAGTGATCAAAAGACCCTTGATCACTTGATATGGAAAGTTCATTGCGTTCAAGCTATTGTAGATATGCTGAACCTCAGGAGCTCAAGACCTCAAGGTTCAAATGCAAGATCAAGACTTCAAGTCAACATCAATCAAGCATAGCTAGCAACATGGACTACTTCTCAAGCACTACAAAGGTATCAACACTTGTCGATCATAATTCAAAGTGTGTGGCACGAGCCTTAAGCAATAGAGAAGGGATGAGACTGGAGAATTCCTACCCTTATTATGAATATCTTTGGGTACGGGACGCTTGACCCAGTTGCTCATCGTATTCACCTATATTCATAAACTTTAACACAATTTGAATTACATGATTGTCAAGTCTTCTTCTATAACAAGTAGCACTATATCAAGGATATCATGTTAGCAACTTGTCAATTTTGATTCGAGTTGCATGCTATGAGCCTTAAGAAGCAAAGAATGATGAGAGTGGAGAATTCTTATCCTTGTCTAGAATATCATTGGGTATGGGACGAATGACCCAGTTGCTTAAGGTATTAGCCATTGTTCATAGACTTTAGTGTAATTTGAATCACTCAATTGACAAGTCTTCTTCCTCAAGTTAGTATCAAGCTTTCAACATTCCAATGATGAAGCATATTTTGCTATTGGTAACTCGTGGTTATACATCTCCTTCTATCAATTCTTTGCCTTGTAAGGTGATAAACCTTGGTGCTTGCTTTGTAAGGTGATAAACCCTGGCATCTAACTCTCTTTTCCTAGTGGGGTGTTAAACCTTGGCTATTCAACATTGTTCTTTGCCTTGAGATTCATAGACGCCGGCATATGTTTTTCTTTTCCTTGTGAGGTGTTAAACCTTGGCTATTCGACTTGATCTTTTCCTTGAGAGTTATGGACTTTGGCATATGTTTCTCTTTGCCTTGTGAGATGTTAAACCTTGGATATTAGATTTGATCTTTGCCTTGAGAGTCATGGACTCTGTCACTTCTCTTTACCCTGTAAGGCGATAAACCTTGGTTATTCAATTCAATTCTCAGCCCTGAGAGTCTTAGATTCTGGCACTTGATTCTCTTCACCCTGTAGGTGATAAACCTTGGCAGTCCAGTTCCTCGACATCATCAGTCTTACACTCCGATAGTGATACCTTGCCTAGAAGGTTGTGAACCTTGACACTCCTTTTCCAACCTTGAAGGGTTGTTTACCCTGGCAAATCAATATCATTCCCCTTTGTTTCATCCGTAGTAGGATGAACTACGATTGCTCTGATTTTCTCATTGCACGATGAGAATACATAGGCACGAGGGTTCAAATCCTCCGCACGCATACTTATTTATTATTCTTCCTTCCGCCTTAGGGCACCATCCATATCTTTCATGATCCATTATCTACCTTCGATCATAAACCGTTCACCTAGTGACATATCATTTCTTTGAAACCGAAATATAATTTTCTTTGGAATTCCATATACACCCTTTTAGGACCATATAGTGACGAATCCACATTTATACATAGAATTGTTTGGATCGTCCCCAGACATTTAATTCCTTCTTTTTCAGCCCAACCATATAGTGATACCATGTCATAAACCCCTCACTTGTGTTTTGTGCCACCTTCCCTATAGGTTACAAATTCCATTTCTCCTATGGATTCTAATACACCCTTACCTTTGGTTTCGAATTACATTTCTTCAGTCACTCATTACCCAATATTCACTTCTGTGACTTTGTCCACTTCATTATGTTTATCTCCATGATGCATTCATATTCTACCTTCATTCACTTCATGTGATACACTTTATCTTTGAGCCAAATACACTATCTCTTTGTACTTCATCTTGTATCTCCTTGTGAACCAAAAGATGTTTATGCTATAAAACCAAACACTTAACTCCTTTGTTTTCGGTTATCCCAATGCAATGATACTGTGTTATATGCCCTCACTTGTTGGTTCATACCAGTTTACTCTTGGGTTCATATTTCACCCCTTATTGGAGTCAAATCATATAATTCGTTGGTTCAGACCATACTTTGATCGTAATTCTTTTCACCTCCCACCACTAGTTCTTTGAACTATGGAGCTCTAAATTTCTAATTACATTATGAGGATACGTAGGCATGAGGGACCCAATCCTCACCGAGCACTTTATCTATTTCTCTCTTTTCCCTCATTCTTTCACGAGTAATCTTTAGATATCACACTCATTCGAGTAAGAACAATCAAAACGGTTCCCATGGAGTACCATGGATGTTTGGGGTGCTAATACGTCCCCCTTGCATAACTGACTTCCTTACCCAACATATCTCTTTCCTCGGGTTTTATCGATGTTTTCCCTTTCCTTCGGGAATAAATAAAGTTCGATGGCGACTCTGTTGTATGTTCGAGCATGCGATACGTTCGAGTATATTTCCGCTAGCTTCACATTGGAACCCACATTGTTCCTTTTTATTTTGACAAATATTGCAAGAGTTCATAAAATCACTAGTACACAATAATGATGATAAAAATAAATCCTCTATATGAATTTTGACTTGTATACATCATAATGCCAAACTATTTTACGTAATATTTACTCAATTAACGCTTCTTGAATCTTCCAGTATCACCAATTTGCTCCAAGCCTTCATGTGTAGAAATCACCCATTGATCCTAATGATTCCTTTAGCGATGAAATGACCGAAGATTTAAGAATAACTCCGCCTTGACCGTAGCCTTCCATACACTCACTACCAAGGCAATCTAGAGAGAAGAACCTCGTTCTTTTCACTAGAATTTGTCAACACCAATGACAACAACCTCAATCTTGAAAGCTACCTGAAAATCTCAACCAATTCTTCAAGAACGGTTAATTTCAAGACAACTTCTCCCTTAATCAATTATAAAAACCTCATGATTAAGATATGAAATTAAAATTTAGGTTGAATATACATGAGTTTCGGGGCAAGAGTTTTTGAACTTTTAAAAAACAAAGGCTGTTGATTTTATTTTTGAAATTCTGGTATCAGATATGAGATGTCGAAGGTAATGCCACGACACTAATATCTGAACAATACAAACAAGATAAAAGATAAAGAACAGTAATGCAAGAGACACAAGCAATTGTTAACCCAGTTTGGTGCAAACTCACCTACGTCTGGGGGCTACCAAGCCAGGAAGGAAATCCACTAAAATAGAATCAGTTCAAAGACTCTCAGTAAACAACTTCAAGTTACAGTCTTTTCACTTAATCTCTACCCATGTGACTTCTACCTAAGAACTCTTAGATATGAGACCCTACTCAGTCCCCCTCAATCACAACAGTGATATAAAACAAGAATTACAATGAAAAGAAGACACTCTTCAAAGACACACACTTGATCTTACTTAAAAGCTTCAATCAAGTAGACACACACTCATGCTTCAAAGCTTAGAGTGACAAATTACAACTCAAAAATCATACCAATTCAATCATCTATGGATGAATTGAATGGCTTATAATTCACACGACCACATAAGACTTAAACCCTTATTCTCTCTCAATATTTAGTTCGTTATTTCTTGTGTATACAATCAGGTTTTCCATGTCCTTTTTATAGAAGAATTTGGCTGGGCTTGGACATCATAAAACCCTAAAACTATTTTCCATTCATATCTTCTCATGACAATTGATTAGATCTCTTTGGAAAATAAGTTAATCTCGTTGTAATTACTGATTGATAGCGTGTTCAATCATCTCATCAATCATACACAGATTGCCATTAAAAATGCAATCACATAATACATAACATTCAGACTGAATGTTCTGTATACAGATGTCATGACATCGGGTCTGACATCTCAGTAAAAATCATGCATAATCATATTTTAAACATCCAGCAGGTACAAGTTATCTCATGTCAAGACAACATATGTGACAACTTGTGAACACTCTTGGTTTTACCAAAACCGCTGCCAACACTTAGAACCAACAAACTCCCCCTTTGGCAAATTTTGGCTAAAAGAATATCAGTCCATTTGTTCACAATAAAAATACATATCAGCAGTTAAGCAACAACAAAAGTAATAACCACACAATTGCTAGCTATAAAAGCAACTAGTAATAAACACACATCAAACACATTTGAGCTTCTTCTCCCCCTAAGTCTGTTCAACACAGACATATCCTTCAACAACACCTGTAATATTCAGACTCACCATCTGACATCTCCTTCAACATCACCTGTACAACACAGAACATCATTCTGTTCAACATCAGACATCTCCTTCAACATCACAGAACATTATTCTGTTCAACATCAGTTGTCATCTGTTTAGCCTAGCTACTTCAGCACATATTAATTGCAGCTCTCCTCATATTAACTGCAACTTTCCACATATTAACTTCTCCCCCTTTTTAGTCAAAATAGACCAAAGAGACCAATTAGACAAAATAAATGTCAATTAGACCAGCAGATAATGTCAAATAGAATGTTATAACATATAAAATGTTAAAACAAATTGTCAGGTGTTACAGAACCATAATTATACGTTATGGTATCAAACAAGACTGCCAAAAAAAACATCAAACATTCTCTGTTGGACAATTTGTTTTAACAAGACCTTCAAAACATTGGGGTAAACCACTAACTGTTTTCATTAAACCATCAGACTTGATCAAATCCATAACCTCCTTCACTTCCACAACATCCTTCCCTAGTTCTCTTTCCACAACAACTCTCCTCTGTATTACAAATTTCCACTTGGCTGCCCCATCTTCCAGATGGAAGGAAATGTTATCTAAATGCACAGCTGCAACCTTAGTTGGAGATTTTCTAACAGTTTACTTTTTGACAGGAGAGATGTCTGGGACATCGTCTTCAACATCATCCTCTGAATCAGAACTTTCTCTGACCTTTCTCTTCTTGACATCCATTTTACTCCATGATTTTGAAGGACCTACAACAATAGCCTTCTTACTAGTTCTGGCTGTCATCATCTCAGCCACAGACCTCCACTTCCTAGTCTTCATTCTCTTAGAAACCCTTGGCTCCAAGTGATGAAGCAAGGTGTCATCATCATCATCTAAGCTCTCTTCTTCCAAATCAATCACCTTCTCAGCAGAGTCATGCTTCTTAGACTGAGAAGCATCTACATGTTTCTTACTAGGCACGGTTTTTCCTAAAGAACACAGTCCTTCTGCATCAATATCTTTCTCTGACCTAGATGAATCATCATCTTTCTCATTTTGAGGTTCCACCTCAGGTGAGGGGTCCCTTCTAGATAGAGGAGTCGAAACTCCCTTGACTGAGTGTCCTTCATTTAGGATCCTCGTGACCAGATTCCTAATGACACGATCAGTATAATGCATATCATTCCTAATGACCCCTGGTAGTTCAAATACTAGGTAATGATTTACCATAAATGGGGCACTTTCTTTTAAGTGGGCAGGCAATATTTTTATTACCTTTTCCACTCCAAATTAATTGTTATAAATTCTCATGGATACAAATCCCCAATTTCCCTCTTAAACACTCAAACTGATTAGCATCCAAAGCCTTTGTAAATATGTCAGCTAATTGTATTTCAGTAGTAACATGCTCCAGTGCTATGATTTTCTCTTCCACAAGTTCTCTAATAAAGTGATGACGAATATCGATGTGCTTTGTCCTACTGTGCTGAATAGGATTCTTAGAAATATTTATAGCACTCAGGTTATCACAGTACAATGTCATGACATCTTGTGTGACATTGTATTCAGCCAACATTTGTTTCATCCAAACCAGTTGAGAACAACTACTCCCAATTGCTATGTATTCAGCTTCAGTAGTGGATAAGGACACACAATTTTGTTTCTTACTAAATCATGATATCAGGTTGTTCCCTAAGAAGAAGCATCCTCCTGATGTGCTTTTCCTATCATCAGCACTTCCAGCCCAGTCAGCATCACAGTAACCAGTCAGCATAGATCCAGATCCATGAGTATATAACATCCCATAGTCACTGGTGCCATTGACATATTTCAGTATCCTCTTCACTTGGTTTATGTGACTGACTTTTGGTTCAACTTGATATCTAGCACAAACTATAACAAATGCAATGTCAGGTCTTCTTGCTGTGAGATATAGCAGGCTTCCTATCATGCTTCTGTATAGACTTTGATCTACACTAACACCATTTTCATCTTTGGAGACTTTTAAATGTGTAGGAGCAGGTGTTCTTTTATGACTTGCATTCTCCATGCCAAACTTTTTAACAATGTTTTTGGCATATTTGCTTTGAGACAGAAAGATAGACTCTTCCATCTGCTTGACTTGTAGCCCAAGAAAATAGGTCAGCTCTCCAACAAGGCTCATCTCAAACTCAGACTGCATTTGTCTAACAAAATGTTCGACCATCTGATCTGACATCCCACCAAACACAATATCATCCACATATATTTGAGCCACCATGAGTTTTCCTCCTTCATTCTTAACAAATAGGGTCTTGTCAATACCTCCCTTCCTGTATCCATTGTTAGTGAGGAACACTGTGAGTCTCTCATACTAAGCCCTAGGAGCTTGTTTCAATCCATAGAGGGCTTTCTTCAATCTGTATACATGCTTTGGAAGATTTGGATATGTGAATCCTTTAGGTTGTTCAACATATACTTCCTCATTTAAGTAGCCATTCAAGAAGGCATTTTTTACATCCATTTGGAACAGTTTGAACTTCAGAATACATGCCACTCCAAGCAATAGTCTAATGGACTCCAGACGAGCTACAAGGGCAAATGTTTCATCAAAATCCACTCCTTCAACTTGAGTATATCCTTGTGCTACTAATCTTGCTTTGTTTTTAGTAACCACCCCTTGTTCATCAGATTTATTCTTATACACCCACTTTGTACCTATGACATTTATTCCTCCAGGTCTAGGAACCAGTTCCCATACTTCATTCCTCTTGAATTGAACTAACTTCTCATGCATGGCATTGATCCAGAACTCATCAGTCAAGGCTTCCTTGACATTCCTAGGCTCAATCTTGGACACAAAGCAACCATGTGAGGTCACTTCCCTTGATCTAGTTGTGACCCCTTTATTTGGATCTCCAATAATGAGATCTTTGGGATGATCCTTCTGAATTCTGATGAAGGGTCCCTTGTTGATTTTGTCATCTTCAGGTTCAGCTTGAGGAGGTTCAGTCTCCTTATTTTTGTCTGAGAAATCAGCTGGGGGATCATTCAGAGATGTCTCAACATCGTCTGTGACATCAGTCTGTTGGTCATCAACCACAAAATTGATAGATTCCACCATTACTTTTGTTCTGGAATTAAAGACTCTATATGCTCTGTTGTTTGTTGAGTAGCCCAGAAATATTCCTTCATCACTTTTGGGATCCATCTTCCTTCTTTGTTCACGATCATTCAAAATATAGCATTCACTACCAAACACATGGAAGTATTTGACTGTAGGTCTTCTCCCTTTCCAGACTTCATATAAGGTTGTAGGAGTCCCTTTCTTCAAGGTCACTCTGTTGTGAACATAGCAGGCTGTGTTCATAGCTTCAGCCCAAAAGTGGTAGGGCAATTTCTTAGCATGAATCATAACTCTGGCTGATTCTTGAAGGGTTCTATTTTTTCTTTCCACCACACCATTTTGCTGGGGAGTAATGGGAGATGAGAACTCATGATGAATTCCTTCTGAAGAACAGAATTCAGCAAATTTGCTGTTCTCAAATTCCTTCCCATGATCACTTCTAATTTTGATAACTTGACTTTCCTTTTCTCTTTGAAGTTTTAGACAAAGATCTTTGAAGACTTCAAAAACATCAGATTTTTCTCTTATAAAATTGATCCAGGTGTATCTGGAGAAGTCATCCACCACTACATATGCATACTTATTCCCACCAAGGCTTTCCACCTGCATGGGTCCCATCAAATCCATATGGAGGAGTTCCAGTACTTTGGAAGTGGTGTCATGTCTGAGCTTCTGGTGTGACATCCTTGTCTATTTTCCAGTCTGACATTCCCCACAGACTTTTCCTTCATCAATCTTTAAGTTGGGAATTCCTCTAACAGCTTCAACAGATATAATCCTCTTCATACCTTTAAGATGCAGATGGCTCAATCTTTGATTCCATATCTTCACTTCTTCTTCTTTGGCTAAAGTACACATTGAAGAATAACCAGTTTCTTGAGAACTTCACATGTAACAGTTGTCTTTAGACCTGACTCCTTTCATGATCACTTCATTTTCTTTGTTAGTAATCAGACATTCAGTTTTAGTGAAGTTTACATTTAGACCTTGGTCACACAGTTGACTGATGCTTATTAGATTTGCAGTCAATCCCTTAACAAGTAGGACATTGTCAAGGTCAGGAACTCTAGGGCAATCAAGCTTACCAATCCCCTTGATTTCACCCTTTACTCCATCACCAAAGGTTACATAGCTGGTGGCATGAGGATGAAGGCTAGTTAGCAGGTTTTTGTTTCCAGTCATGTGTCTGGAGCACCCACTATCAAAATACCAATCTTCTTTGGCTGAAACTCTGAAGGAAGTGTGAGCTATCAGACTTGTAACATCAGTCCTAGGAACCCATTGCTTTTTGTTGACAAGTCTGTGATGTTTGGGTCTAGGTTGATGATGAGCAGGACTAGGATAGCCATACAGCTTATAGCAGAAAGGTTTTATGTGACCAAATTTTCCATAGTAATGACATCTCCATCTTTGGTGTTTCCCTTTCTGCTGTCTTCCTTTATGATCTTGTGACATATGATGTGACATCTCTGGTTTGCTACCAGTATGGATGCACTTAGGTTTGGATTTAGGTTTGCCACCAGTGTGAGTGCACTCAGATTTAGATTCATTGAACCCAATTCCAGATTTGTCTCCTGTCATTTGTCCAGTTTCGAGAATTTTGTCTAGGGTGTCAGATCCATTATTTAGCATCCTGACATACTTTGTCATCTCATCTAGTTTGGAATTCAGAAACACTTCTTCAATTTTTAATTTAGAGATGGTTTCCAAGTGTTCTACCTTCTCATTCTCCAGTTGTGTTATCACCTTCTTCTGGCTTTCAACTTGTTGACACACTTCTGCACTTCTGTGACACAACTTTCTATAGGTAGTGGCCAACTCTTCAAAGGTTACTTCATCATCACTTGAGTCTTCATCAGAACCCCATCTTCCAGTCAAGGCAGTCACAAAATTTGCAGATTCTTCTGTTTCACTTTCATCAGACCAAGTGGCAGCAAGACTCCTCTTCTGTTTCTTGAGGTAGGTTCCAGATTCAGTTCTAATGTGTCCATACCCATCACATTCATGGCACTGAACTCCTTTTCCTTCTTTGGGCTTTTCATCTGACCTTATTCTTCTTCCAGCATTGTTGGATTTACTGATGTCAGATGAGATGTTCTTGACATTAACTTTAGATCTTACATCCATCTTTTTCAGAAGTCTGTTGAACTGTCTTCCCAGCATTGCTACATCATTTTCCAGATTTTCATCAATATCTTGACCACTTTCCTCCTCTTTCTCCTCAGTGTTTGACATGAAGGCTATGCTTTTGACTTTCTTTTCAAATCCATCACACATTCCCATCTCAAATGTTTGGAGGGATCCAATTAGCTCATCAACTCTCATATTGGAAATGTCTTGAGACTCTTCTATGGTTGTCACTTTCATGGCAAATCTCTTAGGGAGTGACCTGAGTATTTTCCTCACTAATTTTTCATCTGACATCTTCTCACATAGGGCTCCTAAAGAATTAGCAATTTCAAGGATATTCATATGAAATTCATGAATATTTTCATCTTCTTTCATCCTTAAATTTTCAAACTTGGTAGTGAGCAGCTGCAGTCTAGACATCTTCACTCTAGAGGTGCCTTCATGAGTGGTTTTGAGAATGTCCCAAGCATCTTTAGCCACCTCACAATTGTTTACCAATCTGAAGATATTCTTATCTACTCTGTTGAATATAGCATTCAATGCTTTAGAGTTCCCAAGGGCTAGATCATCCTCCTCCTTGGTCCATTGTTCTTTAGCCTTCTTATCAGTAGTAGCTTCTCCATCCTTAGTAATAACTGGATGTTCCCATCCTGTTAAAACAACCTTCCAAGCCTTATTATCCAGAGATTTTAGGAAGGCTACCATTCGAGGTTTCCAGTAGTCATAGTTGGATCCATCCAGAATAGATGGTCTGTGAACAGATCTTCCATCTCTCTCCATAGTACCAGAAAGTAACGTCCCTAGATCTCACCCAGAACCAGAGCAGAATGCCTGCTCTGATACCAATTGAAATTCTAGTATCAAATATGAGATGTCGAAGGTAATGTCACGACACTAATATCTAAACAATACAAACAGGATAAAAGATAAAGAACAATAATGCAAGAGACACAAGCAATTGTTAACCCAGTTCGATGCAAACTCATCTACGTCTGGGGGCTACCAAGCCAGGAAGGAAATCCACTAAAATAGAATTAGTTCAAAGACTCTCAGTAAATAATTTCTTGTGTATACAATTAGGTTTTCCATGTCCTTTTTATAGAAGAATTTGGCTGGGCTTGGACATCATAAAACCCTAAAACTATTTTCCATTCATATCTTCTCATGACAGTTGATTAGATCTCTTTGGAAAACAAGTTAATCTCGTTGTAATTACTGATTGATAGCGTGTTCAATCATCTCATCAATCATACACAGATTGCCATTAAAAACGCAATCACATAATACATAACATTCAGACTGAATATTCTGTATATAGATGTCATGACATCGGGTCTGACATCTCAGTAAAAATCCTGCATAATCACATTTTAAACATCCAGCAGGTACAAGTTATCTCATGTCAAGACAACATATGTGACAACTTGTGAACACTCTTGGTTTTACCAAAATTGCTGCCAACACTTAGAACCAACAATTTTCTTCACAAAATCACAATGTAAACGTTATGTAAGTTGTAAATGCTGTAAAAAAAAGGTGTGTGAAAAATGGCGACAAATGAATTTATATGTGCTTGAGATTAAGTACAAGAACGAATGGAAAAAGTTATTTAGATTTGAATCAAGAGCATTTTACAATTTGAGTCAAATGAGCAAGTGAAGTGGAACAAGAAGGAAAACTGATTTTGACCCATTTCTCAGCTGAAAGTCTGATTCGAATCAGAAATCTCGTGATTCAAATCAAGTGTAAATTATGATTCGAATCAATTCAAATAGAGCCAAAATAGAAATGTGAAAAAATTGTCTAATTCGAATCAGGTGTAAAGTCTAATTCGAACCAAATCAAGTAAAGGTGACCAACATCATTTTTATTTGACTCAAGTGTAAGTCTGATTCGAACACAAAGCTGCCTGATTTGAATCAAGTGTAATTTCTGATTCAAACCAGAGTGTTTGAAAATTTATGATTTTCCTTTGTCCAATTGGATTTGAGTAAGGGTATGTACATGATTCGAATCAAGCACACAAAATCTCAACTTTTCATGGTTTTAAAAATAATTTGATGTTTTTCTTTACACCTCACTTGAATCAATAACACACATGGTTTTTATTCCATTGACTCATGAAATTGACTAAAAGCATAATGACCAGGTTCAAACATAACTATTGGTTTATGCATGCTAAAAATGATTCGTTTCAAAAACTTAATTCAGAGAGGTTGTGCAACTATGAAGAAAACTCAATAAAAGAAAGTAAATGAAAATGAAAGCGATAAGACATGAAACAAAACCACCGTATTAGGGTACTCACCCTGAATGTATTAGGGACATGCAACTACATTATCCCCCTTTTTAATGCTTGGCAAGCTTTCACTTAGAATTGAGTTAACTTTGAGCCAAAAGCAAAAACGCTTATGCTCCCCCTGAAACATTGCACACAAACCACAACATGAAACACATAAAATAATTCTAGACTCATATTACAATTTCTCCCCCTTTGACAACATCAAAAATAGATAGATCATAAGGAGCTCAAAACCAAATAACTAACCCATAAACAAATAATTCAGAGTTAAAACGGCTAAGAAGAATACACAACAACAAAGATCGGATACAAAACACGAAGATAAACACGCTACATGCAACAAAATTCAAATAGACATGCAATAACAACTCAATAACATACAATTAAACGATCTAAACTATCATGCAAAGGAATGCATTAGCAACATAAATAATGCAAGAACAAGTATTCAATGCTAAAATGCACATAATTAGCAACACGAATTTAAAAAGACATAAAATCAAAGAAGAAAAATAAAAAACATATGCTAGAGATGAATGAGTAAAGGTAGGAAGGTACTAAGCAAACTAATGAACATATAAAAAAAAAGACACAATGTGTCGCGGTGAGAATGAGAGACCAAGCTATTATATTAACTTGATTTGCAAAAAAAATGTCATCACCGAACTTTAATTTATCCAAGGGAAGGGGAAAAGATCAAATAACCTATAAATATGCAATGAAAAATAGTGCAATAAAGAGATTGAAGGTCCGAGGGTTTGTTATGAAAAGGGAAGGTACTAGCACCCTAATCATCTATAGTATCCTATAGGAACCTCTTGAGATATTTATGTTTGGTTATTGTTGTTTGCTAAAGATTAGGGAGATGAGAAGAGAAATGTGTTTTATAGCTTTTTGATTTGAGAAGACATAAAGTCTTGTGCCTACGTACCAATGAAGGATCAAAATCCTATAGTTCGGGGTACAAATAACAAAAGGGTTTGTTTAGTTGATTTTAGAAGAAGAGACAAGTTGTCATCTTAAGGATAATAATCATCTAAACCACCACAAATATGATAAGATGGATCCTTGCATCATTATGAAGGAAGATCTCTAACTTGGATGTATAATCTATAAGTATACCACTAACTCATTCATATGGAAAAGAATCAACATCAATTTCAATAATTAATATGCGGTATGAGATTTATATCTCAACTATAAAGATGATTCATGTCTAGTATCTTTTGAGAAAGGGTTTAAAGTGAAAAAGCCAAGTGGCAAAAGTTTTGAATCAGAGTTTGATATGCTTAAAGTTTTTTTGAAGCATTTATGAAGAAATAAAGTTTGAAAACTCAATGACCCAAAGTCAAGGTTTTTTTGTGAAAGAAGTTCAAGTTTGAAAAATCCTAAGATTAGACTAGGGTTTAGAAGGGGCTAAAGGGCACAAGGTGGGTAAAGGAAGCTACAAACACACACAATGAATATGCACATGACAATAAGTCAACTATAATCCATTTTCATTGGATTGAAACATAAGCACAAGTATCATGCAAGAAATATCATGGATTAACAATATGCACTAAGCAAGCATATAAACAAAATCACTACCATGTATCAAGCTTAAACATCTTAAGAAACCAATCAAGGCGATTAATAAAGAATAGAGCAAAATGCATGGCACAAAGAATAGTTCATAACACATGGATCATACAAGCATACGAACTAAAATTCCTAAAGAATAATTTTTCGAAGTTCATCAAGTCAAAACATCAAACAAGATATACCATTATATCAATCACAAGACATGTAAAGCAATGGTCGAGGCATTTCAAAAGTGGACCTATAAGGAGCATACAAACATGTTAAATCTTAAACAACTATGTCATGCATTAAGACTAAAGCAATATTTAGGAGCAAGTTCAAAGCACATCAAACTATCATTTTATGACAAAAGTTCACCTTATACAAGGGTTCAAGTCATTAGGGTTCATGCCTTTAAGGTTCATACATTAGGGTTTCAAAGCAAGTCATCAACCATAAACATCTATATACTTCAAGCACAAATCAAATAAAGAAGTTATTATCAAGTCTAAGTCCAAGTATAATCAAGGTGTTCAACACATACGGATCAAAATGGGAGCAAATTAATCATGGGAAAAATTGAATCAAAGCATAATTAAATGAAAAAATAAAAAGGAAAAAATAATAATTTTTTTTTGATTTTTTAATATAAAATTAAAAACTAAATAACAAAATAAATGAGATTTTTATGAGGGAGTTCATGTTCAAATAAAACATAATGGTAACAAGAATGAGTGAAAATGATGCTTTTATGAGGGAGTTCAAAATGAGTTTTTTTATCTAACAGAGTGTGTTCGTTGCACCTTCAAAAGCACTTCTAGGTGAGAAATAATGATCCCTCTAGCTTCCTTGAGTGGAAATGTGGAAAGAGTGCAAGAATGATTCAATGTTCTTTCTTGATTAAGGATGGATGTTTTGTGTGTGTTGGAGCATTGCAATGAGGCCTCCTTTTATAGTGAATGAATTCAGATTTGGTGCAGTGGCTATTGGTATTGTTTGACGGACTTTGGATCAAATCTAAAAAAATGGTGAAAAGCATAAAAATGCTTTTGTTTTTGGTATTTAGATAGAGTAATATCAAAGAAATATCTATTTACAAAGCTCCAAGCAAAAGTGGTTGAGAAAAGTGATCTTTATGGAAATGGCAATGAAGCTTTATGGAAAAATGATCCTGAATGGTATGTTGTTTGGATAATGGTTCAAGCCCTCATGTAATGCATCAATGGTTTGTGTAAAACACTCATCATTCTGAGATTTAGAAGCATCATAGGATGCAAATCAAGATCTTGAGGTTTGGTTTTGGTTTGAAATGAAACTTGACATGAAGATGGACTTTCAATTTGGCCTAACATGGTGACTTTCCTTCTTCGAAACTCCTAGCTCAAGTGTGATCAACTCATGCTAATGGGATATTTGGTAATATTCTCCCATCCTCTACAACTTTCATGTTGGACATTTGAAGATATTCAACTTGGATCATGGAGATAATTGACCATCAACTTTCATGTTCAACAATTTTACAACTTTGAGATCTCATAATCACTTATCTTCCAATCCTTATGAGATATTTAGTTAATAATTTCTAAAAAATTGAAGTATGGAACATCATATGTAAGTAAATCCTTTGATCATGAAAAATGATGGCTTGAGGAAGAAGTTACAAACTTGTAAAGTTGGATTCATTAACATGCAACTTCATAACTTTGAAATTTTTTGAAAACCCTAGATTTGACATTCTTGAAATTTTTCTTGATTTTCTTGATTTTGTTGCTCAAATGCATTCATAAACCATATTTTCATGATTCTTGACTTAAGAAATCCATGGTTGACAAAAAAATCTCAAAAGTCAAACTTTGGCCTTGAATAGTTGACTTTTCATCAGATGAACTCCAAATCTTCAATTATCAATGAATCAAACTTCTTTAGCCAATTGAAGCACATGAATGGATCATAATGAAGCACTTGAGGACCTTGAATCATATTTCAAACCATTCGATCATGTCTTGGTCCAAAAGTCAAATTAGAGCAATCTTGATCAAAACCCTAATTTAGGGATCAAATGAATTTGAAACTCGTTGATCTTGAATGGATGCAATCTTGAACTTGATTATGATGAATGTAAATCACTTGACTATTGTGAATGAATGAGAAGCTTGAATTACTGAGGAATTCCCATAATCTTGACCAGTCAATCACTTGAGCTTCTTAAACCAACACACCTACCTTGTCAAAGAATCAAACAAGACAAAACATATTTTTGTATTTTCATAAGGTTGGTAATGTATAAAAGACACACACATGAGATGTTTGATGATATGAAAATGATGAAAATGATATGGTATATTAAGGATAAAAATTAGGGTATGACATATGCCCATATTTAAGTTTCTTCCATCCGAAGATATGAAGATTACCATTTTGTCTCTTCGAGATGAGAGAGACTTAAATACAAACATGCACATTTTTGGCCCCTAAGATGCCACAAAATAATATGATATGATATGAATACAGACAAAGATTCTATGGGGAATAAAAATAAAATAATCTACTGGGAAATGATTAATATTATTGAGAAAGGATTAAGATTACTGGGAAAGGGTTGCAACTTTGCTGTAAAGACAAAAAATGTGATTCTGACAATTGGAAAGATAGGAACTTCACTGGGGAAGAGACTGTCAACTACCAATTGTAAGGTAGCTTCACATGGGAGAGAAATATTACCTACTACCAAACATATAGTAGCCTAGGAAAAGGTAATAAAATCAGGAAAAATATTGGATCACAGCAGATTTCTCAGATAAAGAGATGACCGCCTGTTCAAATAACGAGTCCAGTTGAAGATTAACAAACTTCCATTAACAGAATATGATTTAGTTTCTTCTTTAACTAAATAATCCACTCATACAAAGTAAATAAACCTCCCCAACGCTCTAGGTTGTAAGCCACGGAAGAGTCTCAGTTTCTTCTTTAATCAGTTTTCCACTTGAAAAGGATAAAATAAACCTCTCCAACGCTTCGGGTCAACAACCACGAACAAGTCGCAGTTTCTTCTTTAATCAAGTCTTCCACTTGAAAAGGGTAATAAACCTCCCCACGATTCTGGTCATAAACCACGAGCGGGTCTCAGTTTCTTCTTTAATTATGTCTTCTACTTGAAAAGGATAAGCAAATAAGCTTATAAAAGGGTAACCATTTTCTGAATTGATAACTTCACTGGGGATCTTTAAAGAGATGCGGGTCAGTTAATTTGCTAAACGGATTTATCAAATAAAGAGAATATCATTTGTATGGATCTTCATTAAACTTCTCACTGGAATTTACTGGGGAGATAAGCATAATTTGATAATAGACTTACTGGGGAAGATGCCATTAGTTGTGGTTTACATTGCATGAAGCAAATAAAACACTTGTAATAATCTTCGACAAACTCCTCTGACGAAATTTTCTAGAGAGATAACCATTTGATGAGAAATAACTTCATCATACTTCTGTTCGAGACTGTTGGAGAGATTACCATCTGATGAAAGGAAAATTGATATGTTGATCTTCAAACTTCTCTGACGGAAACTTCCCGGAGAGATAGACATTTGATGAAGGGTAATTTGAGGTATTGATAGCTTCATTGGGGACAGACAAAGTTCTTGGGAAGAGATAACCATTTGTCATTCATAAGAAAATCCAGGAACAAAACAAGCTTCTCAAATAAAGAGATATCCACTCGTTGTTGGGTATAAACTTCAAGGGAGTGTTGCAACAACACTGCTGGGGGAATAAAATTTGTCTTCAATGGGGAACCACCAATAGATTCTTCCTGAGGGGACAAAGTATTCAAAGGTGCAAAATAAATGCATTCTCAATTCAGGTTTCATAGCCTAGAGATACTCAATCATTAAAATCGTCAGATACCGAGTTCAATCCAAGAATAAACTAGAAAGAAACTATTAAACAAGATACTACCCAATGAGGAATAAAACCAAACAAGGGATTTTCCCGATCCATGGACGAAAAGGAAAGCAAAAGCAAAATCTTCCACGAGGGATAACTCAGTGGGGAATATAAAGGATATACACTTTCTGCTTAAGGTTGACAACTCTATTGGAGAAAAGAAAAGTATTACTTGGGGAGAAACACAACCAAGGTGAAGTAATCACATTAATAAATTGCGAAATGAATATGACTATGAATTTAGCTACGCATGATCTATGTATGCATGTATGCGTGTTATGTTTATGATGACAAAACAAATGCAACAGTTAAACCGGTGATGAAATAAACATCACAATATAACCGAATATTTGGGTAGCCATCACTGGAGATAAACAACACTGAGGATAAATCCAGATAGTCTTTGTCTAATAAAAAAGGACAACCACACGAACTCCGTTTCAGCAGGGGGTTCCAGGCTCTAGATTCAACTGGGGATGAAGTAAATTATGTATTCTGTTGGGGAAGAAAACCCATACTTAGATGGAGGAACCTGAATCAAAGCTTGGTTGGGGAATTAGGTTTAGTTCTTCACTGAGGAACATTAAGTCCCAAAGATATCAACTGGGGGATACTGAGCCATACACCTTAACATGTCATAGCAAACTTGAAGTAAAGATCCATCATCCAGGGATACTTGCAAGGCAGATCATAAAAACATGTAGTCCTACATTTTGAGGTTTAACCGTTCTTGGAGAAACTGTTGATATTCCTTCTTATATTCACAAATCAAAGGAAAACACACACATTTTTATCAAAAACAAAAGCTTTTGTTTCAAGACTTGCTATCAAAAGTAAAAATGACATCTTGCAAGATAGAATAAAATAAGAATTGCAAGTAAATGGATAAAGTCTCAAATTTTATTAAAGGAATGGTAATCAGCAAATGGCGTGATTCCATGGATCATTTACAAAAATTTGGAAAATGGTAATTAAAGGGAAAATGCTACATTAAAATACGATGGCCACTATTCTCCCTAACAACTTTTTGAATTCCAAACATTCTCGAGCTTCCGACTGAGAGCCATTTGATTGAGAACTCTTGATGGATGAGGTCTCCTTAGATGATCCAATTTGGTATGATGTAGTTACTTTCCATTATCCCTAACTTTTTCCTAGATTTCCCTTTCAGGTTTTCAATCTACTGAGATGATTATTTCTGTTTATGTCTCTAATTTTTTCCTGGACTGTCCTTTCGAGATTTTAGCCAACCGAGACACTCATTTTTTTCCTAAGATGCCCTTTCAGGTTTTCAACTTAGCGAGCTGTTCTTTTTTATTTGTTAGGCAAAGTATTTCTAACTACATCAACATTTATAGGGCGAGGGAGATCCTCACCATCCATAGTTACAAGAATTAATGCACCACCAGAAAAGGATTTCTTGACAACATATGGGCCATCATAATTAGGAGTTCAATTTTCCCTAGAATCATAAATGAAAGATTTGATCTTCTTAAGCACGAGGTCACCTTCTTTGAATACGTGAGGCCAGACCTATTTATCAAAAGATTTCTTCATTCTTTGCTAATACAACTGACCATGGCATAAAGCTATCATCCTCTTTTCTTCAATCATATTCAATTGATCATACCTTCTCTGACACCATTCAACCTCAGACAAATCAACTTCCATCAAAACTCTCATTGACGGGATCTTAACTTCTATCAGGAGCACTACTTCCATGCCGTATACCAAAGAGAAAGGAGTTGCCCCTGTTGAAGTGAGAGTGGATGTGCGATACCCATGCAAAGCAAAAGAGTGCATCTCATGCCAGTCTTTATAAGTCACAACCATCTTTTGAATAATCTTCTTTATGTTCTTGTTTGTAGCTTCAACAACACCATTCATCTTGGGTCTGTAAGGAGAAGAGTTATGGTGTTCAATTTTGAACTCTGCACACATCTCTTCCATCATTTTGTTGTTCAAGTTCGATCCATTATTAGTGATGATCTTGCTTGGAACACCATAACGACATATTAGTTGATTTTTGATAAACCAGACAACCACTTGCCTGGTGACATTGGCATATGATACTGCTTCAACCTATTTGGTAAAATAGTCAATGGCCACCAGTATGAAACGATGCCCGTTCGAAGCTTTGGGCTCAATCATTCCAATCATATCAAATCCCCACATGGAGAAAGGCCAAGGAGAATAACGAACATTGAGAAGAGTTGGAGGTACATGAATCTTATCGACATAGATCTGGCATTTGTGACATGTCTTCACATATTTGCAACAATTAGACTCCATTGTCAACCAATAATATCCCGCTCTTAACATTATCTTCGCCATTGCGTGTTCATTGGCATGAGTACCAAAGGACCCTTCATGAACCTCTTTCAGTAACATGTCTGCTTTGTGTCTATCCACACATCTGAGCAAGACCATGTTCAAATTTATTTTATACAACACGTCATTATTCAAAAAGAAGTTACCAGCCAATCTTATCAAAGTTTTCTTGTCTTTGTTCGATGCCCCAAGTGGGTACTCTTTCTTCTGAATAAAGCATTTGATATCATGATACCATCGTTTATCATCTTTGACCTCTTCTGCTGAAAACACATGAGCGGATCTATCAAGGCGTATAACATCAATTTTGGGCACATCATTCCACTGGTTCACAATAATCATAGAGACAAAGTAGCTAATGCATCTGCCATTTGATTTTCTTCATGGGGAATATGATGAAACTCAATTTCATTGAATAAGATTGACAACCTCCTTGCATAATCTTTATAGGGGATTAAACCAGGTTGACGAGTTTCCCACTCTCCTTTGATCTGATTGATTACCAAAGTCGAGTCTCCATATACATCAGTAATCTTGATTCTCAAGTCAATAGCTTCTTCGAGACCCACAATGCAAGGATCATACTCTGCCATGTTGTTTGTACAATTGAATGTCAACCTTGCGGTAAAAGGAATGTGGGAACCATGAGGAGTAACAATGGTGGCCCCGATTCCATTATCGTAAGCACTAACAACTCCATAAAATATCAATCCCCAACGAGACCCCGACTATGGCCCTTCATCTGGAAATGGTTCATCACAGTCTTTGCCTTTAAATATATCACATCTTCATCTGGTCGATAGATTGGTAATCATCAATGGGCTGGTGAGCCAAATGGTCAGCCAAGATACTCCTTTTGATGGCTTTCTGGGTATGATACTCAATGTCGTATTCTAACAAAAGCATTTGCCAACGAGCAATTCTTCCGGTCAAAGCAGGTTTTTCAAAGATGTACTTGATTGGATCCATTTTGGATATTAACCAAGTGGTATGATTCAACATATATTGACAGAGACGACGAGCAACCCAAGCTAAGGCACAATAAGTCTTCTCAAGCATAGAATACCGAGACTCACAATCTGTGATTTTCTTACTCAGATAGTAAATGACATGCTCTTTTCTACTTGTTTCTACTTGTTGGCCAATATAGTCAAATACATAATTAGAGGCCTTCCTTCTACTGGAGGAATCAAAATAGGAGGCTCAAGAAAGTATTCTTTGATACTATCAAAAGCTTTTTGGCAGTCTCTCGTCCAAACACAACCCTGATCTTTTCGAAGAAGCTTGAATATAGGGCCACAAGTAGCAGTCATATGAGAAATGAATATGGAGATGTAATTCAAACGTTTGAGAAATCCTCTCACTTGCTTTTTAGTTTTAGGCGCAGGCATTTTTTGAATGGATTTTACTTTATTGGGATCAACTTCAATTTCTATTTGGCTAACAATGAAACCTAAGAGCTTTCCTGATCGAAGACCAAAAGTGCACTTGTTGGGATTCAGGCGGAGTTTATATTTTCTCAAGTGCTGAAATAACTTCAACAAATATTCCACATGTTCTTCTTCAGTTCTGGATTTAGCAATCATGTCATCAACATATACTTCAATTTCTTTGTGCATCATGTCGTGGAAGAGAGTTGTCATGGATCTTTGATATGTTGCACCAGCATTCTTTAAACCTAAAGGCATTACTCTATAACAGAATGTCCATCATGGTGTGGTGAATGTTGTTTTCTCCCTATCTTCGGGTGCCATTATAACATGATTGTATTTGGAGAATCCATCCATGAAAATAAGACCTTGACTTTAGAAGTGCTTTCAACCAACATGTCAATATGTGGTAATGGAAAATCATCCTTTGGACTGACCTTGTTTAAATCTCTGTAGTCGACACACATTTGAACTTTGTCGTCTTTCTTGGGAACATGCACTATGTTGTCCAGCCATTGAGGGTATTCAGATGTGATAAGAAAGCCTGCATCAATCTATTTTTGGACTTCCACTTTGATCTTTATGGCCATATCTGGGCGAGTTCTTCTCAATTTCTACTTGACCGGAGGAGATTCTGGCTTCAAAGGCAAACGATGCTCTACAATATCTATGTCCAACCCTGACATGTCTTGGTAGGACCAAGAAAACACGTCCACGTACTCTCTGAGAAGTTCTATCATTCTTTCTTTGACATTTGGAACAAGCAAAGGTCCAATCTTCACCTCTTTTCTATCTTCTTCTGAACCCAAGTTGATTACCTCAATTGGTTCCTTGTATAGCTGAATGGTTTCTTCCTCCTACTCGAGTAACTGGGATATCTCATCAGGAATCTCTTTAACACTTTCCTCTTCAACTTCAAATATCGGGAATTTAAAGTTGGGAGAGAGCATAGGTTCATCGTTTTTAATGGATGTTTCATGAATTAATCTACACATGTGATTATGCTTGAATTTAGAAACAAATAAAGGTGGGAGTGTGTGCAAATGTTGCAAGTGATTATTATATATTTTTTGTTTTAGAATTATCATTTTTCCAAAAAAGAAAAAAGTAAAAACAAATAACATGAAAAGAAAAAGGTGACACTTTTATTAATGATTGTCAAATCTTGAAACAAAAGCCCAACACCAACTCTTTTTCCTTGGGCAGAGCAAAAGGAAACATTTTTTTAAAGAAAGCCCTACAAAATACTCTTTCGCCTTAAGCAGAGCGAAAGGACAGGACAACAAAACATTACTTAGAAATGTGAATAATGGACGGGTCATCAAAAACAATCCAGTTTTGACAAACCACTTCATGCACAACGAGGTCTGGTGAATCCTTTTCAAGACCGTCTTCTATAATAGCGTTGACTTCAGGGGGAGCGGGATGAATGAAACCTCCATTACGGAAAACTTATTGAATAAGGCGTATGGCCACGTCCTTTTTGACAACCTTTGCAGACGAGGAGGAAAAACCAAGACCTTCTCGGGACTTGTTCTCTGGCAAAATCGCGACCTCTCCCCAACCATCAGTTGCACCACTCTTGACCACCTTCTGTGTGTCTTTGAGAGAACAAATGGATGCTCCACTTCTCTTAATATCTTGATCAGCAATAGACAAGGCTTAGAACTGGGTTCCAATAACATCTTCAGGTTCAACATAAGAGAATGATGAAAGGTGGCTCAGAATCAAAGCTTATTATCCATATACTGTCACCTTCCTATTCTTTACAAATTTGAGCTTCTGATGAAGAGTAAAGGTGATTGCCCATGCCTCATGGATCCACGGGCGACCTAATAAGCAATTATATGCTGCTTCAATGTCCATAACCTAGAACATGATCTGAAAAGCATGAGGATCAATAGTCATAGGCAAGTCTACCTCTCCAATAACAGTTTTGTGGGAACCATCGAAAGCCTTCACAATAATCCCACTACCCCTCATTGGAGTGCCTTAAAAAGATAATCTAGAAAGTGTTGATTTTGGAATCACATTCAGTGATGATCCAGTATCTACCAGCACACTGGAAAGAGCGTCACTCACACAGTTCATTGAAATATGTAGCGCCATATTGTGATTTCTACCCTCTTCAGGGAGCTCTTCATTACAAAATCTCAAATTGTTGCACGCAGTTATGTTAGCTATAATACCATCAAATTGACCCACAATCACGTCATGATCTACATATGATTGTTCTAAAACCTTTTGCAAAGCTTCTCAATGATCCTCAAAGCTCGCTAACAAGGAAAACACATATATCTTTGATGGTGTGTGCAACAGTTGCTCCACTATGTTATACTCGCTTTTCTTTATCAATTTCAGCACTTCATCATTACCCACCTTCTGATTTGTACCACTAGACTGACCAACCTGCTCAACTGGAATCTCAACCTGAGTTTTCCATATAGCGACATCTTCAGTTCTTCTGGGAGGTGTAGAGGCAAACACACGCCCACTTCTTGTGACTTTGCTCACAAAATCAATATTAACAATGGAAGGCAAAGGAACCTCCATTCCATCTTCAATAATGGTGGCATTATACTTGTATGGTATAGCCTTGTCAGATTTATAAGGAATTGGACCGGGCAAACTGATAACTAAAAGAGAAGCAAAAATCTTTCAGTTGTCGTAAATGATCTCCATAGGCTTGGGAAAATTGAACTGGGGTACTATAGCATTAACTTCATCATCATCATGGTTCCTATCGTAGGTGATCGTGATAGTCCTTTGATCCAACAACTTATGAATATCTTGGCGTACAAGAGAACATACACGTGGATTTACGGAGCAAATTCTACAAGCAGTGTAATTGTGTTCATGATCAACAAAGGCAAGCCTTGTCAAACTAGCATGCATTATGAATAAGGATTCTATGATAAACCTAACCTCGAAGACTGCAAATTTTCCTAGAAAACCATGCACCATGTTTACTGAAGCTCCCCCATGTTGAGGTAAAGGATTAGCCTGCACATTCAGATTAACATCTTTGAAGGACAAAATTCCACCTTCTGTAAGCCTTTGAACATCATATTTTAAGCCAAAACAATTCTTTATATTCTGACCAGGCGCTCCTTGATGGTACACATAAAATTGATCAGCTTTGTACCAATAGGGGATTTATTTTGGGACAACGGGTGGAGATCGAGTCTGAATGTGATTTTTGGCTAACAAAGTCGGGAACAACTCTGCATATGACATTGGAATGAGATCAAAATAGGGCGTTCTTTGGACATGATTGTTGTTATTGAATTGTGGGCGAGCCTGTTGTTGAGGCTTTTGATGTTGTTGAGTAGATTGTTGAGTAGGTTTTTGATGAAACTGTGGTTGATAGGCTGGAGCTACCACTGGTTGATTGATGATTAGAGAAACGGATGCGACATGTTATGGGTAATACCTTCTTCTTTGTCTGCCATGTAAAACGAAACTAACTTCATGTTCCTTTTTCTTAATGAACCCACTTCCAAACTTCTTAACATTACTGGAAGAACCCACTTCTTTAGTTAAACATCCCTCACAGACTGCCTCTTCAAGCCGTATCCTCATGTTCACCATTTTAGTGAAGTCATTTAGTGCGCTTGCGATCATACTTTCATAATAAAACAAACTCAAAGTGTTTAGGAAAATATTTGTCATCTCTTTTTCCTCAAGAAGAGGACAGATCTGGAGGATACCTCACACCATCTCTGAGCATATTCCTTAAAGCTCTCCTTGTCCTTCTGAGACATGGCTCAGAGTTATTCCCTGTCCGGTGCCATGTCTACATTATATTTATATTGTCTGATAAAAGCTTCTCCAAGGTCATTAAAAGTACGAATTTGTGCACTGTCCAAACTCATGTCCACTTGAGGGGGAACCAATTAAGTTATCTTGAAATTAATGGATTAACTGTTGATTATCATCTGTCTGGGTCAACATCTTACGAGCATACATTACCATATTACTTTGAGGACTAGATTTGCCTTTGTACTTCTCAAAGTCTGGCACCTTGAACTTGTGCAGAATCTTAACATTGGGAATTAAGAAAAGATCAGAAGCATTCTTGCTAAATAAGTCTTTTCCTCAGAGGGATTTGATTTCCTTTCGCATTTCCAAGAATTGGTCTTGAAAGTCGTCCATTCTAACACCTTCAATTGGAGCGGTGTGGAAGATAGGTTCTTCATTGTAAGTAGTAGTGTGTACCACAGGATGTGGCACAATCATCACGATGGTAACAACTGGAGCTTTGGTAGCCTGTGGACGATACCCTTCTGACATATAATTATGAGGCATGCCCTAAGGAAAAACGAAGGGTATGTGGTACTGAGGAGCACTGAGGGGTGCCACAGAAATAGGTGTAAACACAATCTCGGAGATCACGGTTCTTTGAATAGTCTCTTGAGAATTAGGTGATGGATGATTCTGAGCAGCCACCAACACTTCCATCATGTTGGAGAGTCTTTCCAAGCTTTCTTTCAGGGTGTTCACTTCTTCCCGAAGCTCCTAGTTTTCTTTCTCGACTTGATCCATCCTTCTTTGTTGACCCTCTCGAGTATTATACAGATGATACAATTTGACTAACGGAGACAAAAGACACGTATGAGTTTCCTGGAATGCAAAATGCCTACGTAATGCATGATGTGCTAATGAAAATAAATTTTTTTAAAGGAAATTTTAATAATTATTGCAAAAATTATAAAGGATAACCTTTTTGAAATAACCAAAAGAACCTCATTTCATTAATAAGTGGAAACAATACAAATAAGAAGTTTTAACTTTCAAAAGTTCTAAACAAAACAGAAAATCATAAAAGCTAGAATCTAAGAGTCCTAGGGTATCCCATGAGAAGAAGATCCAATCCCTCCTTACAGCTTCCTGTTGAGCTCCTTGATTTGGTCTTCCATCCGAGTCTTCTCATCACGAGCTTGTCAACATTCAACTTCCAAGTAACTGAGGTAGGAGGAGTATCTGGATGAATGCTAGAGGAAAATAAATCCTCTTTCACCTTTATCTTCTTGCTGGCAAGCTCCTTTTCATTATTCTTCTTCAAATGCTTTTGGAGTTCTTCATTCTCATTGTTGATAAGCTGGTATTCGTTCTTCCAAGCGTCCCTTTCTCATTGCACCTTGGTCAAAGCAATCCGAAGTTTCTCCGCATCAATCATGAAAATCATAGTAGGCTCTCTAGCGGCTATAGGGAAAGGCTCATGGCAAGGATAAGGTATCTTCAACTTGATAGCCCTAGCTTGTACCTATTGAATATAAGGCTCCAAAGAAACACAATTTGACTTCCCTAGAACTTCTCTCCCCTTTTTATGGACATGACGCCAGGCATGCACAATCTTCTCCTTAAGTGCCTTTTTTATCTTCACCTTCTTAAAATAAGAGGCCTTCCAAGAGGATATTGCTTGGTTTATCTTTCATAGGATATCCAAGCTGATGATGAGCCAAAATCAGGTTGTAGATGATACCTCCTTTTTGTACCGAGAAGAGGCACACTAGGAAACTCTCCACAACTGTCAATGATCTTTACTTCATCTTAAACATGACTATACCACTCAATATCAGAATGTGTGAGAGACATAATCTTTTGTGACAAAAAATTACCATCCTTAAGATCCCAAAAAGCAATAGATCGAGGCAAGTGAGAAATAAGCCACTTTTAAAGCAAAGGCACACAACATATAATCATCCCTCCACTATAAGAGTTTCTAAGATGAATGGAATGGTAGGCATCTGCAACTAGAGTGGGAACTGGATTTCCAATCAAGAATATCTTAATATCATTAATGTCAACAAAGTTATCAACATTAGGAAAGAGGAAGAATCCATAAATGAGCAAGGCAAGAATAGCCTGGAAAGCATCCATACTCTTCATACTAGCAAAGTAACGAGCTTTATCCATCAGAAAATTAGCTGGCAACCCAAGAATACCTCCCTTGGTGGTCATATGAGCTTTAATCTCAGACATCTTCAAATTAGTAGCTTCAGAAATAACTTTATCCTTAGGAATCTCCTCCAATCCAGAAAATGGGATCTGATTAGAAATAGGTAAACCAAGCAAATAGGAATACTCCTCCAGTATGGGCATAAGCTAGTAATCTGGAAAGGTGAAGCAATGATACAATGGATCATAGAACTGAACTAGTGTAGCAAGAATTCCATCTTCCATGTTGGTCTTCAATAGTGACAAAAGTCTCTCATATATATCCTTGAAACCTATTGGATCAACAACCAAATCCCCTAGTTCTTTTAGATCTTCTAGCTTAGGACTCTTGAAAGTGTACTTTTGAGTTCTTCTTCTTCCAAAATCCATGGTAAAAAGTTCCTGTGATGTTTGCAACAAGTGTTTCTAATTTCCTTTAAAACTTAGTTAAAAATGATGAATGAATGCATCAATGTATGGATGCACAAACATGAACACAAACATATGGGGTTCAAAGGTTCGACATCACGAGCATGGAGTTATGGGTTCAACCATCCCAAAAGGTATGTACTAAGGTTTTTTGTACCTGTAGAATAAGGTTCTAAGAAGGTTTACAAAGTCATTGATCCATCTTTTGGATATTACTAGCACACCGATTACTCGGGAATCAACAATATTCTCAAGAGAACCTCGTCTGAGTGTAGCATCACGTATCAACTATTTTAGGTTTACACCTTCATATCCATTGCACTATATTCTAAAAGGATGATTGGGGTAAAAGGATACTAAATTCCTCAATTTCTCAGGCTCCTAGGTCGAAAGTAGCAATACTTTCACGATTACTCGTTTAACAAAGACTACCCTCAAAGGGGCTTCCACTTAGTGAGGGATTCTCAAGTCAACTTGTTCGGGATTACTCCACCCAAGATTTTTCGAATATAGCATCCTCCTATCTTATTTATGTACTCAAGTCCGGGTTAGGGCATATCTCACCACATATGAATCACCAAAATAAACCCAAACAATATAGCAAACAATGCAATAGCACAAATATACAAGATAAGTTTAACCCTCTTGGGGATGTCCCCAGTGAAGTCTCCATTTCTGTCG
This sequence comes from Lathyrus oleraceus, assembly GCF_024323335.1. Taxonomy (NCBI): domain Eukaryota; kingdom Viridiplantae; phylum Streptophyta; class Magnoliopsida; order Fabales; family Fabaceae; genus Lathyrus; species Lathyrus oleraceus. Next base: position 235,534,153 of record NC_066584.1, on the reverse strand, counting down.
TGGTGAGAATCAGAGACTAAACTATTAGGTTAATTTGACTCACAAAACAAAATATCACCACCGAACTTTAATTTATCCGAGGGAAGGGGAAAATATCAAGTAGCCTATAAATATGCAATGCAAAACAGTGCAATAAAGAGATTGAAGGTCTCGGGGTTTGTTATGAAAAGGGAAGGTACTAGAACCCTAATCATCTATAGTATCCTATAGGAACCTCTTGAGATATTTGTGTTTGGTTATTGTTGTTTGCTAAATATTAGGGAGATGAGAAGAGAAGTGTGTTTTATTGCTTTTTTATTTGAAAAGATATAAAGTCTTGTGCCTACGTACAAATGAAGGATCAAAATCTCATAGTTTGAGATACAAATAACAAAAGGATTTGTTTAGTTGATTTTAGAAGAAGAGACAAGTTGTCATGTTAAGGAGAATACTCATCTAAACAAACACAAATATGAGAATATGGATCTTTGTATCATTATGAAGGAAGGGCTCCAACTTGGATGTAGAATCTACAACTATGCCACTAACTCCTTCATATAGAAAAGAATCAACATAAATTTCAATCATTACTATGGGGTAAGATATTTATATCTCAACTATAAATATGATTCATGTCTACTCTCTTTTGAGAAAAGGGTTTAAAGTGAAAAGCCAAGTGGCAAAAGTTTTGAATGAGATTTGTGTTTTTTAATCTTATAGAAAGAGTTTTATACGCTTAAAGTTGTTTTTAAAGCATTTATAAAGAAAGAAAGTTTGAAAATCCAATGAACTAAAGTTAAGGTGTTTTTATGAAATAAGTTCAAGTATGAAAAACCCTAAAGTTTGACTAGGGTTTAGAAGGGGCTAAAGGGCACAAGGTGAGTAAAGGAAGCTACAAACACACACAATGAGTATGCACATGACACTAAGTCAACTATAATACCTTTTCCTTGGATTGAAATATAAGCACAAGTATCATGCAAGAAATATCATGGATTAATAATATGCTCTAAGCAAGCATATGAACAAAATCACTACCATGTATCAAGCTTAAAAATATCAAGACACCAATCAAGGCCATCAATAAAGAATAGAGCAAAAGGCACGACATAGAGAATAGTTTATAACACATGTATCATACAAGCATACAAGCAAAAATTCCTCAAGAATAATTTTTCAAATTTTATCAAGTCCAAACATCAAACAAGATATATCATGATATCAATCACAAGACATGTAAGGCAATGGTCGAGGCATTTTAAAAGTGGACCTATAAGGAGCATACAAGCATGTTAAACCTTAAAAAACTATGTCATGCATCAAGACTAAAGCAATGTTTAGGAGGAAGTTCAAAGAACATCAAAGTATCATTTTATGACAAAAGTTCACCGCATACAAAGGTTCAAGTCATTAGGGTTCATGCCTTTAAGATTCATACATTAGGGTTTCAAAGCAAGTCATCAACCATAAACATCCATGTACTTCAAGCACAAATCAAATAAACAAGTTATCATCAAGCCTAAGTCCAAGTATAATCAAGGTGTTCAACACATATGGATCAAATAAGGAGCAAATTAATCATGGTAAAAATTGAATCAAAGCATACTTAAATGAAAAAATAAAAAGGAATAAATAATAAAGTTTTTTTTTAAATATAAAATTAAAAACTAAATAACAAAATAAATGAGCTTTTTATAAGGGATTTCATATTCAAAACAAACATAATGGTAACAAGAATGAGTTAAAATGATGCTATTATGAGGGAGTTTAAAATGAGCTTTTTTTACCTAACAGAATGTGTTTGTTGCACCTTCAAAAGCACTTCCAGATGAGAAATAATGATCCCTATAGCTTCCTTGAGTGGAAATGTGGAAAGAGTGCAGTAATGATTAAATGTTCTTTCTTGCTTGATGATGGATTTTTTTTTTGTGTTGGAGCATTGCAATGAGGCCTCCTTTTATAGTGAATGAATTCAGATTGGTGTAGTGGTTATTGGTATTGTTTGATGGACTTTGCATCAAATCTAAAAAAAATGATGAAAAGTACAAAAATTCTTTTGCTTTTTGGGTTTAGATATAGTAAGATCAAAGTAAGATCTATTTATAAATCTCCAAGCAAAAGTGGTTGAGAAAAGTGATCTTTATGGAAATGGCAGTGAAACTTTATGGCAAAATGATCCATGAATTGTATGTTGTTTGGGTAATGGTTCAAGCCCTTATGTAATTCATCAATAGTTTGTGTAAAACACTCATTGTACTGAGATTTAGAAGCATCATATGCTGAAAAGAAAGATCTTGATATTTGGTTTTGGTTTGAACATGAAACTTGACATGAGGATGGACTTTCAATTTGGCCTAACATGGTGACTTTCCTTCTTCGAAACTCCTAGCTCAAGTGTGATAAATTCATGAAAATAGGCTCTTTAGTAAGATATTCCCATCCTCTACAACTTTCATGTTGGACATTTGAAGATATTCAGCTTGGATCTTGGAGATAATTGGCCATTAACTTTCAGGTTGAACAATTTTACAACTTTGAGATCTCATTTTCATCACTTCATATCTTCCAATCCTTATGAGATTTTTGGTTCATTATTTCTACAAAGTTTAAGTATGGAACATCATCTACATGTACATACTTTGAGAATGAAAAATGATGGCTTGAGGAAGAATTTACAAACTTGTAAAGTGGGCTTCATGAACATGCAATTTCATAACTTAGAGAATATTTTGAAAACCCTAGATTTGACATTCTTGAACTTTTTCTTAATTTTCTTGATAAAATGCATTCATCAACCATATTTTCATGATTCTTGACTTGAGAAACCCATGGTTGACCAAATAATCTCAAAAGTCAAACTTTGACCTTGAGTAGTTGACTTTTCATCAGATGAAATCCAAATCTTCAATGATCAATGAATCAAACTTATTTAGTCAATTGAAGCACATGAATGGATCATAATTAAACACTTGAGGACCTTGAATCATATTTCAAACCATTCGATCATGTCTTGGTCAAAAAGTCAACATCTAAGTAATCCTGATCAAAACCCTAATTTAGGCATTAGATGAATTTGAAACTTGTTGATCTTGAATGGATGCAATCTTGAACTTGATTATGATGAATAGAAATCACTTGACTATTGTGAATGAATGAGAAGCTTGAATTACTGAGGAATGCCCATAATCTTGACCAGTCAATCACTTGAGCTCCTTAAACCAACACACCTACCTTGTGAAAGAATCAAACAAGACAAAACATATTTTTGTATTTTCATAAGGTTGGTAATGCATAAAAGACACACACATGAGATTTTAGATGCTATGAAAATGATGAAAAGGATATGGGATCTTAGGGGTGAAAATTAGAGTATGACACAATGATATAAATATAGAAACAATATATAAATCGACAAAAGCTATGATTTGCTACAAATAGTGTTAGTGAAAACAATATATATATATATATTATATATATATATATATATATATATATATATATATATATATATAGAGAGAGAGAGAGAGAGAGAGAGAGAGAGAGAGAGAAAATGAAACTAAACAAAAGTCTCATTATATTTAAAACACGAGGATCTGATGACAATGGTTTTGTAAACATGTCATCAAGCTGACTTTTAGTGTTAATGTATTCAAAGACTATATATATATATATATATATATATATATATATATATATATATATTATATATATATATATATATATATATATATATATATATATATATATATATATATATATATATATATATATATATATATATATATATATAATGAAATTAAAAAAAATTCTCATTATATTTAAAGCGCGAAGAGTGTAAGACTCCCAGATTCCTATAAGTCTTGTGAAAGGGATCCGATGATAATGGTTTTGTAAACATGTCAGTAAGCTGACTTTTAGTGTTAATGTGTTCAAAGACAACATCCTTTTTTTCCACATGATATCTAAGAAAATGGTTCTGAATCTTAATGTTTTTCGCCCGTGAATGAAGTATTGGATTCTTAGTGAGACTTATTGCACTAGTACTATCACACTTAATTAGAACGCAACCAAATTTTAAATCATAATCTAGTAATTGTTTCTTTAGCCATAAGACTTTTGCAAAACAACTATCAGTGGATACATATTCAGCCTCAACCATAGAAAGAGAAACAATATGCTTCTTCTTACTATGCCAAGACACTAAACATCTTCCAAATAAGTGACAAGTATCAGTAGTGTTTTTCCTATCAAACTTGCAACCCGTGAAATTAGAATTAAATTTTTTTACTAAGCTACAAGCGCTACCTTTATGATACCAAAGACCATGATGAGTGGCTCCATTAGATACCTCAAAATACGTTTTACGATCTTAAAGTGGGATTCCTTAGGTGATGCTTGATATCTAGCACAAATGCACACACTAAACATGATATTTGACCTATACACGGTTAAATAGAGTAAGGATCTAATTATAACTCTATACATGGTTATGTCAAAATCTATTGCTCTATCGTCTTTGTTAATAAGCACATTTGAGGCTATATGTGTTGCGATACTTTTCAAATCTTTCATATCTAACTTCTTGAGAAGCTCTAAGCAGTATTTCGTTTAACTTATGAAAGTGCCTTATTCGGCTTGCTTCACGAGAAATATGTTAGATCTCCTATAAATGACATCTCAAGCTCTCCCTATATCAAATTTACAAACTCTCGACAAAGAGATTCATTAGTAGACCCGGAAATAATATTACCTACATATATTTTAACTCGAAGAATATGCTTTTATTTGTGTCTTATAAACAAAATGGTGTCCATTTTACCATGATTGAATCCTTTTTTGATTAAAAATCCACTCAATTGCTCATACCTAGCTCTTGGAGCTAGTTTGAGACCATAAAGAGCTCTTTTCAATTTAAAAACATGGTTAGGATTATCGTGATTCTCAAAACCCGGGGGTTATGAGACATACACATCTTCGTTTATATGGCCATTAAGAAAAGCATATTTAACATCCATTTGGTAAAGTTAAAATCCAGACAAGAAACAAATGCCAAAAGGAGTCTAATAGCTTCTAGACAAGCTACCATAACATAAGTCCCATCGTAGTCTATTCCTTCGGCTTGACTATATCCGTTTTCCACTATTCTAATTTATTTCTAGTAATTATTCCATTTCCAACCATCTTGTTCCTAAATACCCATCTAGCGCTAATAATCGTTTTATCAACTAGACGCAGAACAACATCCTAAACGTCGTTATGTTTAAACTGAATAAGTTCTTCTGGCATAAAAAGTAATCATCATTCGTCAAGTAAAGCATCAAATATTAATTTAGGTTCAATTTGAGAAATGAAAGTAGATTACTCACATAAGTGATTAACCTGTGACCTAGTACTTACACCTCTTTTGATGTCTCCCAGGATTCGATCTAACAAATGATCTTTTGTGATTGTCTAATCTTCCTTCTTCTTCGTTATCACACCTGAAACATCAGAATAAATACCCTTCCACGTCTTTTGGGGTGAGGACTCATCAAAAGAAACATTAATTGATTCTTCTACAAAAGCATTTATATGATTGTAAACTCTATAAGCCTTACTCGTAAATGAGTAGCCTAAGAATATCCCTTCATCGGACTTAGCATCGAATTTACCAAGATTGTCCTTTTCGTTATTTAAAATAAAGCAATTGGAAATAAAAAACGCAAAAATAAGAAATATTTAGTTTTCTATGTTTAAGTACCTCATAGGGTGTCTTCTCTAGGATGGATCAAATGACCACCCTGTTTAAGAAATGGCATACGGTATTAATCGCATCCGCCAAAAAGTACTTAGGTAGGCTCATTTCAGTAATCATGGTCCAAGCCAATTCTTCCGAAACATGACTATTATGCCCAACAACACCATTTGGCTGTGGAGTTCTTAGACATTAAAAGTTATAAGAAATCCCATTTTTGATACACAAGTTTTGAAATTTATGGTTAACAAATTCACCACCATGATCACTACGGAGTGTGATAATTCTCAAACCAAAAACATTTTAGACAAGCTTCAAAAAATCAAGGAAAGCCTTAAAAGTTCATCCTTATAGACTAAAAATAACGTCCAAGTGAATTTAGAGTAGTCATCAACAGTCACAAACCCGTAATAATTCCCTCATAAACTTCTTGTTTGGGAATGGCCAAACAAGTCTAGGTGGAGAAGCTCGAGAGATTTTGATGTCAAAATAACCTTTTTCGATTTAAATGACACTCTGATTTTCTTTTCCATTTGGCAATCACTAGATTCTTTGATGCTATTTTATTTAACAAGTCGAAATGCACATGACTTAAGCGTCTATTTGACACATGAACTCCAGAATTCGACATTTATGCATCAAATAAACTGGAACCACTGGTGGCCAGGAGGGTTGGGATCTCTCCCTATGAACAAATGCATACTGGGACACTCTATTGTGCCTCAATTGTTCTTTCTTGTCAACCATTTTACCTGTAATTAAACTAGACAAAAGAAACATAGTAGAAATAATCAAATGCAAGTGAAAGACATTCAAAATCAAACAATGCTGACATAATACGAAATTGAACTTCAATATTTCTGGAAAATCAAATTCATAACTTATGTAGTTTCCCGAAACACAAAAAAACCCAAAAATGGTAGAAAATACAAGTAACACAAAACGGTAGAAAACACATGTCTCAATAAACTGCCTAACTATGGGTGTAACTACCTATTTAATAATGTACCTTAAACAACCTTATATACCTATTTAGTAATGCATGCATCACAAATAAAAAAAGAGGCAAATGAAAAAACTTACCAAATTTAAGTAGTGGAGAACTTAATTTGAACGGACTTGAGAAGTGATTGATAAAGCACTTGGATTTGGCGGAATGCAGTAGGAAAATTGAGAAAGGTTGAAAATGGTGGATTTGAGAGTTATCATGCACACCTTTTGCTTTAGCTTAGATACTCCTTTGCTAAAAATGAGGAAGGGGGAAGGTATGACGCGTATTTGATTGAAAACCCATTAAGAGGTATATTTTTCATATTTTTTTATAGAGATGCATCTTCGTACTAATCTTTGGAAAAATGAGGGTGTTACTCACTTACGAATGAATGTGGTGTATATTGGGTGCTTTACAAATGCATTTATGTATTATAGGGGCAATTGTTATTTTTCAAAAGTGTGCATGAGCACCATTAAGGGTGCAATAAGCAGTCCCTGACATTTTTTTGTTTGGAAGAAGGATGAAAACATCAAACTATTATTCCATGAAACAAGCCTTAGAAGGTGTTTGTAGTTTGAGAATTTCTTATTGCACCCTTAGTGGTGCTCACACATCCCTATGAAATACCATAAATGCCCCTAAAATATGGAAATGTATTTTCGGATACACCAAAAATGTTCACACCTTAAAACAAATCAGGAACTTTATTTTTGAAATCTGACATGTTTTCTCAAACCAGAAACATATGCAGAATGGGAAGAACAACATAAATTAACATTAATCATTATTATGACATATATAAAAAATGTAACATTACATAGATAACCGTTAAGATAACTCTAAGATTACATTTCATCATCAAGTGACAGGTTAGGATGTTTCAACATCTTTAGAATATCTATGGTCGATCTCATAACCTTTGCATCCACCTCGATCATACCTTTTGTTTCATAATGGTTAAATGTACTCCATATAACAGTTAAATCTTCATTCGTCTTCAACTCAAACCTATTGAACTATATCTTCCCTTCATTGTTAATCGAGAGTGAACGATAATAGAGCTTCACAACTATTTAATTGTCTGGGAAGCGAAACAAATTCTCTAGAGATCGATAAGACATGTGATCTCTGTGAACCTAAGTTCAAGAGAGGTCTCTCGTTGTTGAAGTAAGCAAAAGTGAGATATGAATATTGAAAAAAAAATTGTGTGATTTTTCTAACAACATGAGGGGGCAACCATATTTATAAATTTTTTAGATCAATATGGACCAATGGCACCCAATCTCGTCTAAGAGGATATTTCGGAGATGTACTTTCATATTAACCCTATTGCATTTTGAAAATCACATAAAAAGGGTTTTTATGGAAATACAGTTCTGAATCATCCCATATTAGCATTTTTTTAAGAAAATAGGGTGCATCTAGAAGTACAATTCCGGATTAACCCTTTAATGTCCATACATAACATGTTATGGAAACAATTTAAAACAAAAATTTAGAAAAATCAAATATACATTAAAATGTATCAAAATGTATCCAGTTTACATAGTTGATAATATCCATCCAATAATTCATACAAAAAATGAGTCACCCCTTAAATACATTGTTAGATAAAAAGTCAAATACATAAAAACATGTATCATCATATAAATCTATATCTATGGGTGGTTCCACCTTTGAATTTTGATTATTTTATTCTCTTTCAATCTCACACAACTTGGTGAATTCTTCCAACCTATCCAAATAGTTATCCTGCCAAGTTTCAACTTTGTTTGTGGAATGAGTTGTCCACTCCGGTGTTGTCTGTGGTATAGGGAATCCTAGTTTTAAATAAACATGAAGAGAATGTAGTGATTGTGAAATCAACCTAATACATATAATGTGTCCTGTTGGATTTTGAGGTTGGCCATTCCGAAGTGGAAAAAATGTTTTCGAGAATCCATATCTTGTAAGATCAACACACACTTTATTATATGCACTTGCTATATGATGACCCATTTCGGGAAGAACATCCATTTCTCCTCTGTTGTCGGGCCACTGATATAAGGAATAAGAGATTCATGAATTGCATCAAAATGTTATTTTTTCTGTATGTAGTTGTGTATGATTCCTTATGCACCTTCGGTAACACCCCAATTTTCATTGTTTTTCTTTTTAATTGAGTTAAAATTAGTTTCATTTAATTATTGGTGTGCTTGGATATTTTTGTGGGGTTTGTGTAGAGTGGTGAGAATTATTTAGTTAATTATAAATGATTAAAATAATAATAAAATATGTAATTCATGAGACTTGGATGGAAACTAGGAATAATGAAATATGGGGTAAAGTGGTGAGAAATAAAAGGTAAGTTAGGGAAAATGTGAAATAATTAGAAAGACAAAATTAGGAGAATATTAATAAGAAAGATTAATGGAGCATTTGGAATTATCAGTACGTGAAATTGGAGGAAATTAGGAGAAAGAACAAATTGTGAGAAAAGATAAAATAAGGGTTTGAGAGAGACAGGGAGAGAGGAAGAAGCCATAGCCAAAGCTTGTTCTTGATGAAAATTAAGGTAAATGCGTGTGTCTATGGGGGAGAGGGGGGGAGAAATACTCTTATATGGGTGTCAAATGCATGAAGGGTACAGAGGGATCATTGGCCTCCTCTAGGTTTTCTTATCTATTTTCCCATTGTTGGTGTTTTATGAGTCTTCAAATGAGATTGTGTGAAACTTACCATGCTTGTTGTAATTAATATGAAATACGTGCCCTGTTTTATTGATAAATTTAGTGTATGATGTGTATGTGCAAATCTGAGTTTGAATGTTTATGTTCATGGGGTTTTGGTTTGATAAACATGTTCTTAGATTTGGAATAGAATGATGATTTTGTGATAAATTGATCTTAATATTCCAAATATGTGTGGTAATTGATGTGTTATATGAGTATGTGTGATTACTCATGTTCAAACTGAAGTGAGATAAGTATAGCTTTGAGAAATAGGGGTTGGGAGTGAGATTCTCGTGAAAATTTAGCAGAAACGCTGTAGCCAGGTTCGATTTGAATCAGTATTACAACATGATTCGAATCAAGGGGAAAAATTTGGGAAAAAATGCCTCTGACCCATTTGATTCGAATCGGGAAAATAACATGATTCAAATTAGATAAGGCTAATTTAAATGCCTTTGACCCATTTGATTAGAATCCGGGAAACAACATGATTCGAATTAGACAATGTTGATTTTGTTCATATACTATTTTCATCATAACTTGAGTTTCGTGACTCAGTTTGAGGTACAGTTTGAAGTGTTGGAAAGCTAACGTGTAGTACTACCTCATGGTAAGGTCCTAAGAGGTTAACAATGTACTCGAGTGTTAGATGATAGGCCTAAATCTAGAGGGGGTGAAAAGATCTCAAGTTAAAATATTATTTGAAAATTTGATTTAGAAAAATTTATGGCGCAGAAGCAAGTTTCAAATATTTCTGGGATCCTAAATTGTCTAACCAAACCTATTATTGAAAAGCCCGGATATGCGTAAAAGTGTCAATGGTATGATAATAATCCACAAGTTAATTAATCAACACTTCAAACACTAAATTTAATACTTTACTTTAGTAAAGGTCTATCTCCAATGACAACAACACACAAAAAACTTGTTAAGACACTCCATCGAACACATTCTGTGTGATTAACAAAGTTTGGATGTTTGTATAATGTTTGTAGTTCTTAGAAATCCAATCACTACCAAATGGTATGTGATTACTACAATAACACAAATTTCACAATGATTCAAAAATTATTATCCAAACAATGTTGATAAAGAGATCAAAGTAATCGACAATTTCGAACCAAAAAATAAAAGAGATAGAGAGAGAGAGAGAGTACACAAGGATTTTTTTAGGTGGTTCCCCAATCGACCTCGCTATGGGTACATCTTCCCTTAATTCGAATTCAAATTGATATATTAATATAATAAATGTTACTTTGCAAATGTATTTATATAAGAGATGAGAAATCAAATCCCACAAACCCTAAGTTTGTTATTGACTCTAGCACCTCCAATAACCTTGATCAATCTTGATCAAGTAACTATCCATGCCGCTTCAATTCACCTATTGTTTCTACTTACTTGAAAGGCATCCCTTGTCCTAAGACTTTCACCCGTCTGAATTAATCCCAAGCGCATGATCATGTAACTAATAATGCCACTTCAATTCACCTGTTGTTGCTTCTTCCTTGCACGACCTCCTTGTCTCAAGGCTTTCACCATGTCATACCCCAAAATTCACCATACCCTTCACAAGTTCATCTAGGTCACTAACTCTAATCATTTGCATATCCTGATAAGCATTCATCTCATTTACATACCCATTGTATTATAATACATTCCACTTGCATTTGAAGAACATAATCATGGATTCAAGGGTTTTTATCACACATAGCATTGAATAGGATGTGAGTAGTTCATCCTAGTTGTATTCATTAAGATCACTTAAAATTCCTAAAACCCTAGTTATGGGTTGTGGCATCATCACCATTTATGTACAATCAATTTGAGGATTCATCTTATTCATCTGGCCTGTTATGGATGGTTCGTTTGCTGGATAAAGATTCATGGTCCTAATTCCTGGATTAGGATTCATTCAAAGTTTCACATGTTCATGACCTTTTGTTCGATTGGCGTTGATCTGGCTTGATCCGTAGCATGGCATATTTCAAAAGCATCATGGTCCATTTTCATTTTTCCATTAGAAAATACACCTTTTTGTCTAAGTTGACTTTTGATCAACTGTTGACTTTTTGGTCAACCAGTTGACCAAAGTCAACCATCTAACCAAAATCATCTTTTAAGTCATAATGCATGTCCATTACAAAGTCCATTCTTTTATCTTGTTCATTCTCACATTTTTAAACCACTTTAAATCAAGACCATTTTTCACCTTTTAAATCATGTTCATGAGCGATTTTCCAAAATTGTACTTTTCATATACATTCAATTTCAAACCGACTTTCATTTTATTATGACCATATTCAATTCAAGTTTACAATTCATGAACCAATTCCAATAATCACTTCATAATCAATACATAACCATTTATCATTCAACCATTTCCATTACCATTTAAAGAACCATAAATAATCCTACATTCCATATACAATTCCAATCCCAATTTTCAAAGTCCATTCAAACTTTCCATCTTACAAATCATTCAATTCCAATTACATACATTCAATTTCCATTAAACCATAATCAATCCATAATCATACATTCAGTTCAAATTATGACACTTTATAAGCCAATTTCCAAAATTCCCAAAACCGTTCATAAACCATTTCATATTACGTTTCAAATTCATGACATAAACCATACACCCTTCAATATCAATTTCCATTCACCGTCAAATTTTTAAACATCAACCATTGTGATTTTACATATTCGATTTCAATTGCTAATTTCCAAACATTCAAATTCCATACATGATACATTGAATCGATTCCATTTTTCAGTACATTGCATTTTCAATTTACATCATTAACCAATGTATCCATATTTCATTTTCGTTTCATAACCGTTACATTCATTGTCAATAATTCCATTCATTTAATTCTTATTTCAGATTACAATTATTTTAACCAAATTTACATTTACAATTCCCTTCAATTCAACTTACAATTAACTTCACAAGCAACAATGTTGATAAAGGAAGAACAGTCGAAACTTGAGAACAAATGACTTAGGCAAAAATTAGGGCATCCCTATGGATCACAAATCATAGTCAATCCATCAAAAGTAGGGAAATGAAAAACAAATCAACAAAGAGGAATCATAACAAAATCCTCAATACGAACAAAATCGTGTGGCTACAAACCAAACAGAAGGTGCATGACTGTCACTCTAAAAACCTTGTGGGTTCATTTTCACTCCCGAATCTCTTTTGGAGGATGAGCGTTTGTATCGAACTAGCTGAACATAGACTGGAGAACATTATGAAGAGTGGGTGGGTTAGAATAGGTTTCGAGCCATAAATATTTTTTTCTTCTGAAAATCGTGAACCAGACCGCGTTACAACCCTTAAAAGACCTAATTGAAGCAGGATTTAGTTTGAAAGCGTACCATAGTCAGTATAATCGTGTTAAAACTGACTCCTTAGTGATTTACTTATCATTCGTGTTGGTATCGATATGGCATTCTCATTAGAGATTGATTCACTATATGTCATAATTCCAGTGAACATAATGGGATTTTAGAACTAGCATAAACATAGCATTATCATTTCCAAAATGAATTTGTCTTACTCGTGAATAAGCATCTGACATCCAAGAATCTGCTACAATGAACATGAATTGAAGAACTTGATGATTCAAAAGTGCAGAACACCTGAGACCTCCGTTGAGCAGGGGCAAGCCACTTCTCTTGATCACACCAAGCAGAATTCTAAAGATTTTGTTGATCAGAAAGACAAACCGCTTCAAGATCTAGTCGATCAGAGGCAGCCGCGTCGAGAAATCTCTACAAGATCCAATCGATCAGAGGCAGTCACGTCAAGAAATCTCTTCAAGATCCAATTGATCAGAGGCAATCACGTCGAGAAAATATCTTCAAGATCCAATATTAGATAATCCTTAGAAATTGAGCCATTTTTGTTGATTTTGGTTTAACCCTTAATTAGGTTTAATTAGGTGATTAGGATTTAGAAATTAGATTTAATCAACTTGTTAGATTATATTTAGTTTTTTTTCTTCTAATTTTCCAGAATTAGTTCAATACTAAATTAACCATGCCATGATTAATCTTTAGTAATTTTCTTTTGATATTCATTTTGTGGATTTTGTGTGGATTAATATGGTTAATGGTTTATTTTACCATGATTTTCCCCATTCGATTAATTTTCACTCAATTTGACTTTTGTATGATGATTTCCATGTCCATGTAGGTGGATTTAATTCTTGAATTTGGATTGTGAATTTTCAATTTGATTGATTATGATCCTAATTCATGTTTAGGTAGATTTTGACTTTTAGAATTAATGTTCATTTTAATTGTCCATTTAATCGATTCGTTGGTTTATGATCATATTGTAAATTGAAAATCCCATTTCAGTTTAGGTGATGGATGTCTTGTATGTCTAATTTCATTTGCCATGATCATATGATAGATCTTCGATTGTTTTTCATTGATTAATCCATTACCATTCGAATCGATTTTAACCATTGAATTTGCTTACATATTGTTGTGTCATTCTCATTCATTTGACTTAATCTCATGCTAACTCATTTGTTGTCTTGTGTCCACGTGTGACTTGGAGATTCAAGCTCACTCCTTGCTAGCCATGCTTCTAACCCATTCATTAGCCTTGTATTGTTTGAAGTACCATGCCACTTGTATGCTTTAGGCATGGTACATAGTTTGATAGTTTGTAACTTGTATTTTCTTTTCATTCCCTTATGTTGTATTGTATGGAATCATCCCCCCATTATGGGTCAAATGTTCCCCCACCCCATAATCATGTAATAGCTTAGATTTATTGCTTTCTAGTTAATTCACCATGCATGATAATCAAAAAAAGATAAAATACAAAACGATAAACAAAGCATTTCAACTTAAACAAAAGGTACTTGATTCAACATCAAGTTATTTTCCAAATAAAACTCACACCATTGCAACGTGAATACTTGATCCAACGTCAAGTATTCTCCATTCTCCATCCATTCCATGATCCATTATTCACATATCTTCTCCATTCTCTGCTCAAACTCATTCTATCTCCCACCTCCATTCTTCGCTCACACTTTTCATAATAAATTCAAACACTTGATTCAACATCAAGTTCCTTTTTCAAAACCATTTTCATAAAAAATTGGAATGTGAAATGGGATGTATGTGTTTGTACACAACATTCAAGTACTTGGGTTTTTCAACCGTACCTAACCTGAGGACCCGACACTTGACTTCCCCCCTTAAAACATCTAATGATTCAAACAGGTTAGATCTAGGATGCTATGAGAGAGAAAAAGATTAGTTAGGACTCCATTTTCCTTTAAATTCCCAAGTACTCTAATTGTTGACCATACTTAGTCAAGGGTCAGATACTTGTCGCCCTCTAAGTTCCAGTGATTAGACTTGCCAAACTCGTTTCACAATTCAAATCTCTTTTTTGGATGAAAAAGAATGGTTAGGACAACATTGTCCTCTCAACTCCCGAGTTATTGGACCGTTGACTGTATCTAGCCAAGGGTTTGATGCTTGTCTCCGTACATAAAATCAACCCCAACAAATCAAATCATATTTTGCCTTAGTGTACACTTCAAAACCTTTCAATAAAAACGTGTTACTTCAGTTCTATCGTGAATGAAGCTTAAGCCTCCATGTGCGAGCAAGTAATGTTTAACTTCTAGAGTGCAAACCAAGCGTATCCACTTTACCGCAAACAAGAAAATACTTTCCGCTCCCATGACAGAGTATACAAGCAAGTGCACAGTAGCACGTGAATGTTAATATTGTTCAATAAAAACAACCAAACAAATGTTCCGTTTGTGAACCGAACTACGAAGCTCTGACTTCCTCATTGCCCGTATGAGGATACGTAGGCACAAGGGCCCAAATCCTTGGCGAGCACACTAAATTAAAACTTATTTTCTCTCCCTACCTCATCCTTTCATCTCATTCCCGTTAGCAAGCAATTTACAAATAAACAACATCCATACGCATTTGATACGAGCAAGTGGTTCCCATGGAGTACCATGGATGTGAGGGGTGCTAATACTTTCCCCTTGCATAACCGACTTCCAAATCCGCTCTTGGTTGCAAGACCATTTCTCTTATTTGGGGTTTTATCATTATCTTCCCTTTCCTTTGGAATAAATAAAATCCGGTGGCGACTCTGTATTTTTCGCGGTGCTTCACACCCGACTGGATTAATCCCAAGTGCACACTTGGTGAACCCAAATATTTGTCAACATGGTCAACCGTTTCACGCTACTCCCTTGCACGACCTCCTTGTCTCAAGGCTTTCACTCAATCAAATCAGAATTGCATAATCTTGTCCAAAACCTTCAAACTCTAAAGATCTTGAAGGAAAACCCCACCTCGGTTTTCTTATTTGGATCCCTCAAAGATCTCAAGGCTGATTGAATTGAAGATGATGAGATGCTTTGAAATCCTAAATTCATGTAGGTGTTTCTCACTCTAGTAACCTTACTAGAGAATGATGCATGTATGAAGTATGTATATGCATGGGTGATTTAAGACACAAGGAAATGCAAAGGACTTGAGAAAAATATGAATTTTTGAAAAATCACATCGGATAGGTCGACTTATAAAAGTTATGTGTCGACTTGTTCGATGCATAGGTTGGCCTGTTTAAAATCATGTGTCGACCTATATCTGTTATGCGCTTCCTATATGTCGACTTGAAGACTCGGCACATGAGACAGAGGCTACAGGCTTTAATACATCATCATATATGTCGACCTATAGACTGCATGTGTAGACCTATAGCCAGGAAAATTTTCCATAGGTCGACCAGTAGTTGCATGTGTCGACCTGTAATGCTATTTTTCACACAAATTGATTTTTCATGCATGTTTGATGCATGAGAACTTTTCTACACTATTTCCAAATAACTATATGCTTCCTAATTCTAAGATGCATATAAATAATTAGAGGATGCCATCCAATATACATTAACACTAAAGTATCCTAGTTTTGACATCATACAAAACACATCTAACAGAAGTTGCACTCACATACTCACCCTTTTTTATGAGGGAAAAACTTGAGATGATGTGTTTGCAATGAAAAACTCTCTCTAAATATATACACCCCAACTTCATCTTGCTTCTCCCCCTTTGACAACATCAAAAAGAAAAGAAGCAATCCATGAAAAGAATCTTAAATCATGCATAAACTGATATAACACACAAAGGCAGTTTGCAAAGATAAGAACATCAATACGATAGCACTCACATAGAATGACATACATATTGAAGGAAAATGCCTAAACATAAATACACGCATGTAAGGCAACAATACAACATTATTGTCATAATGAATGCCAAATAACATAGTACAAACATGAAATATGAAAGATACAATGCAATTAAAAGCTCTTGAGTTGCTACAAAAGTTGTACACAATCACGTGACATATACCTTTGGTACTCCTGAAATGCTGCACATGCATGTGCTCTAGCAAGGCGCTAGAGATTTATCACCACACAAACCAAAAACAAAGATATTATCATAACAATGACACACAACAAGAATTTTCTAACATTATAACATGTTCAATCAAGTTTCATGCAAGAATAGATAACAAGCCAATGCACCAAGAACATATTTCAAGCATATAGAGAGAAAATCACAAATCCACTATAAGCATATAATTGACATACATCAATATATATTTTTGGAAGTGAACATTTATGAACTAACTCAAACATAAAAAATATCAACCACTTGGAACACAAGCAATATTTGTTTTAACACAAAAATGACCTTTCATTGAATTGTTTGATTTAAATACCAAGGAAGTAATTCAACTCCCCATAAGGCTCATCTCAAACTCACCCTACACAAGCTTAGAAAACTCCTCTATAAGTTGCATGTCAGTGGATCCAAAAATAATATCATGGACATAAACTTGAAATCTTCCAAGCAAGCATAAGCTAGAGACGGTATGACATACATGTGAAGATATTTAGATAAGGTCACCACAATCATTTTAAATGAAACACACATTGGTTATCACTTGAAATTTTCAGAAGTGAACACTCACAACATATATCATACACAATGTAAATCATATACCTTTGAAAAATAAACAAGCAAAAGAAAGAACTTCCTTACAAAGAAAAAGTTGAAAAGATATTACCTCACCATACGAATGACGGAGGATGCACATGCATTCCACAAGAAAATCTCGAATGAAAGTTGTAATAAGTGTAAAACGTGCCATACAACTTTTAGACAACAACAATCTTACCACTTTTATCTTTGACAAAGTACTTGAAAGTATGATTAATAATATATCCAAGTATATTATTGATTTGATGATCATTGGAGGTTCTCCAAGTAAAAGATAGATCATCCACTACAACTGGACTTTCAACCTTCTCCTTTTCACAATCGTTATCTTCTTCCTTCTCACGTTCCATCGATTTAGGCTGATCAATTCCTTTTTCAGTTCCATTGAGAATGTCTTATGAAGATATACTTATATCATGAAAAGAAACACCTATCCTGACATTTCTTGGATAAAACATTAATAGTAACCAACACACTTTTACCAATTAAAGAACAGTAAAAGTTGATTCCTTTTGGTCACACAACCCTTCTTCTTTGCCATAAAGTTAACAAAATAGGGAGATGTAACACGTCACATGTCTTGAGTATCCACAAACAAGGCCACATACTCTCTTCATAGATCCAAGACAGTTATCCTGTAAAATCAACAACAAATTCTAGGTACCCAATCTTCATTGGATCCTTGGGGGTGAGTGAAAACAATGTTGCATTTGGGAAACCATTGAAAGCTCCTTCAGGAACTAAAAACTTCCTAAATTTTCATTTTTCAATAGTATGACCTTTCTTGCAACAAAAGAGACAAGGCAAGTTATGATGAGACGTGCCTTTACTATTTGACTCCTTTTTAAAAAAAAAACATGTTTCTTATATGAATGCTTCAAATACCTTTCATACTTAGATGGATCAATAGCATAGGTAATCTTTGATTGTAAGGCTTTGTCTAATTTGACTTGAAGAGCATTTATCTCTTTTTTCCAATTATGACAAGATTCACAACCAAACCTAGAAGGTTTTGCATCCTCATTCTTGTCACTTTTTGAGTATCTATCATAGATCTTTTAATAGTTTCCAAGTTCCTTTCGGATTCTAATACTTTAGCTTCTAAGTGTAAAAATACTTTTTCATGTGAAGCTAATTTATTAAAAGCATTTAAGGCCTCTCTATGAAGATTTTAAAATGCATTTTGTAATTGAGTATAAGATAGATCACTAGTATGCTCAAGTTTAGAAGGACTTACTTGTTTCTTCTTCCTTCCATTTTCCATTAGATAAATTCAGGCTAATCCTACACTTGAAGTAAAGCTTTCATCGCTTGAGGAATCATTTACACTCTCACAAGCTACATAACCTCTTATAGATTTGCTAGACTTATTGTGATGCTCTCTTTCTTTGTCTTTCTTAATCATGAGACATTCTGGTCTATAGTGACCAATTTCACCATAATTATAATAAGAGCTTCTAAATTTACCTTTCCTATTCTCACCATCTTTTGAAGACTTGGACTCCCTTCTAAATTTGGATAAGTTTCCTTTGGAGTGCTTGACTTGTTCTTCCAACTATACCTTTGGTATCTCTTGACAAAGAGCCCAACATCATCATCATCGGAGTTCTTGTCATCCATTTCTTCACACTCACCAGGCTAATTATTTGAGGACTTGAAACTAGAAATCTTTAGAGAAATGGACTTCTGCACCTCTTCCTTGTCTTTACCTTTCTCTTTCTTCATCATCTTTTCATATTCTTTTTCATGTTTTTCCAAGCAAGTGAGTTCTTGCTTATGTTCTTCCAATTTACCAAATAAATTAGTAAGATCAAGTACTTTAAGATCATTCGCTTCTTTGATCGTGGTGACCTTGGGTTGCCAATCCCTGTTAAGACATCTTAAAACCTTGTTAGTAGAAATAGAATTAGAGATAAGATTACTTAGAGCATTCAATCTATTAATAATATGTGTGAATCTCTTTTTCATTCAATCTATTAATAATATGTGTGAACCTTGTTGTCAACACGATCCATTGTTTCATGCTACTTCCTTGTACGACCTCCTTGTCTCAAGGCTTTCCTCGATCGGATCCAAATTTCACAATCTTGTCCAAAACCTTTAAACCCTAAAGATATTGAAGGAAAACCCCACCTCGGTTTTCTTATTTGAATCCCTCAAAGATCTCAACCCAATATTCTTGCTACAACAAACCTAATTGGATGTTATCAATCCTAATCTAGATGACACCCAATCAAAAAATTATTATATGTAGTTTGGTTGTGTGTATGCATAGATTGAATTTAAGATGATAAGTTGCTTTGAAATCCTGGGTTCATGTAGGTTTTACTCACTCTAGAAACCTTACTAGAGAATGATGCATGTATGAAGCATTTATATGCATGGGTGATTTAGGGAAAAAGGAAATGCAAAGGACTTGAGAAAAATATAAATTTTTGAAAAATTACATCAGATAGGTCGACCTATAAAAGTTATGTGCCGACCTGTTCGATGCGTAGGTCGACTTGTTTAAAATCATGTGTCGGCCTATGACTGTTATGCTCTCCCTATGTGTCGACCTGAAGACTCGGAACATGAGACAAAGGCTACAGGCTTTAATACAACAGCATACATGTTGACCTATAGACTGCATGTGTTGACCTATAACGAGGAAATTTTTTCCATAGGTCGAGTTGTAGTTGCATGTGTCGATGTGTAATGCTATTTTTCACACAAATTGATTTTTCATGCATGTTTGATGCATGAGACCTTTTCCACGTTGTTTCCAAATACTTTTATACTTCCTAATTCTAAGATGAACATAGAGAATCAGAGGATACCGTCCAATATACATTAACGCTAAAGTATCATAGTTTTGACATCATATAAAACACATGTAACAGAAGTTGCACTCACATTGAGGACGTGATTATACAGTTTTACTTATTGTGTGACGCTAATTGATGGTGAATGACGACGAAAACATTTTGTTTTGATTGTAGTGATTGAATTAATTATTATCCATAATGAGGGATTTTGATGTTGATGTTGAGATGATATTATTGTGATAAAATATTATGAGAAGTTTAATAAAATTTGGGATATGGATATAATTGTATGATTATGTATTGTTGAATGTATTTACATATCATACATGTTGTGTAGAGGTGATAGACTAATTGACGGTGTACAAGGTCAAAAGTGGGGTTGATTATGAATGATCATATTTGCATGTTTTTTATTGAGACTATGCGCCAGGGTGTATGGAATTTGGTTCGATGGTGAGCTCTGGTTTAGAAGTGGGGACCAGGAGCGAGTAACTGATTTCAGTAATGGAATTAGTGAAGTGTTACTAATTCAGTAGTGGGGATCAATGACGGTTATGGTGAACTCTAGTTGAGAAATGGGAACCGAGAGCGAATAGCTAATTCCAACAATGAGATCATTGAAACGTTGTTGATTCAGTAGTGAAGATCAAGAACAATTATAGTAAGCTCTGGTTCAAATGTGGGGACCAGGAGCGAGTAACTGATCTCATCAATGAGATCAATGAAGCATTGTTGATTAAGCATTAGGGATCAATAACGATTATGGTGGGCTATGGTTCGGAAGAGGGGTCCGGGAGCGAGTATGGAAGAAAATTAGTAACATATCTCTGATGTCCAAGTCGTACCACATGCATGTATAGTCGAGTAGTGGGTACATTTACACATTTACCTGCATGTGTGAACGGGTAATCATTTTGAATTGTTTATTATTATGAATAAGCATGTGATTGATGATTTTGATGAATATTCTACCCTTGCTATGTTTTGAACCATTAATCTATTTGAGTGTATTCTCATCCCCTTTTGTATTGTTGTGTCTGTATTTCTTTGGAGTACAAGCAATTAGGTAGAAAAATAGTTGCTTGAGTTAGAGGACGACCTTAAGGCCTCTTTAGTTATTTATTGTTCAGGTCTTTAGTGGATTCGCTCTGATATGTAGCACTGGGGACATGCTTTCTTTGTTACATGTCTTATTCATTTTGGAGTTGTTTGACCATTTTGTTTTCCATTTGTTGTTGAGACGTTATATGTCAAGCTTTATTATTCCCGCTGCTTAACTCACATGATTATATTTTGTTTTTTTATGTTTGGTGAAACATGCCTGAAGCTCTAAGTATTGAGTTAAAATTGAATTATCTTACTAAATTTTGAAGCGAGGAATTAGGGTGTTACACCTTTAACTCTTTTAGAACTTGGTGGTGGATACATGTATGATTCTCTTCTCCTTTACCGAGAAAAGTTGAAACAACGTGATAACCAAAGTTACCATCACATTTAACATCTACAACATTGTGAAATCAAGCTTTCATAAAGATATTATGATGAAGACAGCTAGATGATAAAGGCATGATCAAGTGCATTAAAGAATCTTCTCAAATTAAATTTGTTATGGATGATCAACAAGATGGTAAAATATGGTTTATCATGCCTTATATAAATCTTAAGTGCTTAAACCATCTATATCAAGTCATAGCATAACATACACATCATACATTTTTTTTGGACTTAGAAAAGACTTTTGCTCAATTTTCCATTTGTCAAAAAACTATTTTTCACCAGTTGCAATAGGTTGCATGGAACACTCAATCGATTGTAATCCTTTATTTTTGAAAAATTTGCTGATTGCAATTGATTGCACAGGATGTTCAATCGATTTCACTAATGCTACAATTGATTGTAACTGAAAGGTTTCAGAAAAATCATGTTAAGTACATAGCTTTCCATGGAACCTCTTTCTCAAATATTTTCATTCAAATGTCATACCTTATCATAATTATTTCAAAGGTTACATTTTGAATCAAGACATATTAGCTATATATAAATAAGATGCATTTTGTGTCTGTTACAACACACCTCTTTCAAATTAAATTTTTTTGAGCAATTTTTATCTGCATATACGTGACATAAAATTTCAAGAACTTCATTCATCAATTTTCATATCTTCATAAAAAAAAGTTCTTTAACACTCAGGTTTATATCAAGTGTGAGATTTCATATTTGAAAAAGAAGAAGTCTTTCGATATGATTTATTATTATCAAACTTCTATCTACTCAAATTACTTGTATTATATCAACATCTTATTTTTCTAGGACTGTTAGAAATAAGATTGTGTGAGTTTTGTACTTGTCATCCATGATTGTTGGAATCAAGGGTGTGAGAAAAGAAAAAAGTTGTTTTCTTTTCTTGTGTTTCTAGTCACAAGAGGATTGTTTTAGGTGACTTGGTTAGAGTCTTGTATATGAAGACTAGGAGTGTCTTGTCCATAAAGATCTAACAATATTAAAATCTCTTACTGTGTAAGGGGACTGAAGTACTCTCGGATTGTGAGGGGAACTAGGATATATCGTCGGTGTTCTTTATTTTTATCATTTACCACTTTCATCACTTAACTCATCAAGAAAAGAAAGATACACCATTCTAAAAAAGAGATAAAAATTTTATATACCTAATTCACCCCTCCCCTCTTAGGTGTACTCTACACTTACATTTGACATCAGAGTAAGTTATAGGTAACATGTTCCTAAATATCCAGAATGGCTTCCGCTAATCTAGTTTTCAAAGACTGCGGCAGCAGTAATAAACCGCCACTATTTTCTGGTGAATACTTTGATTTTTGCAAAACTCGCATGAAGGCTCACTTGGAAGTAAAAGGAGAAGAAGTATGGGATACTGTGGAGAATGATTTATTTGTTCCTACAAGTGTTGTCAATGGTGTTGGGACAACAAAGATTAAAAGTTCATGGGATGAAGATGATAAGAAAAAAGTCATTTACAACAAGAAAACAATCAACATACTTTAAAGTGCACTTAGCATGGACGAATTATTTCGTGCCTCTCTATGTACAACGGAAATGCAAATATGGGATACATTGGTACAAACACATGAAGGAACTGATGAAGTAAAATCGATCTAGATTGAATACATTGAGTCAAGAATATGAGTTGTTTAGAATACAGCCCGGAGAATCAATCCTCGCATTGCAAACGAGATTTATACACTTGACCAATCACTTGATTTCTCTCGGTAAAACTTTTACTAACGATGATCTTAATCTTAAAGTTCTTAGGTATTTAACCAGCTGTCATACCCCAATTTTTTCCGGGCATTTTAAAATTTTCATAAATTCGATTTTTATTTCAGTTTGCATCAGCAGTATAGCATAACATGCATTTCATCATGAATTATACCTAAAGTATCAGTCGGAATAAATTCTCGAATATACAGACAAATTGGTTAAATCATTTCTCAAGTACGTGCAAAATCAGTGGGTAAAAAGTTTCAAAATCAATCTTGTAGACGTCAGCATTATTAACCTACGGTTCGCGTAGTTTAACCTGGTGTGCTCGTTATATTTTTCGACGACTTTTTCAGTCGCATTTTGACCCGCCTGAGCCTTTCAACCAGTCAAAATTTATTTCAAAATTAAAAGAAACGTTGTATTTTTCCAATAAGTATATTTCTTGCTGGTCATTTTAGTGCACGCGATTTAATTTTCCGAGCAAACTTTCGCCCGACATTTATTCATTTCCAATCATTTTATTTTTATTCTTTCGCCAAAATATTCAGAAAATATAAATAGAATTTTCCATGTCCTTATTTTATTTTTATCATACTCATTTTAGAAGTTGGAATTTTTATTTGATTCAATTGATTTAAATTGTTTTAAACCAATTAAATCATCTAAAAAGGGTATTATAGGCATTTTAATTTATTTAATAATGTGTGCTTCTTGGTGTGTTTCTTTGAATTAACCATGATCATTAGATCAAGATTAATCAATGGTCCTCATTTGCAATTCACATTCCTTTTCCATTATCCAATCAAAATTAAGATTTAAATAATAATGTTATTAAGTGAAAATCAGAATTTGGAAAATATCACATACTCCCTCCGCCGCGACAAAACTCCGCACATCACCACACAATACACACATCTGTAACCCATCTCCTTCAACCTTTTTTAACCCACCTATCATCTCCTTCTTCCGACGAAAAATCCTCTGTCTTCCACCACATCACCGCCAACCACTCACAACCATTCACTGTGAGAAACCTCTTTTCAATAACAGCATCACCGCCACCACAACCCAATGAACATCTCCCTATTTTCTCCTCTCCGCCGCATCCATCGAAAACCCACAACCTCAACAATCTTCCGTTCGCGTTCCCACCGTCTTCGCCTTTCCAACTCGCCCCTAACTGCCGTCGGCCACACAACACACTTCTGTCATCGCCTCCGAATAACCCCATTTTCCAGCAACAACTCACAATAAACAATAAACGACCACTCAAAACTGGATCTACACAATCCTTCACTACACACATCCTCCTTCACCTTTCTTGATCACCTCTCTGACACCGGAAAACATTGTTGACCTCCTCCCTCCGTCCACACGACCTTCATCAAAACCATAGCAAATCTGCACCATACAAGCGGGAGGCACCAACTTATTCGTTCTTGTAGGATAATAAATTGTTGATTAGTTGAAGATTTTGAGCTGCTCACGAGATACATGTCCATTCAACTCAATTTCAACAACATAATAACAACGAGCAGCTTCAGTAATGCTCAATACCCAATTGGTTCTTTTCGTTTCCATTCCGTTACCATTCTAGTTATGCATTGCATCTTATTTTCGATAATTTTGGTATCATTATTTGTTTGTTGTTTCAGATTTTTTTAAAAATTTATTTTGATTCCACAACCGTGTTGAATATTGGAGGATGTATTTGGGTTTGAATCTTATTGTGTTCGTCAATGTATTGTTGTTTGTTGGTTGGATCTAGTTTCAATTTGGTTTGTTCGTCGACTCATGCCGTTTATGGGCTCGGTCAGTTTCGAGTATTATTATTCAATTAATTTGTGTTCACATGATGTTAATTTTGTTTCTTTGTACTGGTGATGATGAACAAATTGCATAGCTTTTAGGAAAACCGTGAAAAATGGAATGAGTTCTTATTAAGAGAGAAATATAGCTCTAGTTCTTCATGATATCACGATGGAAGAGGAGAAGAGAAATTATTTTCTATTACATAATACATGTTGATTTCTAATTGGAAGAAGAATAAGTTGCAATGGTCCAACTTTTCGTCAAATGAACAACACGAGCGTTTTCCCCACCCTTCTTAGCTTCTTTGTTTTTTTATTATTATTATTTTTTTGATCATTATATGGATTTTGGTTAAGTGATGGGCTTTTGTCACTTAGGATTGGGCCCATTAATCATTATATATAGTATAATTTTTGTAAATAATATTGGGTTCTTGTTGGTTCTTATTTCTCATTGCCTTAGAGTAAATCGGATTCTTTCTATTTAATGGATTCAACAATTTCATGTCGTTATACCATCAAAGTTTCAATAAATTAATAGAATACTTTACCGCGTTATGATTTTGCGTATGACATTATTCGTGTTCTCATCACGTACAAACCGGTTAATGAGCACATGGTGGCCGATTCAATTCGATTTTTTTATTCAAAATCGTCGCTTATTAAATTAATTAATTAATGTTTTGATTAAATTAGATAATTTTGTTAACTAATTTTAATTAACTTAATTATTTGATTATATTAATTTTTAACCAAACAATTTTGATAATTAATTTTAGTTACCTTAATTAGATGACTTAACTGAATTCATAATCAATTAATTTTGTTAATTAGAACGGGACCGACTTATTCCACCATCATCTTCCATTTCATAATACAGGCACGATTTCATTTAACTTCATTATCAAACCATGTAAAAACCACTAAAACCACACAATCCTTGATTCAATCGAACCTTTTTTCCAAACACCTTTATAAGTCGATTGCTTTTAAGTATCACCATCAACCTCACATAGCTTACTCTTGGGTTTTCTTACAATGAGACCTACTCGATTATAATTAAATCGATTAGATGATTGACACACCAAATATTTCTATATAGACCCGATTCATTCTATAAATTCGAATGCAAATCATTCTTCAAATCAATATAACTTCTAAGCATTTTCTTTTTATAATTTAAACTTTGGATGAAAAAGAGTATATGAGGCGTTCGCTTCACTATCTCTCGAGTATTCGAATGATTGGCGCTCACCATATTCCTCGAATTCTTGTCGTCTGATCAAAACTTTTAATTCTAAACTTTGGATGAAAAAGAGTATAAGAGGCGTTCGCTTCACTATCTCTCGAGTATTCGAATGATTGGCGCTCGCCATATTGCTCAAATTCTCGTCGTCCAATTAAAATACCTTAAATAAACTTGGATAAGGGAATAGGTGGTGCACGCCTCATTATTCCTTGAATAAGCAAGTGTGGGGTGTTCTCTTCACTATCGCGCATATTCGATTTCCACAAACATCTTTTGATAATAATTTGAACGAAAAAGGAAATAGGAGGCAGTGGCCTTATTATTCCTCAAAAGATTGAACGAATGGTGTGCACCATATTTCTCAATTTCTTGTCGTTCTTCCAAAAATACCAAACATATTAAACCTAATTTCTCGCCCCCGTACGGTCGACAACTTAATTCTTTTTAGAAAGAACACTACTTAATCCTTTCTAGTGCGTACACAAACTAGCACTTAAGTCCCCACCGCGAGCATGCAAGTAAATGTTTAACCACTAGGATGCGATCTAAGTACTTATTCATTAAAACACATCCAACTTATCAAACCTCTTTCATCTCCCCCGTGCGATCGAGACTCTTTTAAAAAAGAACATTGTTTAATCCTTTCTAACACGCACAACAAACTAGTGCTTAAGCCTCCGCCAAGAGTAGACAAGTCAACATTTAGCCTTTAGAATACGATTAAACAGTTGTTCATTAAAAAACACCAACAAACCGTAGTTCCCCGAACTACGAATGTTCTGATTTTCTTATTGCACCATAAAGATGCGTGGGTAGGAGATTGCTAGATCTTCGCGAGCACACTAATAAAAAACCTCTCTTTTCCCCCTTCTGAGGTTTCCATCCATCTTTTTTCAATATTTTTGTTCACTTGAAGAAAACAAGTTATATTAAAATGAGGCTCACAAAATTGTAGTTAAAGTAAATATCAGATGAATAGAGAAAAAACATTTTTGTTTTAATTTATAAGTAGAATTTAATTGAAATACACTGACAGTGTAAAAGAATTTTACACCGTTAATCATAGACGTTGGATATTGAAACAAGTTTGACTTTTATTTTAAAAACCTATAAAGTAATGCAAACGGATGATGGTGATGAACTGGCAGTGTAAAACTTTTTACACTGACAGTGCACAGTAATTAATCCCTTATAAGAACAAGATATACACAAAATAATAATTTACAAAAATATTTTTATTTATTAATTATTCAATTTTAAAATGTGTATAGGGCCTCTTAATTTTTTGGGCCGACCCTGAATCACGATATATCATCGATGTTCTTTATTTTTCGTGTTTACCGCTTTCATCAATTAACTCATCAAGAAAATAAAGATACATCATTCTAAAAATCAGATAAATTTTTATATACCTAATTCAGCCCCCTCTTAGGTGTACTATACACTTATAAACATGTTCAATGTATTTGTGCATAAAACCTGTCTCTCTTCAATGTGTATGATTTTTGGTAAATGTGGTAAAGGATGTGGTTTGCTAATGCGGGCACCTTTGAAAATACTTTTTTTTTAGATTTTGAAGTTGGAGAATCCGGAAAAAGTATGTCAACATGTTCGTAATAGGACGGAGACCACTTCTACTCAGTGTTGGTTTGACCTTCTTAAGAGCACACGTTGTTTTTTGGATAGGCAGTCTTCCTCAATTGATCTTTAATGTGAAGTTTTATGTTGTCATCATATTTCAAAAACCTCTCTTGAATCACTTCCAATTCGGTCATGATAAATATATTCAATTTACCATCCTTCATTGCATCATCATTATCAAGGTTTATCTTATTTGAAATTAAATAAGCACACAAAAGACTATACGTATTTCTAAGTGTACAACCAAACTTTGAGCTATCCGAACCTACTTTCTCTGCTCGTTTGGCTTTGTGATAAATAAAATTCAATCTCACTCGAGATATATTACCCACCAACTGTGAATAAATATTATTGTCTCTGAATTTGTGTTTAATACTATAATATTGCAATTAAATGATGTTTATCTCGTTATGTTGATTTTAGATCATTTCATTCACGAAGTCCCAATCTCTACAAAAATCATCTTTACTATTTCCCAACCAATTCTTCAATGTAGCACGTGTTGGTGTAATCCCTAGAGGCCAATACTCTTGGTACTTGTATCGAATTATTTATTAATAATAAAAGGCTTTTTCTTTATTATGTTTGTTTAATAAAGTCCCTTGAATAACTAGTCTGTTTAATGTATCAAGTGTGACTTAATCATGAGATCACGTTAAACATAAGGACATTATTCTTAAAGTATCCGTAGTCGAGCTTTATTGTGAAATGAGATAACATTAAAGCATTAGGACTATTGTGTATATAGACTGATGATCACATCTAATGGATCATGGATAAGGAGTTATCAAGTCTTAAACATAGGTATGAATATTAAGAGTAATATTTATACTGGATTGACCCGCTATGAGAATACTATATAGAATGTTATGCAAAGTGTCATAAGGTATTCTCATGGTGATAATGGTGTATACCACCCTTCGACCAGAAACCACTATGGACCCTAGATGTAGAGTCGGGTGCCTTATTGCTGATCAAACATTGTCCGTAACTGGATGACCATAAAGACAGTTGATGGGTACTCCACGAAGCATGCTGAGGGACATGAGTGACCTAGATGGAATTTTCCTATCCTGCATAACAGGATAAATGTTTATGGGCCCAATATTGAACTGGACAAGGATGACACGGTATATGCCTTGTGTTCAATATAGACATAAGGGCAAAAGGGTAATTGTAAATATAAGTATTATCACAAAAGGATTTGTCATATCACATGACATTTTTGTGTCTTGGGTAGTAGCGATGTGTTGCTAGATACTGCTCACTGTTTATCATGTTAAATACGTAATCTAATATAATTGTCAATGTCGCGAAAACCTACAGGGTCACACACAAAAGGACGGATTGATGAGAGATAGAGTAACTAAGAAACACCGTAAGGTACGGTGTATTTTAAGTGAATTCTAGAACATCGTAAGGTACGGTGTACTTAAGTGGAATACGAAATATGGTAAGATATCACGCGCTTAAGTGATTTTGGCATATTATAAGATATGGGCCAGATACACTTAAGTGGGCTTTTTAGCTTGCAGCCCACACAAGTGGTTCTATAAATAGAACCCTTGTGCAGAAGCATTTGTGCAGTTGCAATTTCGTTTCTCTCTCTCTCTCTCTCTCTCTCTCTCTCTCTCTCTCTCTCTCTCTCTCTCTCTCTCTCACTCAAAGCCTTTATTCGTAACAGCTAGCACTGAGATTGAAGGAATCCGTTCGTGCGGACTGACCAAAGGCCTTGTCACCCTTCAACATTCGTGATCGCTCCATAGATCTGCATCAAAGATTTCAATCGCCCCAAGAGGTAACGATTCTATCACTGATCATGCCCATTCATAAGGATCACCAAAGGAGAATTTTTTTAAATTCCGCTGCGTTTTGGAACGCTTTTCTCCTTCAGTGGTATCAGAGCCACTTACGAAATGATGCATCTGATAGTTGTTTATTTTTGTATTTTCTGTATTAATATGATTAAAATATAGAATGAATCAAAGAATAAACGAGTAATTAAATTTGGCATCATGTGTGTACGATTTGGATGATTGATGTTGACTATGCTTCGGAATCCGACGTTAGTATGGTGAAGCAACGATACATCGATCGTCCATAGGTTATGCAATTGAGATCGATCAAGTTATATATATGATATAAGTAATCCTGATGCAAAATACGGTATATATGATATATTGTTTTTTTTCGTTCATTCAAACACTTAATGGTTGTTTTCCTTTGAGCGATCAATGGTCATTTGCTTCTTGATCCGACATTAGTATGGTGAAGCAATGATGTGTTGATCAATCATACTGAATTAACAATCAAGGTGTGTTTGATGGTCTGAAATTGGTGCATTAGGGTTAATGACGGCACAAGGGTTGTGCTGTCAAAGAGTTATGCGATTAGGGTTGTGATTGCGCAAGAGTTGTGCTTTAAAGTATCAAGTGTTTATGCAAAAAATGATTTCGATTTCAAATGAATTGTTCATTAAAATTTTGAGTCGGGGCGCTGCCCCGACTAACTTTGCGTAGTGTGATCAGTCGCCGAAATTTAATTTGGTTTTAATTAATTAACAAAATTTAAATTAATAATAATAATGTGTTTATTATTATTGTCTTGTGGTGATCGGTTATGGCCTTAGTTTTCCTTTATTTTGTTTTGGGATTTTAAAATACGACCTGCGTGTCGTGCCTCTCTTTTAATCTCTTAATATAACTTCTTTTCTCATCTCACTCCCTCGTATGAAAAACGAGTTTCTTTTATGTAATGTAATGTTATGAAGAAAGAGAAGAATACAATATCAAAGGAGGACAACATTGAAGATCTTGCTTGGAGAAGCTTAGATCGTTATTAGGTTAGCTTAGGTTCTCTCATTGGCTTGGGAGAACAATTGCGCTAGGGGCTATAACTGTTTCATTATGTATGTCGATGCATTTGAATGTATGTTGATGCATGTGAGAGACGACTTATATGCAAATTCTCTCAAATTAAATATTAAGTTTATGTTTTCCAAGTTTTAGCACTCATCAAGACTAGTATCGGATAATGTAGGTTTCGCCTAAGCGGGGTGCATGTTCTATATTAGTAAGGTGCGACAGGATAATTATAATATCCAATTGCTAAAACAATGGGTCAAACTTAACTAAACAAACTATAATAAGATTATATATGTTTAGAAGCAAGAGTTGGAAATGATCCATGTGATGGATT
This sequence comes from Lathyrus oleraceus, assembly GCF_024323335.1. Lineage (NCBI taxonomy): Eukaryota > Viridiplantae > Streptophyta > Magnoliopsida > Fabales > Fabaceae > Lathyrus > Lathyrus oleraceus. The sequence continues at coordinate 235,502,711 of NC_066584.1, read as the reverse complement.
GGAATAAGGAGTTATTCACCCAACTAAAATATTCGAAAGTTGTATTAGATACAATTAGAAGGAGTTCCTACCTAAATAACCTAGTTTTGTGTAATCCGTCTACGCGGACTTAAAACAAAGTGAAATGTGGATATCGACCCACTAGAAAATCTTCCAACGGGATTTTCCTAATCACATGGTGAGGGTCATTTGTTTTGAGTAAAATAGTGGGAGCATATTTAATTAAAGGCCTAATTAAATATGTTATTGATACTTATATTTTCATTATTTTCATGTAGATTACCATGACAACAAACACCTCTAACAATATTTTGTGATCAATCCTTGACAAGGAAAAATTTTCTGGGACAAATTTTCTGGATTGGCACCGAAATCTGAGGATTATCCTCAAACATGATAAAAAGCTGTATGTCTTGGAGAAACCTGTTCCTAAAGAGGAACCTCCTAGTTCTGCACCTAAGGCAGAAAGAGATGTTTATAAGAAGCATGTCGATGATGCCTATGAAACTGCTTGTCTCATGCTAGCTACCATGAAGTCAGAGTTGCAAAAGCAACATGAGAACATGGCAGCGTTCGATATGATCGAACACCTGAAGATGCTCTATCAAGAGCAAGCAAGGCATGAAAGGTTTGAAGTTTCAAAAACCCTTTTTCAAGGCAAGTTAGCTGAGGGAGGCCTTGTAGGTCCCCATGTGCTCAAGATGATTGGGTATGTGGAAAACCTTGAGAGGTTGGGTTTTTCCCTTGGAAAGGAACTTGTGACTGATTTAATCTTGCAATCGTTGCCAGATAGATTCAGTCAATTTGTCCTTAATTTCAATATGAATGATATGGACAAATCTCTTCCTGAACTGCTAGCCATGTTAAGAACTGCTGAGCAGAATCTGAAGTCAAAAGGGAAGTCCATTCTGATGATCGAAAATGGAAAGAGACAGAACAAAAGACCAACCAAGCAGTGTGATAAAGGGAAAGGCAAGGAAGTTGCTAAACCCAAACCCATTGTTGCTGCTTTGAAGCCTAGTTGAGGCATAGCAAAGGAAGAAACCTGCTTCCATTGCGGTAAGACCGGACACTGGAAGAGAAACTGCCCAAAGTACTTGGAAGATAAGAAGAATGGAGTAGAGCCTTCAACTTCAAGTATTTTTGTTATTGAAATTAATTTTTCTACTTCTGCACCATACAAGCGGGAGGCACCAACTTATTCGTTCTTGTAGGATAACAAATTGTTGATTAGTTGAAGATTTTGAGCTGCTCACGAGATACATGTCCATTCAACTCAATTTCAACAAAATAATAACAACGAGCAGCTTCAGTAATGCTCAATACCCAATTGGTTCTTTTCGTTTCCATTCCGTTACCATTCTAGTTATGCATTGCATCTTATTTTCGATAATTTTGGTATCATTATTTGTTTGTTGTTTCAGATTTTTTTAAAAATTTATTTTGATTCCACAACCGTGTTGAATATTGGAGGATGTATTTGGGTTTGAATCTTATTGTGTTCGTCAATGTATTGTTGTTTGTTGGTTGGATCTAGTTTCAATTTGGTTTGTTCGTCGACTCATGCCGTTTATGGGCTCGGTCAGTTTCGAGTATTATTATTCAATTAATTTGTGTTCACATGATGTTAATTTTGTTTCTTTGTACTGGTGATGATGAACAAATTGCATAGCTTTTAGGAAAACCGTGAAAAATGGAATGAGTTCTTATTAAGAGAGAAATATAGCTCTAGTTCTTCATGATAGCACGATGGAAGAGGAGAAGAGAAATTATTTTCTTTTATTTTCTATTACATAATACATGTTGACTTCTAATAGGAAGAAGAATAAGTTGCAATGGTCCAACTTTTCGTCAAATGAACAACACGAGCGTTTTCCCCACCCTTCTTAGCTTCTTTGTTTTTTTATTATTATTATTTTTTTGATCATTATATGGATTTTGGTTAAATGATGGGCTTTTGTCACTTAGGATTGGGCCCATTAATCATTATATATAGTATAATTTTTTTAAATAATATTGGGTTCTTGTTGGTTCTTATTTCTCATTGCCTTAGAGTAAATCAGATTCTTTCTATTTAATGGATTCAACAATTTCATGTCGTTATACCATCAAAGTTTCAATAAATTAATAGAATACTTTACCGCGTTATGATTTTGCGTATGACATTATTCGTGTTCTCATCACGTACAAACCGGTTAATGAGCACATGGTGGCCGATTCAATTCGATTTTTTTATTCAAAATCGTCGCTTATTAAAACTAATTAATTAATGTTTTGATTAAATTAGATAATTTTGTTAACTAATTTTAATTAACTTAATTATTTGATTATATTAATTTTTAACCAAACAATTTTGATAATTAATTTTAATTACCTTAATTAGATGACTTAACTGAATTCATAATCAATTAATTTTGTTAATTAGAACGGGACCGACTTATTCCACCATCATCTTCCATTTCATAATACAGGCACGATTTCATTTAACTTCATTATCAAACCATGTAAAAACCACTAAAACCACACAATCCTTGATTCAATCGAACCTTTTTTCCAAACACCTTTATAAGTCGATTGCTTTTAAGTATCACCATCAACCTCACATAGCTTATTATTGGGTTTTCTTACAATGAGACCTACTCGATTATAATTAAATCGATTAGATGATTGACACACCAAATATTTCTATATAGACCCGATTAATTCTATAAATTCGAATGCAAATCATTCTTCAAATCAATATAACTTCTAAGCATTTTCTTTTTATAATTTAAACTTTGGATGAAAAAGAGTATATGAGGCGTTCGCTTCACTATCTCTCGAGTATTCGAATGATTGGCGCTCACCATAATCCTCGAATTCTTGTCGTCTGATCAAAACTTTTAATTCTAAACTTTTGATGAAAAAGAGTATAAGAGGCGTTCGCTTCACTATCTCTCAAGTATTCGAATGATTGGCGCTCGCCATATTGCTCAAATTCTCGTCGTCCAATTAAAATACCTTAAATAAACTTGGATAAGGGAATAGGTGGTGCACGCCTCATTATTCCTTGAATAAGCAAGTGGGGGGTGTTCTCTTCACTATCGCGCATATTCGATTTCCACAAACAGTTTTTGATAATAATTTGAACGAAAAAGGAAATAGGAGGCAGTCGCCTTATTATTCCTCAAAAGATTGAACGATTGGTGTGCACCATATTTCTCAATTTCTTGTCGTTCTTCCAAAAATATCAAACATATTAAACCTAATTTCTCGCCCCCGTACGGTCGACAACTTAATTCTTTTTAGAAAGAACACTACTTAATTCTTTCTAGTGCGTACACAAACTAGCACTTAAGTCTCCACCGCGAGCATGCAAGTAAATGTTTAACCGCTAGGATGCGATCTAAGTACTTATTCATTAAAACACATCCAACTTATCAAACCTCTTTCATCTCCCCCGTGCGATCGAGACTCTTTTAAAAAAGAACATTGTTTAATCCTTTCTAACACGCACAACAAACTAGTGCTTAAGCCTCCGCCGAGAGTAGACAAGTCAACATTTAGCCTTTAGAATACGATTAAACAGTTGTTCATTAAAAAACACCAACAAACCGTAGTTCCCCGAACTACGAATGTTCTGATTTTCTTATTGCACCATAAAGATGCGTGGGTAGGAGATTGCTAGATCTTCGCGAGCACACTAATAAAAAACCTCTCTTTTCCCCCTTCTGAGGTTTCCATCCATCTTTTTTCAATATTTTTGTTCACTTGAAGAAAACAAGTTATATTAAAATGAGGCTCACAAAATTGTAGTTAAAGTAAATATCAGATGAATAGAGAAAAAACATTTTTGTTTTAATTTATAAGTAGAATTTAATTGAAATACACTGACAGTGTAAAAGAATTTTACACCGTTAATCATAGACGTTGGATATTGAAACAAGTTTGACTTTTATTTTAAAAACCTATAAAGTAATGCAAACGGATGATGGTGATGAACTGGCAGTGTAAAACTTTTTACACTGACAGTGCACAGTAATTAATCCCTTATAAGAACAAGATATACACAAAATAATAATTTACAAAAATATTTTTATTTATTAATTATTCAATTTTAAAATGTGTATAGGGCCTCTTTTTTTTGGGCCGACCCTGAATCACGATATATCATCGATGTTCTTTATTTTTCGTGTTTACCGCTTTCATCAATTAACTCATCAAGAAAATAAAGATACATCATTCTAAAAATCAGATAAATTTTATATACCTAATTCAGCCCCCTCTTAGGTGTACTATACACTTATAAACATGTTCAATGTATTTGTGCATAAAACCTGTCTCTCTTCAATGTGTATGATTTTTGGTAAATGTGGTAAAGGATGTGGTTTGCTAATGCGGGCACCTTTGAAAATACTTTTTTTTTTAGATTTTGAAGTTGGAGAATCCGGAAAAAGTATGTCAACATGTTCGTAATAGGACGGAGACCACTTCTACTCAGTGTTGGTTTGACCTTCTTAAGAGCACACGTTGTTTTTTGGATAGGCAGTCTTCCTCAATTGATCTTTAATGTGAAGTTTTATGTTGTCATCATATTTCAAAAACCTCTCTTGAATCACTTCCAATTCGTTCATGATAAATATATTCAATTTACCATCCTTCATTGCATCATCATTATCAAGGTTTATCTTATTTGAAATTAAATAAGCACACAAAAGACTATACGTATTTCTAAGTGTACAACCAAACTTTGAGCTATCTGAACCTACTTTCTCTGCTCGTTTGGCTTTGTGATAAATAAAATTCAATCTCACTCGAGATATATTACCCACCAACTGTGAATAAATATTATTGTCTCTGAATCTGTGTTTAATACTATAATATTGCGATTAAATGATGTTTATCTCGTTATGTTGATTTTAGATCATTTCATTCACGAAGTCCCAATCTCTACAAAAATCATCTTTACTATTTCCCAACCAATTCTTCAGTGTAGCACGTGTTGGTGTAAGCCCTAGAGGCCAATACTTTTGGTACTTGTATCGAATTATTTATTAATAATAAAAGGTTTTTTCTTTATTATGTTTGTTTAATTAAGTCCCTTGAATAGCTACTCTGTTTAATGTATCAACTGTGACTTAATCATGAGATCACGTTAAACATAAGGACATTATTCTTAAAGTATCAGTAGTCGAGCTTTATTATGAAATGAGATAACATTAAAGCATTAAGACTATTATGTTTATAGACTGATGATCACATCTAATGGATCATGGATAAGGAGTTATCAAGTCTTAAACATAGGTATGAATATTAAGAGTAATATTTATACTGGATTGACCCGCTATGAGAATACTATATAGAATTTTATGCAAAGTGTCATAAGGTATTCTCATGGTGATAATGGTGTATACCACCCTTCGACCAGAAACCACTATGGACCCTAGATGTAGAGTCGGGTGCCTTATTGCTGATCAAACATTGTCCGTAACTGGATGACCATAAAGACAGTTGATGGGTACTCCACGAAGCATGTTGAGGGACATGAGTGACCTAGATGGAATTTTCCTATCCTGCATAACAGGATAAATGTTTATGGGCCCAATATTGAACTGGACAATGATGACACGGTATATGCCTTGTGTTCAATATAGACATAAGGGCAAAAGGGTAATTGTACACATAAGTATTATCACAAAAGGATTTGTCATATCACATGACATTTTTGTGTCTTGGGTAGTAGCGATGTGTTGCTAGATACTGCTCACTGTTTATCATGTTAAATACGTAATCTAATATAATTGTCAATGTCGCGACAACCTACAGGGTCACACACAAAAGGACGGATTGATGAGAGATAGAGTAACTAAGAAACACCGTAAGGTACGGTGTATTTAAGTGAATTCTAGAACATCGTAAGGTACGGTGTACTTAAGTGGAATACGAAATATGGTAAGATACCACGCGCTTAAGTGATTTTGGCATATTATAAGATATGGGCCAGATACACTTAAGTGGGTTTTTTAGCTTGCAGCCCACACAAGTGGTTCTATAAATAGAACCCTTGTGCAGAAGCATTTGTGCAGTTGCAATTTCGTTTCTCTCTCTCTCTCTCTCTCTCTCTCTCTCTCTCTCACTCAAAGCCTTTATTCGTAACAGCTAGCACTGAGATTGAAGGAATCCGTTCGTGCGGACTGAGCAGAGGCATTGTCACCCTTCAACATTCGTGATCGCTCCATAGATCTGCATCAAAGATTTCAATCGCCCCAAGAGGTAACGATTCTATACCTGATCATGCCCATTCATTAGGATCACTAAAGGAGAAATTTTTTAAATTCCGCTGCGTTTTGGATCGCTTTTCTCCTTCAGTGGTATCAGAGCCACTTACGAAATGATGCATCTGATAGTTGTTTATTTTTGTATTTTCTGTATTAATATGATTAAAATATAGAATGAATCAAAGAATAAACGAGTAATTAAATTTGGCATCATGTGTGTACGATTTGGATGATTGATGTTGGCTATGCTTCGGAATCCGGCGTTAGTATAGTGAAGCAACGATACATCGATCGTCCATAGGTTACGCAATTGAGATCGATCAAGTTATATATATGATATAAGTAATCCTGATGCAAAATACGGTATATATGATATATTGTTTTTGTTTCGTTCATTCAAACACTTAATGGTTGTTTTCCTTTGAGCGATCAATGGTCATTTGCTTCTTGATCCGACATTAGTATGGTGAAGCAATGATATGTTGATCAATCATACTGAATTAACAATCAAGGTGTGTTTGATGGTCTGAAATTGGTGCATTAGGGTTAATGACGGCACAAGGTTGTGCTGTCAAAGAGTTATGCGATTAGGGTTGTGATTGCGCAAGAGTTGTGCTTTAAAGTATCAAGTGTTTATGCAAAAAATGATTTCGATTTCAAATGAATTGTTCATTAAAATTTTGAGTCGGGGCGCTGCCCCGACTAACTTTGCGTAGTGTGATCAGTCGCCGAAATTTAATTTGGTTTTAATTAATTAACAAAATTTAAATTAATAATAATAATGTGTTTATTATTATTGTCTTGTGGTGATCGGTTATGGCCTTAGTTTTCCTTTATTTTGTTTTGGGATTTTAAAATACGACCTGCGTGTCGTGCCTCTCTTTTAATCTCTTAATATAACTTCTTTTCTCATCTCACTCCCTCGTATGAAAAACGAGTTTCTTTTATGTAATGTAATGTTATGAAGAAAGAGAAGAATACAATATCAAAGGAGGACAACATTGAAGATCTTGCTTGGAGAAGCTTAGATCGTTATTAGGTTAGCTTAGGTTCTCTCATTGGCTTGGGAGAACAATTGCGCTATGGGCTATAACTGTTTCATTATGTATGTTGATGCATTTGAATGTATGTTGATGCATGTGAGAGACGACTTATATGCAAATTCTCTCAAATTAAATATTAAGTTTATGTTTTCCAAGTTTTAGCACTCATCAAGACTAGTATCGGATAATGTAGGTTTCGCCTAAGCGGGGTGCATGTTCTATATTAGTAAGGTGCGACAGGATAATTATAATATCCAATTGCTAAAACAATGGGTCAAACTTAACTAAACAAACTATAATAAGATTATATATGTTTAGAAGCAAGAGTTGGAAATGATCCATGTGATGGATTAGAATAAGGAGTTATTCACCCAACTAAAATATTCGAAAGTTGTATTAGATACAATTAGAAGGAGTTCCTACCTAAATAACCTAGTTTTGTGTAATCCGTCTACGCGGACTTAAAACAAAGTGAAATGTGGATATCGACCCACTAGAAAATCTTCCAACGGGATTTTCCTAATCACATGGTGAGGGTCATTTGTTTTGAGTAAAATAGTGGGAGCATATTTAATTAAAGGCCTAATTAAATATGTTATTGATACTTATATTTTCATTATTTTCATGTAGATTACCATGACAACAAACACCTCTAACAATATTTTGTGATCAATCCTTGACAAGGAAAAATTGTCTGGGACAAATTTTCTGGATTGGCACCGAAATCTGAGGATTATCCTCAAACATGATAGAAAGCTGTATGTCTTGGAGAAACCTGTTCCTAAAGAGGAACCTCCTAGTTCTGCACCTAAGGCAGAAAGAGATGTTTATAAGAAGCATGTCGATGATGCCTATGAAACTGCTTGTCTCATGCTAGCTACCATGAAGTCAGAGTTGCAAAAGCAACATGAGAACATGGCAGCGTACGATATGATCGAACACCTGAAGATGCTCTATCAAGAGCAAGCAAGGCATGAAAGGTTTGAAGTTTCAAAAACCCTTTTTCAAGGCAAGTTAGCTGAGGGAGGCCTTGTAGGTCCCCATGTGCTCAAGTTGATTGGGTATGTGGAAAACCTTGAGAGGTTGGGTTTTTCCCTTGGAAAGGAACTTGTGACTGATTTAATTATGCAATCGTTGCTAGATAGATTCAGTCAATTTGTCCTTAATTTCAATATGAATGATATGGACAAATCTCTTCCTGAACTGCTAGCCATGTTAAGAACTGCTGAGCAGAATCTGAAGTCAAAAGGGAAGTCCATTCTGATGATCGAAAATGGAAAGAGACAGAACAAAAGACCAACCAAGCAGTGTGATAAAGGGAAAGGCAAGGAAGTTGCTAAACCCAAACCCATTGTTGCTGCTTTGAAGCCTAGTGGAGGCATAGCAAAGGAAGAAACCTGCTTCCATTGCGGTAAGACCGGACACTGGAAGAGAAATTGCCCAAAGTACTTGGAAGATAAGAAGAATGGAGTAGAGACTTCAACTTCAAGTATTTTTGTTATTGAAATTAATTTTTCTACTTCTGCACCATACAAGCGGGAGGCACCAACTTATTCGTTCTTGTAGGATAACAAATTGTTGATTAGTTGAAGATTTTGAGCTGCTCACGAGATACATATCCATTCAACTCAATTTCAACAACATAATAACAACGAGCAGCTTCAGTAATGCTCAATACCCAATTGGTTCTTTTCGTTTCCATTCCGTTACCATTCTAGTTATGCATTGCATCTTATTTTCGATAATTTTGGTATCATTATTTGTTTGTTGTTTCAGATTTTTTTTTTAAATTTATTTTGATTCCACAACCGTGTTGAATATTGGAGGATGTATTTGGGTTTGAATCTTATTGTGTTCGTCAATGTATTATTGTTTGTTGGTTGGATCTAGTTTCAATTTGGTTTGTTCGTCGACTCATTCCGTTTATGGGCTCGGTCAGTTTCGAGTATTATTATTCAATTAATTTGTGTTCACATGATGTTAATTTTGTTTCTTTGTACCGGTGATGATGAACAAATTGCATAGCTTTTAGGAAAACCGTGAAAAATGGAATGAGTTCTTATTAAGAGAGAAATATAGCTCTAGTTCTTCATGATAGCACGATGGAAGAGGAGAAGAGAAATTATTTTCTTTTATTTTCTATTACATAATACATGTTGATTTCTAATTGGAAGAAGAATAAGTTGCAATGGTCCAACTTTTCGTCAAATGAACAACACGAGCGTTTTCCCCACCCTTCTTAGCTTCTTTGTTTTTTTATTATTATTATTTTTTTGATCATTATATGGATTTTGGTTAAGTGATGGGCTTTTGTCACTTAGGATTGGGCCCATTAATCATTATATATAGTATAATTTTTGTAAATAATATTGGGTTCTTGTTGGTTCTTATTTCTCATTGCCTTAGAGTAAATCGGATTCTTTCTATTTAATGGATTCAACAATTTCATGTCGTTATACCATCAAAGTTTCAATAAATTAATAGAATACTTTACCGCGTTATGATTTTGCGTATGACATTATTCGTGTTCTCATCACGTACAAACCGGTTAATGAGCACATGGTGGCCGATTCAATTCGATTTTTTTATTCAAAATCGTCGCTTATTAAATTAATTAATTAATGTTTTGATTAAATTAGATAATTTTGTTAACTAATTTTAATTAATTTAATTATTTGATTATATTAATTTTTAACCAAACAATTTTGATAATTAATTTTAATTACCTTAATTAGATGACTTAACTGAATTCATAATCAATTAATTTTGTTAATTAGAACGGGACCGACTTATTCCACCATCATCTTCCATTTCATAATACAGGCACGATTTCATTTAACTTCATTATCAAACCATGTAAAAACCACTAAAACCACACAATCCTTGATTCAATCGAACCTTTTTTCCAAACACCTTTATAAGTCGATTGCTTTTAAGTATCACCATCAACCTCACATAGCTTACTCTTGGGTTTTCTTACAATGAGACCTACTCGATTATAATTAAATCGATTAGATGATTGACACACCAAATATTTCTATATAGACCCGATTAATTCTATAAATTCGAATGCAAATCATTCTTCAAATCAATATAACTTCTAAGCATTTTCTTTTTATAATTTAAACTTTGGATGAAAAAGAGTATATGAGGCGTTCGCTTCACTATCTCTCGAGTATTCGAATGATTGGCGCTCACCATATTCCTCGAATTCTTGTCGTCTGATCAAAACTTTTAATTCTAAACTTTGGATGAAAAAGAGTATAAGAGGCGTTCGCTTCACTATCTCTCGAGTATTCGAATGATTGGCGCTCGCCATATTGCTCAAATTCTCGTCGTCCAATTAAAATACCTTAAATAAACTTGGATAAGGGAATAGGTGGTGCACGCCTCATTATTCCTTGAATAAGCAAGTGGGGGGTGTTCTCTTCACTATCGCGCATATTCGATTTCCACAAACAGCTTTTGATAATAATTTGAACGAAAAAGGAAATAGGAGGCAGTCGCCTTATTATTCCTCAAAAGATTGAACGATTGGTGTGCACCATATTTCTCAATTTCTTGTCGTTCTTCCAAAAATACCAAACATATTAAACCTAATTTCTCGCCCCCGTACGGTCGACTACTTAATTCTTTTTAGAAAGAACACTACTTATATCTTTCTAGTACGTACACAAACTAGCACTTAAGTCTCCACCGCGAGCATGCAAGTAAATGTTTAACTGCTAGGATGCGATCTAAGTACTTATTCATTAAAACACATCCAACTTATCAAACCTCTTTCATCTCCCCCGTGCGATCGAGACTCTTTTAAAAAAGAACATTGTTTAATCCTTTCTAACACGCACAACAAACTAGTGCTTAAGCCTCCGCCGAGAGTAGACAAGTCAACATTTAGCCTTTAGAATACGATTAAACAGTTGTTCATTAAAAAACACCAACAAACCGTAGTTCCCCGAACTACGAATGTTCTGATTTTCTTATTGCACCATAAAGATGCGTGGGTAGGAGATTGCTAGATCTTCGTGAGCACACTAATAAAAAACCTCTCTTTTCCCCCTTCTGAGGTTTCCATCCATCTTTTTTCAATATTTTTGTTCACTTGAAGAAAACAAGTTATATTAAAATGAGGCTCACAAAATTGTAGTTAAAGTAAATATCGGATGAATAGAGAAAAAACATTTTTGTTTTAATTTATAAGTAGAATTTAATTGAAATACACTGACAGTGTAAAAGAATTTTACACTGTTAATCATAGACGTTGGATATTGAAACAAGTTTGACTTTTATTTTAAAAACCTATAAACTAATGCAAACGGATGATGGTGATGAACTGGCAGTGTAAAACTTTTTACACTGACAGTGCACAGTAATTAATCCCTTATAAGAACAAGATATACACAAAATAATAATTTACAAAAATATTTTTATTTATTAATTATTCAATTTTAAAATGTGTATAGGGCCTCTTAATTTTTTGGGCTGACCCTGAATCACAATATATCATCGGTGTTCTTTATTTTTCGTGTTTACCGCTTTCATCAATTAACTCATCAAGAAAATAAAGATACATCATTCTAAAAATCAGATAAATTTTTATATACCTAATTCAGCCCCCTCTTAGGTGTACTATACACTTATAAACATGTTCAATGTATTTGTGCATAAAACATGTCTCTCTTCAATGTGTATGATTTTTGGTAAATGTGGTAAAGGATGTGGTTTGCTAATGCGGGCACCTTTGAAAATACTTTTTTTTTTAGATTTTGAAGTTGGAGAATCCGGAAAAAGTATGTCAACATGTTCGTAATAGGACGGAGACCACTTCTACTCAGTGTTGGTTTGACCTTCTTAAGAGCACACGTTGTTTTTTGGATAGGCAGTCTTCCTCAATTGATCTTTAATGTGAAGTTTTATGTTGTCATCATATTTCAAAAACCTCTCTTGAATCACTTCCAATTCGTTCATGATAAATATATTCAATTTACCATCCTTCATTGCATCATCATTATCAAGGTTTATCTTATTTGAAATTAAATAAGCACACAAAAGACTATACGTATTTCTAAGTGTACAACCAAACTTTGAGCTATCTGAACCTACTTTCTCTGCTCGTTTGGCTTTGTGATAAATAAAATTCAATCTCACTCGAGATATATTACCCACCAACTGTGAATAAATATTATTGTCTCTGAATCTGTGTTTAATACTATAATATTGCGATTAAATGATGTTTATCTCGTTATGTTGATTTTAGATCATTTCATTCACGAAGTCCCAATCTCTACAAAAATCATCTTTACTATTTCCCAACCAATTCTTCAGTGTAGCACGTGTTGGTGTAAGCCCTAGAGGCCAATACTTTTGGTACTTGTATCGAATTATTTATTAATAATAAAAGGTTTTTTCTTTATTATGTTTGTTTAATTAAGTCCCTTGAATAGCTACTCTGTTTAATGTATCAACTGTGACTTAATCATGAGATCACGTTAAACATAAGGACATTATTCTTAAAGTATCCGTAGTCGAGCTTTATTATGAAATGAGATAACATTAAAGCATTAAGACTATTATGTATATAGACTGATGATCACATCTAATGGATCATGGATAAGGAGTTATCAAGTCTTAAACATAGGTATGAATATTAAGAGTAATATTTATACTGGATTGACCCGCTATGAGAATACTATATAGAATGTTATGCAAAGTGTCATAAGGTATTCTCATGGTGATAATGGTGTATACCTTCCTTCGACCAGAAACCACTATGGACCCTAGATGTAGAGTCGGGTGCCTTATTGTTGATCAAACATTGTCCGTAACTGGATGACCATAAACACAGTTGATGGGTACTCCACGAAGCATGCTGAGGGACATGAGTGACCTAGATGGAATTTGTTTATCCTGCATAACAGGATAAATGTTTATGGGCCCAATATTGAACTGGACAAGGATGACACGGTATATGCCTTGTGTTCAATATAGACATAAGGGCAAAAGGGTAATTGTACACATAAGTATTATCACAAAAGGATTTGTCATATCACTTGACATTTTTGTGTCTTGGGTAGTAGCGATGTGTTGCTAGATACTGCTCACTGTTTGTTAAATATGTGATTTAATATAATTGTCAATGTCGCGAAAACCTACAGGGTCACACACAAAAGGACGGATTGATGAGAGATAGAGTAACTAAGAAACACCGTAAGGTACGGTGTATTTAAGTGAATTCTAGAACATCGTAAGGTACGGTGTACTTAAGTGGAATACGAAATATGGTAAGATACCACGCGCTTAAGTGATTTTGGCATATTATAAGATATGGGCCAGATACACTTAAGTGGGCTTTTTAGCTTGCAGCCCACACAAGTGGTTCTATAAATAGAACCCTTGTGCAAAAGCATTTGTGCAGTTGCAATTTCGTTTCTCTCTCTCTCTCTCTCTCTCTCTCTCACTCAAAGCCTTTATTCGTAACAGCTAGCACTGAGATTGAAGGAATCCGTTCGTGCGGACTGAGCAGAGGCATTGTCACCCTTCAACATTCGTGATCTCTCCATAGATCTGCATCAAAGGTTTTCAATCGCCCCAAGAGGTAACGATTCTATCACTGATCATGCCCATTCATAAGGATCACTAAAGGAGAATTTTTTTAAATTCCGTTGCGTTTTGGATCGCTTTTCTCCTTCAGTGGTATCAGAGCCACTTACGAAATGATGCATCTGATAGTTGTTTATTTTTGTATTTTCTGTATTAATATGATTAAAATATAGAATGAATCAAAGAATAAACGAGTAATTAAATTTGGCATCATGTGTGTACGATTTGGATGATTGATGTTGACTATGCTTCGGAATCCGACGTTAGTATGGTGAAGCAACGATACATCGATCGTCCATATGTTACGCAATTGAGATCGATCAAGTTATATATATGATATAAGTAATCCTGATGCAAAATACGGTATATATGATATATTGTTTTTGTTTCGTTCATTCAAACACTTAATGGTTGTTTTCCTTTGAGCGATCAATGGTCATTTGCTTCTTGATCCGACATTAGTATGGTGAAGCAATGATGTGTTGATCAATCATACTGAATTAACAATCAAGGTGTGTTTGATGGTCTGAAATTGGTGCATTAGGGTTAATGACGGCACAAGGGTTGTGCTGTCAAAGAGTTATGCGATTAGGGTTGTGATTGCGCAAGAGTTATGCTTTAAAGTATCAAGTGTTTATGCAAAAAATGATTTCGATTTCAAATGAATTGTTCATTAAAATTTTGAGTCGGGGCGCTGCCCCGACTAACTTTGCATAGTGTGATCAGTCGCCAAAATTTAATTTGGTTTTAATTAATTAACAAAATTTAAATTAATAATAATAATGTGTTTATTATTATTGTCTTGTGGTGATCGGTTATGGCCTTAGTTTTCCTTTATTTTGTTTTGGGATTTTAAAATACGACCTGCGTGTCGTGCCTCTCTTTTAATCTCTTAATATAACTTCTTTTCTCATCTCACTCCCTCGTATGAAAAACGAGTTTCTTTTATGTAATGTAATGTTATGAAGAAAGAGAAGAATACAATATCAAAGGAGGACAACATTGAAGATCTTGGTTGGAGAAGCTTAGATCGTTATTAGGTTAGCTTAGGTTCTCTCATTGGCTTGGGAGAACAATTGCGCTAGGGGCTATAACTGTTTCATTATGTATGTTGATGCATTTGAATGTATGTTGATGCATGTGAGAGACGACTTATATGCAAATTCTCTCAAATTAAATATTAAGTTTATGTTTTCCATGTTTTAGCACTCGTCAAGACTAGTATTGGATAATGTAGGTTTCGCCTAAGCGGGGTGCATGTTCTATATTAGTAAGGTGCGACGGAATAATTATAATATCTAATTGCTAAAACAATGGGTCAAACTTAACTAAACAAACTTTAATAAGATTATATATGTTTAGAAGCAAGAGTTGGAAATGATCCATGTGATGGATTGGAATAAGGAGTTATTCACCCAACTAAAATATTCGAAAGTTGTATTAGATACAATTCGAAGGAGTTCCTACCTAAATAACCTAGTTTTGTGTAATCCGTCTACGCGGACTTAAAACAAAGTGAAATGTGGATATCGACCCACTAGAAAATCTTCCAACGGGATTTTCCTAATCAAATGGAGAGGGTCATTTGTTTTGAGTAAAATAGTGGGAGCATATTTAATTAAAGGCCTAATTAAATATGTTATTGATACTTATATTTTCATTATTTTCATGTAGATTACCATGACAACAAACACCTCTAAAAATATTTTGTGATCAATCCTTGACAAGGAAAAATTGTCTGGGACAAATTTTCTGGATTGGCACCGAAATCTGAGGATTATCCTCAAACATGATAGGAAGCTGTATGTCTTGGAGAAACTTGTTCCTAAAGAGGAACCTCCTAGTTCTGCACCTAAGGCAGAAAGAGATGTTTATAAGAAGCATGTCGATGATGCTTATGAAACTGCTTGTCTCATGCTAGCTACCATGAACTCAGAGTTGCAAAAGCAACATGAGAACATGGCAGCGTTCGATATGATCGAACACCTGAAGATGGTCTATCAAGAGCAAGCAAGGCATGAAAGGTTTGAAGTTTCAAAAACCCTTTTTCAAGGCAAGTTAGCTGAGGGAGGCCTTGTAGGTCCCCATGTGCTCAAGATGATTGGGTATGTGGAAAACCTTGAGAGGTTGGGTTTTTCCCTTGGAAAGGAACTTGTGACTGATTTAATCTTGCAATCGTTGCCAGATAGATTCAGTCAATTTGTCCTTAATTTCAATATGAATGATATGGACAAATCTCTTCCTGAACTGCTAGCCATGTTAAGAACTGCTGAGCAGAATCTGAAGTCAAAAGGGAAGTCCATTCTGATGATCGAAAATGGAAAGAGACAGAACAAAAGACCAACCAAGCAGTGTGATAAAGGGAAAGGCAAGGAAGTTGCTAAACCCAGACCCATTGTTGCTGCTTTGAAGCCTAGTGGAGGCATAGCAAAGGAAGAAACCTGCTTCCATTGCGGTAAGACCGGACACTGGAAGAGAAACTGCCCAAAGTACTTGGAAGATAAGAAGAATGGAGTAGAGACTTCAACTTCAAGTATTTTTGTTATTGAAATTAATTTTTCTACTTCTGCATCATGGGTATTAGATACCGGATGCGGTTCTCACATTTGTACCGATGTGTAGGGGCTAAAAAGGAGTAGAGATTTGGAAAATGGTGAAGTTGACCTACGAGTTGGCAATGGAGCAAAGGTTGTTGATTTAGCCGTAGGAACTTATGTATTGACTTTACCTAGTGGTTTAATAATTCAGTTAGAGAACTGTTATTATGTAGCTGCAATTAGCAGGAATATTATTTCCGTTTCTTGTTTGGATAAGTTTGGTTTTTCATTTATAATAAAGAATAATTGTTGCTTAATTTATTTGAATGATATATTCTATGCTACTACACAAATGAACAATGGATTATATGTCGTTGATCTTGAAATGCTTATTTATAACATTAATACTAAAAGGATGAAACCTAATGAGTTAAATCCAACTTACCTTTGGCATTGTCGATTAGGCCACATAAATGAGAAACGCATTTCCAAACTCCATAAAGATGGACTCTTGGACTCTTTTGATTATGAA
Source organism: Lathyrus oleraceus (assembly GCF_024323335.1). Taxonomy (NCBI): domain Eukaryota; kingdom Viridiplantae; phylum Streptophyta; class Magnoliopsida; order Fabales; family Fabaceae; genus Lathyrus; species Lathyrus oleraceus. Next base: position 235,485,742 of record NC_066584.1, on the reverse strand, counting down.
TCATATGAGACATGCAGATCTTGTTTAATTGGAAAGATGACAAAGTCTCCATTCACAGGAAAAGGTGAAAGAGCTAATGATCTTTTGGCCCTCATACATACTGATGTATGTGGACCACTGAACATACCAGCCAGAGGAGGTTTTCAGTACTTCATCACATTTACTGATGATTTCAGTAGATATAGTTATTTGTATTTAATGAAACACAAATCAGAGTCCTTTGAAAAGTTCAAGTAATTCAAGAATGAAGTAAAAAACCAACTAGGTATGAATATTAAAACTCTTCGATCAGATCGAGGTGGTGAGTATTTAAGCCTAGAGTTTGATGACCATCTGAAAGAGTGTGGGATCCTATCCCAACTTACTCCTCCTGGAACATCCCAATGGAACAGTGTATCTGAGAGAAGAAATCGAACCCTGTTAGACATGGTCCGATCCATGATGAGTCACGCCGATCTTCCAAACTCCTTTTGGGAACATGCATTATTGACAGCAGCTTACACACTTAACCGTGTTCCATCCAAAAAGGTTGAGAAGACACCATATGAGATATGGAGTGGTAAGAAACCACATATGTCTTACATGAAGATTTGGGGTGCCGAAGTTTATGTGAAACGACAAATTTTTCAACTAAGCTTGAGCCCAAATCTGACAAATGCTTATTTGTGGGGTATCCTAAAGAAACAAGAAGGTATTACTTCTACAATCCTTCTGATGGCAAAGTGTTTGTCGCTTGAACTGGAGTTTTCCTAGAAAAGGATTTTATTTCCAAAGGAATTAGTGGGAGGAAAGTAGAGCTTGAAGAAATTCAAGAATCACAAAGAATTGATACACCTATGGAGGAATTAGAGCAGGAAACATAAGTAGTTGTGGAAGAGCAACATGCTCAAGTAGAACAAGACCAACGTAGGTCAAGCAGGATACGTCACCTACCTGACAGATATGGATATCTCATAACTGATCAAGGTGATGTATTACTCATGGATCAATATGAGCTTGTGACCTACCAAGAGGCCATAATTGGTCTCATGTCTGAGAAGTGGCTAGAAGCCATGAAATCTGAAATGGATTCCATGTACACAAACCAGGTTTGGACCTTGGCAGAACCTCCTGTGGGAGTTAACCCTATAGGATGCAAGTGGGTCTTCACAAAGAAGACTGACATGGATGGTAAGGTACATACCTATAAGGCAAGACTGGTTGCAAAAGGATATAAAACAAATTCATGGGGTTGACTATGATGAAACCTTTTCACCAGTTGCAATGCTTAAATCTGTTCGGATTTTACTTGCTATCGCTGCATATCATGATTATGAAATATGGTAGATGGATGTCAAAAATGCTTTCCTTAATGGGAATATTCTTGAGGATGTGTACATGACACAACCTGAAGGATTTGACATACCAGAAGAAGCCCAAAAGATATGTAAGTTACAAAGATCAATCTATGGATTGAAGCAAGCTTCCAGAAGCTGGAATCTTCATTTTGATGAAACAGTAAAACAATATGGATTCATCAAGAACGAAGATGAGCCTTGTGTCTACAAGAAGGTTTGTGGGAGCATGATCGTTTTCCTGGTATTATATGTAGATGACATATTACTCATTGGAAACGATGTCCCTACCCTGCAACAAGTAAAGTCTTGGTTGGAGAAATGATTTTCTATGAAGGACCTAGGTGAAGCAACCTATATATTAGGAATTAGAATCTATAGAGATAAATCACAAAAACTGCTTGGCCTAAGTCAGAGTAGATACATAGACAAAGTGCTGAGATGCTTTAATATGCATGATTCCAAGAAAGGATTCATACCTATGCAACATAGCATGTGTCTATCAAAAACACAATCCCCTTCAACTAAGGAAGAAAGGGATCGCATGAATAATATCCCATATGCACCTGCAATAGGATCTATCATGTATGCCATGTTATGTACTCAACCAGATGTCACGTATGCTTTAAGTGCAACGAGTAGGTACCAATTTGATCCCGGTGATTCTCATTGGGTAGCTGTCAAGAATATCCTTAAGTATTTGAGAAGGACTAAGGACTCATTCTTGATATATGAATGTCAGAAAGAGCTTGTTGTAATTGGATACACCGATGCTAGCTTCCAGATAGATTAGGATGACTTTAGATCGCAATTTGGTTATGTGTTTTGCTTAAACGGTGGCGCTGTGAGCTGGAAAAGTTCAAAGCAAGATATAGTTGCTGATTCTACAAACGAGGCCGAGTATATTGTTGTCTCAAGTGCAACAAAGGAGGTTGTTTGGATCAAAAAGTTCATTAGTCAACTTGGCACAGTTCCTAGCATTATGGATCCCATTGGTCTCTATTGTGATAACAATGGTGCTATCGCACAAGCTAAGGAGCCTAGATCTCACCAACGATCCAAACACATACTTAGGCATTATCACCTCATTCGAGAGATAATAGATAGAGGATATGTGAAAATATGCAGAGTACCTACACTTGACAATATTGTTGACCCACTGACAAATCCTCTTGCACAGTAGAAGCATGATGGTCATACTAGATCTATGGGCATTAGGGGTATGCCTGATTGGCTCTAGTGCTAGTGGGAGATTATTGGTGTAAGCCCTAGAGGCCAATAATTTTGGTACTTGTATCGAATTATTTATTAATAATAAAAGGTTTTTCTTTATTATGTTTGTTTAATAAAGTCCCTAGAATAGCTAGTTTGTTTAATGTATCAAGTGTGACTTAATCATGAGATAACATTAAACATAAGGATATTATTCTTAAAGTATCCGTAGTCGAGCTTTATTGTAAAGTGGGATAACATTAAAGCATTAAGACTATTATGTATATAGACTGATGATCACATCTCATGGATCATGGATAAGGAGTTATCAAGTTTTAAACATAGGTATGAATATTAAGAGTAATATTTATACTGGATTAACCCGCTATGAGAATACTATATATAATGTTATGCAAATTGTCATAAGGTATTCTCATGGTGATAATGGTGTATACCACCCTTCGACCTGAAACCACTATGAACCCTAGATGTAGAGTCGAGTGCCTTATTGCTGATCAAACATTGTCTGTAACTGGATGACCATAAACACAGTTGATGGGTACTCCACGAAGCATGCTGAGGGACATGAGTGACCTAGATGGAATTTGCCCATCCTGGGTAACAGGATAAATGTCTATGGGCCCAATATTGAACTGGACAAGGATGACACGGTCTATGCCTTGTGTTCAATATAGACATAAGGGCAAAAGGGTAATTGTACACATAAGTATTATCACAAAAGGATTTGTCAGATCACATGACATTTTCGTGTCTTGGGTAGCAGTGATGTGTCGCTAGATACCGCTCACTGTTTGTTAAATATGTGATTTAATATAATTGTCAATGCCGCAAAAACCTACAGGGTCACACACAAAAAGACGGATTGATGAGAGATAGAGTAACTAAGGAACACCGTAAGGTACGGTGTACTTAAGTGAATTCTATAACATCGTAAGGTACGGTGTACTTAAGTAGAATACGAAATATGGTACGATACCATGCGCTTAAGTGATTTTGGCATATTATAAGATATGGGCCAGATACACTTAAATGGGCTTTTTAGCTTGCAGCCCACACAAGTGGTTCTATAAATAGAACCCTTGTGCAGAAGCATTTGTGCAGTTGCAATTTCGTTTCTCTCTCTCTCTCTCTCACTCAAAGCCTTCATTCGTAGCAGCTAGCACTGAGATTGAAGGAATCCGTTCGTGTGGACTGAGTAGAGGCGTTGTCACCGTTCAACGTTCGTGATCGCTCCATAGATCTGCATCAAAGGTTTCAATCGCCACAAGAGGTAACGATTCTATCACTGATCATGCCCATTCGTAAGGATCACTAAAGGAGAAATTTTTTAAATTTCACTGCGATTTGGATCACTCTTCTCCTTCAGTGGTATCAGAGCCACTTACGAAACCATGCATCTGATAGCTGTTTATTTTCTGTATTTTCTGTATTAATATGATTAAAAAATAGAATGAATCAAAGAATAAACGAGTAATTAAATTTGGCATCATGTGTGTATGAGTTGGATGATTGATGTTGACTATGCTTCAGAATCCGACGTTAGTATGGTGAAGCAGCGATACATCGATCGTCCATAGGTTACGCAATTGAGATCGATCAAGTTATATATATGATATAAGTTATCCTGATGCAAAATACGGTATATATGATATATTGTTTCTGTTTCGTTCATTCAAACACTTAATGGTTATTTTCCTTTGAGCGATCAATCGTCATTTGCTTCTTGATCCGACATTAGTATGGTGAAGCAATCATGTGTTGATCAATCATACTGAATTAACAATCAAGCTGTGTTTGACGGTCTGAAATTAGTGCATTAGGGTTAATGACGGCATAAGGGTTGTGTTGTCAAAGACTTATGCGATTAGGGTTGTGATTGCGCAAGAGTTGTGCTTTAAAGTATCAAGTGTTGATGCGAAAAACGATGTCGATTTCAAATGAATTGTTCATTAAAATTTTGAGTCGGGGCGCTGCCCCCGGCTAACTCTGCGTAGTGTGATCGGTCGCCGAAATTTAATTTAATTTTAATTAATTAACAGAATTTAAATTAATAATAATAATGTGTTTATTATTATTGTCTTGTGGTGATCGGTTATGGCCTTAGTTTTCCTTTATTTTGTTTGGGGATTTTAAAATACGACTTGCGTGTCGTGCCTCTCTTTTAATCTCTTAATGTAACTTTTTTTCTCATCTCACTCCCTCGTATGAAAAACGAGTTTCTTTTATGTAATGTAATGTTATGAAGAAAGAGAAGAATACAATATCAAAGGAGGACAACCTTGAAGATCTTGCTTGGAGAAGCTTAGATCGTTATTAGGTTAGCTTAGGTTCTCTCATTGGCTTGGGAGAACAATTGCGCTAGGGACCATAACTGTCTCATTATGTATGTTGATGCATGTGAATGTATGTTGATGCATGTGAGAGAAGATTTATATGATAAATAAGCCGGTGAGATCAGAATAATTGCAAATTCCCTCAAATTAAATATTAAGTTTATGCTTTCCATGTTTTAGCACTCATCAAGACTAGTATCGGATAATGTAGGTTTCACCTACGCGAGGTGCATGTTCAATATTAGTAAGGTGCGATGGAATAATTGTAATATCCAATTGCTAAAACAATGGGTCAAACTTAACTAAACAAATTATAATAAGATTATATATGTTTAGAAGCAAGAGTTAGAAATGATCCATGTGATGGATTGGAATAAGGAGTTATTCACCCAACTAAAATATTCGAGAGTTGTATTAGATACAATTGGAAGGAGTTCCTACCTAAATAACCTAGTTTTGTGTAATCCACCTACGCAGACTTAAAACAAAGTGAAATGTGGATCTCGACCTACTAGAAAATCTTCCAACGAGATTTTCCGAATCAAATGGTGGGGGTCATTTGTTTTGAGTAAAATAGTCGGAGCATATTTAATTAAAGGTCTAATTAAATATGTTATTGATACTTATATTTTCATTATTTTCATGTAGATTACCATGACAACAAACACCTCTAACAACATTTTACGATCAATCCTTGATAAGGAAAAATTATCTGGGACAAATTTTCTGGATTGGCACCTAAATCTGAGGATTATCCTCAAACATGATAGAAATCTGTATGTATTTGAGAAACCTGTTCCTGAAGAGGAACCTTCTAATTATGCACCTAAGGCAGAAAGAGATGCTTATAAGAATCATGTCGATGATGTCAATGAAACTACTTGTCTCATGCTAGCTACCATGAACTCAGAGTTGCAAAAGCAACATGAGAACATGGCAGCGTTCGATATGATCGAACACCTGAAGATGCTCTATCAAGAGCAAACAAGGCATGAAAGGTTTGAAGTTTCAAAAACCCTTTTTCAAGGCAAGTTAGCTGAGGGAGCCCCTGTAGGTCCCCATGTGCTCAAGATGATTGGGTATGTGGAAAATATTGAGAGGTTGGGTTTTCCCCTCGGAAAGGAACTTGCGACTAATTTGATCTTGCAATCGTTGCCAGATAGATTCAGCCAATTTGTCCTTAATTTCAATATAACTGATATGGACAAATCTCTTTCTGAACTGCTAGCCATGTTAAGAACTGTTGAGCAGAATCTGAAGTCAAAAGGGAAGTCCATTCTGATTATTGGAAATGGAAAGAGACAGAACAAAAGACCCATCAAGCAGTGTGATAAAGGGAAAGGCAAGTAAGTTGCCAAACCCAAACCCATTATTGCTGCTTTGAAGCCTAGTGGAGTGCAGTGTCGTCTGTGCGCCAGTAAGAATGGAATCTACAATGTCCCTACCAAGAGAGCCTTCCAGAAAGATTCCTCTATATATACCCGCTTTTGTAAGATCCATAATACGTCAACATCAAGGAAACACATCAATAACATGATCTTCCCTAGCTTTCTCTTCCATGAATATCTCTTGATTAGCTGACCTGGGTGGATCTTCCGAAGCATCTGGTGTCATATAAGGATGTGAAATTCTAAAATACCACTATTGCACCTTTTGCTTCAATCGGTATCATATGATTAAGGAAATCATCATACATGGTATCTACATCTCTGCAAGGCATAATAGGAGGAACCGAATCAGAAGGGTCACTTGGAACAAACCACATATACATGAATTGGCGCATGACACCCTTAGTCAAATATGGATACAACATACGTGACCCACAAGATACACTCTAAAGGGTTTTGTCGTCCGATTTCATCTGAGCGGAGTGAATGCATAAGCACGAGGCGTATCCTCAATGTAGGTGTTAACATATGACCATCTGAATATGTGTGGGAAGTGCTTGAGGATTTGTGCCTGAAAATGGTACATATGAATTGTTAGTAATTATGTGGCACAAGTGTTATGAAACAGTAAATGACGTGAATATATTACCATCAACAGTGTGCAACTAGCTGCCAATTATTTGGTCTTCCACCTACAAGCGCTGATAGCATATCATGGTTAATAATAGAATAATTGATCTTGCATAAGTCTCATGGCCTAGATAATTGCATTTCATCCTGAAATCACTACTCTTTAGGTTGTGACAGGCTCGCAATCTTCCGACCATGGTTAATGCATTTTAAAGCATCACAATCCTACAGAAAAAAAATCATCGTCAGAAACTTCAAATGTTATAACATATGTGTTTCAAAAAATAAATAGAAATGGATTTTACCTTCATGTCTCACACATGCAATGCAACATGTTTCGGATATAGATGCAACAACGATAAGTCGTACAGGCCTCCTTCAAACCCATCAAGAACGACATCAACCTATGGTGTCTCATGCTGGATCGATGGAACTTCTGGGGCATTAAGAGATGCATGAACCTCAGAAGTTGTCGTCTCCACATCAAACGAACTAGAATCAATCAGTGCATGCGATAGTATGGTTATTTCACTACGAACCAATGGATGTTGTGACACTCTGCGAGCCTTAATCTAGCTTGGTTATCATCCATAATACCTATAATTAAACCACACAAGCATTATCCACATGAAACACAATAAAAACAAAGACAAATAGTGCAATCAGACTAAATATGGAAATGCATTTCCATATTTCTTTAATGTCAAAATTTGATCAAATTCGTAAGTGCATTTTCGTATTAACCTGCAACTTAAAAAAACATGAAAATGACATAAATGCATGGAAACCAAACATGCTCGTACATTTAAACTACCTATCAAACAGATTGTTCAGTTAAATAACGTATCTAAACTACTTATTACACAACCTAATGGTCAATTTCTACAAATGTATAGAGAAATAAAAAATGTATAGAAAAAACAAAAACTTACCAAATGTGAGTTTGATGTTGAGCTCTTTGATTGATTGAATGTTGAAAGTAGAAATTTGAAAGTGAGTTGAGAGAGTTTGAGATTTTGAGAGAGTTTGAGTGAGTTTGAGAGAATAAAAGAGAAAGGAGAAAGGAGAAAAATCAGTTGCGTATTTGATTAAAAACGTGTTTATAAGTGCACTTTCGTAATTTATACGAAGATACATTTCCGTAATAATTTTTTTTATAAAATTAAGTTTTGTCTCACATACGAACTAACTGGAATTAGAGTGCGTCCGAATATATATTTTTAGATTTTAAAAATAATTTTAATTTTTTATTAGGGTGTGGAAGCAAATTTTAATGTAAGAAGAACAATTCCCTAAAGTTATCCGTATTACACGGACTTAAATTGATTCGCATTCCACGTGTAACATCTCGTGCAACACATATCCTACATAGCAATCTAGTTGAAGACAAAATATTCATAAAAATTGCTTTAAATATTTGCTTGTGTATCATTTAAATCATTGTTAAGCTAGCTCTTACCATCAATTTTGTCTTCATTAGCAAAGAAAATATACTATTTTTTTCTAATGAAAGAAAATATGATATTTCTACTTTGTTTAATTCAATTGTCGTATAGTTAATGTAGGTTACCACGCAGGTAACATCCTGAGTCGGCACTCATCATAACCTTTGACACTGTTTTGCTCATTGCATTGCATGTTGTCGTAATTAACTATAATAATATTACTATTAACAAAGTCTTCCCTTGACATTAGACTCCTACAAATTATTAATTATAACGATATAACTCATTTCCATCACTAAAGTATCATGTGATTCTTCATCCATCTTTTTCATTTTCATTTTCATGCATGCTTATGTTTGAGAGTAATGAATCATTGATCCTTGGTTTATTTAGAGTTTTAGTGCTAATTTATAAGTACAAGGAAAACAAAAACAATAGCTTATTTGATTGACATGGAAGCAGAAACGGGTGAAGAACATGTGGTGAGGCGAGTTATTGATGGAAGGGGGAGGAAAAGTTTTGGAGAGTTGATAGAAAACTCAGCAAGCTTCCATGAGAGAAGTGACGAAGAGGAGACGAAATGGGAGGCGTTATGGAGGCTTCCAACATATGATAGGATGAGGAAAGTGATTTTGAAGCAAGTTCTTGATAATGGAAAAGTTAACTATGAAGAAGTTGATATCAACAAGCTTGGAGTAGAGGAAAAGAAGCATATTTTGGAGAGCATAATAAAGACTGCGGAAGTAGATAATGAGAAATTTCTTCAAAAAATGAGAGACAGAATTGATAGGTAAATGATTATATGACTAAATATTTCTATGTAGATTTGGTTGATTCATGTTTTTGTGCAAGGTTGTACTAACTGGTTGTTGATGTTGTTATAGGGTAGGAATTGAGATTCCTAAGATTGAAGTCCGGTTTGAGAATTTAACAGTTGAAGGGGATGCATATGATGGAACCAGGGCTTTACCAACACTAATCAATGCTACCCTCAATATAATTGAGGTATGTTTAACAAAAAGATGGTAATTCATATGAAATTATCACTCTTTTCAATTTTAATTTCTATATCTTGAAATAAATTAAAAAGTAAGATATATTATTATAATATAGAACTAGAATCATTGTCCAATTATTCCCTTTTTTTTATGCGGATTCCAATTATTCCTTCTTTTCCTTTGCGACTTGCATCAGAGACATTACCTGCACCCTATTTGAAAATAGATGCTACAGTGAAACAGGTTATAAATTGCTGTAAATTGTTTTTTTCTTTCTTCCATTATTTAAAAAATACTACATTAATCTTCCCTGCCCATAATGAGTACTAAGTTGACTATTTCATATAAATTAAAATAAATTAAAATAAATTAAAAAAAGATGATATTTCTACTAAAATATCTTTTTATTAAATATTGAGAATAATAAAAATAATATTATTAAATAGTAAAATTGAAAAAGATATATTAAAAATTAAAATAAATTATTCATTTTAAAATATCTTTTATTTTAAATAAATAACACATGCAGTGAGGAAAGATTCTTAGATAGAACAATCATAATAAAACAGGTAAGTATATTCAGTTATTCATAATTTTTTATTAATTAAAGAAAATTAAATTATCTTTCACTTTCATATCACAACAATTCCGTCATTCAAATTAAAAATTAAATTAAATTTTAAATAAATTTAAATTCTTTCTTTTATTATTGAATATTTTTAAAAATATGAATTTTGATGTGTTTTTATGCAAATATTTCTCCAAGAGAGTAATAATTATATACATTTAAAGAACAATATTTATACACAAACTCAATGCCAAATCTCCAGCCATATAAAGAGCTTCTTTTAAGAAAATAACTTTCTTAAGGTTGCATATTTTTGTGTAAAAGAAATATACAGAGAAATTTTCTATAGAGAAAATAATTATAAATTTAAATAGTTATTTTAAAATATTATTTTAAATATTTTATTATTTAATTAATTTTTTTATTTGATATCAAAATTTTAAAAAAAAATTACTTAATTTTGAAATTATTGTAAATAGTTTTTATAAAAATCATTTTTGAAATATAACATTTTTAAAAAATTATAATTTCAACTATGTTTTGATCTTTAATGATATATATTTATGTTATATGATGTCAAATTAATCTTTTAATTTTAAAAAAAAAAAAATTTAAAAACTTATAATATTTTAAAAAATATTTTATCAAATTTATTTTTGAAAAAAAAAATTGATGTATAACAAACATGCCCATAATCTTAAGGGATTGAGTATAGAACTAGGTATCTGAGCTAGTCGGTCCCGTTAACCCATCTCACATAAATTATTTTATATATTTTCTCTGATTCTATATAAGAGATAAATTATTTTTTAAATTCATTCAAGAATCACAATGTATCTAGTCTAATAATAAATCAGATAATTGATTATGGTATGAAATTAAAATATAAATCAGAGAGAGTACTATTCATTTAACACTTTATTTATGTGAAACTAATTAGTCTCGCTTGAATTTTAAATAGAAATATGAAATGTGAAGCAATGAATAACATAAGCTTATTTTTTTTTATTTGTTGTTTCTGTATTTCCACAATATGTAGATAAACGTGGTTTATATAACTTGTTTTTCTTAGTCATGTAGTGCAGTGACTTATGATATTATATATGTGTTTCTGTTTGTGGCAAATAGGGACTTTTGGGTTATATCAAGATTTTGGCATTTAAGAAAAGGGTTATCAAGATTCTCAAAGATGTTAGTGGAATTGTAAAACCATCAAGGTACTTTAATTAGTGATGCTATATGGACACTTCAAAACATATTCTCTACATATTTTTGGAGAATATTCATAAAAAGTTCATATATTGTATGAGTATGAGAATGAACAACTAAATAAGAGATGGTCATTAGATTTGACATTACCAAAATAAATAAAGAATATATTGGCAACTGGATTTAATTTTGTGTCTCTCTTTTCAGAATGACTTTATTACTGGGACCTCCAGGTTCAGGAAAAACTACACTGCTTCAGGCACTTGCTGGGAAAATGGACAAGGATCTAAGGGTTGGTCATCCCCTCCTAATTCCCTTTTCGAAATGATAAATGCATGATTGTGACTATGTTCCTATGAAAAAGTTATAAGAAACATGTGCTTAACATCCTAGTAGTAAAATCAAAATTAATAAAACACCCAACAAAAAAATACTAAAACAGAAATTTAGATGTTTGACTATGCATCATCATAAATTCTCTACAGGCATCAGGAAGAGTGACTTACAATGGTCATGAATTGTCAGAATTTGTTCCTCAAAGAACATGTGCTTATATTAGTCAGGATGATCTTCACCATGGAGAAATGACAGTGAGAGAGACGCTGGACTTGTCCGGACGCTGCTTAGGTGTTGGAACAAGGTATGATATGTTGATAGAATTGTCAAGACGAGAAAAAGCATCAGGCGTCAAACCAGATCCTGAAATAGATGCTTTCATGAAAGCCACATCAATGGAAGGTCAAGAAACAAGTCTTGTTACAGATTATATTCTCAAGGTTTCGGTTATGCTATTACTTTTCAATTAAATTTCAACATAAATCCAACTTTCCTCAATCTAATTTATTTATGTAATACAATAGATTCTTGGGTTGGAAACGTGTGCTGATATTTTGGTGGGAGATGAGATGAGAAGGGGCATATCAGGTGGACAAAAGAAGCGTTTAACCACTGGTAAGTGTCATGTGCTTCTTGAATTGCATGTGTCTTTATAGATAAATTAACAACATTCCAAGGCAAGAAAATGAATAGCATATGTTATTGGTTCTGCTATAACATTTCTTGAATTGTATAGATGAATGAATCTATCATTGAGTAATATTAATTCGTATAAATTTAATACAGGTGAGATGTTGGTAGGACCTGCAAAAGCCCTCTTTATGGATGGAATTTCAACTGGTTTGGATAGTTCTACAACCTTCCAAATTGTCAGGTTTATGAGGCAGATGGTTCATATCATGGATGTCGCTATGATAATCTCACTTCTTCAACCTGCACCAGAAACGTACAACCTTTTTGATGACATAGTATTACTTTCAGAAGGTGAGATTGTTTATCAAGGTCCGCGTGAGAGTGTTCTAGACTTTTTTCAAAGTGTCGGCTTCAAGTGCCCAGAAAGGAAAGGAATTGCAGACTTTTTACAAGAGGTAACTTCTAGAAAGGATCAAGAGCAGTACTGGTTCAGAAGGGACATACCTTATCAATACGCTAGTGTGCCTGATTTTGTAACGCACTTCAACAATTACTGCATCGGTAAACAACTTCACGAAGAGATTCAAGTTCCATTTGATTCTAGTAAAACTCATCCTGCTGCATTAGTGAAGGAAAAGTATGGAATCCCCAAATGGGAACTCTTCAAGGCATGTTTTTCAAGAGAATGGCTATTCATGAAGCGTAGCTACTTTGTATATATATTTAAGACTTTTCAGATTACTATCATGTCTATAATTACCATGACAGTATTTTTTAGAACAAAAATGGAGCATGGTCAACTTGAGGATGGGGGGAAATATTATGGTGCACTGTTTTTCAGCCTTATCAATGTCATGTTCAATGGAGCGGCAGAACTTGCAATGACTGTTAACAGACTTCCTGTTTTCTTCAAGCAGAGAGATTTCTTATTTTATCCAGCATGGGCTTTTGCATTGCCCATTTGGGTCCTCAGAGTTCCTCTCTCTATAGTGGAATCAGTATTATGGATCATCCTCACTTATTATACTATTGGTTTTGCTCCAGCACCTAGTAGGTATGAGAATGCAATCTATACTGAGTTAGTTTGACATGTGAGAATGTTAGGATGAATGTGTTCACACAAGATAAAATTAAAGCATTAGAGAGAAAATTGGAATTGCACGTAATGTTGAAAAGATGGTAGGTTAAGAAGATTAAGAAGATGTGTGCAAATGTTAATAAGATTTGTTCAATTATGTATCTTAATGCTTATTACAGGTTTTTCCGTCAACTACTGGCATTCTTCTGTGTGAATCAAATGGCTCTATCCCTTTTCCGGTTCATTGCTGCAATTGGAAGGACAAGAGTTGTGGCTAACACATTTGCTTCCATAACCATTTTAGCTGTTTTCGTCTTAAGTGGATTTACTGTTTCAAGAGGTAAGTAACAATATATCTTTATACACCTATACAACTTAATAATTTTTCAATATTAAATGAGATTTCTTATTTTTCATGTGAAATTGATTCTTTTTATCTGATCACTGCAAACCCTCTCTCCATATATAGATGATATTGGGCCATGGATGATATGGTGCTATTATGCTTCACCTATGATGTATGGAATGACTGCAATAAGCATCAATGAATTTCTAGACAAAAGATGGAATACTGTGAGATCTTATTCTTATTGAGATAATAATTGGTCTTCAACCTCATAACCCTACATAACTACTGATTCTTCACTTTTACAGCCTAATATGGACCCTAGAATCGATGAACCCACAGTTGGAAAAGCATTACTCAAGGCCAGAGGCATATTTACAGAAGACTATTGGTATTGGATATCTATCGGTGCTCTTATAGGATTTTCTCTACTGTTCAATGTCTGTTTCATTCTTGCTCTAACTTACTTGGACCGTAAGTTTCTATCCTATCCTATTCATTCTTGATATTGCATGTTTGCATCTGTAAAGTTTTGTTTCTTAAATTAATAAATAATCTTTCTAAAGGAACACTATAAAGATACTTTTTAGATTACTATATCAAAAAAAGCAAAGCCACTAATCTTGCAGCATGAAAGATAATAACCATTTCATAAATCCTTCGCATAAAAACCCTCTGACATCACTTTGAAATTAAATTGCAGCATTCAGAAGCTCAAAATCTATCATGGTGGAACAGGAAGACAATAGGGAAACCACAACGACATCCTCCTCAGTGGAAAAAACAACAGGAGAAATTACAGAAAATTCAGCTTCAAATGTTGAATCATTTGAAGGTAATAATAAATGATAGAAGCAACTACCCTCAATGAGATAATAGAAAAGATATAGTTTATCTTCATGTAAAATAATTTATAGAATAAAACATCAATTAGCCCCCTAAGTATCATTGTTTCTCCTATTTGATCCTTAGGGACTAAATATGAGAGTGATACTTATGGTAGTAAAAAGAGACGCCACTTCTATCCTAAATAAAGTTTACCTACCAAAATGAGTTGCTTATCTATCTATCTTTCAAGTGTATCATTGATATGATTTCTGCAGTGTATTATACTAACATGCAATTTACTATAAATTCTCATGCCAATTGGAAATGAATGAAAAGATAATTGTAATTACTACAGGTGTTGACATGGAAGTAAGAAACAACACACGTAGTTCTATTCCTAAAGCTGCAAAGAATGCAAAATTCAGGAAGGGAATGGTGTTACCCTTTCAGCCTCTGTCACTTGTTTTTGAAAATGTGAATTATCACATTGATATGCCAAATGTAAATTCTTATTCCCCCTCTTGTATCATATCCAATCATTTTATTATTAGCTTTGACATTTGTATTTTTCTAGCTGTGACAAATATTTGGATTGACCTTATCTTTTTTTTCTTTCTCCACACTCATTTATAAGTAAAACACACTGATTAAACATTGAGGGGTAAAGGTGCAGGGAAAATGATTAAGCATTATAGTTAAAACACTCAATAGTAAATTTAAAGTTATTTTGAAAAATGTGTTACAGTATCACAACTCCCAAATATAACCTAAGTAGTTTGTTATCAGGAAATGAAGAAGCAAGGAATTGAAGAGAATAAACTCCAACTACTAAGAAACATAAGTGGTGCTTTTAGGCCTGGAATTTTAACAGCATTAGTTGGTGTAAGTGGTGCTGGAAAAACCACTTTGATGGATGTGCTTGCAGGAAGGAAAACTAGTGGTCACATTGAAGGAAGTATCAGCATATCGGGTTATCACAAGAACCAAGCAACTTTTGCTCGGATTAGTGGTTATTGTGAACAAAACGATATCCACTCTCCCAATATTACAGTTTATGAGTCGCTTCTGTTTTCTTCTTGGTTGCGGCTCAGTAAAGAGGTTGATATAGAAACACGAAAGGTATGTTACTATCAAATCAATTCTCATGCTAAACCCCTCCTCGTAGGCTCTTATATCGGTCTATTTGAAATATGCCACCGCCTCTTTGCATATGCAAGTTTCATGCGCTTTAAGTTTATTTCATGTGGTTAGCAAGGAATCAAGTATTTGTTGTCAAACTCCATGCATGGCAGGATGATAAGTCCCCATTTTTTTAGTAACAATAATAACAGACAAAAATGACAATCGAGAAAAACTAACTAAGCAGAACAACAATTAAGAGTACACTCCAACTGATTCTAATTGTCTACAACTCTACTTATTATCCTCAGATGTTTATTGAGGAAGTTATAGAGCTAGTTGAGTTACATCTAGTGAGAAATTTCTTAGTCGGCCTTCCTGGAATAGATGGCTTATCAACTGAGCAGAGAAAGAGGCTTACCATTGCTGTAGAATTGGTTGCGAATCCTTCCATTATCTTTATGGATGAACCAACAACTGGTCTTGATGCTAGAGCTGCAGCAGTTGTTATGCGTACAGTTAGAAACACAGTGGATACAGGGAGAACTGTTGTGTGCACAATTCATCAACCAAGCATTGATATATTTGAACATTTTGATGAGGTAAATATGAATAACAAGAATTTGCAAAAGAAATTGTTAATGCTATAATGATTTAGAAGGAACTATACTAATTACTAACCTTTGGCCCATTTTGAGTATAGTTGCTTTTGTTGAAGACCGGTGGACAAGTGATATATGGTGGCCCTCTAGGTCGAAATTCTGAGAAACTTATCGAGTACTTTGAGGTAAACTTGTCCCTGATAATGTATAAACTTAATTAGTTAGATGTCAGTAACCTAACAGATTGTGTATAACATTTTTCAGGCTATTACAGGAATTCCAAAGATTGAAGATGGATATAATCCAGCTACATGGATGCTGGAGATCAGTTCTCCTGTGGTTGAGTCTCAGCTTGATATAGATTTTGCGGAATTATACAATAACTCAAGCCTTTACGAGTAAGTGACACTCAGTCATTCATTCCTATATTCTGAGAGACTCGCGTTTCTTTTTACCCATATTTGTCTAGAATTTCTCATGATGCTTTGATTTTAAAAAATCCAGAAAGAGCCAAGAACTTATCAAGGAACTATCCACACCAGCACCTGGAACAAAGGACCTTTACTTTCCATCTAAATACTCGCAACCATTTGTTACTCAATGCAATGCTTGCTTCTGGAAACAGTACTGTTCCTATTGGAGGAATCCACAGTATAATGCCATCAGATTCTTCATCACAATAGTTATTGGTGTTTTGTTTGGACTTATTTATTGGAAAAAAGGAGATAAGATGTAAGTCTTAATGTTATTTGACAGTATTATACTTCGCCAATACATTTTAACGTTGACACTGTTTCTAACATCAATACACAATGACATGTTTCCATACAATGACATGTTTCACAATTGTATATATTACATGAGAAAATTAAAATATCATATTTGCAGACAAAAGGAACAAGACCTTTTAAATCTTGTTGGAGCTATGTATTCCTCTGTTATTTTCCTTGGTGCATCCAACACTAGCAGTGTGCAACCTATTATTGCAATAGAAAGAACAGTTCTATACCGTGAAAGAGCAGCTGGATTGTACTCAGAGCTTCCCTATGCAATTGGTCAGGTGAAACTATCAAATTCCTTCACTTAAAAGAACAGTAACAAAGATAGCTTAGCAAAACTACACAGTGCATTAAAATAACTGTTTTTGCAGATTGCGATTGAAGTCATTTATGTTGCAATCCAAAGTCTGATATACTCCACTATCCTCTACTGGATGATTGGGTTCCAACCACAAGTCGAAAACTTCATTTGGTTTTACTTCTTCATATTCATGTCCTTTATCTACTTCACACTATATGGAATGATGACGGTGGCCCTGACACCAAACCACCAGATTGCTGCCATCGTGATGTCTTTCTTCATCAGTTTTTGGAACCTATTCTCTGGTTTTCTTATTCCAAGAACGGTATGTATGATCAGAAAAGATAAAAAAATATTTCTTATTCTTCGTATGATAGGAATAACACAAATGTAATAATTGTTTTCCACTTTGCAGCAAATTCCAATATGGTGGAGGTGGTATTATTGGGCATCTCCTGTGGCATGGACTATATATGGACTGGTGACATCCCAGGTGGGTGATATGAATAGTCCAATAGAGGTTCCTGGATATAGGCTCATGACAGTAAAAGATTACCTTGAGAGACGATTGGGCTTTGAACATGACTTCCTTGGATTTGTTGTTTTGGCTCATATTGCTTTTTGCCTTCTCTTCCTGTTTGTATTCGCCTATGGCATCAAGTTTTTAAACTTCCAGAAAAGATAATCATACATGGAATAAAGGAATGTCAAAACTGAGAATCGCCATACAAAATTATATTAGGTAAAATTACTTGTAAACTAAATATGTGAAACTATACCCTATAATGATTTATTGTTCAATATTCAATCTGATTGTACTCAATTTCCCGTGTGTATTGATCTTTCGCTAAATCTAATTATGTACAATTCATCGCATATAAAAATGGGAAACTTCACTCATCTCATCTCCCCTAATGGGAAACTTCACCCAGCCCACAACTATCAACTAGAAGCGCTGAAGCTGTGACGACCGCCACACAAGGTGTGACGAGCGTCACGCCCCCCTGCTTTGTGTTACGAGCGTAACACATGGTGTGACGAACATCACACCCCCATTCCTATATTTTTGGGTTTGACGCGTAACAGAAACACGTTCTTCCTCTTTCTTCGCTTGACCAGTTGACGTGAGGAAACCTACTGAATGGAAGAAACGGTCACTTGATGGATTGGTATAAATAGGACCAGTGGTGGAACCCTGCAAAGGACACGCTCAATTTTCCAGTTTTCGGCACCGCATTATTTTTACTGTTTTTCTTATTTTCCAGCACTCTACTTTCCTAGCAATTTTTATTTCCTTTCCTTTTCCAGTCAATTTTAAAGCATTCAATTAATTTTCTCACAATAGTTTCTACACCGGAAACTATTGTGCAATTTTTACTGGATCTAACCTTACGTTAGATCATAGTATTTTATTCCTTCGTTTTTATTTTCTTGTCCGATCGAAGATTGTAAGAACAAATCCAACCGGTTTGTGGTGGAGAGTTCAAGCATCGAAGCTAGGAATAATCAAGACTTCTATTAATTTTACGGGTTCTTTAATTGTATTATTTAAATTTATATATGCTTTGCACTGCTATTTATTTATACTGTCTGTCTGATATGGTTGTATGTAAGCATAATTATTGTTTAGGCTTGTTTAGCATGTCTGGCTAAATAAACTTAGATATCGGTATGTAGAGTAAGCGGAATGAAGGAATCAAAACTAAGTTGGTTTAATTTTGTTTAAAAACATAATCACTCTTTTTATGGTCTCAATTTACAGAGTTAATACCAAGGTTTTTGTACGAGAGTAAAAGACATAAAGAAGTTAAAATCAATAGAACGACGGTTTGAGCTTTTAACTGGACTGTGTAAATTGGACATTAATTTTAAATCAGGGTGAAAGCAATTTTTAGAGTTAATTAAATTCTAATCATTTTCAAAAAGTATTTTTAAAGGTTAAATGTGAGGACGAGAGTTAAGCATTTAAGTTTAATTATATAATCTAAGTCAACAGAGCGAGAGTTTGAGACAAGGGTGTTTAAATGGTTAGCATTTTCTTAAAAAGAGTTTCTATAGATTCTATTGTTTTCAAAAAGTGATTTTGGACTTAACAAATTAGTGACAACGCACGTTAATATAAAGTCATAGTCTATTCGACAGAGCGAGAGTTTGAGAAAAGGCTTTTAAATCAATAGTGTCTACTGAAAAGATTTACTTTAAAACTACGAAACCAACGAAGATTTGATTCCCTAATTACGACGAACTGCATACCGATATCCGCTTATTTGATATTTAATCTAGATCTTATTTTAGTTTTATTTTTTTCCCCTAATCAACAAAGTATCATCCGCCTTAGCTTTACGAAGTAACCTTATAAAAACGGTATATCGATTCATAAGTCCCTGTGGGATCGATATCTTTTATTACTACGCGATTAGACTGTGCACTTGCAGTTAATACCCCAATAGACTCATAAAGTCGCGATCAAGTTTTTGGCGCCGTTGCCGGGGACTTTTATTTAGTCGATATCGTAACTCTCCTGTTACGCTGTAGAGACTAAGGCAATTTTTATTTTTATTTTTCTTGTCTTTCGTTGATTTGTATGCCACATACTCGCTCACAAGGCGAACCGTACTACTTACGAATCAACAACGTTGAACGATATCTCTGAGTCTTATGACGAATTCGGGAGTATCGTGCTGCAAACAATCTTCCGCCAATCGAAAATCCTGATTTCAAAAATCTTCTTCCTTCGCTGATACCCGAGATGGCAGAACCAGCTCGTGCTCTTCGAGATTACTCCGCTCAATCGCAAGATGAGCCGCATTCGAGTATTGCTCCACCCGCAATCGAAGCAAACAACTTCGAACTTAAACCTTCGTTGTTACAGGCAGTGCAACAGAATCAATTCTTTGGAAATCCTACCGAGGATCCAAACCTTCATTTATCCGTATTTGTTCAATACGCTGATACTGTTAAAGCTAATGGTGTCACTTCAGAGGCAATTCGACTTCGTCTTTTTCCTTTCTCGTTAAGAGATAAAGCTAGAAGATGGCTTCAGTCTCTTCCTTCCAACTTAGTCACCACATGGAATGAGTTGAAGAAAGTCTTTCTTGCCCGATATTTTCCTCCAAGCAAAACAGCTATGTTAAGAGCCCAGATAAATGGATTTAAACAGAAAGATAACGAGTCTCTTTTCGAAGCATGGGAAAGATACAAAGACATGATAAGACTTTGTTCACACTATGGTTTAGAGGACTGGTTAGTAATTCATACCTTCTATAATGGTCTCTTATACAACACAAGATTAACAATAGACGCCACCGCAGGTGGTGCGCTTATGGATAAACCTTACGCTGACGCTTATCAACTTATCGAAAGCACGGCCCAAAACCATTATCAGTGGGGAAGCGACCGAACAATGGTAGAGAAACCTCAAACGAAAACTGGCATGTACGAGATAAGTAGCCTTGATCATGTTAATGCAAAAGTGGATGCTCTTGCCCAGAAAATTGAAAGTTTAAATGTATCACCTTCAGCCACCGTGGTTGCCGTGACTCAAAATTGCGAAGTCTGTGGAATCCAAGGTCACACTCCTACAGATTGTCAACTCCTAACAGGAATCCAAGCAGAGCACGTGAACTATGCACAAGGAAATCCTTACTCGCATACCTATAACTCAAACTGGAAGAACCATCCTAATTTTTCATATAAGAGTAATAATGCCTTATACGCACCAGGACAAGCTCCCAATCAAGCCCCAGTTATACCTCCTGGATATCAAAAGCCGACCCCATCTACACCTAACAATAACGTTCCTAGGAAATCCAACTTGGAAATCATGATGGAGAACTTCATAGCTTCTCAACAGCAAACCAATAAAGATTTCTTAAACCAGAATGTACACACTAACGAACAGATTAAACAACTAGCAAGTAAAGTAGATGCCCTGGCTACCCATAACAAAATGCTGGAAACACAAATCTCACAAGTAGCTCAACAACAAGCACCTACTGCAGCCCCAACTGGTACATTTCCTGGACAACCCCAACCTAACCCGAAAAGCCACGCTCATGCAATTATATTGAGAAGTGGAACAAAGATAGAAGGACCATCTGATCCAAGAATTGAAAACCAAAACTCTAAAAAGTCAACTGAGGAAGAAAATAAACCTAAGGAAAAGGAAGAGAGTAATAAGGAAACCGTAGAAATGAGAGAACCTTATGTACCTCCACCGCCTTATAAACCACCTATCCCTTATCCTCAGAGGCTAATTAAAACCAAAGACGCGGGCCAATTTAAAAAATTTGTTGACCTACTGAAACAATTAAACGTCACCATTCCTTTCACAGAAGCTATTACACAGATGCCCTCGTATGCTAAGTTCTTAAAAGAAATTCTTTCTAATAAAAGGAAACTTGAAGATAGCGAAACTGTTACACTCACTGCTGAATGTAGCGCTATAATCCAGAATATGCCTCCTAAACTTAAAGATCCTGGTAGTTTCTCTATACCCTGTCACATAGGAAAATTTGTCATAGACAAAGCTTTATGCGATTTAGGAGCCGGTATCAGTGTTGTGCCCTTGTCCATATGCAAGAGACTTGAAATGGGAGAATTAAGACCAACTAAAATGTCTGTGCAATTAGCAGATCGTTCCGTTAGATATCCCATAGGAATTCTTGAAAACGTTCCCGTGCGCATAGGTCAATTCTACATTCCAACCGATTTTATAATTATGGACATAAGAGAAGATGAAGTTACACCCATTATATTGGGAAGACCTTTCTTAGCAACCGTCGGTGCTATCATAGACGTAAAACGAGGACGACTCACCTTCGAAGTAGGAGAAGAGAAAATTGAGTTCATTCTTTCCCAATTTTTGAAAGCATCTGCAATAGAAGACACATGTTACTTCATAGATATCATCGATGAATGCATAAAAGAAACAGAAATAGAAAATGACAAATTGTCAGACTATCGTGTAGAAGACAGACTGAACCATTGTTTAGCAATAACATCGGATCCTACGCAATGCCTTAAGAAACCTACCCTCGACTTGAAAACACTTCCCAAAAATCTGAGATATGAATTCCTAGACTTAGAACTTGAACGACCAGTGATAGTTAATGCAGACCTAGGAAAACTCGAAACCGAAAAACTCCTACATATCTTAAGAAAGTATCCAACCGCACTAGGATACAACATCACCGATCTTAAAGGGATAAGTCCTTCTATTTGTATGCATCGCATCATGCTAGAAGAAGACTGTAAAACTTCTAGGGAACATCAGAGGAGACTAAACCCGATCCTGAGTGAGGTAGTGAAGAAGGAAGTAACGAAGTTATTAGAGGCAGGTATCATATATCCTATATCCGATAGCAAATGGGTTAGTCTTGTACACGTAGTACCAAAGAAAGGAGGTATAACAGTTATCGAAAATGAAAAAGGAGAAACTATAACCAAACGAATCGAATCGGGATGGAGAATATGCATTGATTATAGAAAGCTAAACAAAGCAACTCGAAAAGATCATTTTCCTTTACCATTCATAGACCAGATGTTAGAACGATTAGCAAAGCATTCTCATTTCTGCTATCTAGACGGTTACTCAGGCTTCTTTCAAATACCAATTCATCCTGATGACCAAGAAAAGACAACATTCACATGTCCTTTTGGTACCTTCGCTTATCGACGAATGCCGTTTGGCTTGTGCAATGCTCCTGCAACCTTCCAAAGGTGCATGATGGCAATATTCGCCGATTTTCTCGAAAACATCATGGAAGTCTTTATGGATGACTTTTCCGTATGCGGGCAAAGTTTCGAAGAATGTCTTGAAAACCTAGAAAGAGTTCTAGAACGATGTGTAAAAGTAAACCTAGTACTTAATTGGGGAAAATGTCACTTTATGGTACAAGAAGGAATTGTTTTAGGACACATTATATCAAATAGAGGAATTGAAGTAGACAAAGCTAAAATAGAAGTAATCGAAAACCTTCAACCTCCGAAAACTGTAAGAGAAGTACGAAGCTTCTTAGGACATGCTAGTTTTTATCGACGATTTATTAAGGATTTCTCTAAAATAACTAAACCTTTAACCGGATTATTAATGAAAGATGCTAAATTCATCTTCGACAATAAATGTTTAGAAGCATTTCAAACACTTAAACAAGCATTGATCTCCGCGCCCATAATGCAGACTCCGGATTGGAATGAACCATTCGAAATAATGTGTGACGCAAGTGACTACGCCGTAGGCGCTGTTTTAGGACAACGAAAGGATAAAAAACTTCACGTCATATATTATGCAAGTAGAACTCTAGATGAAGCACAAATGAATTACGCCACGACCGAGAAAGAACTTTTGGCAGTAGTATTTGCACTAGATAAATTTCGTTCTTACTTGGTCGGAGCTAAAATAATCGTTTACACTGACCACGCTGCCATTAAGTACCTCCTAACAAAAAAGGACGCTAAACCTAGACTCCTAAGGTGGATCTTGTTGTTACAAGAATTTGATTTGGAAATCAAAGATAAAAAAGGAACTGAAAATGTAGTAGCAGATCACCTTTCTAGACTAGAAAATCTGGAACCGGAAAGAACATCGATCAACGATGACTTCTCGTACGATAGACTTATAGCTAATTTGGAAGAAAATAGAGCTGATGAACAAGTAGAGACCACCTTGGTTGTATGCGTTACATCATGGTACGCCGATTTTGTCAATTATTTAGCCGCCGGAATAGTTCCACTTAATTTATCCTACCAGCAAAAGAAACGATTCTTCCATGACTTGAAACATTATTATTGGGACGACCCTTTACTTTTCAAAAGAGGCCCCGATGGTATTTTCCGTCGGTGTATACCTGAAGAAGAGATAGAAAGTATAATCCAACATTGTCATTCCGCTCCTTATGGTGGACACGCAAGTACATCCAAGACCTGCTCTAAAATCCTACAAGCCGGTCTTTATTGGCCAAACGTATGGAAGGATGTGCATGCTGCTGTCAAGAAATGTGATAGATGTCAACGCACAGGAAACATATCTAGACGTGACGAGATGCCACAAAAGGGCATTTTGGAAGTAGAGATTTTCGACGTGTGGGGAATAGATTTCATGGGACCTTTTCCACCTTCTTTCGGTAACAAGTACATACTCGTAGCGGTTGATTACGTATCAAAATGGATTGAAGCCATAGCTTCCCCAACAAACGACACACGAGTAGTAACTAGACTCTTTAAGAATATAATCTTTCCAAGATTTGGTATCCCAAGAATAGTAGTCAGTGATGGTGGATCGCATTTCATATCCAAGATACTTGAAAAACTACTGTTTAAGTATGGTGTAAAACATCGAGTAGCAACACCTTACCATCCTCAAACCAGTGGACAAGTGAAAGTGTCTAACAGAGAAATTAAACAAATATTGGAAAAAACAATCGCCACCTCAAGGAAAGACTGGTCATCAAAATTACCCGAAGCTTTATGGGCTTATCGAACTTCTTACAAAACTCCCATAGGAACAACCCCATTTAAGCTTATTTATGGTAAATCTTGCCACCTCCCAGTAGAGCTAGAACATAAGGCCTATTGGGCTATTAAAAATTTAAATTTAAACTATAAGGCCGCCGGTGAAAAGCGAATACTTGATATAAACGAATTAGAGGAACTTAGACGAGACGCTTACGAAAATGGCAGAATCTACAAAGAAAGGACGAAAAAATGGCATGATAAACGCATATCAAGGAAAACTTTCAAACAAGGCGATGTAGTCCTATTGTTTAACTCTAGACTTAAGTTATTCCCAGGAAAACTACGCTTTAGATGGTCAGGCCCTTTCCAAGTCACTAATGTTTTCCCTAGTGGAGCTGTGGAAATTAAAGGAAAATCTATGGAAACATTTATCGTAAACGGGCAGCGTCTGAAACATTATCACTATGATGAAAACAATGAAGACTCGCAAGTCCTGAAATTAGACGTATTGTCTCCTAAATCTATAGATTAACATTTACTAGTTTTATGTCGAGCTTGCGACATTAAACAAAGCGCTTCGTGGGAGACAACCCACAAATTTTTACTATCTTTTCTTTGACTATTCTTTTGATTTTATTTAGTATTCATTCTTCATTTATTTTATTTTATAAAACTTTTCTTCTTTTCTTCTTTCGACATCTGGCCAAATCCTGACTAAATTCTTGTTTTTCTTTTCTTTAGTTAACACTAACCTGATGGGACAAATTGATCGTATGGGTATCAAGTTCAGAGGGAAAGCTCAGAAACAAAAGTTTGAAGAACTAGCAGAGAGAGAGATGCTACCTAGTTTCTATGCTGATGATTGGGCAATGACTGCCCTTGGACTAAGAGAGAGTGTCATGTATCTGCTGAGTCAAATAGGGTGGGAAACCACTCCTATTCGAAGACAATTTGTCACTTACCGGAGGCTAACTCTAGAATTCCTTAGCTCCCTGATCTATCTACCCAGCCATGGAAAAGGAATAAGCAGAGGTTTCATTCAGTTCAGGATGTTCAATATGGAGTATCAATTTAACATTAAAGACTTTACTAACCTTTTAAGGTTTCCTACCTCTTTTGATACATTCACCATGAGCCAAGAAGACCTTTTTGAATATAGAGAATTTGAACATTTTTGGGGAAGTTTAACGGGAAATGACGACCCTGAGGAGCATGAGTTTCTTTCTGGAAACATACATAACCCAGCTTTTCGTTATTTCCATAAAATCCTAGCACACACTCTTTTTGGGAAGAAATCAAACATTACCACAGTTTCACGTGATGAACTCTTCATCATATTTTGTGCTTCCCAGAACCGTCCAGTGAATGGTGCCACTTATATGTTGGCGAATTTTGACCGCCTTATTCAAGATGACCGAGCACCAATTCAAATAGGCGGATTGATAACCATGATTGGTAATGCTATCGGATTACGCCAACCCATGCTTGACTTGAGCCCTTTTTGTGGCATTGCGCCTATGAGTATACCCTTCCTCTTCAACACTATGTTTATAGGAAACCTAGGACCTGAAGAGTTTGAGCTAATAATTAACAACCAAGTTCTTTGCCTATTCACCTTGCCTAGCCCGAGGACTAGTGTTCATAACCGAAACAATTGGCTCTACAATCTGAATGGAATACCTTCTCCTGTTAGATCTACTGAATCCATCCAAGACTATGAGATTTGTGACGACCAGATTCCTTATGCTGAGTCTGACCCTCAGACACCATCTGGTTATTATGATATTGACTCTCCACCTCATCCTATCCCGACCGAAGAGTCGGCAATACCTGATCTTAGACATCATATGCCCGGAACTGATTATAACACCGCCATTCAAGCCTTGATGTCAGAACAAGAAGCCATCAGAAAAGAGCTAACTAATATGGGACATGAATTTCTGGGATACATGAGCAGTATGACAAATCAATTCCACGAGTTGCTAAACCGTGTTAACTCCTTTGCTCCTCCGGCCAAAGATCCTACAAGTGGCTAGAAGTTTTTAGTTAATTAGTTTTAGTTTTAGGGAATCTATAGTTTCATTTAACATTATTTTAATCTTAGTATTTGTTTTCCATGTTTTCTTTTACCTTCAAATGTGACATTATGTTTATTTTATGAAGCTATTGCATTATTGGTTTATTTTATTTCATTTTGTTCTATGCAATATCTACAATTATCAATAATGATATTTACTGTATGCTGCTTACATAGCCTATTAGAAAAAAAAAACATATTTACACTATGGTGTAATAGAGTAGCATGCATGGTATTTCTAAAATATATCAATAGCAAAATAAAATAAACATAAACAAAACAAAATAAAAACAATAAAATAATAAAAACATATTATGAAGCACCCACGTAAGTGACCGTTGTAAGCTGACTGGTATGACGAGCGTCACACAAGCCATCACGGTCGTCATGCAAATGCATGTGGCGCCCGTAACACCTTTCGTCACGAGCGTGACAGCTTCAGAATAGGTGAACGTTGGTGACCCTTGGGGACACGACCGTTACCCACCCACCTTTTTATTTTCCCCATTCATTCACCTTTACTCCATCCCAATCACATTCATCCACATTTATTTTCCTTTCACCCACTTCTCTTCCAACTTCCAAAAACTCTCCCTATAAATACCTACACTCCATTTCTCCCTAAACCACATCATTCTAACAAACAATTCTATACAAATACATTTGCATCCTCTTTCCTTCTTTCAACCCACCTATCAATATGGCGGAAAACCAACAATTCGGAAATATCATCTTCCGATCTGAAGATGATAACTATCAACGAGAGCAATTCGATCGATTTCAACAACGAGGTGTCGTCTCTACCAGGTATCCTGATTTAAATTGTTTACAAGAATTAGGATTACTTCAAGGTGTACAATGGATGCTTAGGCTTGCTGATTTAACCTTTCTTTGCACACACAATCAACCTACCTGCCCATCACTCACCTTAGAATTTTTAAGTTCTTATTCATACACCACTCCAACCGGTGAAGACGAGTACTTAACCGGTACCGCAACTTTCCGCATGTTCAACACCGAGTACTCACTATCCCAGGATCAGTTGAGTGTCATGCTACAGTTCCCTGTAGGTGACCCAGTCCACCCAAGAATCCCTCCGAACTCACAGTGGCCCATAAACGCCTTCGACCTCTTTAGAAAAATATCCGGTGTAGAAACCGATAATTGGGATGCACTACTTGCTTCACACATACATAACCCAACCATCCGGTATTTTATCCGCATTCTGCAAAACACCATTTTCGGTCGACCCAACAACAGCAAAGTCAATACCAAGGAATTATTCTTCCTCCACTGCGTCTTTGCAATGGATACAAAGGTAAACGCCGCTTCTTTCTTATTTCACCATATCCGCACCCTATGTGCTAGAGGCCGCCAACCTTTCGTGATTGGAGGATTAATAACCTCCATAGCACTTGGTTTAAATCTAGGGGACCGACTTCAAAATTTACAAGCTCTCCCACCCCTATTTATGGATATAAGCTATTGTCGCTCCAACCGCTTAATCAAAAATAGGGTAGGCGGAAGGTATTATCTTATGGTGAATAACCAAGAAGTCCCAAGCGTTGTTTTACCCAACATTACCCTCACAGATGTCACCAACCCCGACCGATTCATCTACGACCTTAATGCTCCCGAAGCTACCGAGCCTACACAAGCGAACCCGGTCCCGAACGAGTTTGAAGAAATGGAGCAAGGTGATCAAGGTCTTGAATAACAGTCAGCCCTACTTAACCCTTCCGATAATGCAACTGGTCCATCCTCCCGACGTCGTCGAAGAAGAAGGCCAGCAACTAATGATGACATCATGGATGCTATTGATGCCATGCATGCGCAGAATACCGAAGTGATGCAACTGATGCGCCAGATGAAACATCAACAGGAAGCAAGGAATGCAATAACCGACCAGCGGTTCACTGATTTGCTCAACAGGTTTGATGACTTGGAAGTACATCAACGCTCACCGGGCCCGAGAACAAGAGGACGCAGGCAAAATTGAGCATATTTACTTTATTTTCCTTTCTTTTCGCTTTTCTTTAAAACATTAGGGACAATGTTTCATTTAAGTGTGAGGGGGAAAAACTTTGTTTCCGTTATGATTATTTCTTTTCCAACATTCCTCTTTCAAGTATGTTATCTTCCCTTTCATTGTTATTTCCCTTATCTAAATATAATATATTTATTTTAAGTCGAGTCCCTAGTGTGAAAATTTTGTATTATCTTTTCCCCTCAATTTTCTTGAGTCAAAAAAAAAATTAACACTTAACACACTCAATAAGTATAAAGGTTGCTTATTTTATCAAACTTGAGTAAAATTAAGACGAAAATTATTACCGCCCCAACGCTCTACAAACCTCAACATGTTATATCAGAAAAGTCCCTATTATACCAATCCCTTGAACTTTTAGTTTTATAGTAACCCCGAGTAGTTTATACGAGAAGTCGGCACCATCCTAATAGCAAACTACGTGGAGAGCCGATGAATATAAGTGAATGATTTCCAAAAAAAAAAAAATATATATATATATATATATATATATATATATATAATATATATATATATATATATATATATATATATATATATATATATATATAAGGAAATGCACTAATTAAGTTAGGTGATCCTTACCAGATCATTTAATCCAAAGGTTGAGGACCCTACAAAAACATTGTATGAACGATCCACTGTGAGTTGGTTCAGCGGTTTCTGGTGCTGAACTTGGTAGGGCGAACTACGGTCCGATCCCCCGCAATTTGCAATGGACTAAATAACGAAGTTATCCAACTTATGTACCAGAACTTCAAGCTAAAAAGGGAATCAGAATCGCTAACCGGTTACTCCACTATGTGCGCGAAAAGATAAAGGGCTTAATGTGATTTCACTAGAATGAAAACGGGTGAAATAAGAGTAAAAGAACTAGGATAGCTATAATAGCGTGACTCGAACTGGTTTGCATAAGGTGAGGTTATCTGAGGTTGTAACGGTAGTTGTTGATGTTAAGATTAAGCTCAGGCTATTTCTAAATGAGATTTACTTGCAACCTAGCGCGAATTGATGTGTGTTTAGAAATTTCATCTGGCTAATATTTTAAAACGATTTCTATACTGTATCTTGCTTGAGGACAAGCAAAAGTCTAAGTATGGGGGAGTTTGATAACATGAAATAATATCACACTTTTGGACTCGATTTAATTAAATTATATTATTATTTGTTTCGATTTATTTTATATTATTCGATATTACTTGGTATTTTCCTTCTATTTATTCCAGGCAACATTATTTGAAGCATACGTGAAAAAGAAAGAAAAGGAGGTGCAAAAAGATGATGAGAAGCAATTTCCACTAAAGCCCAGCCCACAACTATCAACTAGAAGCGCTGAAGCTGTGACGACCGCCACACAAGGTGTGACGAGCGTCACGCCCCCCTGCTTTGTGTTACGAGCGTAACACATGGTGTGACGAACATCACACCCCCATTCCTATATTTTTGGGTTTGACGCGTAACAGAAGCACGTTCTTCCTCTTTCTTCGCTTGACCAGTTGACGTGAGGAAACCTACTGAATGGAAGAAACGATTACTTGATGGATTGGTATAAATAGGACCAGTGGTGGAACCCTGCAAAGGACACGCTCAATTTTCCAGTTTTTGGCACCGCATTATTTTTACTGTTTTTCTTATTTTCCAGCACTCTACTTTCCTAGCAATTTTTATTTCCTTTCCTTTTCCAGTCAATTTTAAAGCATTCAATTAATTTTCTCACAATAGTTTCTACACCGGAAACTATTGTGCAATTTTTACTGGATCTAACCTTACGTTAGATCATAGTATTTTATTCCTTCGTTTTTATTTTCTTGTCCGATCGAAGATTGTAAGAACAAATCCAACCGGTTTGTGGTGGAGAGTTCAAGCATCGAAGCTAGGAATAATCAAGACTTCTATTAATTTTACAGGTTCTTTAATTTTATTGTTTAAATTTATATATGCTCTGCACTGCTATTTATTTATATTGTCTGTCTGATATGGCTGTATATAAGCATAATTATTGTTTAGGCTTGTTTAGCATGTCTGGCTAAATAAACTTAGATATCGGTATGTAGAGTAAGCGGAATGAAGGAATCAAAACTAAGTTGGTTTAATTTTGTTTTAAAACATAATCACTCTTTTTATGGTCTCAATTTACAGAGTTAATATCAAGGTTTTTGTACGAGAGTAAAAGACATAAAGAAGTTAAAATCAATAGAACGACGGTTTGAGCTTTTAACTGGACAGTGTAAATTGGACATTAATTTTAAATCAGGGCGAAAGCAATTTTTAGAGTTAATTAAATTCTAATCATTTTCAAAAAGTATTTTTAAAGGTTAAATGTGAGGACGAGAGTTAAGCATTTAAGTTTAATTATATAATCTAAGTCAACAGAGCGAGAGTTTGAGACAAGGGTGTTTAAATGGTTAGCATTTTCTTAAAAAGAGTTTCTATAGATTCTATTGTTTTCAAAAAGTGATTTTGGACTTAACAAATTAGTGACAACGCACGTTAATATAAAGTCATAGTCTATTCGACAGAGCGAGAGTTTGAGAAAAGGCTTTTAAATCAATAGTGTTTACTGAAAAGATTTACTTTAAAACTACGAAACCAACGAATATTTGATTCCCTAATTACGACGAACTGCATACCGATATCCGCTTATTTGATATTTAATCTAGATCTTATTTTAGTTTTTTTTTTCCCCTAATCAACAAAGTATCATCCGCCTTAGCTTTACGAAGTAACCTTAGAAAAACGGTATATCGATTCATAAGTCCCTGTGGGATCGATATCTTTTATTACTACGCGATTAGACTGTGCACTTGCAGTTAATACCCCAATAGACTCATAAAGTCGCGATCAATTCCAGACGCTCCCAAATATCTGAAGTCGTTTTCGCCTACTATTTCTCTGTCTCAATGAAACCCATAGTGAGGGTGCAGTGACAGGGAACAATAAGCGTTATCATCAGGGGTGAATGCAAACTCGTCGTAATCATAGGGAGCTATGGTGGCCAAATGCTTGTCAAATTGGCGCATGTCGATATGATTGATAGGGTTTTTTAAGTACCCTTGATCCGCCTCTATGTTTTCGACGATACCATCTGGGCGCCAAATTATTATCCTCTGGTGCATTGAGGACGAGACAACTCCGACCCCATGTATCCACTCCCTTCCAAGCAATAGATTGTAGTTAGCCTTTGTTTCCACAATCATAAACATTATGGATCTTGTGAATGTCCTTACTGTTAACTCGACTTGGATTACTCCCAGAGTGGAACCCACTTTACCTTCATAGTTGGTAAGCACCATATTATGAGGTTTAACATCAGTATCATACTTGCCAATTTTTCTCAGCATGCGGTGAGGCATTAAATTCATAGTCGTTCCGCAATCCACCAATATTTTATTAACGGGGACGTCTTCGACTTTTTCAGTGATGAAGAGGGGTTTAAGATGGCTCCTTATGGACTCACTTGGCCTCTCGAAGAAGGCATTTTTCTCTTCAACACAGTCGTTATTCATCACATAGTAACACACTGGCTTGTGAGCAGTCATTTCTCTCTTTGTGATGTTGTCGGTGTCTTCAACTTCAGTAATTCGATCGAATTCCCTTGGCATCACAGATACCATCCCGACTAGGATATCTAGGGAGGCTTCTGACCCTGAGTCGAAGTTGTCAGTCAGCATTTCATCTTCAGCGGCCACTTGATTGTGTCTTTCTCTGGCCGCTTCAACTGGATTATTGAGCTTTCTTTTGACGAAGCTTGAGTATTCCCTTTTCTTCACAGTCATATTAGTACTTGACTCAACTTGGTCTCCCTCACCAGCCTCTCTCTGGGATTTTCTTCTTCTTTGTTCTCTCCTCCATTGAGATCTTGTCATAGGGTTTTTTCCCTTATAGTTCTCAGACACATGGGAGGTTCTTTTGTCAGCCTGAAACTCCTTGCGGTAAGCCAATGACGAACCCCTTTCGACCTCGAAGTTCTGCCATTTTCCATGACCGCGTTTCCTGCCATCAGTTGGCTTGACCCACTTTCCATTTGACCCTTCGACATTAGGTTTGAAGGAAATGAGTTTAATATTTGGCCCTACTTGCTTGGCTTCACCAAGTCTTACCATTGGCCGTTTTGGATCAGGATATCTCCTAGGGTCGAAAGCCCTTCTTGGCTCAACAGCCTGGTGATTTTGAACGACTTTGCGACCACCTCGGTGATTCACTCTCCTAACCCCTTCAAGATTTTGAGCTGCCTTCTTGTCGAATACAACACTGCACCGAGGGCACAACATGACTTCCGTCTTCTTTTTCTGACACCCTCGGAGGAAGTCAGACAACATTTCTTCCTCTTTAGGGAAGGCGATTTTATTATACTCCTCCTGTCGACTATCATAGTCGACTTCCATAGAGGTCTCCTGGGATGCTTCGACCATATTGACCTCCATGTAGATATCTTCAGTGATATCTAACCTTTAGAATTGTATTTGAAGGCCCTTAGTGGCCTTGTCCATCTGCACGAAACCATCAACGATTTCTTTGGTGATCATCATTAGGTTTGAACTTTCAGCGTCTTCAGTGTCGGAGGCATTAGCATTTTTGTTGGTGATATCTCCCACACCCTTTTAAGTGAAATCATCACAAGGCTTCTGCTCTAAGTATTCAGAAACCTTCACCATAACAGGTCCATTGACGAAGTCCTCAGTGACTTTAGTCATGTTGAAATCCTCAGCGACTTCAATAAGGTTCACTTCTTCAGGTTCAATGTAATGGGCCTCAGCTACTTGTAGAGGATCAGAGTCGATCTTCATCTAGCTCCGTGTTTTGTCGCCGAATTTGAGTCTTCCTTCCTAGATGGCATTTTGCACAAGATCCCTGAAAAGAAAACATTGAGACGTTTTATGACCTAGAAAACCATGATATTTTCAAAACCCTCTTTTCTTTGTTTGCTCTAAAGGAGGTACTATCATTTAACCATCCCTGACTAACAAGTCAAATTTTTTGTCACGTTTTATAACGTCGAAAGTATAAGTTTTCTTGGGAAATTTGTCACTCTTTTCTGGTTCGACGGAATTTTTCCCATTCGAAGGTGCTAAAATTTTACACGCATATGGTGGCCCTTGCGTCAATTCAGCAAAGTCGATCTCATTATCATCGAAGTCTGAAAGTCCATGACAGGAACCTTCATCATCATTTCTGAAATAGACATAGGCTACCATTTTACCTTTATTTTCCCTGGCCTTTTCTTCCTTCAAACGTTCCAACTATCGAACCCTATCAGCCAATTGGGCCATATCTCTCAGGTATTGAGTATCTAATTTCTTCCTAATCGAATAGTTGAGGCCCCAGCAGCCATTTCGACTAGTTCGTGCTCTGGTATTTGTGTAAAACACCTAGCTTTGAGCAATCGACACCTATTTAGATAGTCATCAATTGGCTCAGTGAACTTTCGCTTGATACTAGCCAATTCCTTCAAACTTATCTTCGTTTGTCCCATGTAAAACTGCTCATGGAACATTCTCTCCAGTTGGTTCCAAGTGTGGATCGAACCTTGGGGCAAGGAGGTGAACCATGTGAAAGCATTCTTTGTGAGATAACTTGGAAAAAAATATCCTAAGGCTCTCATTGTTTGACATATCTCCTGCCTCAATTAAATATCTAGCCATGTGCTCGACACTAGATTCAGTGGTATCCCCAAAAAACTTAGTGAATTGGGGGATTTTGGTTCTAGGGGGCGCTTTTTCCTGCAAGATATACTCTGACAAAGGTGACGTATAATTTGGCCTTCGAAGGCCGAAATTTACCCCATTTTGAACCATAATTCTCTCGACCATGGCTGCTAGATTATTATCTGCTGCCATATCGTCATGTTGAACTCACCATATGATATCATCAGCATTTTGGTTTCTATTCACCTTGGTTTTATGGGATCTAGTTGATAGTGAGGTCTTTTTCAAAGGTGGCCTCCTGATTTTCTCTTACCCAATCCCTAGGAGGGTGTCGTTGGTGCTGCGGTATACCAAGGAATTCAGACATTTACGCCACCTGCGCTGTCATTTATTGATTCGATTAAGTCGTATTCTGAATCAGAGGATTCAATACGGTGGTCAAGGTTTGGGTCAACATCTGAACCATTTCATGGTTACTTTCGTCCATTTGTTGCCTCCATGTTGTCTTGGAGTTATTGGTAAGAGTAGGTAGTTGTGTCGGGTGCCTAAACCTGAAGATTGGTTAGTTTGACCCATGTTAAATCTAGACCCTTGTACTGGAGAATTTATGTTAACCACTGGTTCTGAAAAAGTAGAACCAACATTGTGTAAATTGGCCATCACTGAAGTTGGTATTCCATACGGTTGTTCTCGACTAGCAAATGGTATTGAGAAACCAGGGGGTACCAATGGCCTGTTTGGAATATCCTTAATTGGTGAGGGAGTATGAGGAGGTCCCCTAGGCCCAGTGTAGGTTAAAATTGGTTCAGTATGGGAGATTGAATGTGTAGGCATCGAACTCACCATAGATAGAACTACTTCTGACACATGCATTATGGTTGTGTTTGCCCCTATCGAAGAAGAAGGGGGCGTTATGTTACTGGTTGATGGATTTTGAGAGTTTTTGGTATCTGGCGCATTCACATTTGCCATCCTCGTATGGGATTCTCTCCCTGGTCGTTGTTCGTTGTTTATGGCTACTTTACCACTTCTTAATAACATATAATGAATCCTTTCCCAAAAAAAACTTAACAACCAGAACTACACACAATTCGTAACGTTAGCACTGGTCCCACTGGGCGTGCCAATTTGTTTACCTTGAAAATTGGTAAACAACCGTTGATCTTCCAAATTTCTAAATTTGGTTACTTGTAGGATCGATCAGGTTGATCCTAGGACATGTGCTAATTTTTTTGAAAATGAGTTTTGGTAATAACAAACTCTCTGACAGTACGCGTGAAATTAGAGTTTAAAACTAATAAAAAGGCTCATATGAATTAGAGAAATTGTAAAGGACTTGTGGCAATAACCAACTGACAAAAGTAAATGTTGAGAGCAAGGAAATCTTAAGACTGTAAATGACGAAGTAAAAGAAAAGTGTTTGGACTAAAGAAGTAAAGAAGTGTATTTCTGAAAGAAAAAAGTAAAGAAAAATTTGTATTGCTTTAAAGTAACTAACAATGGTGTAAACAAACGTACATTCTGTGATTTACGATTCTTCTTCACATGAGTACTTGCTAAATTTACAGATTTTTGTACACACTTTGACACACCCTTTTCTAACACTAAGACCCTATATTTATACTGGATTGAGATAACTGTTTCTGATGGTCCTTCAATCACGTCGAGACACATGGCGCCTTGCATGGATGTAACTATCCATTATGCTCCACGTGTATTCTCAACAGTTTCAGATAAGAGCAAAACCCTCCTTTATTTGAATTTTGAATCTTTAATCGAAAACTACCTTCAACCATTTTTAAGAGATATTTCTGAAGTCTCAGCCACATGCTGACTCTTATTACCCTTAACAGTCGAAACACCTCCATCTGGTTGAATATCACCTCCTGGTTGAAAACAGCTATACATAGGTGTCATGCCCTAAATTTTACCTTGAGTTTTCGCTTGCATCAACATAGCGTAATCAATCCATTTTGTCGTGCATTTCATCAGTTAAAAACATTTATCAGGGTTTAGATAAAAAATCAGGAGTTATGGCATTTTATCTTATCTTGATAACGTTCATGCAGCCATCTGTTGATTAAGAAGTTGAAAGATTTGATTTCTTGAATCTCATTGCGTCCTTCGTTCAGTTGCATTTTGTTTTAGAGGGTCAGAGGGTGGCAGTCAAGAGTATTTTCGTCAGTTGAATCCTTGTAGGGTTTTAAGTGTGTTTGAGAATCAACAGTAAATGGTAAAGAGTGATTCTGTTACATCTGATTGTCTGTTCACGGTTATTCAAGTCAAAAATTTAGTTCATTTATAAGACGTGTACATTTTTTTACTTGTCGCATCATACATTTTGTTTCGCAGAGTGTTTAAAATATCAGCCAGATAATATATTTTTTTCTCTTTCGAATCTACAGACAAACTGGTTGAATGATTTCTCAACTGTATGTCGAATTAGAGGGCGAAATTTTTTTAAATTGAGCTTGTAGACATCAGTTTTGTTAATCTATATTCCGTGTACTTTAACCTGGTGTGCTCATTTTAATTTTTCGACCACTTTTTCAGTCGCATCTCGATCAGTCTGAGCCTTTTACAGGTCATTTTTTATTTCAAAATTTTATTAAAACCTATATGTTTCCGAGAAGTTTATTTTGCGCTGATCATTTTGGTGCATTCTTTTTTTATTTCAGACACTTTTTTGCCCAATTTTTGTTAATTTTTTTAATTCCTTTAATAATTATTTATTTATTTTATTTTATTTATTTTAGTCAAAATAATTATTTGAATTAACTAGGGTTTAATAAGTAATTAATTTGAATTTATTAAAAATGAAAGATTTTTATCTTCTTTTTTTTTAACTAACATATTTCAAATCAAAAAAAAAAAAAAGAGGAAATGAAATAGAAATAAGATAAATTGGCTAATGGTAGAATTCGTTCACACGTGATATTTCATTCACCATCATCACATTTTCTGTTACTGGTACTTAATTTCCTGCTATTGGGTTGACATTAACAGAAAGCTACAAAGGACCATAATCTGACCCTCTCGAGCCCCATAATCTGACCCTCTCACGGCGCCTCTCAACTGACCCTCAAACACATCAACCTTACAAGACTTCAACCAAAATCTCCATAACTTTACTGCTACTACCAAAGAGCACGGGTGGTTTCCTTCAGACAAAAAATGTCAAAACAACACCTAAAACTTCATTTCCTCACACACATATCTTCACCTCTTTCAAACAACCCTCAAAACCGAAAAAAACGTGTTTTGCAACAACACGCACAATCACATACAATTTCCGGAAAACACAATCGTTGCAACGTCCTTCTTACAACCACCATCGGACCGGCTCCACCCTCTCCATTCGAAAGCTCCGGCGACGAAAGCATCACAACAACATAACCTGCCACACCTCTCTGCGTTGCACTTTCGCCGTCATTCACTCAAGAAACAACAATGTCACCGTCATGAGTTCATAATCGTGCCCCGGTAGCTATTGAGTTTAACAATTGAGATTCTGTTGCCGCCAATTTCAATTCAGGTAAGTTTGATATTCGTTTTTTGCAAGCCGTGATTTTATCTATATTTGTTTATGATTTTGCTTCAGTTAAGTGTTAAGAATGTTTGATTTTGTTCTCGTATTAATTCGGCTGCAATTAACTGTGTTGGCTTGTTTTTTAACTCAAGATCAAATTTTGTTTAGCTGTCGGCTCTACACGGTTTCGGTTTCAAACCTGCATTTTATTCAAGCACCTTTTTTGTTAATACGTTTGATTATGCTTTGCTTTCAATTGTTGTGTGTTTGTTTGAGTGTGTTTAATACTATATGTATATGTAGAGAAATTTTCTGTTTTTTTAAATTCACAGGATAGAGTATGGTGTGGTGATATAAAGTGTGGTGTGTGTTGTTACTTTAGTAAAAATAGATAATATAGAATGAGCTTGGCACTGCATATTAAGAAGATAACATTCTACCAGTTTGTTGTTGTTTTATAAATTTGTAGCAAAAAAAATTAAAACAGTTGTAAAAAGGAAGAGGAATTGCTGAGACATTAGAGAACTCATGGGTAGGTTATTCAAGTTTGTTTTAGGTGTTGGTTTGTTATGATTTAATACATGCTCTATGTGTGGTTGTTGTGTGACTTGCTTCACGTTTTCATTGTTGTTTAGTTTGGAAATGCGTGTTGGTTTATATTTCGCTAGAGTTATGCACATCTTTGCATTTAGTTGTCGATGCGATATGTTTGTTTGGTTGTATGTGTTATGCTACGATTCATATTCGTTGAGTTTTATTAACACTCCATTTTATCTATTTCATTGTATTTAATATGTGAGTTTTGTGTTATGTTTGTTGTTTGCGTTCTAAATAGGCGTATCACGTTATGGACCGCTTACGATTCCAATACACGTATTTTGTTTGGTTTTCCTTATTTGGTTTGTTGTTTGCATTTAGTTCGACAATGTGTATTCTATACTGGTTTTTATTCAAAACTTCCACATTGTAAATATATATATTTTTTCTTTCTTTAAGTCATTGTATCAGCAAGTGCTTTGGTAGACCTTTTGTCAGGTTCTTAATTTGGTCAATTTCCCGAGTTATTTCGGTAGCATTCCATGTGAATTGTGTGAAATAAGACTCACTAAAGCATTTAGGTAATTCAGTTTTTATCTATATTAAGGCATCTTCTTGGATGCTTAAAATGTCACGAACATTTAGATTTTCATATTTTATTGATTGTTTTATGTGGAAAACCTTTAGAAATGGTTAAAATAAATCAGTAACGTAGCTTTTTTTTATAGATAAGTTAATGTTTGTTTTAAGAAATTAACATGAGATCTTATTACAAAATTTGGCATGATTTTTCTATATGAACAGAAATGCATATCAAAAATGCATATCAGGTGGAATAATTGAGTGCTAAAGCTAATAAAGTGTTCGTATGGTTTGGTTTGGTAACATGAGTGTTTAGAAATAAAGCTGACATTTTTTAAGGCAATTGGTAATGTTTTTGTTTTATTTATTTAAGTTTTGTTTTAAACATGTCTTTTTTTAAACTAATCATTTAATAAGTTAATATTTGTTTTAATAAATTAACATAAGATCTTATTACAAAATTTGGCATGAGTTTTCTATATGAAGATAAATGCATATCAGGCGGAATAGATGAATGCTAAAGCTAATAAAGTGTTTATATGGTTTGGTTTACTAACAAGAGTGTTTAGAAATAAAGCTGGCAATTCTTTTAAGACAATTGGTATTGTTTTTTATTTATTTATTTAAGTTTAGTTTTAAACATTTCTTTTCTAAAACTAATCATTTATGTTAAAAATGGCAAGAATGTTGAACCAAATTTATAAGCATACTTTCTTATTACATATTATCTCATGAGCATTTATAAAGTTTAAATCATTTTCATAATAAACTAGAATAAAAGAGAAGGTGATTGGGTTTAGACCCCTTCCCTTCCTAAATACTCGAATACTGCTGTAGAGCTCACTATTTGAGTATTTGGCTTCCTAATAAAACATCAACTTTTCAAAAATCAATTTCAAGTCACAATCGAATCAGACACTTGATCCAACGTCAAGTTGTCCCCCTGTTTTTAAAAGCTTTTCACAATAAAAATGGAAGGAATTGATTAAGTTTAGACTTTCTTTATTTCGAATGTTAGGATACTGTTGTAGAGCTCAATGTTCGAACATTCGTCTTCCATATTAACATACAATAATTACCAGAATTAAGTCACTTCTCTTATAAAAGAAAAAGATTGATTGGGTATCAACCTTCTCTTTCTGATTGTTTGGACATTGCTGTAGAGCTCCCTGTCTGAATAATTGTCTTCCGTTAATGAACTTTGACCTAATTTGCCACACATTTTCATAACAAACTTTTGGATGAAAAGAGATTGATTAGGCTTAGGCCTCTTTCTTTTCGAGCATCTGAGTACTGCACTAGAGCTCTCTGCTTGGATACTTGTCTCCGCTTAAAATCAACTCAAACTCATCAAACTTGTTTTACGCTCTTATGCGACTCCGAAAACATTTTCAGAAAAGAGTATGCAACATCTACTTTGATGCGAAACAAACAAAGACTTCAGCCTCCAAGAGTGAGCAGCAAGTAAAGGTTTAATCGCTCAAATGTGATCCAAGCATCACTCTCTTTAAAAACAATCCATCTAGTAGTTCTCTTTGGACATAACTATGTATGCCTTGAGTTCTTCATAACACCTGAAGATACGTAGGAGCGGGATTGCGAAATCTTGTCAGACACATTAATATAAAAACCCTAAATCTTTCCTTTCTTTCTTTCTTTTTTCCTCGCCCGATAAGTAGAAGATCGCAAACGATATCACGCTAACACTCTAATACAAAACTAACTAAATGGGTCCCATCGAGTACGATGAATGTGAGGGGTGTTAATACATTCTCCTTGTATAACCGACTCCCGAACCCGATTTGGTTGCGATGACCATTTCTTTTTGCTTTTTGTGGGTTTTATTGATATTTCCCCTTTTCTTTTTTGGAAATAAATAAAGTTCGGTGGCGACTCTGTTTTGTTTATATTTCGAGCGTTCCTTACGCTCGGATATTTTTCGCGTCGCGACAATAGGATTTCCTTTTTTGATAATTCTTTATGGGCGTCGAAATTATGAGTTACCAGGATCACTCCTTAAAGCGCGAGAACAATATAAGGAGTTTTTAAGGTCATGCCCCTCCATGTATTAGAAAAATGGATTATAATCCATACATTTTATAGTGGTCTTCTCTACTCTACGAGAATGACCCTTGACGTTGCTACGGAATGAGTCCTTATGGATAAACCATATAATAATATGCATGCCCTTATCAAGGCCATGGCATAGAATCACTACCAGAGGGGAAGTGAGCATACTCCTATTGGAAAAGGCCCCCAAAAAGGTGAATTATACGAAATTAGTGTCTTTGACTACATAAATACTAAGGTAGATGCCCTATACCAAAAACATCGATAATCTAAGTATCACCCATGCCTCTCTTGTCACTCCAAATTGTAAAATTTATGGAGTAGATGGTCAGGTTGGTACTTCATGCAAAATGATGACCGAATTATGTCCAACAAAAAAATTCATATTTTTCCTAAAAAAACAATTTCCTCGATTTAAGCAAAAATTGAATTAGAGCACAAATAATGACACGTAATTGGAGTATATACCAAAACACTCTCACTTTCTTCATATTTTACAAAAGTTCTCTCTCTTCTCCTCCTTTTCTCTATTGTTTTTTTTTTCAAATGACAAATGATTAGCTGTTAGCATTATATATATACTCTTCCCTAGTCTTCAACTTTTTGACCTCTACTTCGTTTAACCTTTTAACTCAATTGCTTATAAATTGATCCTATCACTTACAAAATAATGAAATATAATATTTAATTTATATTCATATATAATTGAAATTGAAATCCAGAACTTTGAAAAGCTGGGTCTTGCAATGTAAGGAAGGAAGAGGTTCCGCATATTTGTATTTTAGTATAGGGTTGAGTTGATAGATATGAATACAATCTTCCATTAAGCTTCCTTATTGATAAAGTATGAGACTATGGCAAGAAATTAAACAGAAATAGAGAAATGCATATGGAATGTATGTCTTTATTGATGGTAAAAGGGAAATACATAAGAGATAAATGTTTACTACCTACAAGAGTAATGCTCTACACAGAAACACAGAAATACATAAGAGATATAACTGAACCACACTCGCCCACTAATTCTCACTTTCTCTCCCTGCTATCTCATCCTTCTCTCTTTTCTTATTTCTCCTCATATAAACTCTCCATACTCTAGGCTCATCCTTTGTTGCTCAAGCCCATGTCATCTGATAAGGCCCTATTAGTACAACTTTCAAATCAACCAATGTTGAGAGCAACACTTAATAAACAGTAAATTTACCGTAATACAGCAAATTAACAACATCAATCAATCAAATTTTAGTGAAGTGGAGTCGACTGCATAGATCGAATTTCACTGTAATGTTCTCTATCCAAGAAAAACTACTGCTTTTCTACAGTGTATGGTCAATTGCCTTAAAGCAACTTTTCTACATAAGAGCAATGATACAGATAAAAACATTCTTCATCTTGCATCATTGTACCAAAACTCCTAATACATCTTCAATTAGTTTTGCTGTGCAAAAAGTAAATATGAATGATTTTTAAAAGCACTTTTGCTTCAACAAGTGAGACATTATATCTTCCTTATGGAATTTATGTATGTTATTGGAATAACTGATTTCAATTGCAACAGAAAAGGGCTACTACAATCCCCAACAGAAAACACCTGAGGTGTTACTGTGGCAATAAGAATGAAATTTTCACCATTCCCCACATCTATCTTGTACAGATCATGGAAAATTTTCTGAAAATGATTGACCAAATTGTCATAGAATGTCTGACTTGGAGAAATAACATTAACTGCAAGAATTCCAAGTTCAGAAAGAACTAATTTTGCAGCAAGTAGAACATTCTTTCTAACAAATTCCAGGGGTGGAGAACTTATACCATCTCTTATATCGCTTGAATCCAAATCAACCATAATAACATCAAACTTATGAGCTACCTCACCATTCGCCAAGTGACCAAAACCATCAGCAAAAGAACTCTTACTTTGTTGTTTTCCATGGTAAGCAAGTTTCTTCATATATTTAACCGCGTCCCCAAGGATAACATGGACAAATTCAGATTCTTCCAATCCAAAGTAGTTCTTTGCCACCTTCAAAACCTCCTTATCACTATCAACACCGATGACCTCAAAACCCAATTGAATTGCCAGAAAAGTTAGCAAAGCCCCACCTCCAACCCCAAGGCATAAAGCTTTTGGTCTTAACCCATTTCGAATTCGCCCATCTATAGATTCACTTATTATTGAAAGACTAGCCACCATAGGTGCCAAGTAAGGGTGAACCAAAATTCGAAGATCAAGCATAAACTTTGCATCTTCAATGCATAAACTTTTCGAACTAGAACCCAGCTCTGGAACAATAAGCACTTCTGTTTGAATCAGATTAGGCATCCTCTTGAACCTCAACCGCCTTCGAAACTCTCTTTGAAAACCACCATGATTTTGAGTTTCACTCTGAGTTTCAATTTCGACATCTTCAATCAACATTTCCCCAACATGAGAGCTAATACATTGATGTATTACTACACTAGAAAGCAAGCTATCTTCGTAACTCAAAATCGGTATCTCAGGGATACCGTTTTTAAACAAAGATTTAGGAGACAAAGCAAGGAGAAGAGGTTTTGACCAGACCTCAAAATCAAACCCTGGATGATTCAATGAACAATTCAACGGACGGTGGTAAATATGATTTAAAGAATCGGAATCAGAATGAGGCTGGTTACCGATCAAAATGAAACGGGATATTAGAGGAGAAGTGAAGAGAAGTTGGAGATGACCTGATTTAGTAGAGAAGATCCAATCAGTTTCACGGTCTTGTGGGACTAACATAGCAGCAATGCGGGGTTGGTGAGTGGGTTGGAGTGGCGAGTCAAGAACAGCAACTCGGAGGAGAGAATGGGAAGAGGAGGATGGGTTGGGTATGGTGAAGGAGATAAAGCGAGAAGGGGTTAGGGTTTCAAAGGTTGATACGTCGAAGGCCATCGCAAACAGAAAAGAAAAAGCATGAGACGATCAAATTCGGCTCCTCGAGAGGTCGGCAGCCAACGCGTGGGGGTGTTTCCGGTAGGCAAGCGCACTTATGGAGTAGGGGTATTTTGTTGCAGGAGATGGGTTATCTTTCATTTCCGGTTCTTTTTTAATTACGGTTGCAGAGAATCCAGTTGTAGTATATTACTATCTCAAGCG
The DNA here is from genome assembly GCF_024323335.1 of Lathyrus oleraceus. Taxonomy (NCBI): domain Eukaryota; kingdom Viridiplantae; phylum Streptophyta; class Magnoliopsida; order Fabales; family Fabaceae; genus Lathyrus; species Lathyrus oleraceus. The sequence goes on along the minus strand of NC_066584.1, from coordinate 235,441,522 downwards.
TCAATTCTGAATCCATTAACAATTAATTTTTTTTAAGATGCATGTTTTGATATAAACATGATATGATTTTTTTTTGTTCTAAGTATTTTAATTAACTTTCAATTTTAATTTTTTTTAACTTTCTAAATTTTTATGTCTCAAGTTTGTTTGAATCACAAGTATCAATTGTTCTCCGTCTTATAACAAGTGTTTCATACGAATTCTGCTTGGTTCTTAAAAAAATATATATATATTAATTTTAATAAAAATTTATATCATTTATTAAAATGATCTTATTTATTATAATTAATAGAGTTGTTGAAAAGAGTGAAAAATAATATATAGCATATAATAGTGAAAAAAATAATAAATATTATATCGATTTTATAAAAAAACATTTATTTTGAGATATAAAAAAATAAAAATGAGACTTTTTTTTATGAAATGATGAAATATTAGATAATTGATTGGGTTTCAAATAAATCTGAACCTCTTATTTTCTCATAATACTATAAATATTTTTGTGTTTTGTTATGAACATGAAATCAATGTTGATGCATGAAGGTCTTGTGTTTTGCATGCTTGCTTGTGAAAACTCATGAAGTTTGGTATGGATTTGTGTAATTTGACGTTGTGTTCTTGTGTTAGAAGTTGTGTTGGATTGTTAAAGATGTTAAGAAATGAAGAAACATGATGAAAGTTTTTGGGTTCATGTATTGTTGTCTTACATGTTTGATCTTGTTGTGTTTTGATCCTTATAATATGATTAATCGATGTTAGGGTATGATAGTATGAGTTATTGTGTCTTTGGATTGAGAAAAGCATGAAGAATATGTGAAATGTTGAATTTCCAGGGTTTGATTCGAATCAGGAAGCATAAATTCAACAAAAATGCAATTCAAATTGATTTGATTCGAATTAGAAATTTGCACTGGAAGTTCTGATTCGAATAAGAGCCTTCTGGATAGCCTCTGGATGATTAGATTCGAATCACAATTTACACTTAATTCGAATCATGAAGGCAAATTTTGTTCAAAATATTGTTTTCGTCATAACTTGAGTTTCGTAACTCGGAATGAGATGTAGTCAAAAGTGTTAGAAAGATAATGCAAATAGCTATAACATAATGGAGTTTATATGTTCTTAAATCCATATAATTTCCCGTTGAGTCTGGTTAATCCTACCATAGGATGATCGGACGTGCACTTACTATGTGGCGTGTAAGTGGATTAGCTTAGACTGAAGTAGATTGCGTGAAAGTTTCGCCTAATGCTTAATTAGAAAGTTAATTTAAGAACTTTTGAGGAAACCATACATGAATGCCAATTATTTACTTGATTAATTATGTTATATTATCATGTATGTTTATGTTCCAATTATGCCCACATTAACGAAAGCAATTGTATTTTATTGAGTTATCTACGAGCTTGTCAATGGTTGGGAGCATATAATAATCCTTCTGACATGCTCTTTTAAGTTCGGTGTAGTCAACATGCACTCTCCACTTTCCTGAGGCCTTATTTACTAAAACAATGTTGGATAACCACTCAGTATATATGGCTTTGGAAATAAATTGGCATCTAATAAGCCCTTAAATGTGCTAGCAAATGGCTTCAGCTTTTTTTGGGTATTCCTCTTCCAACACTGAGAGACGTAACGAGTGTCGACATCCATGTTTAACTTATGGAACGCTACGCTAGGATCAATGTAGAGTATCTCATGTGGGGTTATAGGAAAAAAATCAGTGTTATTCTGAAGGAATTCAATCATGACGGTTCTAAATTGCAAAGAAAGTCTAACACCTATTTTTATTGACCTGGTAGGAAAATCCCTAAGCTGAACAAACTCAAAATCACCATCTGGCATTGCCTAAACCTCATATTCACATGCTTCTAGGTCTAATGCATATAGAATCCCCGGTTTTCCTTCTATTTCTGCTTCTAAGGCCTCAAGCGATGCCAAAAGGTTCATCTAGCTGATTTTCTTGATCCGTTTTTCCTCATCCACATCAACCCTCACTATGACTGAGCTTTCTTCTACATTGTGATAAGTTTCCTTCAGGTGGATCAGGGATGTGACTGCATCTATCCTCTCTAAGAAGGATCTTCCTAGGATACCTTTGAAGATACTTTGGCACGGTATTACCAGAAAGTTAAGGATTACCTTTCTTTCGCATGCTCCTTCTCCGATAATCATTTTTAGATTTGTATTTACTTGAGGAGGAGTTATCGAATCGTTGAACGCTAACATATCTCCTCCACTATACAAACTAAGATCCATTTGCTAGATACTTAATTGATTTATTGTCTCGATGTAGAGGACATTACAAGAGCTTCCTCCATCTATAAGGAATCTATTTAAGTTGCGACCGACAATGGAAACCACGAGGTCAGAGTTTTTAACTCTATTGATCTTTACACAATCAAGAAACCCTAATTCTAATTTACTATTTTATCTCCAAATTCTAGTGTGAGCTATAAGTATAAATCAATTTGTGAAGGACATGTGTTAGATGACCAATATCACGAAATTCGTCAATCAGTGATATCTGACGATCGTTGGATTTATGTGATGTATTAAAGGTCTTGTGGGTATGAATATGGAAGTAGAAAATGGTCCATATGGGGTGAATAGACCCAAATTAAATAAAACCATTGTTTTCCAAAATCATGGTGTTTTCAAAAATAAGTTGCGAGCGGAAGGTTTGATTCGAAAATGAAAATTTTACAGTTTAAATATTGATCAAGTTAACACGAATCATTTCGCAAATATCAAAGATTATAATGATGAAATATTTGGTATGAACTGATTCAATTGTGTAATGTTTGAGAAGTGTTTACACAACAATTCAATTTGTGGAGTTCTAAATTCAATTTGCTTCAGATTATTAATCACAAGACTAGCTTAATCAGCAATTCAATTCTAACAAAACCTAATGATTGGTAATAAATCGCTATCAAGCATAAATTATATAGTACAACGGAATTGAAAAACATAAGCATGTAATCCCAATGAATTTAAATGGAAGAGTATATTGGTCAAGTTATGGAAGTAGAAAATGATCTTGTTGGGTGTGAATATGGAAGTAGAAAATGGTCCATAGGGGGGTGAGTAGACCCAAATTACATTAAACCATCGTTTTCCAAAATCATGGTTTTCAAAAATGAGTTGCGAGCGGAAAGTTTGATTCAAAAATGAAAATTTTATAATTTGAATATTGATAAAGTTAACACATATCGTTTTGCAAGTATCAAAGATTATAATGATGAAATGTTTGGTATGAACTGATTCAATTGTGTAATGTTTGAGAAGTGTTTACACAACAATTCAATTTCTGGAGTTCTAAATTCAATTTGCTTCAGATTATTAATCACAAGACTAGCTTAACCAGCTATTTAATTCTAATAAAACTTAATGATTAGTAATAAATCGCTATCAAGAATAAACTATATAATACAACGGATTTGAAAAACATAAGCATGCAATCCCGCTAAATTTAAATGGGAGAGAGATGACACTGAGATTTATAGTGCTTTGGTGTTCGTCCTCGTTTTTCCTACGTGCACTCTTCAATGGTTTCCCATTGGAACCTGCATAGTTATTTGTTATTTGACAAATATTTTTAAGAATTCATACAATCACCAATCCACAATACAATTGAGAAAATAAATCTCTTAATTTGGATCTCTGACTTGTATACAACAATCTTGCCAAACTCTTGCATGTGATCTTTACTCAAATATGTTTTGTGTGTAGCAATCAACCCCTTGATCATACCAATTCCTTGAGTGGTAAAGTTTTTTGAAGATCTGAGAAGAACTCCGTCTTATCCATAGTCTTCCACACAGTCACTAATATGGCAATTCTGGAGAGAAGAACCTACTTCATTTCAATGGAATTTGTCAACATCATTGACAGTCCCTGAATCTTTCTAACAACCTAAAAAACTCAATAAGATCTCCAAGAACGGTTTTTTTTAAGTGCACGCCTCCTTTAATCAATATTATAACTCTCGTTATCATGATCTGAACTCAATTGAAGTTGAAGATGCAAGATTTTCGTAGCAAGACTTTGAACATTTAAAACAGAGGAAATGGTTTTTCACTAAAAATCACACTGAAAAATACGATCCGAATGATAAATGTTATGATGAAAAATGATGACAAAAATATTTTAAACATGCTTGATATTAAGCACAAAAAAATGGGTGAAAAAATTAGTTAGATTCGAATCAAGAGAAAAATATGATTTGAATCAAATGAGCAAATGAAGTGGAATGTAAGAAATAACTAATTTTTGAAAAAAAAATGCCAGTTGATTCAGATCATATAAAGCATGATTCAAATTAAATGCCACATGAATCAAATCATAATCAAACGCCACGGAACTGACAATGAATTTAAATAAATTGATTCAAATCATGTACAAATATTGATTCAAATCAAATCAAACAAAATCCGTCACCAGGAAAATGATCAGAATCAAATGCAAAATTTGATTCGAATAAATTGCATGTGTTCAACTTTTGTCCAATTTGATTAGGATAAAAAATTTAGTGTAAAACCTAATGATTCAAATCAATCTTGTAAAATCTCAAATTTTCAAAAGTATTTTGAGATTTTAATTTGAATCAAATTTTGACCAACACACACAAGGGCTTTATTCCAGTAACATATGTTATTGATCAAAGAATATTTTGATCCAGATCAATTCTAACCAAAGTTTTCTGCATGCTAAAAATTAATAATTTCAAACTCAATATCGAGAGGTGCAGTAATGAAGGAGACTCAATGAATCAAAATAAAATCAAAGATGAAAGCGATACGAAAAGCTACAAAATAATCGAATATATAAGCTCACCGTGAGAGAAGTAGGGACATGCAACTATAAGTATTGGGCATGGCTATTAAAGATTGATCTGAATATGAAAATTTGCAGGAATTAACAATCGTTTCCCACAAACGACATCACTATTCTATTTAGGAACCAAAAATAGATGCAATCAAATAACCGATAATCTTAAAAAATGGCTTTGATATACTTTTTCAGTGCCGCAGGATGGACATGTATGGTTAGCACTCCAACGCCCAAGTCAGTTTAAGATTCAAGATTAGTGTAACGAAAGTGGGAATCAGAGAATGTACATTCCTATATGCATGTGAATTAATTTTATACTTTGGAAAAAGTAGAATGGATTTGAGATGAATTAGGCCTTAGTGATTTGGGTCTACGGTCAGCCCAAAATTATGTGTTAGGGAATCAGTTTCAATATTAATAGGAGGACTTCTTAATGAACCCCATATGCTTTCCAAAAATGTCCCCAGTTTCAAGAGATGCATCTCCGGATGCACCAAAAGGTCATTTAACATTAAAATATTTTGGAGATGCATCTCCAGACCATTTAGAGGTTAAGTCATGCTTGACTTTTCTCCTTCCTCATTTCATATTTTACTCAAACTCAACTCAACTTCAACCTCTCTCAAATTTCTTCTCTACACCAAGTCAAATTGCATTCAACAAGGCTCAAGGGAACTCAAGGGAATATCAATCTTCATATGTAACATCATTCATCTTCATTAAAAACATTAATTTCTTGTAAGTTTTTCGAGTTTTTGATAAATGTTTGAGTTTTGGTGTAAATGAGTAAAAATCAATGATTAGGGTTAAAAATTAATAGAAATCACATATAATATAGTTTAGCCATAGTGTATTAGTTGTTTGTTGACTGATCAAAATAATTTGTTTTGAGCTTGCATGTGGTATATTACGCCATTGATGCAACTTCTGAGTTGCAAAAAAAAAAATTTAAGATGCATCTCTAGGATTTTTCGGTGTTTAATTTTTTTGCAAGAAATTTCGAAGATGCATCTCTGTAGAAGTTTCTTAACCACGTGAGGAAGTTTGATGTGTTGCCTCAATCGAATGAGGAGTGGTTTCATTCAGTTTTATCCTTATCTGGCCTGAAGGACTTGTGTATGACCGATTATACTACAATCAACCATGAGATGCTTAATGCATCGTGGAGAGATGGAACTCGGAGACCTTGTCGTTTCATCTCCCGCGTGGTAAGATGTCTATCATACTCGATGATGTCTCGTGTTTGCTACATCTTCCGATCAGAGGGATATTCCTAGATCATGGGAGGATGACTAAAGACGAGGCACTCGAGATGATGGTAGAGTATCTAGGGGCTGATCCATGGGAGGTGGTGGAGGATTTGGATAAGACCAGGGGTGCTCGTGCTAGATTTGTATACCTGGAGAAGGTATATAAGGATGCAACCCTGAGTGTACAGTAGACTGGAAATGATGATGAGCAGGTGGCGTTCCATAGATCGTATGCATTGAGAGCATACCTGTTTTATTTGGTTGGCACTGCAATTTTTATGGACAAAAGTACCACCTATACAAACGTCGTCTATCTACGTTACTTCATGGATTTCGAGCGGATCCATGAGTACAACTAGGGGGTGGCTTGTTTGGTCTACCTATAGTCGAAGTTGAGAGAGGGATGTATATGGAAGATGAAGCAGGTCACATGCAGCGTCACATTATTGACGGTAATAATTATGTCTTTTAATGTTTCTTTGTCATTTTCATTTCATTTTTGAAAAGCCATTACTAATAATTTGTGTGATCCAAACTTTTCATTTCAGGATAGGATCCTCCAACACTTCCTGCACATCTCCGGTTGGGCGAGTGTTGAGACTTACACTGAGGATATATCGCGTGCTACTACTTTTTTTCCGCTCATAGGGAACCAGGAGACTGAGCCTTATAGAGTCTATCTTGACCGTTTGGTTGTTGAGGACATGCATTTCAACATATATGTTGATCATCGTGAGACACGACCATTTGACGAGATAGTTTTAAACACTGGATGATTGGCATATCAATCGTGTATCACTGCTCCTCATCTACCCAAGTGCATCATGCGGCAGTTCAGCTACACTCAGACCATTCCTATGCACCTTGTTGTCTTTGTTCCTCCTGCATTGACACATAGATAGATAGAGGACATGTTTGATGATTATGAGAGACATCTGGTACCGAAGGAGGCACGAGTTACCATACATGAGATAGACTAGAGCTACGTCAAAGGATACATCATATAGTTCTTCAGGGTGTCACATTCGTACATGGTGCATGTTGCTCTAGGATATCCTCCGAGACTAGCTCATCAGGAGATACTAGAGGAAGAGCAGGCACAACTAGATCATGCTGAGGATGCCTTGCTTAGGTGTCGTTGCATAGTGGAGATTGTGCAGGAAGATATTGACAAAGGTATCTTCCCTGATGGGTCTGATGTGAGGCAAGTTCTAGATGCCATCATGATGGAGGCACATGGGGCATTATTGTACCGAAGACAACACCAGAGGACATGAGAGATTGATGGCCAAGGAGGTAGACAATGCAGAGGAGGTATATGAGAGGTTGTCAGACACACACAATAGTATATTATTATATAGTTATAGTAATTTGGTATGTACTTTATTTTGATGGTCATACTACTTTATTGATTTCAATTGTATGACATTTTTTACATTTATTGATATTTTATTTTTTTATGGAATTTTGGTCCATCTGAAATTCTGTACGTCTATTTTTTTATTTTTGATTAGACAGTATTTTTAATCTTCATCTGAACACAGATAAATAACATATAACATGAAATACTTGTTCTAATACACGCCGCGAAAAATATCTAAGTGCATCACATGCTTGATGATACAATAAAGTCGCCATCGAATTGTATTTATTCCAAAAGGAAAGAGAAAATATTGATAAAACCCATAGAAAGACAAATGGGTAAGGAAGTAGGTTATGTAAGGGGAAGATATTAACACCCCTCACATCTGTTGTACTCAAAGGGAACCATTTTGATTGCTCTTTGCGCGAATGGGTGATACTATCTAAAGATTACTTGTGAATAGTTAAAGAGGAAAAAATAATTTTATTAACTAATGTGCTTGCCAACGATTCAAACCCTCATGCCTACTTATTCTTATAGTGTGATGCGAAAATTAGAGCTCCGTAGTTCGTGGTAGAAAATATGGATTTGTTGGTTGTTTTTAGGGAATAGTTATAATTGTATTCTAGAAGTGCGTAGACATTAGCTGATTATGATCCTTGTTCGGGTGCTCTAAGCTTTTAGTTTAGCTGCTAATGAAGAAATTATAACAGTTCTTTTATGAAAAGAAAGACGAGTTGTTTGTTTGAAAAGAGTATGTGTGATAAAAGGAAACAAAGAGTTGCTTGAATTGAGAAAAAACACTTGCTTTAATTGAATTAAAAAAGAGTTGGGAAATGAGAAAGTGTTGCTTGTATGTTGTGAAAGTATTGTTTGGACCAAGATTGTGTTGTTGGAATCCATAGAACAGGTGTGTCTGAACCAAAGAGTGCAAAGTCTAAACTAAGAATGAGGTATTTTAACCGAGAAACGATGATTAACCCTGCATGAGGGTGTGTTAACCAAGAAGTGGTGATTAACCCATGAATGAGAAAATGGTATTTTAAGCGATAGACGGTGATTAACCAATGTAGAAAGGGTATGTTAACCAAGAAGTAGGGATTAACCCATGAATGAGAATGTGGTGTTTTAACCGATAAATAGTGATTAACTAATACAGAAAGGGTATATTAACCAATAAGTGGTGATTAACCCATGAATGAGAATGTGGTATTTTAACCGATAGACTGTGATTAACCAATGCATAAAGGGCATGTTAACCAAGAAGGTGATTAACCCACAAAAAGTATGGATGTCCAAAGAATATTTTGTGGTCCAAATTGAAGAGTATTGTAGATGTTGATTGTTGTAGTGTCGTCTGTGGGGAAGACAACTTGAAAGCTATTTCACTTGAATCACACTAAAGTCTATGAACGGAGGCGACTACCATGAATAACTGAGGCATACACCTTGTACGCAAAGGTATTCAGAACAAGGGTAGGAATAATCCATCTTGTTCTTCTCCATTGCTTAAGGCTCGTGGCACACAATTCGCATGTAGAGCTTGATGTCCAGTCTTGATGTCCAGAGTCTTCATATTTTGCATGTAGAGATTGAGTTGACTTGAAGAGATCCGATGCATTGCAAGTACATAGGTTTAATCTAATTAAGTTATCAAGGGACTTATGATCACTCATTTGGAAGGGGGAAGCATGGATGTTATCGGCAAGTGATTAATTGATCAAATATGACTTTGATCAACCAATCAAAGGGTGATGGTCATGCTAAGGATATTTCAACCATATGATTAGGAACTAAAGCATAATGAAGTTGGAATTAAAATGAAACCGAATTTCTAAGGATTCTAATTAAAAATTAATTCTAAAGACTAAGAATAGTCATGTATTAACTATGATTATTTTCAAGTATTTTTTTTACGAGTTAACATGCATATTATCAAGAATTAAAATGCAAACCAACAATTGAACTACTGAATTCTAAATGAAAATTAAAGAAACTTCAAGATTAAATTCAATTAAATTCTAAAAGAGAATCTATTCTAACCCTAACCATTTTTAACATGAAATTTCTATGAATTAAAAATATAGAAAATATGTCAACGAAAAATAATACAAAAACAATAATTAATGGACTAAAAAATATTATTGTTGGGGGGGGGGGGGGGTTACACAGGACAAAGGGAGTGTGGCTTGGAAACAGAGGTGCTGGCCTAACCAGTTAAGGCCCAAAGTAATGTTGTGGTTTGTGGTTCACCAATGGGGTGTGTGTAACACCTCAAAATTTGCCCTCCTCTCTTGGGACTAGCTTAATATATTGCATATCATTTTTTTTAGGACATTAATCATTGCATATTTGCATATCATGTGGCAACAATAAGCAAGTCATCCTCCCAAGTCTTTCTCAGAAGATAAAGAGATTAAGATGCAAGCTTGAGGGTCTTATTGAATTGATCACTAGCCATCTGAGGGTTTGTGCTTCAAATTAGGGTTTCTTGGTTCCTCAAAGAGGTTGATCATTATCTTGGTTGAAATGGAACATCATCATCATCATGGTCTTATCATCACCAAGAGATTCATTGTGCTTGATCAGTTCCTTGGGATTAGGGTTTTGACCTTTGGTCAACCCTAATCATCTGCATTGTGCCAATCAGGGTTTGTCAAGGAGATGAGGACTTCAATGAGATGAGGGATCATCATATGGTTTCTTTGAGCTTGTGCAAGCTATGGTTTCATTTGGGAGCCATTTCATCAGGAGATTGAGGCTCAAGCTCAACAGTCAAGCTGAAATTCATCTATCAACTGAAAAAGTCAACCACAAGTCAACTGTTGGATTTGGAGGTGGGAGAGGGTTAGAAACACTTCATTCATGTCCAAACAAGTTTCATTTGACATTTCAAACATCAACATTGAAGAAAATAAAGTCAGATGAAAACTTTCCAAAAATAGAAAGTGACTTGTAATTCAAAATTGCCAAAAATGGAAAGGTCTTCTCCTTAAGATTACATGTCCAAAATTGCTTCAAATGAAATTTTCTCCAACATGAAAGTTGAATATCTTGCTCTCACCTTTCCAAAAAGTCCAAGAACATGAATTTCTCATGTATGGTTGGCAAGTTATGGTCAAATCTTGGTCAAGAAAATTTGAACTTCAAAAGTGCATAACTTTTGAACCAAAAGGCCAAATGGAGTGGGATTTTTTGCCACATTCTTGTTTCAACATGAGCTATCCAAAACATGCATCAAAAACCATGCATCTCCTTTACAAATTTTTTGCATTTTTCATTTGCATTGCATTTGAATTTTGGAGGGAAAAAGTCCAATTCAAAAATTAAGCATTTTCCACACATAATTTCACTTGCATTTGCCTCCAAACCATATTTCAAAGTGAATTAACCTGCAAACCATGCACTGTTCCATTGGATTCATGCATATGAGGGTGAGTTACCAAATTTGCATTACACTTGCATTTCCACTAATTACTTTGGTTTGGCCTAATCATGATTAGCAGACATGCTTAACAGAACATATATAAGACTAATCATAACTGTTTTCTTCATAAGCATAATAGAATTCAGATCTAGATCTAGTTTTCCAAAAACTCTTCAATTTTCTCTCTCACTTTTTCTTCAATTTTCTTCACAAGCCTTGCTATTTCCTTGATCAAACCATCATCAAGAGGCATAATTGAGTTGAATTGAAGCAAGATTCGAAGGATTTGGTGCTGAATTTGGAACTGTTGAAGCATGTGTTCATCAATGGCAAATGGAGATTTAAGCTAGATCGTGCACAATTAACACTCAAGCCTTCATCCAAATCATCACATGAGAGCTAGAGATCATCTGTTTTTGCTTGCCAAGGCCTGAATACACGTGTTTCACTTCTGCCATTCAATTGAGGTTAGATTTCGACTTGCATGATTCTTGAAATTAATGGATGTATCTTGTAGATCCTTCTTAGGTGATGAATCTGCACTTTGTTTCATTGAATTCCATGGAGAAATGAGGTAGTTACATTGACTAGAAGTTTGATGAGTGAAAATGTTTTGTTTTGAATCTTTAAACCTAGGTCGAATTAGGTAAAAGCAAGCTTAGATTCGTGTTGCTTGTTGTGAGAGGAGTGCAATGGTATAGGTGTTGTGGATTTTTGTGAGAAAATGTTCTTGAGCTGATGAATGATGAAGAACACGTATAAACCCTAAAATCTTAAAATCCAGAACGCGTTTGATCCACTTTAGCATTGCCTGCATGTGTTTCCGTGTTTATTGGCCATGTATTGGACCACGTGTCCTGGCCTTTAAGTGAAATGCAGGGTTTCACTTTGTGAACGCGCCACTTTCAAAAACCTAGCCGGTTCGATCCCTGGCTCATGTAATTTCCAACCATGCCTTGTATTTTATTTCCTCATGCTATCCATATTCATGTACAAGCTTCCATGCATTTTTTTATTTTTTCTCTTCCATTCAAAAAATCATATCTCATTGATTAATGATCCAAATTGCCTGGGATTTTTTGCATGCTGATCCTCATGATCTCTACTTTTTTTGATGATTTTTCCAGAAATTGTGCACTGTTGGATTTTAGTTTTGGCTAGGGATTGTGTGTACATGTGTTTTCTTGACATGCCTTGCCATTTTGATTGTGAAATGATGAGATTTTATCCAACACTCTTGAAATTTTGCATGCTTAAAATAGACACCTTAATGGACATTTGGGTATAGAGTTTGCATTTTTCCCATTTCTGGTTGATGAGTTATGACATGATTAGTGTAGGTGTGACAATGTGTGTCACACCTTTGCTTGCTTAACTTGTTTATTTTCTTTGCCATGCCAATTCAATGCCAAATGATGTGAATTTTTGCATGATGCTACTTCTGGATGTTAGGATGGATTGTGAATTTTCTTGGAATTTTTGGAATGATTTCCTATTTGTTTGAGATTTTCTCTTCTGGCTTGTCATTTGTGGACCTTTTGATAGTCATGAACTTAGATGATTTGTGAAATTCTTGATGTTTATCCTATGGGCTTGAACTTTTGTACATTGATTCTAGACACTTTTAAGTTTATCTTGGATTTGGTTTGAGACATTTATCATGTGTAGATTCTGTTTTAGGCTTGTGTGAAGTTGATGCATGAAATTGTGCCCTAATAGAGCTTGTTTGTGCTTACCTTGCCTTATAGAATTTAATTGCCTTGCTTCCACTTGTCCAAGTGACTTGAATTTTGGTATGATGATCATGTGATGTGTGCTGTTTAGCCATGATTTTTCTGGAGATTTATTGAATTATTTTTGAGTTAGTTTGGATTGATTCATTCTATTTGGTCCAATGAGCTTCCAAATTGCATGCTTTGCCTTAGATGACTTGTGAAATAATTTTGGTGCATGATATGAACATGGGACCTTTTGGATGATGTTTTAATTTGATTGAACTTGATTATTGTCAATTTTCATGTTATGTTTTGAATTATTTCTCCCTCTTTGACCCTAGGCCTTGTTCTAGGGGTTTGCTTATGTTTGAGTTGTGTTTTCAGGACAAAGAGCATATGACTATGAGGGAAATGATTCACTTGCTTGAGTTGACTAATTGGTCAATGTTGAACTAATCTTGAGTTTGTTTTGAGGTGGCTTCTAAGTCATTCGAGTTGAGTTTGAGCTTTGCCTTGATGCATAGCTTGCTTGTCTGTTTGCTTGTGTACAGTTAACTATTGACTATTGGACTGTCTGTTTGACTGTTTGAGTTGAATACTAACTGAGCTAGATTGTTTTCAGGTACATTAGTTGCTATAGTTATTTTGAACTTGCTTTTGCTGTTGCTTGGTTGCTTAACCAATTGAGGTATAACTCACTAACTCCATGTAGTCTGGAAGACCTGGCCTGTTACTTGATCAGGCACCTGTCTGAAGTCCTCCTTAAGAGGCAATGCTTGTGATTGTTTATCTTTATGCCAAGCAGGAAAAGACCTTTGATAAGGCAATTGGCAAATAAAAGAGATGTGCAGTCCATCTCCTGCTACTCAGTTGAGTCATCCCTTTGCTCACACAACTGGTGTTGATGCATGGTGGATATTAACCCAAGATCCATGTTGAGTCAGTCATAAGTGTAGAAGGGTTCCCACTTTCTGAACCCACACTTCCTTTGTCTAAAGCTCTCCCTGGCCAGGGATAAGAGCTGTGAGGCACACCCCTCACTTCCTATTTCATCTGCTTCACCCTAACTCTCAATGTTAGGGTTAAGAGCTAACATCACCCTGATACAGTTGGCTTGCTTTTGCAGCCTAACCCTTGTGTGAGCCCACTTTGTCTGTATATAGTGTGTGCTAATTGTGTGTATGTTTGCTTTGCTTTGATTATGCTTGCCTGTTTTGCTTTGCCTGTTTAGGATTAGCCTGCTGCCTGTGCAAGTTAGATAGAAAACTCAACCTAGGACCATTGTGGAATACATGATAACTATTAGGCTCGAGTCAGTCTCCCTTCTAGTTGGTCATTTCCCAGTCTCTGGTTAGGAGAAAGTTTCTCCCCTGTTAAGGGGAACTACGTTGCCCTGATCCTCATACCAGATGAGGTACGTAGGCAGGAGATCGTATGAGATCTCTCCGGGCACCCTTTTCCTTTTTTTGGTGTGTGTTTGCTTGACAGCTAGCAGGCTCGAGTACCAGACTCCCTGTTAGCTAGCTTGTTCAACTTCTTTGTTGCTTTTGACGACTCAGCGTCCTGTTAACCCCTTTTGTGTGTGCTTGGAGTCCGATATAAGTCCAACATTTGGCATTTGGTTTCTAGTGTGGGTTTGTTTGGTTCGGAGTCTGATGTAAGTCCAGCGATTGGCATTCGGTTTCCATGTTTGCCTGTTTGTGTGTGTTTTGTTTCGGCGTGCGCGAGCCGAACTACGGTAGCTCTGATTCTCATTCCAGATGAGATACGTAGGCATAGGATGCGATATCCTAGCGAGCCCTCTCCCCTCTTCTCCCACCTGTGTTGTTTCCGGTATGTGTGTGTGATGTTTGTGAGCAGTTTTAGCAACCTTATTCTTTCCTTTTGAGCGTGGATCCCGTCGAGTACGACAGATGCGTAGGGGTGCTAATACCTTCCCTTCGCATAACCGACTCCCGATCCCATCTCTCTTTGGTCGCGAGACCATGTCTTTTCCAGGTTTACTTCGAGCGTTTCCTTTCCCTCTTTTGGGATAAATAAGGCACGGTGGCGGCTCTGTGTTATTTTGTTTTAGCCCGCCGGTTGTTTTTCGCGGATGCGACAGCTAGCGACTCTGCTGGGGACCGAAGAAGTTGACCTCTGGCTGGTCCATCTTCCCTAAGCGAGTCTCTCCTAGCGTTGTAGGATAGTTTAGGTTGCTTGTGCCGCTCTATTTATTGCATTTATTATTATTCTCCTGTGTATATTTGCATAAATATTTGCATGCATCATACTGTCATGTTGTTGTCCTCTGTACAAGTGGTTCCTATGATTTGGGGTGGGTGTTCTGAATGGGGCTAAAACCCAGGCCCGAGTATACACCTAGGATTAGTGTGGTCTCACGTTCCTCATTTGCTTTATCAGCATATTGTTGCAACGTGACATACCACAAGCCGGACGAGGTTCATTTGAGAGTGCTCTTCCTTTGTGGGGTTCCACTTTGGTTGGGTTACCTCTTTTGAGCTGTTGACTTCGGACCGATCATTCCCGGATCTTTGGTTTAGACAATCTTAAGGGAGCTACAACAGCACATCCGAAAGGGCAAACCCGTTGAGTATCTTTGCCCGATTGTCGAGACCATTATCCGCCTTAGGATAACCTGATTAGAATTTACCTGTGAGGGGAGGGTTGATTCTTACAGATGCATGTTCTGATGGTGACTTTGATGGTGACTAATGGTTCCGTTGATCAGAGTTATATTTATAAGTCGGATTTATGGATTTATTTCCGAGGCGCCGGAGTGTTGTCCGCGGTATTTATCAGTGGGGATCCGTTTATTTCAGGATTCCCTGGGCTGGTTCAGAGGGTATTGTGGTTACCTGTTCAGAGAATCTCTGGTGATGATGGTGATGTACATTTCATTTCCGTTTATTTCGGAACCCTGAGTCGGATTTGTGGTTACATATTCCTTCAGATGGTTGTGATCAGTTCAGAGATTCAGGTCTCAGTGCAACAGATGTTCAGTTGACTTGGAGGATGGCACAATGCATTGCATTAATTCATCAGCATCATCACATTTTGCATTTACCTGCATCTAACACATGTTTATCCATATGCAGGGACATTTTTGATTGAGATCCTGGTTGAGAGACTTTCTTTGCTCAGATATGAGGACCGGTTTGAAGGACGATGTTGTCTACAGTTTCTTCGATCCAGAGATCACTGTGCTGAAGGATATGATAGCATTGATTACGCCCGACCATGTGGGGATGTTCAGAGAGGCATACGGTGGTATTCTGAAGTTGGTTTTCAGGCTCACAGACAGTGACAGGAGTGCCATTCATACTCTTCTCCAGTTCTATGACCCGGGTTTGAGATGTTTCGTCTTCCCGGATTACTTGTTGGGGCCCTTGATGGAGGACTATGCTAGCATCTTGGGTGTTCCGATCAAAGATCAGATTCCGTTCTGTGCCACTAGGGTGGAGCCTGATATTGTTGAGATGTCTCGTGCTCTTTATTTGAGCCCGGAGGTGACCAAGGGGGGTTTGAAGGAGAAGGGAAAATTACCCGGTTTTCATTTGAGTTTCTTGGAGGCTAAGGCCAAGGAACATGCTACTTTGGGTAATTGGAAGACGGTTTGTGCCTTGATTGCTGTGAGCATTTATGGGACCATCTTGTTCCCTAATCAGAAGAATTTCGTGGACATTAATGCCATCAGGCTATTTGTGCAGAGGAATCCCATTCCTACCTTGGTTGGAGATGTGTACTACTCGGTCCATAATCGGAACGAGAAGCGGCGTGGGGGGTTGATCAGGTGTTGTGCTCAGTTGCTGTACAAGTGGTTTATGGGGTATTTGCCTTCCCGAGGTGCTTTTGTCGCTCTTGATCCTACGGTCAAGTGGTCGGTCAAGTTGATGGGTTTGCGAGCCACTGATATAGCTTGGACTCATAACGGTATGGCTGGACGGGATTTCATATATAGCTGCGGGAGTTTTCCCAATGTGCCTCTTGTAGGAGTTCAGGGTTGCATTAATTACAACCCGACGCTTCTTAGGAGACAGATGGGGTTTTCTATGGAGGTTCCTCCTCTCGAGCACGAGATTCAGGAGTCTTTCTATTTCCCGGCTGAGGGTAATCTGACACGGATGAAGCAGGTGTCTGGGGCATGGCGAAATATCCAGAGGAGGGGAAAGGTTCCTTTTGGCAAGGTTAACAGCATGTCCTTTCCTCCATTTGATGATTGGCTTCGGAAGAGAATTGAGCTCACGTATCTACCTTTTCCTGGAGGTGATCCTTGGTGTCCTTTGATTGAGGGTCCGCGTTCTTCTATCAGTATGGAAGAATTCCTCGAGATGAAGAAAGCTAGAGATCAGTTGCTTGCGGAGAAAGCTGAATTGGAGATGAGTGTTGCTCGGATTCAGATGTCTAATCAGGAGATCAGAGTGAGGATGGAAGATCAGGATAAGAGACATGCTCTGGAAGTAAAGCGCTTTGAGATGGATACCGCTTACTATGGCAAGGTCAGCCAAGCTTTAGAGTCATCCATAAGGGAGCACGACATCACCAAAGAAAGATTGGCTAGAACTTCAAAGGTCATTGAAGATGAGAAGAGAAGGCAAATCCTCGTGAGGGATCAGAGAGAAGACAGAGTCAGAATCCTCGTTGCTGAATGGGAAGCAAAGTTGAAGGTTAAGGAAGCGGAGAACGCGAAGATCACGGCTGAGAGAGATCATTGTTAGGACGAGAGAGATCATTACTTCAGACAGATGAAGATTGGCCAGAAGGAGATAGGGAGATTGCAGCAGGAGAACACTGAACTTAGGTTTGCGGTGAAGTTTACCAAGATGGTAGATGATGCAGAGCCTTCTGTGGGGCCTTCTTCGGTGTAGCCTTTTGTTGTCATTTGTGTGGATTACCGTCAGGCCTGTTGACGGAATTCACGTGCTTGTATTTTCTTTCTGATTCTGGAGAATTGTATCTGATTTGTATCAGCTTGATGTATGAATCTTGCACTTATGGTGCACTTTTGATATACAGTGGTTGTTTTCACTCAGTGATTGATCTTCAAGCTTTATTTGCTTTCCTATATGCACTCACACAGCACACACATGGTTGAGTGGTATTTTTCTAAATCATATATCTCTGATTTGTATGAGGAAATCAAATGATGAATGTCAGAATATTATCGCCGGATTATTATTTGTCTCGATGAAACCAGGATCGAAAGGACAGAGTGTTCCTCATACGGATAGACATTGCATTCATGCATAATCATAATAACTTGTCTTCTGTTTTGCAGGTGTCAGTGTCTAACCTGTTTGATTGATACAGTAATGATGAATCCACCCAACGCCGACGTTCTCGACCTGAAAGAGAAGATAGGTGAGTTGTTCAACATCATGCGAGGGCTCGCCGTGGGGCAGAAAGCAATCGCTGAGAGGTTGGAGAGGATTGAAAACTGGTTGAGAATGGGGAAAATCCAGGGATATGCTCTGTCGTCTGGAGTAAAGAAGCCCTATAGCAGTATTCAGCACAAGAAGGAGGATGAATCAAGTGATGTGCATGCCAAAAGGGGTAAAGATCGTTATCACCCGTATGTTGCTGCATTGACTATTCCTACTAGTAATTCATCTGTACTACAGCAACGACAGTCACCTCCATAGAGAACACAGAAAGCTGGGTGCCAAGTGAGAAGAAGGATGGCAGATCGTCATTTCAATAAGCCGCCCGTGACTTATACCTCTCTGTTTAAAAGGTTGATGGATCTCGGGTTGGTGCAGCCAAGGACATTGGTTCTAGGGAAACCGGATCAGAGGCTTGCAAGTTATGATGAGAATGTCAGGTGCGAGTTCCATGCTGATGCACCCGGACATCACATTGAGGATTGCAAAGCTTTTAAGCATGTCATTCAAGATTTGGTGGATTCTAAAGCTATCAATTTTGCACCAATGCCGAATGTTAATGCTAACCCCGTGCCGATGCATGGCCCTATGGGGGTGAATGTGATGTCCAAAGACGAGAGGAAAATGGATGAAACGAACGGGGATCAGTTAAAGATTCCAATGTCTGTGGTCCAGAAGCGTCTGATGAAGAGTAGGGCTTTCCCTGGTGTCGATAATTGTTGTGCGGTTGTCGCCACAAATGGGCGTGCAATGATGAGGGAAACAATTCAAGGAATGATTGAAGTAGGAATGGACGATGTAAGATGTAATGCACCCAGTCTGGCAGTTGAAACCGTCAAGGTGGAGAACGCCAGTCTTGCTAAAAAAGAGAAGAAGCTGTCCATTTCTTCTTACAAACAGGCCATGGAAGTGGTGAAGAATAGAGAGGCCCAAGGTTGGGGAAAAATCATAGACATTGTGGTGAAGGAGGATATGTTTGGGGTTGGCTATCAGCCAGATCAAGACTTGTTTGGGCAAAACAGAGGATGTCGTCCACCGTTCACATTTGTCAGTGCTGGAATGTTGGATCCAGGTCACGCCTGTACAGTAGGTGGAGAGATTGACAGTGACTGTGAACTGGACTCGTGGATAAAAGCGTGCGTACCAGGGAATTGGAGGGTCTAAAAAGATCATCACTGTCACTCTACTTGAAGAGTAATATTTTCTGTTTTCAATTCTGTTTGCATGAAAACCGTACGTTTTACCCGAAACGTAATGGTTCATTGTAAGGGCCATCTCATATGTTTCATTGTGCAACGTTTTGCATCATTAATAAATGGATGTTTTTCACATTAAAAGCGGTGTTCCCCGTTTTTCATTTATTTTTGCAGTTTTTTAAAAAAAAACAACAAATAAAAATGGCAATGTTTGTTTTCATTTTCTTTCCTGTTGTCTTGTCTCGTGCCAATATCGAAAAGTAATTCTCCGGATCTCATTAATAACAATTCGGTTACACCTCTGTATGACTTCGACAATCCGATCTATCATGTCGCAGAGGAAGGCAAGAAGATTGTGATCTGCTGGAATTAGCCGGGTTGTTGAAATAAGAGGAGAAGGTAATTTAACCGCACGAGGAGCGATGCAAGGTTGTTATTCCAAGCGCCGCCGAGGTCAGAAAGAAAGTGAAAATTGGGGCCGCTTCAGAGGCGAGTCGAAAGCAGAATGGTAGCCTTGTTGAAAGAGCATGTGGATACCTTCGCCTGGTCGTATCAGGATATGCCAGGGTCGGATACCAATATCGTTGTGCACAAGCTACCATGGAGAGAAGACTGTCCTCTAGAGAAGCAGAACGCCGGTGCCACGTATCAGAGAGCCATGGTGACTTTGTTTCATGATATGATTCATCATGAAATTGAATGCTATGTTGATGACATGATAGCAAAGTCCCAAATAGAAGAGGGGCATCTGGTAGATCTGGCCAAGTTGGTCGACCGGTTGAGACAATTCAAATTGAGGTTGAATTCAAATAAGTGCACTATCTATCAGAGTGCGGTCCGGTAAGTTGCTGGGGCTTATTGTGAGTGAAAGAGGAATCGAGGTTAATCCTGCTAAAAAAAAAAGATAAAAAGTAATACAAGAAATGCCTGAACCGAGAACAAAGAAAGAGGTTCGTGGTTTCTTAGGTAGATTGAACTGCATTTCATGGTTCATAGCTCACCTAACAGCCACGTGTGAACCCATATTCAAGCTGAGAAAAAAGATCAAACGGTCAGGTGAAATAATGATTGCCAAGGGGCATTGAGAAATAAAAGAATAAGTTGCAGGAACCTCTGATTCTGATGACCCCTATGGAAAGAGACTGTTAATCTGTACTTGACGGTCCTCGAGGGGTCTATGGGGTGTGTACTGGGGCAGCATGACGAGTCTGGTCGAAAAGAGCATGCAATTTACCTTAGCAAAAAGTTTATCGACTGTGAAACAATACATTCACTGCTCGAGAAAACTTGTTGTACTTTGGCATAGGCTGCTCGCCGACCGAGACAGTATATGCTGGTTTATACCACTTAGTGGATTTCCAAGATGGATCTGATCAAGTATATGTTTGGGAAGTCAGCATGGACCAGACGGGTTGCGAAAGGGCAAATGATGTTGATTGAATATGATATTCAGTACACCTCTCAGAAGGCAATCAAGGGGAGGGTATTGTCCGATTACCTCGCCTCGCAACCCATTGAGGATTATCAACCAAGGACGTTTGAGTTCCCTGATGAGGACATCTCGAGGTGCTCAAATCGAAAGATTGTGAGGAACCGATCCTGGAGGAGGGGCCTGACCCTGAATCTGAACGGATTCTGATGTCTGATGGGGTTAATATGGATGAGTTAGTGTCGTTTTGGTCACGCCAAAAAGATCCCACATTCCTTTTGTGGCCCGGATAACATTTGAATGCACCAACCCTGGTGGTTGAGTACGAAGCTTGTATCCTGGGTATCGATCTTCGGTGCGTACAGCTACTGGGGAAACGCCTTTCTCACTCGTGTATGGGATGGAAGCCGTGCTACCGGTTGAGGTTCAAATTCCCTCTTTGAGAGTCCTGATGGACGTGAAGTTGCAAGAGGCCGAATGGGTAAGGACCCGGTATGAAGAGTTGAGCCTGATTGAGGAAAAGAGGCTGGCGGCCATCTGTCATGGGCAGTTATATCAGCAAAGGATGAAACGTGCTTTTGACCGGAAGGTACGACCTCGGGTATATCACGTAGGTGATATGGTTCTGAAAAGGATCCTTCCTCCTCAAAACGATCGTAGGGGCAAGTGGACACCTAATTATGAAGGTCCATTCGTGGTCAAGAAGGTTTTCTCTGGCGGAGCCTTGTTGTTAACGACCATGGATGGCGAGGATTTTCCATCCCCTGTGAATGCGGACGCAGTTAAAAAATACTTCGTATAAAGAGACCCGCTGGACGAAAAGAATAAAATAGTCCAGGCAAAAATGGGTATCCCGACGAACCGAAAAACAGAAAGAAAAGGCTCGGGAAAAAATTAGGGATAAAAAGAAAAATTTGTACACCCGGCAGGTCGAAAACCTGAAAAGGCGACTTGGGCAAAAAAGGGTATCCCGGTGGACTGAAAACCCGAAAGGGCGGTCCAGGCAAAAGAGGGATTGAAACGAACAACTGCGTCTGGCATGATCGTTTGTACTTTGGATATGACATGGATAATCCCCGGTAGGGATCAGTCGGAAGCGTCTTGTTCAGAAGGCAGAAAGCACGGAGAGTCTGAGGACATATGGGGTGTAACCGAGTTGGAACTCGATGAAATCACGGGTTTCACATTGCCATTAGGATAGATTTTTCCTTTTGTGTGCAATTACCTCTTTTCCGGAATTACTTCCTTTGTATTGCTCGGTTTTGAGCCACACTTTTTCAATCAATAAAATGCATATTCAGTCAAATAATTTTGTTTTTGTTTTCATTACCGCTTTGATTGCAAAAACATCCAATTATTTGTGATAAAGAATCTTTGCATTTTAAGACATACAGGTCCCTTCCAATACATGTTTATAAGATTGAAAGCTTGAAATCTTATTCGGAAGGTTGAGTGACCCAAGTGTTGAAATCTTGACACGCCTGGGGCACGGTTTTATCTAACGATCTCTTTTGCAGGTGCTGTCAGATATTTTCACTCACTTGCAAGTTGTGATGGGGAAGCTTTTGACAAAAGATCCCCATGGAGTCCAATCAGGGACGAATGAATGGAAGAATGGTGAGAAGACGGCGAAGGACGTACGACGATCCTGGATATTAATCAAGAAGACTCTTCAAAGTCTGAAGATTAAAAAGTTCGTACCAATCTAAGGGGTTTGCTCTCCGTGGAGTACGGAGAAGTCGGGAATACAAGGTGATGAATCAGAAAAGTCCAGACGAGTTTGGAAGTTCTCAAAGTTGGAAAGTTGACAGTGGATTTGGACGGCGAATGCCATGGTTCGACGAGTCGACGGGTGTTCAGTACCAAAATTTCCTCATCTCCCCAAGCAGAGTCGGGAGGACCGATTCCCCAGCAGATTCAAGGTCTGTGGCTTCCCTAGCAGAGTCAGGATTGTTATATCCCCAGCAAGTCAGAAACCTTTGTTTCCCCACAGAATGTGTTGGTGGTTCTTTCCTCGGCGATGTCCCCAAGCGGATCGGATTCAGTGGAGGATTTCCCCAGCAAGGGTGGCCTGTTGACCAGCAGCAGTACTATTCCCCATCAGGGTGGAGGTCTGAGTGTTGTCGGGTTCCTCAGCAGAGTGCCTCGAGCTCCCCAGAAGAGTCCCTTGAGGGGGATACCTTTTATGCATTCATCATGTAGATAAGCATAGCATATTGCATTAAATTGCGTAGCATTTCCATAATTATGGAACATTACGCTGAAAAAAGGTCATGCATCATCATTGCAAGCATAAGCTAGTCTCAAAACCGTGGTTACTGTTTGAGAAGTGGTTTCGCTAGTCGGAAGATCAGCAGCATTGCAAGTATCAGACTCAAGTCGTGGTTACCGCTTGAGATTTGGTTTCACCGGATGGTGAAGATGTTACTCGGAGGAGTTTAACATCATGACGCGATCAGCGCGACTCAAGCCGTGGTTACCGCTTGAGATTTGGTTTCACCGGATGGTGAAGATGTTACTTAGAGGAGTTTAACATCATGACGCGATCAGCGCGACTCGAGCCGTGGTTACCGCTTGAGATTTGGTTTCACCGGATGGTGAAGATGTTACTCTGAGGAGTTTAGCATCATGACGTCAGAACCAATGTTCACCAGTAGTACGATACTGGAGGAAACTTTTCCGTCGGACAGAGATGGAAATGAAGATCGCGATCAGCGCGACTCGAGCCGTGGTTACCGCTTGAGATTTGGTTTCACCGGATGGTGAAGATGCTACTCTGAGGAGTTTATCATCATGACGTCAGAACCAATGTTCCCCGGTAGTACGATACTGGAGGAAACTTTTCCGTCGGACAGAGATGAAGATCGCGATCAGCGCGACTCGAGCCGTGGTTACCGCTTGAGACTTGGTTTCGCCGGATGGTGAAGATGTTACTCTGAGGAGTTTAGCATCATGACGTCAGATCAACAATGTTCCCCAGTAGTACGATACTGGAGGAAACTTTTCCGTCGGGCGGAGATGGAAATGAAATCAAAGGACGTTACGCGATCAGCGCGAAAATACAGTTCAATCAGAGAAAAGCAAAAAAAAAAAAAGATTATCATCAGAAAGTTTCGGGGTTCAAACCCTCATGCCTACTTATTCTTATAGTGTGATGCGAAAATTAGAGCTCCGTAGTTCGTGGTAGAAAATATGGATTTGTTGGTTGTTTTTAGGGAATAGTTATAATTGTATTCTAGAAGTGCGTAGACATTAGCTGATTATGATCCTTGTTCGGGTGCTCTAAGCTTTTAGTTTAGCTGCTAATGAAGAAATTATAACAGTTCTTTTATGAAAAGAAAGACGAGTTGTTTGTTTGAAAAGAGTATGTGTGATAAAAGGAAACAAAGAGTTGCTTGAATTGAGAAAAAACACTTGCTTTAATTGAATTAAAAAAGAGTTGGGAAATGAGAAAGTGTTGCTTGTATGTTGTGAAAGTATTGTTTGGACCAAGATTGTGTTGTTGGAATCCATAGAACAGGTGTGTCTGAACCAAAGAGTGCAAAGTCTAAACTAAGAATGAGGTATTTTAACCGAGAAACGATGATTAACCCTGCATGAGGGTGTGTTAACCAAGAAGTGGTGATTAACCCATGAATGAGAAAATGGTATTTTAAGCGATAGACGGTGATTAACCAATGTAGAAAGGGTATGTTAACCAAGAAGTAGGGATTAACCCATGAATGAGAATGTGGTGTTTTAACCGATAAATAGTGATTAACTAATACAGAAAGGGTATATTAACCAATAAGTGGTGATTAACCCATGAATGAGAATGTGGTATTTTAACCGATAGACTGTGATTAACCAATGCATAAAGGGCATGTTAACCAAGAAGGTGATTAACCCACAAAAAGTATGGATGTCCAAAGAATATTTTGTGGTCCAAATTGAAGAGTATTGTAGATGTTGATTGTTGTAGTGTCGTCTGTGGGGAAGACAACTTGAAAGCTATTTCACTTGAATCACACTAAAGTCTATGAACGGAGGCGACTACCATGAATAACTGAGGCATACACCTTGTACGCAAAGGTATTCAGAACAAGGGTAGGAATAATCCATCTTGTTCTTCTCCATTGCTTAAGGCTCGTGGCACACAATTCGCATGTAGAGCTTGATGTCCAGTCTTGATGTCCAGAGTCTTCATATTTTGCATGTAGAGATTGAGTTGACTTGAAGAGATCCGATGCATTGCAAGTACATAGGTTTAATCTAATTAAGTTATCAAGGGACTTATGATCACTCATTTGGAAGGGGGAAGCATGGATGTTATCGGCAAGTGATTAATTGATCAAATATGACTTTGATCAACCAATCAAAGGGTGACGGTCATGCTAAGGATATTTCAACCATATGATTAGGAACTAAAGCATAATGAAGTTGGAATTAAAATGAAACCGAATTTCTAAGGATTCTAATTAAAAATTAATTCTAAAGACTAAGAATAGTCATGTATTAACTATGATTATTTTCAAGTATTTTTTTTACGAGTTAACATGCATATTATCAAGAATTAAAATGCAAACCAACAATTGAACTACTGAATTCTAAATGAAAATTAAAGAAACTTCAAGATTAAATTCAATTAAATTCTAAAAGAGAATCTATTCTAACCCTAACCATTTTTAACATGAAATTTCTATGAATTAAAAATATAGAAAATATGTCAAAGAAAAATAATACAAAAACAATAATTAATGGACTAAAAAATATTATTGTTGGGGGGGGGGGGGTGTTACACAGGACAAAGGGAGTGTGGCTTGGAAACAGAGGCGCTGGCCTAACCAGTTAAGGCCCAAAGTAATGTTGTGGTTTGTGGTTCATCAATGGGGTGTGTGTAACACCTCAAAATTTGCCCTCCTCTCTTGGGACTAGCTTAACATATTGCATATCATTTTTTTTAGGACATTAATCATTGCATATTTGCATATCATGTGGCAACAATAAGAAAGTCATCCTCCCAAGTCTTTCTCAGAAGATAAAGAGATTAAGATGCAAGCTTGAGGGTCTTATTGAATTGATCACTAGCCATCTGAGGGTTTGTGCTTCAAATTAGGGTTTCTTGGTTCCTCAAAGAGGTTGATCATTATCTTGGTTTAAATGGAACATCATCATCATCACGGTCTTATCATCACCAAGAGATTCATTGTGCTTGATCAGTTCCTTGGGATTAGGGTTTTGACCTTTGGTCAACCCTAATCATCTGCATTGTGCCAATCAGGGCTTGTCAAGGAGATGAGGAATTCAATGAGATGAGGGATCATAATATGGTTTCTTTGAGCTTGTGCAAGCTAGGGTTTCATTTGGGAGCCATTTCATCAGGAGATTGAGGCTCAAGCTCAACAGTCAAGCTGAAATTCATCTATCAACTGAAAAAGTCAACCACAAGTCAACTGTTGGATTTGGAGGTGGGAAAGGGTTAGAAACACTTCATTCATGTCCAAACAAGTTTCATTTGACATTTCAAACATCAACATTGAAGAAAATAAAGTCAGATGAAAACTTTCCAAAAATAGAAAGTGACTTGTAATTCAAAATTGCCAAAAATGGAAAGGTCTTCTCCTTAAGATTACATGTCCAAAATTGCTTCAAATGAAATTTTGTCCAACCTGAAAGTTGAAGATCTTGCTCTCACCTTTCCAAAAAGTCCAAGAACATGAATTTCTCATGTATGGTTGGCAAGTTATGGTCAAATCTTGGTCAAGAAAATTTGAACTTCAAAAGTGCATAACTTTTGAACCAAAAGGCCAAATGGAGTGGGATTTTTTGCCACATTCTTGTTTCAACATGAGCTATCCAAAACATGCATCAAAAACCATGCATCTCCTTTACAAAATTTTTGCATTTTTCATTTGAATTGCATTTGAATTTTGGAGGGAAAAAGTCCAATTCAAAAATTAAGCATTTTCCACACATAATTTCACTTGCATTTGCCTCCAAACCATATTTCAAAGTGAATTAACCTGCAAACCATGCACTGTTCCATTGGATTCATGCATATGAGGGTGAATTACCAAATTTACATTACACTTGCATTTCCACTAATTACTTTGGTTTGGCCTAATCATGATTAGCAGACATGCTTAACAGAACATATATAAGACTAATCATAACTGTTTTCTTCATAAGCATAACAGAATTCAGATCTAGATCTAGTTTTCCAAAAACTCTTCAATTTTCTCTCTCACTTTTTCTTCATAAGCATAACAGAATTCAGATCTAGATCTAGTTTTCCAAAAACTCTTCAATTTTCTCTCTCACTTTTTCTTCAATTTTCTTCACAAGCCTTGCTATTTCCTTGATCAAACCATCATCAAGAGGCATAATTGAGTTGAATTGAAGCAAGATTCGAAGGATTTGGTGCTGAATTTGGAACTGTTGAAGCATGTGTTCATCAATGGCAAATGGAGATTTAAGCTAGATCGTGCACAATTAACACTCAAGCCTTCATCCAAATCATCACATGAGAGCTAGAGATCATCTGTTTTTGCTTGCCAAGGCCTGAATACACGTGTTTCACTTCTGCCATTCAATTGAGGTTAGATTTCGACTTGCATGATTCTTGAAATTAATGGATGTATCTTGTAGATCCTTCTTAGGTGATGAATCTGCACTTTGTTTCATTGAATTCCATGGAGAAATGAGGTAGTTACATTGGTTAGAAGTTTGATAAGTGAAAATGTTTTGTTTCGAATCTTTAAACCTAGGTCGAATTAGGTAAAAGCAAGCTTAGATTCGTGTTGCTTGTTGTGAGAGGAGTGCAATGGTATAGGTGTTGTGGATTTTTGTGAGAAAATGTTCTTGAGCTGATGAATGATGAAGAACACGTATAAACCCTAAAATCTTAAAATCCAGAACGCGTTTGATCCACTTTAGCATTGCCTGCATGCGTTTCCGTGTTTATTGGCCATGTATTGGACCACGTGTCCTGGCCTTTAAGTGAAACGCAGCGTTTCACTTTGTGAACGCGCCACTTTCAAAAACCTAGCCGGTTCGATCCCTGGCTCATGTAATTTCCAACCATGCCTTGTATTTTATTTCCTCATGCTATCCATATTCATGTACAAGCTTCCATGCATTTTTTTATTTTTTCTCTTCCATTCAAAAAATCATATCTCATTGATTAATGATCCAAATTGCCTGGGATTTTTTGCATGCTGATCCTCATGATCTCTACTTTTTTTGATGATTTTTCCAGAAATTGTGCACTGTTGGATTTTAGTTTTGGCTAGGGATTGTGTGTACATGTGTTTTCTTGACATGCCTTGCCATTTTGATTGTGAAATGATGAGATTTTATCCAACACTCTTGAAATTTTGCATGCTTAAAATAGACACCTTAATGGACATTTTGGTATAGAGTTTGCATTTTTACCATTTTGGTATAGACCTTTGATAAGGCAATTGGCAAATAAAAGAGATGTGCACTCCATCTCCTGCTACTCAGTTGAGTCATCCCTTTGCTCACACAACTGGTGTTAATGCATGGTGGATATTAACCCAAGATCCATGTTGAGTCAGTCATAAGTGTAGAAGGGTTCCCACTTTCTGAACCCGCACTTCCTTTGTCTAAAGCTCTCCCTGGCCAGGGATAAGAGCTGTGAGGCACACCCCTCACTTCCTATTTTATCTGCTTCACCCTAACTCTCAATGTTAGGGTTAAGAGCTAACATCACCCTGATACAGTTGGCTTGCTTTTGCAGCCTAACCCTTGTATGAACCCACTTTGTCTGTATATAGTGTGTGCTAATTGTGTGTATGTTTTCTTTGCTTTGATTATGCTTGCCTGTTTTGATTTGCCTATTTAGGATTAGCTTGCTGCCTGTGCAAGTTAGATAGAAAACTCAACCTAGGACCATTGTGGAATACATGATAACTATTAGGCTCGAGTCAGTCTCCCTTCTAGTTGGTCATTTCCCAGTCTCTGGTTAGGAGAAAGTTTCTCCCCTGTTAAGGGGAACTACGTTGCCCTGATCCTCATACCAGATGAGGTACGTAGGCAGGAGATCGTATGAGATCTCTCCGGGCACCCTTTTCCTTTTTTTGGTGTGTGTTTGCTTGACATCTAGCAGGCTCGAGTACCAGACTCCCTGTTAGCTAGCTTGTTCAACTTCTTTGTTGCTTTTGACGACTCAGCATCCTGTTAACCCCTTTTGTGTGTGCTTGGAGTCCGATATAAGTCTAGCATTTGGCATTTGGTTTCTAGTGTGGGTTTGTTTGGTTCGGAGTCTGATGTAAGTCCAGCGATTGGCATTCAGTTTCCATGTTTGCCTGTTTGTGTGTGTTTTGTTTCGGCGTGCGTGAGCCGAACTACGGTAGCTCTGATTCTCATTCCATATGAGATACGTAGGCATAGGATGCGATATCCTAGCGAGCCCTCTCCCCTCTTCTCCCACCTGTGTTGTTTCCGGTATGTGTGTGTGATGTTTGTGAGCAGTTTTAGCAACCTTATTCTTTCCTTTTGAGCGTGGATCCCGTCGAGTACGACGGATGCGTAGTGGTGCTAATACCTTCCCTTCGCATAACCGACTCCCGATCCCATCTCTCTTTGGTCGCGAGACCATGTCTTTTCCAGGTTTACTTCGAGCGTTTCCTTTCCCTCTTTTGGGATAAATAACGCACGGTGGCGGCTCTGTGTTGTTTTGTTTTAGCCCGCCGGTTGTTTTTCGCGGATGCGATAGTGTGCAGAGTAATTAATGGTGCATTGAACAAAGTTATGGGCCTTAAGGGTGGTCTGGCCCACTGCGTGGAGCTAAGAGAGGGGGAGATTCAAAAGGATCGGTAACAATTCAAATCCTTGTTTCAGTATCATGTTCTCATCTCTTATCAAAGACTCCCACGTCGGCGCTGGAGGCGGCAGAATGAGCCAAATCAAACACCATCACCACCAAATTGAACCTCTTAGTGTCTTCTCTCTTAATCTAAAGTCAATTTCGTCCAACACTTCACCAAAAATCTCAAAATCAGGTTAATTATCCAAGAACCCTAGGATGCAAAAATGAAATTAGAAGATGTTGGAGGGGGAATCTGAGCCAACAACCATAGGGATTTGATTCCCCTCACTCTAATCTACATTGTGGTAAAGGAATTTATAGAAAAAGGAAGAGAAAATCAAATGCTGACCTATGAGACCGTGGCTTATCCCAGAATTTGTTGCAAGAAGAAGATGAAAACGAAGGAAGAACACCAGAGGCTCTTCCGAGGTAAGCAACTCAAATCTCACCCTCCAATATCATGAATTCCTCTTCTTTTTCTTCTTATGAAGCCTAACCTGTATGAATCAATAATTTGTTGATTGCTTGATATGATATTATTGTTGAATGTGCGTGTGAGAGAGATAGCTGCAAAGAAGAAAAACGAACAGAGAGATTGAGAGTGATATGGAGAATGAAATTTGCAGAGTAAGAGAATTTGGGAGATTTTGTGGAATGGTGATGATTGTTGTTGGGATTGAATAGTGATTTTGTGGATTTGGAATTGTTTATGATTGAAGGAGAGTGATATGATTTATAGGGATTGAATCCCTAACTGATTCGGGCAAGTTGAGGCAGGGGTTGTTGATAGTTAAGGCACATATTTAGTTAGTGAAATTTGAGAGGAAAACTAGTTGGAACTTTAACACTATTAATTCTTCCGTTAAAATCTGTTTGAGTTTGGATTGAGGTGTTAGTTAGGATGATGAGATTGATTATGTTGAATTTTATTTGAAAATTTAAACTGATGCCTGTTGTGAATCATGGTGGACTGTGAGGTTGTTAGTAGTTGTTAGCTCATATTTTCGACGCCCATCCAGAATTACCAAAATTGGAAAGTATGCACAGCTAGTTTCAACTAAGAAGTAGTACTCGACCAGCTGGAAGTGAGTCGACTTGACTAGGTGGATAAAGATCAAGCTTACAACTGAGACTTTGGAACGGTTCTTTAGAGAAGCGTTTGAAAAAGGTTTTTGATCAAAGATTCAAAATTCAAATAAATGAGGGAATTTCGCCTTCGTCAGAAACCGTAAAAGCACACGTGTGGTGAATGAATGCGCGCATGCAAAGCGCCATGTGTCTTGACGTGATTGAAGAACCATCAAAGCGGTTATTTCGATCCAATATAAATATAGGGTTTTAGTGTTAGAAAAGTGTGTGTCAAATTTTGTACAAAATCTATAAATTTACTAAGTATTCGTGTGAAGAAGAATTGTAAAGCACATAATGTACATTGTCTACACCATTGTTAGTTATTTCAAAGCAATATAAATTTGCCTATACTTTTTTCTAGAAATATACTTCCTCGCTTCTTCTTTTCAAACGCCTTCCTTTTACTTTGTCATTTGCAGTTTTAAGATTTATTTGTTCTTTCCCTGCATTCAATGTAAGACCCTTCTAAATACCCCAATTATTTAATTAAAATAACAATACGTCAATCAGAGTAATATGCAATCAAGGGTGTCACACAGTTCAACACAATAACTGTCATGCTCTTTTATTAATCCAAACATAAACATTTGCATAAACCGCAGCGGATAGAAATCTCATCAATCATGTAAAACATGTAACATATTACATGTGAAATTATTCAACAAAATAAAAACATCCCATCCCGATGTTACATCTATCAGAGCACGACCCACTAAGGAGACTACACTAGACTCCAAGCATTAGCTTCTACTCAACTCATTGCTCGTTACCTGAAAAATAGTTGTAAGGGTGAGTTCCTCAATCGATATAATAA
Source organism: Lathyrus oleraceus (assembly GCF_024323335.1). Lineage (NCBI taxonomy): Eukaryota > Viridiplantae > Streptophyta > Magnoliopsida > Fabales > Fabaceae > Lathyrus > Lathyrus oleraceus. Next base: position 235,410,168 of record NC_066584.1, on the reverse strand, counting down.
GCATTATAAAACATCATGTAATGCTAAGTAAATAACACATTTCATCACCCAAATCAGATTACACATTCAGTAACAGCAATGTCAACTCAATCATACTCAACATCAACACAACACACAACACACAACACACATATAATACTGGAATACATCCATTCATATTATACGCCATATATCAATTATGCAATGAGACTCCATGCATGCGGTACCGACTCTTTGTGAACATATAGTTCACCTCACCGTCCAAATCCAGGCACGGCTACCAAGCCCACTAGTCCCACTCATTTGAGACCTAGTGACTCACTCACTAATTCCTCACCATGGGAATTAGCTACCACCCCAAATGGGTCATGCTATGCACGCTAATCACCTAGCATGCAAACATCAACAACAGTCCAAAATGACTAACTCACTAATTCCTCACCATGGGAATTAGCTACCACCCTAAAGGCCACAATATGCATGCTAATCATCTAGCAATGCAACTTCAACAACAAAATCCACAATGGACATGTGCTCACACTCTAAGCCATACAACAGTCCATTCACAATGCATACATAACATGTACATTCACAACATTATGCATACTATCAACATCATCAAAACATGTATCAAAACATCATATCATGTTAAATAATTAACCACAGTATTAGCACACTCTACTAATACCTATACTGCTCAAAATAGCGGGAATTAATCCCTATCACATCATACGCTACCATAGGCCAAACATCAATCACGTACACAACATTAAAATGTCAATTTTCTCACTTTTCAACAGTGTTAACCGGTTAACGCCCTGGGTTAACCGGTTAACGCAGCATAAACACACTTTCTGGCAAAACGCAACAGTGTTAACCGGTTAACACCCTGGGTTAACCGGTTAACGCAGGCAAAACAGCACTAATTTCACAATTCGCAACAGTGTTAACCGGTTAACACCCTGGGTTAACCGGTTAACGCAGACAAAACAGCAGTTCCTGCGCTAACACAAAGCAGAATGCAGAATTCTCCGCATTTTCCGCCGTTGGAGGACTTCCGGACCTCCGATTCCAATTCCGTAAAAAGCTATACGTTAGGGAAATTACAACACACTCAATTACAGGTTCAATTCCAGTTTTTACACAACATATCCATCACAATTTTCAGCATTCAACAATCCCAATTAGGGTCAATTCAACGGTTTATCACTACCCATTACATGCTAACCCATAATACCCATTAAACGACGATAAACCCCCCTTACCTGAGTTAATCCGGCAACTTTGAGCTTTCAAGCTTCTCCGTTCACCAACCCTTGCTCTCTAGCTCTTCCTCTTGCTCTGCCTCTTTCAGCCGCTTCTCTGAGTTTCACGTGAAAACCTTATTTTCCAAAATGAACTCTTTTTACTTATTCCAGCTTATATATTTTCAAATAATTATTATTCCAATAATAATAATAATTCAATAATTCCAAAATAATAATAATAATAATTCAATTATCTAATTAAATTAATAAATATATTATTAACTTAATTTAAATAATTACCATATTATTATCGGGGTGTCACAACTCTCCCCCACTAAAAGAGTTTTCGTCCTCGAAAACATACCTCAAGCGAACAACTCTGGGTAAGACTCCTTCATCTTACTCTCCAGTTCCCAAGTCACATTGCCACCTGCTGGTCCTCCCCAAGCTACCTTCACCAAGGCAATCTCTTTACCCCGCAACTGCTTCAATTCTCGATCCTCAATCCTCATAGGTGATGTTTCAACAGTCAGGTTATCTCTCACCTGTACATCATCTATTTGGACTACATGCGACGGATCATGAATGTATCTCCTCAACTGAGACACATGAAAAACCTCATGCAAATTCGCAAGCGACGGCGGTAAAGCGATACGATAGGCTACCTCTCCTATCCTCTCCAAAATCTGATAAGGACCAATAAATCGAGGTGTCAACTTTTTCGACTTCAAAGCTCGTCCAACACCAGTTATCGGAGTAACGCGAAGAAACACATGATCTCCCTCTTGAAACTCAAGTGACTTCCTCCTCTTGTCGTGATAACTCTTTTGACGACTCTGAGCAATTCTCATCTTCTCCTGAATCATCTTAATCTTTTCCGTAGTTTGTTGAACAATCTCCGGTCCAACCACAGCACTCTCACCGGACTCATACCAACATAAAGGTGTCTGACATCTCCTACCATACAAAGCTTCAAACGGTGCCATACCAATGCTCGAATGAAAACTATTGTTGTAGGTAAACTCAATCAAAGGTAAATAACAATCCCAAGCACCTCCCTTCTCCAGAACACAAGCCCTCAAAAGATCCTCCAGTGACTGAATCGTCCTCTCAGTCTGACCATCAGTCTGCGGATGATATGCAGAACTTAATCTCAGCTTAGTTCCCACAGCCCTCTGCAAACCTTCCCAGAACTTCGATGTAAATCTAGGATCTCTGTCTGAAACAATACTAGACGGAATACCATGCAAACTTACAATCTTCTCAATATACAACTCGGCTAATCTCTCTAACGGATAATCCATTCTAATCGGAATGAAATGAGCCGACTTCGTCAATCTATCTACAATCACCCAAATAGATTCAAAATTCTTACTTGTCCTCGGTAAACCAGAAACAAAATCCATACTGATACTATCCCACTTCCACTCTGGAATAGCCAACGGTTGCATTAGCCCAGACGGCTTCTGATGCTCAATCTTTGACTTCTGACAAGTCAAACAGGAATAAACAAAACTTGCAATTTCTCCTTTCATTCCCGGCCACCAAAATAACCTCTTCAAATCATGATACATCTTCGTAGCTCCAGGATGAATACTCAGGCCACTACGATGTCCTTCCTCTAGAATACTCTTTTTAAGTTCGGTAACATCCGGAATACACACCCGATTACCAAATTTCAAAACACCATTCTCACCAACTCTGAATTCACCACCTTGACCTTGATTCACTAAAGTCAACTTATCAACCAAAAGCATATCGGATTTCTGACCCTCTCTAATCTCATCCAGAATGCCACTCGTTAACTTTAACATTCCCAATTTAACACTATTGTGAGTACTCTCACACACCAAACTCAAGTCTCTAAACTGCTCAATTAAATCCAATTCCTTAACCATTAACATAGACATATGCAATGATTTCCGACTCAATGCATCAGCCACTACGTTTGCTTTACCCGGATGGTAATTCAAACCAAAGTCATAATCCTTCAGAAATTCTAACCATCTCCTCTGTCTCATATTCAGTTCTTTCTGATCAAACAAATACTTCAAACTTTTATGGTCACTGAAAACTTCAAATCTTGACCCGTACAAATAATGCCTCCACAACTTCAGAACAAATACCACAGCTGCCAACTCTAAATCGTGTGTCGGATAGTTCCTCTCATGAACCCTCAGCTGTCTCGAAGCATAAGCTATAACCTGCTTATTCTGCATCAACACACCACCCAAACCCAACAATGAAGCATCACAGTAAACCTCAAATGATTCCGACGAACTCGGTAATATCAGAATAGGAGCAGTAGTCAACCTTCTCTTTAACTCTTGGAAACCTTCTTCACATTTTGAGTCCCAAACAAATGCTTGCCCCTTTCTAGTCAACATCGTCAACGGTAACGCCAACTTAGAAAATCCCTCAATGAATTTCCTATAGTAACCAGCCAATCCCAGGAAACTCCGAATCTTAGCAACAGACTTCGGAGCTTCCCACTTAGACACCGCTTCTATCTTAGAAGGATCAACAGCAACACCACCTCTTGAAATCACATGACCAAGAAAACTAACCTCTTCTAACCAAAATTCACACTTTGACAGTTTAGCAAATAACTTCTTTTCTCGTAGAACTCTTAAAACCATTCTCAAATGCTCAGCATGCTCTTCTTCAGATTTCGAATACACCAAAATGTCATCAATAAACACCACAACAAACTTGTCTAGGTACGGATGGAAAATCCTATTCATATACTCCATGAATACTCCAGGCGCATTATGTAACACCCTTCTAAATACCCCAAATATTTAATTAAAACAACAGCATATAAATCAATATCAGAGTAATCATGCACCAAGGGTGTCACATAATACTTCACATAATTCACCGTAAAAATCAGTCATGCTCATTATTTAATCCAACATAAACACTTCTTTAAAAATTCGCAGCGGATAGAAACATTCAACATCTGTAATATCTTAAAATTAACATTTATTCAACAAATAAAACATCCCGTCCCGATGTTACATCTATCAGAGCATGACCCACTAAAACCACTCTAGACTTCAAGCACTAGCTTCTACTCAACTCACTGCTCGTTACCTGAAAAATATAACTGTAAGGGTGAGTTCCTCAATCGATATAACAAATATTATAAATCATCATGTTATGTTAAGTAACTTTACACGTTAATCACCCACATCATATCATGCATTCGGTAGCAGTATATTCAACTCAACATCATATTCAAACACAACGTAAATGCAACTCAAATGAGACTCGACTCTTCATGCATGTGGTACCATTTGGAGTAAAACTCCCAACTTAAAATCATTGCCAGTTTAGTGGGCATCAAGGCATAAGCCTTCAACTTTCAACTTAAAATTTTGCCAATCCAGGCCAACGTGGTGTGAGCAAAAGCCCCATAATTTTTTGCCAATCCAGGCCAACGTGGTGTGAGCAAAAGCCCCGACTTAATGCATATGAATGTATATGGCATGTACGACTTGAAAGTTCAACAACATAATAACAACGACAACATAACAGCTTTTTCAGCAACAACAACTTAAAAATCAACTTTGGCTCATCAGCCTACAACTCAGCATTTTCAACAAAACAACTTATATTCAACTTTGGCTCATCAGCCTACAACTTAATATTTTCCACAAAAACAACTTATCAACATATTTGCATCAACATTTCGCAACATAGACTCCACGAATTTATTTATCACAATTGGATACAATAGGCCAATCACCAATTACACTTACATCATAAAAATCAACCATTTTTACATACTGCAACAGTGTTAACCGGTTAACGCTATAGGTTAACCGGTTAACGCAGGAAAATTACACTTCCAGGCAAAACGCAACAGTGTTAACCGGTTAACGCTATAGGTTAACCGGTTAACGCAGGCAAAACTCAACATTTTTCACAATTTACAACAGTGTTAACCGGTTAACACCCTGGGTTAACCGGTTAACGCAGGCGAAACAGCAGTTCCTGCGCTAACACAAGGCAGAATGCAGAGTTTCCGCATTTTCCGCCGTTGGAGGACTTCCGGACCTCCGATTCAACTTCCGTAAAAAGCTATACGCTCAGAAATTCACAATACACTCAAACACAAATTCAATTTCAGCTTTAATACAACTTATTCAACATAATTTCTCAGCATTCTAAATCCCAATTAGGGTCAATCAACGGCTTATCACTACCCATTACATGTTAATCGATAATACCCATTAAACGACGATAAACCCCCCTTACCTTAACAATCCGGCAACTCTTCGAGCTTCAAGCTTTTCCGTTCTCCAACCTTTGCTCTACAGCTCTTTGCCCTTTTCCTCTTCTCTGCAGCTTCTCAGTTTTCACGTAAAAACCTTTTCCAAAAATGAAAACCTTTTCTCTTATTCCACTTATATATTTTCCAATAATAATTATTATTCCAAAATAATAATAATAATCCAATAATTCAATTTATTTAATTAAATTATTAAATATATTATTAACTTAATTAAATAATTCTTTTACTTTATTTGGGGTGTTACAACTCTCCCCCACTAAAAGAGTTTTCGTCCTCGAAAACATACCTCAAACAAATAACTCTGGATAGGACTCCTTCATCTGACTCTCCAGTTCCCAAGTCACATTGCCACCTGCTGGTCCTCCCCAAGCTACCTTCACTAAGGCAATCTCTTTACCCCGCAACTGCTTCAACTCTCGATCCTCGATCCTCATAGGCGATGTTTCAACAGTCAGGTTATCTCTCACCTGTACATCATCCACTTGGACTACATGCGACGGATCATGAATGTACCTCCTCAACTGAGACACATGAAAAACCTCATGCAAATTCGCAAGTGACGGCGGTAAAGCGATACGATAGGCTACCTCTCCTATCCTCTCTAAAATCTGATAAGGACCAATAAATCGAGGTGTCAACTTCTTCGACTTCAAAGCCCGACCAACACCTGTTATCGGAGTAACACGAAGAAACACATGATCTCCCTCTTGAAACTCAAGTGACTTCCTCCTCTTGTCATGATAACTCTTCTGACGACTCTGAGCCATCCTCATCTTCTCCTGAATCATCTTAATCTTTTCTGTAGTCTGTTGAACAATTTCCGGTCCGACCACAGCACTCTCACCGGACTCACACCAACATAACGGTGTCCGACATCTCCTACCATACAAAGCTTCAAACGGCGCCATACCAATGCTCGAATGAAAACTATTGTTGTAGGTAAACTCAATCAACGGTAAATAACAATCCCAACCACCTCCTTTTTCCAAAACACAAGCTCTCAAAAGATCTTCTAATGACTGAATCGTCCTCTCAGTCTGACCGTCAGTCTGCGGATGATATGCAGAACTCAATCTCAGCTTAGTTCCCAAAGCTCTCTGCAAACCTTCCCAGAACTTCGATGTAAATCTAGGATCTCTGTCCGAAACAATACTCGACGGAATACCATGCAAACTTACAATCTTCTCAATATACAACTCAGCCAATTTTTCTAACGGATAATCCATTCTAATCGGAATGAAATGAGCCGACTTTGTTAATCTGTCCACAATCACCCAAATAGCTTCAAAATTCTTACTTGTCCTCGGTAAACCAGAAACAAAATCCATACTGATACTATCCCACTTCCACTCTGGAATAGCCAACGGTTGCATTAGCCCAGACGGCTTCTGATGCTCAATCTTTGACTTCTGACAAGTCAAACAAGAATAGACAAAACTCGCAATTTCTCTTTTCATTCCCGGCCACCAAAATAACTTCTTCAAATCATGATACATCTTCGTAGCTCCAGGATGAATACTCAGACCACTACGATGTCCTTCCTCAAGAATACTCTTCTTAAGCTCGGTAACATCCGGAATACACACCCGACTACCAAACTTCAAAATACCATTCTCATCAACTCTGAATTCGCCACCTTGACCTTGATTCACTAGAGTCAACTTATCAACCAAAAGCATATCAGATTTCTGACCCTCTCTGATCTCATCCAGAATACCACTTGTCAACTTCAACATTCCCAATTTAACACTATTGTGAGTACTCTCACACACCAAACTCAAGTCTCTAAACTGTTCAATTAAATCCAATTCCTTAACCATTAACATAGACATATGTAATGATTTCCGACTCAATGCATCAGCCACTACGTTTGCTTTACCCGGATGGTAATTCAACCCAAAGTCATAATCCTTCAGAAACTCTAACCATCTTCTCTGCCTCATATTCAGCTCTTTCTGATCAAACAAATACTTTAAACTTTTGTGGTCACTGAAAACCTCAAATCTTGACCCGTACAAGTAATGTCTCCATAACTTCAGAACAAACACCACAGCTGCCAACTCTAAATCGTGCGTCGGATAGTTCCTCTCATGAACCCTCAGCTGTCTTGAAGCATAAGCTATAACCTGCTTATTCTGCATCAACACGCCACCCAAACCCAACAATGAAGCATCGCAATAAACTTCAAATGATTCCGACGAACTCGGTAATATCAGAATAGGAGCAGTAGTCAACCTTCTCTTTAGCTCTTGGAAACCTTCTTCACATTTTGAGTCCCAACAAACGCTTGCCCCTTTCTAGTCAACATCGTCAACGGTAACGCCAACTTAGAAAATCCCTCAATGAACTTCCTATAATAACCAGCCAAACCAAGAAAACTTCGAATCTCAGCAACAGACTTCGGAGCTTCCCACTTAGATACCGCTTCTATCTTAGAAGGATCAACAGCCACACCACCTCTTGAAATCACATGACCAAGAAAACTTACCTCTCCTAACCAAAATTCGCACTTGGACAATTTAGCAAATAACTTCTTTTCTCGTAGGACTTCTAAAACCACTCTCAAATGTTCAGCATGCTTCTTCAGATTTCGAATACACCAAAATATCATCAATAAACACCACAACAAACTTGTCTAGGTACGGATGGAAAATCCTATTCATATACTCCATAAATACTCCAGGTGCATTAGTCACACCAAAAGGCATTACAGAATACTCATAATGTCCATACCTTGTTCTGAAAGCAGTCTTCTGAATATCCTCTGTTTTCACACGGATCTGATGATACCCAGATCTCAAATCTATTTTACTGAACACACTTGCACCAACCAACTGATCCATCAAATCATCAATCCTCGGCAAAGGATACCGATTCTTGATCGTCACTTTATTCAGTTGCCTGTAGTCCACACACAACCTCATAGTACCTTCTTTCTTCTTAACCAATAGCACTGGTGCACCCCACGGTGACACACTCGGACGAATAAATTTCTTATCCAATAGATCTTCCAACTGACTCTTCAATTCAGTTAACTCAACAGCAGACATACGATACGGAGCCATCGATATCGGCCTAGTACCAGGTACCAAGTCAATAGAGAACTCCACTTCACGCTCTGGCGGCAATTCATTCACTTCTTCCGGAAACACATCAGGAAAATCACACACCACAGCTAGATCGCAAATCATCAGTTTATCTTTAGCCTCCAAAGTCGCTAACAGCATAAACAACTCTGCCCCATCAGCTACTTCCTCATCCACTTGTCTCGCTGATAGAAACAAACTCTTTCCTTCCTCACTCTCAGGAAATATCACAGTCTTATCAAAACAATTGATAGAAACTCGGTTAAACACCAACCAGTTCATACCCAGAATAACATCAATCTGCACTAGTGGAAGACACACTAGGTCCATCCCAAAGTCCCTACCAAAAATACTCAAAGGACAATTTAAACAAACCGAAGTAGTAGTCACTGAACCCTTCGCAGGAGTATCAATTACCATACTACCAAACATCTCAGATATCTCTAACTTAAGTTTCACAGCACAATCCAAAGATATAAAGGAATGAGTCGCACCTGTGTCAATAATAGCTACAAGAGGAAAGCCATTAATATAACACGTACCTCGGATCAAACGATCATCTGCAGAAGTCTCAGAACCCGATAAAGCAAAGACCTTGCCTCCTGACTGATTCCCTTTCTTCGGCTTCTGACACTGACTTCCAATATGCCCTTCTTCTCCGCAATTAAAACAAATCACTTCCTTGTGCTTGCAATCAGCTATTGCATGGCCAATCTTACCACAGCGAAAACACCTCTTTACTTCAGCAGTGCATACATTACTCTTATGACCAGCCTGACCACACTTGAAGCAAACTATACCAGTAGGAGCACCTCCCCCACTAGCTCTCTGAGCCGGAGCAGCTCTTTGTCTCCCTTTTCCAGCTGGAACATCATACGGCTTGCCACGGTTTTGATGTTGCTTGCCTCTGCGGTCACTGACAATCTTGTAATGAGCATTATTGTCTTCTTCAAATATCCTGCAACTATCAACCAAATCAGTAAAAATGCGTATCTTCTGATACCCAACAGCCTTCTTAATTTCAGAGCGCAATCCGTTCTCAAACTTGATGCACTTCGAAAATTCAGCACCACCACCAGTGTAATGAGGATAAAATTTGGACAACTCCACAAATTTCGCAGCATAATCAGTGACAGACATGTTTCCTTGCTTCAGCTCAAGGAATTCAATTTCCTTCTTACCACGGACATCTTCCGGATAATACTTCCTCAGAAATTCCCTACGGAATACATCCCAAGTAATGACTTCACCTGCCACGGTCAACCTCTCGTGAGTCTCTAGCCACCAGTCATCAGCTTCGACTGCTAGCATGTGAGTACCATACCGAACCTTCTGAGCTGGAGTGCAATCCATAACACGGAAGATTCTCTCAATCTCTTTCAACCATCCCAAGGCTGCATCTGGATCATGCTTCCCTTTAAACACCGGCGAATTCTCTCTCTGAAAAGTCGCCAAGCTACGTGACCCAGCATCACCACCAGCATTTGGCAAGTTCTGCACCGCTTGTGCCATTGCTTGCATTGCGGCAGCCATTGCAGCGTCATTCCTTCCAGCCATTTCAACTTATCAATACAACACAACTTAACGTTAGATTAATAACAATTACACAATTGTTAGACAGTAACGACACGACAACTGGCCGGACAGACCGACCTGCTCTGATACCACTAATGTAACACCCTTCTAAATACCCCAAATATTTAATTAAAACAACAGCATATAAATCAATATCAGAGTAATCATGCACCAAGGGTGTCACATAATACTTCACATAATTCACCGTAAAAATCAGTCATGCTCATTATTTAATCCAACATAAACACTTCTTTAAAAATTCGCAGCGGATAGAAACATTCAACATCTGTAATATCTTAAAATTAACATTTATTCAACAAATAAAACATCCCGTCCCGATGTTACATCTATCAGAGCATGACCCACTAAAACCACTCTAGACTTCAAGCACTAGCTTCTACTCAACTCACTGCTCGTTACCTGAAAAATATAACTGTAAGGGTGAGTTCCTCAATCGATATAACAAATATTATAAATCATCATGTTATGTTAAGTAACTTTACACGTTAATCACCCACATCATATCATGCATTCGGTAGCAGTATATTCAACTCAACATCATATTCAAACACAACGTAAATGCAACTCAAATGAGACTCGACTCTTCATGCATGTGGTACCATTTGGAGTAAAACTCCCAACTTAAAATCATTGCCAGTTTAGTGGGCATCAAGGCATAAGCCTTCAACTTTCAACTTAAAATTTTTGCCAATCCAGGCCAACGTGGTGTGAGCAAAAGCCCCATAATTTTTTGCCAATCCAGGCCAACGTGGTGTGAGCAAAAGCCCCGACTTAATGCATATGAATGTATATGGCATGTACGACTTGAAAGTTCAACAACATAATAACAACGACAACATAACAGCTTTTTCAGCAACAACAACTTAAAAATCAACTTTGGCTCATCAGCCTACAACTCAGCATTTTCAACAAAACAACTTATATTCAACTTTGGCTCATCAGCCTACAACTTAATATTTTCACAAAAACAACTTATCAACATATTTGCATCAACATTTCGCAACATAGACTCCACGAATTTATTTATCACAATTGGATACAATAGGCCAATCACCAATTACACTTACATCATAAAAATCAACCATTTTTACATACTGCAACAGTGTTAACCGGTTAACGCTATAGGTTAACCGGTTAACGCAGGAAAATTACACTTCCAGGCAAAACGCAACAGTGTTAACCGGTTAACGCTATAGGTTAACCGGTTAACGCAGGCAAAACTCAACATTTTTCACAATTTACAACAGTGTTAACCGGTTAACACCCTGGGTTAACCGGTTAACGCAGGCGAAACAGCAGTTCCTGCGCTAACACAAGGCAGAATGCAGAGTTTCCGCATTTTCCGCCGTTGGAGGACTTCCGGACCTCCGATTCAACTTCCGTAAAAAGCTATACGCTCAGAAATTCACAATACACTCAAACACAAATTCAATTTCAGCTTTAATACAACTTATTCAACATAATTTCTCAGCATTCTAAATCCCAATTAGGGTCAATCAACGGCTTATCACTACCCATTACATGTTAATCGATAATACCCATTAAACGACGATAAACCCCCCTTACCTTAACAATCCGGCAACTCTTCGAGCTTCAAGCTTTTCCGTTCTCCAACCTTTGCTCTACAGCTCTTTGCCCTTTTCCTCTTCTCTGCAGCTTCTCAGTTTTCACGTAAAAACCTTTTCCAAAAATGAAAACCTTTTCTCTTATTCCACTTATATATTTTCCAATAATAATTATTATTCCAAAATAATAATAATAATCCAATAATTCAATTTATTTAATTAAATTATTAAATATATTATTAACTTAATTAAATAATTCTTTTACTTTATTTGGGGTGTTACACATTAGTCACACCAAAAGGCATTACAGAATACTCATAATGTCCATACCTTGTTCTGAAAGCGGTCTTCTGAATATCCTCAGTTTTCACACGTATCTGATGATACCCAGATCTCAAATCTATCTTGCTGAACACACTCGCACCAACCAACTGGTCCATCAGATCATCAATCCTCGGCAAAGGATACCGATTCTTGATCGTCACTTTATTCAGTTGCCTGTAGTCCACACACAACCTCATAGTACCTTCTTTCTTCTTAACCAATAACACTGGTGCACCCCACGGTGACACACTCGGACGAATAAATTTCTTATCCAATAGATCTTCCAACTGACTCTTCAATTCAGTTAACTCAACAGCAGACATACGGTACGGAGCCATCGATATCGGTCTAGTACCAGGTACCAAATCAATCGAGAACTCAACTTCACGTTCTGGCGGTAATTCATTCACTTCTTCTGGAAACACATCAGGAAAATCACACACCACAGCCAGATCACCAATCACCAGTTTATCTTTAGCCTCCAAAGTCGCTAACAGCATAAACAACTCTGCCCCATCTGCTACTTCCTCATTCACCTGCCTTGCTGATAGAAACAAACCTTTCCTTCCTCAACCTCAGGAAATATCACAGTCTTATCAAAACAATTGATAGAAACTCGGTTAAACACCAACCAGTTCATACCCAGAATAACATCAATCTGCACTAACGGAAGACACACAAGGTCTATCCCAAAGTCTCTACCAAAAATACTCAAAGGACAACTCAAACAAACTGAAGTAGTAGTCACTGAACCCTTCGCAGGAGTATCAATCACCATACTACCCAACATCTCAGATATCTCTAACTTAAGTTTCATAGCACAATCCAAAGATATAAAGGAATGAGTTGCACCTATGTCAATAATAGCTACAAGAGGAAAGCCATTAACATAACACGTACCTCGGATCAAACGATCATCTGCAGAAGTCTCAGAACCCGATAAAGCAAAGACCTTGCCTCCCGACTGATTCTCTCTCTTTGGCTTAGGACACTGTGGACTGATATGACCCACTTCTCCACAGTTGAAACAAGTCACAGTCTTCAACCGGCACTCTGCAGCCAAGTGACCACCTTTTCCACACTTAAAACACTTCTTCTCATTACTGGTACACTCATGGACACGATGTCCAGCCTGACCACATCTGTAACACTTAGCAGGAGCACTAGAGTCTCCCCCACTAGGCCTCTTCATCCCACTCTGACTCTGGAAACCTCTGCCAGCTGCATACGGTTTCCCACGATCATTCTGATTCTTGCCTCTTCTATCAACCCTCTGCTGATAGCTCTCCGCTCTGGCTTTGGAATCCTGTTCAAAAATCCTGCAACAGTCAACCAAGTCAGAAAACACTCTGATCCGCTGATATCCAATAGCCTGTTTGATCTCGGGACGCAACCCGTTCTCAAACTTCACACATTTCGAAAATTCTCCAGCAGCCTCATTATAGGGAGTGTAATACTTCGACAACTCTGTGAACTTAGCAGCATACTCAGTAACCGACCGATTGCCCTGCTTCAATTCCAAGAACTCTATCTCTTTCTTCCCTCTAACATCCTCTGGAAAATACTTCCTCAGGAATCTCTCTCTGAACACAGCCCAAGTGATCTCAGCATTTCCAGCAGATTCCAACTCAGTGCGGGTAGCAACCCACCAATCATCAGCTTCCTCTGACAGCATATGCGTACCGAACCTGACCTTCTGGTTATCGGCACACTCCGTCACTCAGAAGATCCTCTCTATCTCCTTCAACCACTTCTGAGCGCCATCTGGATCGTATGCTCCCTTGAACATTGGAGGATTGTTCTTCTGGAACTCACTCAGTTGGCGAGCAGCTCCCATTCCCACAACCTTCGGATTTCCTCCAAGTACTCCAGCTAGCATACCCAGAGCCTCAGCAATCGCAGCATCGTCTCTACCTCTTCCAGCCATCTCTATTCTGAAACCCAACAAGCTAAAACAATAAGTACTGATAGGGTTACACAACACCTATCCCGTACAGGGGAAACAGAATAATTACGACTCGACTCGACCGACTATGCTCTGATACCACTAATGTAACACCCTTCTAAAATACCCCAATTATTTAATTAAAATAACAATATGTCAATCAGAGTAATATGCAATCAAGGGTGTCACACAGTTCAACACAATAACTGTCATGCTCTTTTATTAATCCAAACATAAACATTTGCATAAACCGCAGCGGATAGAAATCTCATCAATCATGTAAAACATGTAACATATTACATGTGAAATTATTCAACAAAATAAAAACATCCCATCCCGATGTTACATCTATCAGAGCACGACCCACTAAGGAGACTACACTAGACTCCAAGCATTAGCTTCTACTCAACTCATTGCTCGTTACCTGAAAAATAGTTGTAAGGGTGAGTTCCTCAATCGATATAATAAGCATTATAAAACATCATGTAATGCTAAGTAAATAACACATTTCATCACCCAAATCAGATTACACATTCAGTAACAGCAATGTCAACTCAATCATACTCAACATCAACACAACACACAACACACAACACACAACACACATATAATACTGGAATACATCCATTCATA